>NC_135671.1:3079086-3771771 GCF_964188315.1 Podarcis muralis | reverse complement strand
GTGATCTTTTCCATGAACGAAACCAGAAGCTGGGAAGTCCAAGCTCTGACAACTATACCAAGTATTAACGCAGCCAGCACATCCTGCAAACCATGAAGTTCTAGGCTCCCCAGGGATCCTGGTCAACAGAGAGGAAGATTTTCATAATCAAAGTTTAGTGGAGGGGGGATATAGTTGGGAGAAAAATCAGTTACAATTGGTGGTGGAGATCTCACACCCAACACAGAATATTAGCTTATAAATTGGGCTGAAGTACTTGCTGCCAGAGATTGGGTCCAATTGGTACAGATTAAGAGAAAAGATCCAACGAACCCGCGTAGGCAGCAGTTATCCTGTTACAGCAATGCCAACCCTTTTAAGCTTCCCTTCTATAGGACAGCAGCTCCAATCTGCCACCACTACTTCTAGTCTGTCCTTGTCCCCTTAGTAGGGTCATGTGAAATGCTGCAGTGATAGTAAGTCACAAATGACAGAGCTCACCTCCTATGCGATTCTTAAAAGGTGCAGGCAGGCCTATCAGGGTCTAGCAATCCCATTGCCCCAGACTCTGAAAGCTCAATTGCGCATCTGCTTCCTTATCCCCTACATCTTACTTTGTCCTTGGTTCTTCCCTGCTGCCCCTTTTTATTATACCCAACCCATAATAGTTGCTTCCTTAAGTTGCAACTTTCTAGCCCGCTTGCTTCTTTGTTCTGTTTGCTCTAACACAAGTTTTTCCCAAACTTGGGTCTCCAGCTGTTTTTGGACTACAACTCCCATCATCCCTAGCTAGCAAGACCAGTGGTAAAGGATGGTGGGAATTGTAGTCCAAAAACAGCTGGAGACCCAAGTTTGGGAAACACTGCTCTAACCACTCCCGCCTTCCTTCCCTGTGCCACATACTCTCCCTTGATGCTGAGATATCTCTCTTTTTCAGTAGCCCTTTCTTCCCGCAACTCCAAGACTTCTTTGCTCACTAGGCCATTCCTCCCTTACCTGCTCTTCCCTCAGCCTCTGATTTCTCAATCCATCACCAACTCTGCACTCTTCCATCAGCCACTTTGCTTCTGGGCTTCCTCTCCCTTGACCCCTTTCACCATTCTTCAGCCTGTCCCTCAAGGGCTTTCAAGTTTTTAACCCAGCAGAATTGGCAACATTCCCCCTTTTTAACCAAAGTTGGGCTGAAAACATTCTAATGCCTTTGCTCCTTGAATAGCCGGAACGTTGTCAATGAGAATGTGCTGTGCAATCACACCTGATCATCTGATCAATGTCAGAGGCTCCATATTTTGTACTGCACTGGAGCAAGGAGTAAGAAGTTTCTTTGGTAGAAATGACAAATACTGAAGAAACAATCCATTTTATTCTGAAAAGCAATTTGCTTCTTCAACACTCCTAATAAACTACTATAAGCACCTTAAGAAACTACAAGTTGCCGCCTTGCCCCAATGTAGTCGTATAGTTTTGCTGGATTATGGCCACAGAGGACAAGCCAAGCCATTATCATTTGGAAACACTTGAGAGACGCTAATAAGCAAACTAGGACAGCAGCCCTCACCAGCTACAGAAGTCAACAATGGAAGTAAAAGGATAGAGTGCCAGCAGCACAAATTCTGCTTTGAATTCAGTCGCAAAACTAACAGGGCACGGAAAAACAGAACTAAGAACACTCCTCAGCACAAGTTCAAGACAAAATGAGCTGGCTTGTACCAATGCACCATAATGATCCTGGATTCCAGCAAACTATTTAATGCTACTTAGTAAAAATAAATATAGTATGCAAGACCATCTTACATACATGGAAGAGAACCCTGTAGTACAGACAGCAAACACCCCCACACAAGCACAACCTGTTCAGCCACACCACATGTTACAAGAGCTCGGCACAAGAGACAACTGGAATTGCTATTTGAGAGACAAATTCCTCAGAATTACAGAACAGTCAGAGCAATAGTTCAGCTATGCCAATATACTGAAACTACAAGTATCAAATATTCAGAATCCACCCTAGGACAAAGAAAGTATGACTATTCGGTATCTCATATTTACACAAGACTTGCAGCAGATGGAATTAAAGGTGCTCTCAGCATAAAATTATAGCCCCAGGCAATTTGCACTAGCCTCTCAAGAGTCCAATACTTTATTTTAACAATGAAATATAATCCTGGGAACTGAGGGCAACTTGTTTCTGTCTGGGCACCTTCACTGGCAACAAACAGACCAATCAAGCATTAGAAGGACACAACCATGGTTATCAAGGAAATCAACTTCCCAATCTTTTCCCATGGTCACATTTGACTTCAAATCTCCATTTAGGCTGAGATGTTAAGCTTAAGCTAAGGCACCCAAGACAATAAGGAAGCAGCCCCATGATTTCCTTCTTTAGCACATTCACTTCCAAGAGACTCTTTTACCAGTTTTGCAAAGAGGTACGAGAACTCCAAAATCTGCAGATACTTTCCTCCTGGTCTGGTCCCTAACCAACCTAGGGTGTAATCACTAACAAGCCTGCTTAGAGTTCTGGCAAAGGAAAACTCTGTATGTCAGACACTACAACCACCATTCAACACGTTAGCATGCATTAGCATCCATCAAAGCTAGGAACCTCTACTCATGATGTATAGACAAAACTCGTTTTGCACTAAACAAACCTTTGCACTCAGCATCTGTGGCAGAAAAACTTAAGATATTACTAGCTCTCTAGGTACCCTCCACCCCCACTGATCTGGGCAAACCCCTCATTGAAGTATGAAATCTATGAGAAGTAAAGTGGGGTTTAAAGTCCTGTTTTAGCTCATCCGATTGAGGTCAGTCCAGATATTGGTAGCTTTGCCTCCCCAGCCCCCAATCCTCTTTCTCCACTTCCCCCTCCAGTTTTTCCTCCTACATCTCTGTTTTATAACTTTTGTTGTGTTTTGGTTTCTAATGGAATGCATAGCCTCATGTTCTTTCTCCAGTTAAGGGGATGTTAAAGTGATCTACAAAAGCTTTGTTTTACCCCAGTTCTCCTATCACAAACTTGCAGCAAAGGAAAGCCCAAGAAACCTTAGACCAGAGGATAACCTCCTGATTCTTAGCATCTCCCACCATCTTAGAATAGGCAACACCTGTGCCTTGGGTTCTTTTCCCTTTCCAATTCTTTTGTCTTTCTCTCCTGAAGAATATCTACCTTTTAGTGACAGATGCAAAAAACAACCACCACCCCATGGCATCCCCTATGAAAGCCTTATAAGGGATGCAATGCATTTCTGGCATCTATCGCTGTCCCCAACACATTGCTTCTTCTCATTCCATATGTCCTGATCCTCTAGAGATCGACTCAAATACTTGCTGGTCCTATCTGAATGCTGCTTCCGTAACTAATCTTTTATTTCTGTAATTAACTATTTATTCAATTATTCCAGGATTGGTTGCTCATCTTGTTGCTAATTCCAGAGTGGCCCTTGAGCCATGCTATGACTTTTGGTTCACGAGCCAAACGTGTGTTCCTCAAGACCAGACAGGTAAGCTTTTCTCTGGTGTCCCTCATCTAACACTACCGCAACTCTTTATTTCCCTTCTGCCAAGACCATGATTAAACCAGAACCAATGAAGTCTAAAATTCAAAGTGCACACTAGCTGCCCATATGCAACTTTGAGCCCCATAACCACACCTGTATGTCTTGCCATCTTTGTGCTGGTCTTCATCATCCTCATTTGATAACACAAAAGGGTCACTCATCTCTGGCAGGCCAGATTCCTGTAGCCGCTTCTTTTTCCGACCACGAGGAGCTTTGGGGGTTATACCTCCAGCACCACCGGCTGCCCCACCCTCCAAAAGAGCTGTGGCCCCCTTCTTGGAAAGGTCGGGTACGACTTGGAGAGTTGCCTGGGAGCCAGGGGGAAGCGCTGAGACAATCATTGGTGCAGAGATGGGAAAGGTTTGCACGGAAGAGGCTGTGGTCACCAGAGACCCAGAGGGAGAAGTGATCACCAGGCCGGGACCTGCAATCAGGAAAAAGGGAAGGGTCAGATCCCAACTCCATCTTTCAAGATGTCCAAGGAAAGGAGGACTTGCACATTTAACGGTTCTGCCACATAAGGCATTCCATATGCTGCAGTAATTAGAGTCGGACTAGGACTTGGGTTGCTGCGAGGATAAAGGGGAGTGGGGAGAGGAAAAGCACTGGATGTTGGGTTTCAACAAATCTCACCACCACAATGATTGCGGTGCTCTTTTTTGGCAAGCACGACAAATGGCCAGCATTTATCTTGATTAGGGCTGGGTGATCTATTGATATATCACCCCAAAACCTGTTTCAAGTCCATATCATGATACTGGTTTCATTATTTTGGACCTGGCAATATATTGTGAATCAGTGTGTGTGTGTGTGTGTGTGTGTGTGTGTGTGTGTGTGTGATGCAAAAATCACAATGTGGGGGAAACCGTGCAGCCAGCCAATGCCTCTACATTGCTCCATTCTTATTTCAGACACCAATATATCAGTATATTGCAATGTTTAGCTGGTGATATATCACGATATTGAAAACTAGATTATTGCCCAGCCGTGCTCTCAATTGTGAAGCTGCAATGGTAGGTGGAGATCGTTTGCTGGTGACCTCCCAACCCTGCCCAGCTCCAAAGCTGAGGATGGCTGTGGATTGTTGACAGCTGCATGCCAAAAGAACCCAAAGAGCTTGGGCAACCCATGGCCTAACTAGGACCTCCTTTTCCAGGCTTTTCCTGCTTCTGGGCAGGAAAACTGTATAAGGAGAACTTGACATTGCTGCCTGAGAACAGTTGGGCTGACCTTCAGAACTGAGATGCAAACTCCCCCCTCCATCCCCAGCCAAATAGGCGAGAGGCATGGAGCTGGTGAACACAACTTTTGTAGACCTCTGTGCATATGATACTTTGTGCTTCTCAGAGGAAGGGTGTAATAAAGACACAAACAACCTACAATATAGTCGTACCTTGGATCCCAAATGCCTCGTGAGTTGAACGTTTTGGCTCCCAAACAGCGCAAACCCAGAAGTTAGTGTTCCAGTTTGAGAACGTTCTTTGGAACCTGAACGTCCAGTGCAACTTCTGCGGCTTCCAATTGGCTGCAGGAACTTCTTGCAGCCAATCGGAAGCCGCGCCTTGGTTTCTGAATGTTTAGGAAGTTGAAAGGACTTCCGGAATGGATTCCGTTCGACTTCCGAGGTACCACTGTACAGGACCGAAACCGAGACATTCATCTAGCAACAAGTAGATAGTTAGGTATTTTATGGGACAGAAGCATTCAGGCCATACTGTGCGTTCGGACAGCATGCTCTTCTTTTTCTACCATCTGAGACAAGGATTAGCCTTGCTCTTTGACCAAGAATGGCCCAAACACAGTTTCTTTGAGCTGCACCCCTCCACTGCTACGGCACCCTCCCAATCCTCTCACCTGTTGTCATGAGCCCAGCAGATTGCACAGGCACCACAGTGATGTTCTGCGTCACAGAAGCCTGACTGTGTGGAGTAAGCTGTTCTGGCTTGGTGTCAGAATCCATAGAAATGTTGGTGGGAAGGGCCACGGAGGTGGGTACAGTCAGTAGGGTGGGATAGTGGGCAGGAGCCAGACCGCAGCCCTTCTCTGAGGGCAAGAGCTGCTCCTTCATCTTGTTAATGAACATACTGTTGTCAATCTACAGCGGGAAGGAGGAAAGGGGAAGAGTTTAGAATAGCTACGGGGTAAACACTGCATGAAGCATGTTGCTACTTGGTTACTCCTTACCTGTCCTGAGACTGTGGGCACTGCTGGCCAAAAATATGGAGAGGAGTTGAAGTGAGATTCTTCCATTCTAGCTGGGGGAGATAAAAACAGAGAAGGGTTGATGTTAAACCAGGGAACCTTTCTACGTTACTACTGAGACACAGCGACTTTCTTATTTCAAGACAGCCCCAACTCTACTCCTGACACTCCATGACCTGGCTAAGCAATTTGGGGGCTGCTAATATGCTCTGATGTTCCAAATTATCCAAAATTTTCACTCTTCCTTCCAGTGCACTGCTTTGGGGGTTCTCCCAACATCCGCCTGAGACAATTTTGGAGGATGAGGAAGGAGGGTGAAGCTCTCTTAAGCTAATAGGAGTTGTTAGTTGAATCCCACCCATGGGCTTCATAGAAAGATGAGAATTTTGTGCTACTCAGACCAACATGGCAGGCGCGGGGGGGGGGGGGGGAGGGACCTTCATGTTTCTCTCGCTTTTCTCCTGAAAATTTGCCCAGATGACAAAGAAAATACAGAAAGGGAGATGTTGCACAGATGCGCATGGTTGCAATCTTACCAAAATCTTAAACAAAACGAACACCTTCCTTGGTGCAGAACTTTGGATGACAGAACTGCAGAACAATCCCTAGCAACTGAGGACACAGGCAGCAGATAAAGAAGCCTGCATTTCATCATTCTGAAGTCTATTAATGATTGCTGAATACTGGAAGTTCGAAAGAGGTCTCATTCGCTTCAGCCCATTGGGATGCAATGAGGTGGGGCCACATGGCCCAAATGTTCTGCTGACTTTGCTCAGCCAAAGGATACGTCTCTTAGCTCTGAATCCTCTGAGATCAACAGGACATAAAAAAACATTTCCCCTCTCCCAGATGTGTCAACAGAACGCCAAAGTCCTGGGTCCGGGCTCCCTGTTTGTAGTCACTCCCATGCTGCTAGTACACAACTCTCTAAAATAGGATATGCTTGATTAGTGCCACCCAATCTTAATTTTTCCTTCAGTCTGGAGGCCTTTGAAAAAGCCTCACTGCAAGAGCTAGAGTATTAAAAGAATATCCCAAACAGAACATGCAATGGTGATTTTTTTATAAAACACAACTGACATCCTTAGGTATGTCCTGGGTGTTCCACCTCATCATACACCCTTTACATTGTATGACAGAGCTGCCAGGAAAATGTTGCTTTATTTTTCTTAAAGCCATGTCCAGAGCCACCCACAATCATTCATGGTTATACATCTGAAATGCATGGCAGTAGAGTGTTGCCAAGAAATCATGTTAGTTGAGCCTTAATTTAAGTAGGAACAACAGCTAAGGAAAGACAGTTTTACAGAATTTTCCAAAATAAACATGGAGAAAATGTGAGTTTTACACCACAGCACAACTTCCACAATGGAAAGTTTACTCAATATGATAATGCCTACATATTTTCTAATACAAAACATGCAACACGGGCCTCCCAATGACCTCTGATGAACAATGGTTGCAATCCTATGCACACTTTCTTGGTGGTAACTTTAGAATGGGATTATATGGGAAAGTTATTTCTGTTGTCAAAGATAGGCCAAATAAATCTTTTTCTCACCTCCAGTCACCCATTAAGGGATACCAGTGCAACTTTAAAGCAAAACAAACTTTCCAACCAAAGTTTGTATTTACTGACAAAACAGATAATTTAAGAACAATCTGCAGAAAGACCACATTAATTACTAACATACTGTCACATATTCAAATTTCATTCACCTCCAACTTATAATTACAGAGCTCCCAAGGGTTTCCATCAAAGGATTAAGTATGGAGCAACAAAGCTATTAAGAAACATTATTCTTGATATCACTGACTGTTCAAAGCAAACCAAACTTATTGGGCATGCCTCAGGAGGGCGTGTTTAATTTTTCAACTTTCAAATTCAAAAAATGAGGGGTGCTAAAAAGCTGCAAGGACCTGGGAACTCAAAATATATTAATATATTTTAGTTTTGCCTGGAAAGTAGTAGGTGTGCAAAATTGTATAGAAATCATTAAAAATGATTGTCAAGCATTCGCAGTTATATTACCTGACATTTTCAGAAGATAAAATAAAACAAATGTTTTCAAAAAGTAATTTAAATGTTGCCCTATCACAAAAATAAATTCCTTGCACCCAAGAACTTATTTTTAAGACTCCTCACTAAAGAAATTTGCAAAAATTAAGTTTCATCTCCTAAAATGACATGCCCTAATGACTCAGGCTGGACCATAAAGTACTATGGACAATTAAACAAGCTACAGAGAAGGGATAGTACCTTATACAGAAATAAGCGTACTCAATTGCCATATTTCAGGGGCCTAGCTACTAACATCCGATACATCAATACAGATTGCAAGCTAGGACCTGTGCCCCGGGAAAGGCCTAGAGAGCAAGATGAGGTGCTTTTAAGGGCAGACTCCAGCAAAGGAAAAAAGAAACAGAAAGTTGCAGATACAAACACCCTGCTTACAATTCAGATTGTGGGGGAGCAAGAACTCGTATATTGCAATGCTAAGCTATGTTTATCCAGCGTTAACTATAAAAACATTAGGACCCCCACCCCAGAACATACAAGAAAATATAAAAACAAAGCAGCAACTTATCCAGTGGGCAAGATCCACCTACTACAAGACCCCTCCTTTCTGGAACTCTGTTTTGCCACCTGCTCTCAGGTAACCCAAATGCCCTCCCTGCACAAAACCACAGCAGTTCAAGAAGTCACAGCTTAGAAATGGAGTGAGGAAGATTTTTTATCAGCATTCGGAGTGCGGCCCGCAGAAGAATTGCAATGCACTTCAAAGCTGTACACTGAAATAAGAGGATAATTTGGTGGGGAAGGATATGCAGCCCTTGGCCCTGGGGGAAAAGCGAAAGGAGGAACCCATTTAAGCCCATAAGGAAAACTCCAGCAGATCAGGCTATGGGCCAAATGCCTATACAGTGGTACCTTGGATTACATACGCTTCAGGTTACAGACTCCGCTAACCCAGAAATTGTGCTCCAGGTTAAGAACTTTGCTTCAGGATGAGAACAGAAACCGTGCTCCGGTGGCGCAGCGGCAGCAGGACCCCCATTAGCTAAAGTGGGGCTTCAGGTTAAGAACAGTTTCAGGTTAAGAACGAATTAAGTACTTAACCCGAGGTACCACTGTAGAGAGCACCACTAGCTGGGCATGAAGGCACGCACCCCCTACCCACTATGCTGTCTGTCTCCAGCTTCTGGCGTTCAGCAGGATGCTGCCTCTGACCATGGAGGTTCCACAGGGGCACCGACCACCTCACCCTCCGCAAACCTGACTGAACCCCCGCCCCCCTTTTGAAGCCCCCCAAACCGCGATGCCAGAAGCGGCTCCCTTCTCCCGGTCCCCGAGCCCCCAGCCCTTCAGCAACCCGCCCCGCCGCCTCAGAGAACCGCCAAGGCGGCGGGGCGGGGAGCCGTGGTCGCCCCCCGGCCTGCCAACCCCCCGACCCCCGGCAGCCCCCCCCGGCAGCCCCCTTCGCTGGCACTGACCCCGCCCGCGGCCCCTCGCTCTCCGCCCTCCTGCCCGGGCCGAGGCAGGGAAGAGCGGCCGGGCCGACGCGGAGTCCAGCGGCGCACGGGCCGCGAGCTGAGGTGGGGCAGCCCCGGAGCCACCACCGCCGACGATGCCGCCTCCGCCGCCTCCTCCTCCCGCCGCCGCCGCCGCCACCGACGCTCCCGCGGACAGCCAGGCGGACAGCAGGCAGCCCTTGTCTTCCGTTTCCGGGTGACCCAGCCCCGAGAGGGCGCCTTGCCGAGGGAAGCCGCTCATGCTTTCCCGCCCGCTGCCCATCGCCCGGCTCCTCCCGCCCGGCCCGGCCCCCGGAGGCAGCGCCCCGGCTCTGGCCCAAGTGGCGGCAACGGCAGCCTCCTCCTCCTCCTCCTCACCGGAAAAGGGGGCCGCCAATCACTTCCGGGGGCCAGGGGGCGGGGCCTGGACACTAAAACTTCCGGGGCGCCCGGAGAGATTACGGCTGGACGGAGGGGCCCATCCCGATTCCCCCCTCTCGCGCGCCGGAAGTGACGCGGACGGCGGCCGAAAGCCGGAGTTCCGAAACAGAGGGCGGCGGGCGCGACGGCGGGCCGGGTCTGGCAGGGCGGCTTCCCTCAGCTACGGGCTTGAGGCCTGGCTTCCCCTCCTCTGGGGAGGCCGCTGCTTTGCTTCGTTCTTGCTTCTGTCATGCGTGTTGTTGTTGTTGTTTTGGCTTGTGTTTTTTATGTTGTGAACCGCCCCGACATCTACGGATAAAGGGCGGTGCAGTACAGGGGTACCTCGGGTTAAGAACTTAATTCGTTCCGGAGGTCCGTACTTAACCTGAAACTGTTCTTAACCTGAAGCCCCACTTTAGCTAATGGGGCCTCCTGCTGCTGCCCCCCCCCCCCGATTTCTGTTCTCATCCTGAAGCAAAGTTCTTAATCTGAAGCACTATTTCTGGGTTAGCGTATGTAACCCGAGGTACCTCTGTATTTCCTGCTGCAATACATGGTGTTGTATTTTGGGAATTATCCAGTGTTTTGTTTCTGCGGGGATGCATACCCCTAAACGTTTTGTGCATCTAAGTTTGGCCTCATTGAGGGGCAGTATTTCAATATGAATAGGAAAAGGAGAGTACAGTGGTACCTCGGGTTACAGACTCCACTAACCCAGAAATAGTAAAAGGTAAAGGTACCCCTGCCCGTACGGGCCAGTCTTGCCAGACTCTAGGGTTGTGCGCCCATCTCACTCAAGAGGCCGGGGGCCAGCGCAGTCCGCAGACACTTCCGGGTCACGTGGCCAGCGTGACATCGCTGCTCTGGCGAGCCAGAGCCGCACACGGAAACGCCGTTTACCTTCCCGCTTGTAAGCGGTCCCTATTTATCTACTTGCACCTGGGGGTGCTTTCGAACTGCTAGGTTGGCAGGCGCTGGGACCGAACAACGGGAGCGCACCCCGCCGCAGGGATTCGAACCACCGACCTTTCGATCGGCAAGCCCTAGGCGCTGAGGCTTTTACCCACAGCGCCACCTGCGTCCCAACCCAGAAATAGTACCTCAGGTTAATAACTTTGCTTCAGGATGAGAACAGAAATCACTCGGCGGCAGCAGCTGGAGGCCCCATTAGCTAAAGTGGTGCTTCAGGTTAAGAACAGTTTCAGGTTAAGAAAGGACCTCCAAAACGAATTAAGTACTTAACCCCAGGGTACCACTGTATACAGATTTAGTAAGTAAATAAATAGTAATAGCTGCCCCCGTTAAAGCTCTGGTTTTCCCAGTAGTGATGTATGGAAGTGAGAGCTGGACCATAAAGAAGGCTGATCGCCGAAGAATGGATGCTTTTGAATTATGGTGTTGGAGGAAACTCATGCGAGTCCCATGGACTGCAAGAAGATCAAATCTCTCCGTCCTCACTGGAAGGACAGATCCTGAAGCTGAGGCTCCAAGACTTTGGCCACCTCATGAGAAGAGAAGACTCCCTGGAAAAGAGCCTGATGTTGGGAAAGATGGAGGGCACAAGGAGAAGGGGGGGACAGAGGACGGGATGGTTGGACAGTGTTCTCGAAGCTACCAGCATGAGTTTGACCAAACTGCGGGAGGCAGTGGAAGACAGGAGGGCCTGGCATGCTCTGGTCCAGGAGGTCACGAAGAGTCGGACACGACTAAAGAACAATAGCTGCCCCCGAGTTAAATTAGTAGAGAGGCCTGGCTCACTCGTATTGGCTTCCAAGGGGCTCCTCGGCTCTTTTCTCCAGGCCTTTGGCCAGATAGTAGAGTGATTGATGCGGGCGGGGGGGGGGGTGGAACTCTCTTTTTCTCCCTCTCCACCCCCAGTGGAATATCTTGGATCTCTTTCTTGAGCTCTGTCTCTCAGCTGCCCGTTTAAAGCAAACGCTAACCTTTTATCTCTCTGAGGTTACTCAGAATATAAGCGGGAAAGGCATTTCTGCCTCACTGGCCAGGAAAAAGCAGTCTCTAGCCCTGCCCTGTAGGGTGTTCGTTATTACAGGGGGGCAATTTTTTGCATGGGGGTTCAGTTCCTGGCCGCTATGTGTGTCGGTGGAGCACGTATAAGCCCCTTCCGCCCTCTTCCAGGTCCAAAAGGACTTGCGCTTTGCCAGTCACTTGTCATTTAGATGTGCGGAAAATGGTCACCACCTGTAATTGCCTAATAAATACAAATGCGTTGGAATGGCAGGCAAACACTGGGGTGCCTATGTCTTGTTTATTTTTAAAACATGTTACTAGTATACAGAAGCAGATTTAGGGCAGTGTTTCCCAACCTTTTTTGGGCAAAGGCACACTTGTTTCATGAAAAAAATCTCGAGGCACACCACCATTACAGCCCCGTGACGTCAGCGCGCAGCGTCACGCCGGGAGGGACGCACGAAAGTGTAAGTTTCAATTTTCCCCCTCCCCCTTGCCTTCCTTCTGTGCCAACCGCCAAAAAGCCAAGAAAAAAGCCAAGACTTTAGGGCAGCAGGTCGACACGGAAGAAGCTCCTACCTAAGGACAGGTGCGACGGCCGTGTCCTCTTCTGCCACACTTGGCAGCCCTGCCTCACGGTCGTGACTCCCACCCTGATTTCTCCCCGCAGGTCGAGCGGCACAGGCAGCCCAATGTGTCCAGCCCAGACACAAGCCCCGCTTCCCCACTCTAGATCCTGAATGCGACCAAGTGCTCTGGACTCCCGAGCAGGGTGGGAAAGAGGACTCGCATCTGGTAGCCTCCGGGCTCCTCGCCTGCTCGAGGGATGGCATTGCAGGCAAGCTGCTGGCCGTCGCCATCGCCGCCCCCTCATGCGAGTGGACCTGCCTGGAGTGGTGGGCCGGGGGAGGCTCGCTCTCTGTGGGGATGTGGCCCGCACGCGCGGCCCCGCTTCCTCCTGCCCAGGGCTGAGCTCCTTACCCGCGATCTCGGTCTCGCGCACGCGGATCCCACTTATTCTGAAGCTCGCGCCACTAGCCGGGGCTCTCACACCGTGCCAGGGCGAGGCGTCATCGCCGCTCGCCGCCGCCCTCGACTTCCCTGTTCCCTCCCCTCCCTTGGGTCGCCGTGGTTACCGAGGACTGCAAGCTGCTCGGGCGAGCGTGGGGCATTAAGTGGGAGAAGGAAAATTAAAATTAAAACTCGCCTGAAGGCCGCCTCTCCGGATATCTTTCGAATTTTTCTAATTTTTCCCGCGGCACACCAGGCAACGTCTCGCGGCACACTAGTGTGCCGCGGAACACCGGTTGGGAAACACTGATTTAGGGTACTGGGTGCTAAGTTGAGCAGAGCATCGTGCAGAACAAAATGAGAGTTGCGGTGGAGGCACTGAATTCAGGTCTTGCACTATAGTATATCTAAATGAAAAAATAAACTACGCCCAACAGATTCTACTCCCACATGATCTTGCTTGCCCACAAGCAGTGAGCATACCAGACATAACCACCTTAGTTGAAGTTCTCAACTCTGAAACTTGGGAGACTTGTCTAGCCCTTTCCCTGCAAACCTTTAAGAAGATGGTGAAGAGAGTGTTGTTTCACTAGGCCTTCAATAGTGGGTTGATTTGCTCCCTCTGATTAGTCTTGTTGCAGCAGGTATCTGAACCAACATGCATGTCCAGCACAGACATGTATTCACACACCCAATGAGAGGTTTGAGATCTTTTGCTGGAGTTATAACATGCACCCATTTGTGAATATGTGTTTGCCTAAATAAAACACCTGATATCCGGTAGTTTATTCTGGACTGGTAATCCTAAAGACCTCTTAAATGCCAGACTGGTGACCCAGTAATTTTTAGAGGCAAGCAAACAGCTGTATATTGACACATTGACTAAGAAAGCTTGTTTCAGACAGTGAAATTACAATTTAAGGTGGCAGCAAATCCTACCATACATACACACCTTGATCTAAAGAGTGGAGTAATCCCTACTCGTTCTCAAAATTCTACAGAAGTGAGCACTAATTTAAGAAATGGAGGTGGAGGGAAGGAGAGTATACCTGTTTCTAAGCATGTGTGTGTTCTTGTGAGCCCTGAATGAAGGTCATCATTGGAGCTAGGAGAGCCACTGATTACAAATTTTAGGATTCCTTTCAGGCATGTCCAAAGTCCGTTTCAGGGACCTAATCTGGCCCACCGGTTGGTTTAATCCGGCCCCTGTGGCAGTTTATTTCCTGGAGTAAAATCCCCCCAAAAAAACTTCAATCCTAAAAAAGTTCAACAACTTTGGTCGGCCCTCACGCATGTTCACTTCATCAAATCTGGCCCTCTTTGAAAAAAGTTTGGGCACTGCTGCTTTATACCCTTCTGGTCAAGGCATGCCAGTAGAGAGGGGAGGGGGCCTTGAGATGAACAGATGGTTTTATTGTGCTTTTGAATTTATCCCAGCAGTGGCGTAGCGTGGGGGGTGCAGGGGGGGCCGGCCGCACCGGGTGCAACATCTGGGGGGGCGCATTCGCCGCCTCCGGAGTCGCCGAAGAACCTCGGGTGCAGGCTGTAGCAGAGCCCCATGTCTCGCAGAACCGACGAGCTGGCAGCGGCTCTCAGTGCTCGTCGCGGTCCCCGCGTGTCAGGGCCGCGGAGGGCGCGCCAGGCAGCCCCTCCTCACAGCCCCGCCGCCGCTGCTGCTGCTGCTGCAGCTGTTGGGCCATGTTGCATTTTCCTCGCCTCTCTGCCCTCCTCCGGGGCAAGCGGCGTCGTTTGGGCGGCAGCACCAGCGGCAACTCTCCTCAGATCACCTGACACGGACCCGCCGCCGCCGTGGCTACCTTACTGTAAATACCCCAGCCCAGGCAGCAGCAAGAAGAAGCTGGCAGCGGCGGCGGGTTAGGGGGCGCAAATTACTTGCCTTGCCCCGGGTTAGGGGGCGCAAATTACTTGCCTTGCCCTGGGTGCTGACAACCCACGCTACGCCACTGTATCCCAGAATTTCTTGCCTGCTTCGCCCATCTTGCAAGTTCAGTGTTTTGAGTGAAAGTCATCCTAGTGACGTGAACTGGCTACCTTCTGCCTGTTGTCTGGCTCACCATTAGGGAGTCTGAATACAGCATACTTGGCAACTATATTTACATGCATTGACCTTTATGCAAAGTGTGAGGAACTCGGCATATGCCTGAATGCCTTCAGGATGTGTTTGGAGTTGAGGCTGGTATCAGACTTCTACCAAGATCAAGCAAGGTTCACGATGCAGAATCTCATGTCCTATTTATGTCAAATCAATCTATATACTTCTACTATGAGCTTCAGAGATAAACCATAGACATAAGATCCGATTCACACACCTACTCACAGTTTCACTCTTTGGCTCCGCTCGCTGAATGAACTCTCCTTTTGCTTTTTGTGCTGCTGAACATTTTAGCACATTTCTTGCTTTTAAAATTTGTGTATTCATTTTATGATCGGCGTGCATTGCTTTAGAGCCCCTTAGAGCCAAAACACAGCTTGTACATTTTAATATGAATAAAAGTGCAAATGATGTCTGCAGGGAACCAAATTGTACCAGCCTAGAAGATGGGATACAGCAAATGTTGTTAGCAGTCCCAAGTCATTTTGCTACCTGAAACAGAATTCACATCCCACTATTTAACATGGAACACAAATCCCTGGGAAATTTTCTTGCACAAGTCTCACTGAAACGAATTTGGGCTACGTAACTTGTGCATTTCAGTGAAGCCTATGCATGAATTATGTAGACAGTAGAAATGGGGATAGCATTTTAAATTCTGTTTCAGGCACCACCATGACTTGCCACAGAGGATGACTTCAAATGGGCTGCCCATAGGTCACATTTGTCTTTCTCCCGTTCTTAAAAACTGGCTGTTAGCCATGACACAAAGATGGAACCTCAAAGACCAGAGTTCCCCTCTGCTGGATCCTCAGGCCAGCAACAGGACACAGGTATCGTCCAAGCCTAGTGGGCTACAACCTGCAAGGGGGCAGCGGAGGCATTGAGCTGAATTCACCTGACCAGGAAGAGAGCAAGTGTCTTTTGCAAACACAGCCTATCCAATGAACAGTGAGATGTTCTTTCAGGAGGTCAGGACAGCATAGCGGCTCATGACAATATAAATTATATATCTATAGCTAATAAATTACAGAATAACAATTATATAAAACAATGTTATAAACAGAACAGAGCAGCTTTTTGCTTGCTTTTGTTTTATAATCAGTCTATATGTATGAATTCACCAACATCAAAAGGGGGAAGTGGTAGAAGCAAATGCTTTTTAATAAAATGCAAGTTTATCTTGTGACAAGTGAGGCAAACCCCAGGTCACAAGCGAAGAAGAAAAAGATGAAGATGATGAAGATGAATGAATTTTGATCATATCAACAAATGGGGAACTGCAAAGGAAATAGCTTTCTTTTGAAGCATAAGCCAGAAAATGATGGATATTAGAAGGAACCTTCCCATGGGCTTATTTCCTTAGCTGTCATAATCAATATTTTAAAGCTG
This sequence comes from Podarcis muralis, assembly GCF_964188315.1. Classification (NCBI taxonomy): domain Eukaryota; kingdom Metazoa; phylum Chordata; class Lepidosauria; order Squamata; family Lacertidae; genus Podarcis; species Podarcis muralis. The sequence goes on along the minus strand of NC_135671.1, from coordinate 3,755,610 downwards.
TTGCCTTTCACCATAATAAATGCAAAAGAGATGATAAAGGAAGAGGAAGAAAATGCATAAATTTTAGATTAAAAGCAAAGAGATGATATATTTTAACTACAGAAAGTAAGCATGTAGCCCCTTTATATATTGACTATTAATACGTCTAGCTATATATATATAAATCTGCAGTTTAATTTATTACCAGAATATTACTGCAAAACCTCTGCTCAAAAGCAGCCAGATGATTAATGTTTTGTATTTTGTTTTAAGATTTGCAGACAAATAAGTAATGACATTGACTGCCTGCAGTGTTTAACCAAGAAGGGGGAAAGTGTGGATATTTATCAATCCCTTTGTAGCTAAGCTACATATTACATAACTGAAGCACATCATCTTGAACCTGTCACAAAAGATATTGCAGAGGTTTCTAACTCTTTTGTAAAAAAAAGTTTTGAGGCAAAAAAAGAGAGTTTTATTTAGGACGTGGGTGGCGCAGTCGTCTAAACCACTGAGCCTAGGGCTTGCCGATCAGAAGGTCAGTGGTTCGAATCCCCGCAATGGGGTGAGCTCCCGTTGTTCGGTCCCTGCTCCTGCCCACCTAGCAGTTCGAAAGCATGTCCAAGTGCAAGTAGATAAGTAGGTTCCGCACCGGCGGGAAGGTAAACGGCATTTCCGTGCGCTGCTCTGGCTTCGCCAGAAGCGGCTTAGTCAAGCTGGCCACATGACTTGGAAGCTGTCTGTGGATAAACGCCAGCTCCCTTGGCCTATAGAGCAAGATGAGCGTGAAACCCCCGAGTCGTTCGCGACTGGACCTAACGGTCAGGGGTACCTTTACCTTTTTACTAGATCTGAGTGATCCTGGCTGAGGGGCAATTATTCAGTGGAAGCCTCACTCCATTCATGCCCCCACAACTGAGGGGGCCATGGACATATGACATCAGCATGCCATGCATGCATGCCCCACAAAATGCACACATGATGTCAGCCCACTGTGGGGCATGCTGACACCTCACGACTTGTGTGCTTGTTGCAAGCATGGGGGCGATCTGTTTCTGTCATTGCCAGGTATGCTCTGGGCTGCCTGGGGCAGTGATATCATCTGTATAGAATGACATTCTCTGGAGACATGTGGCTGTGACCATAGCCGCAGCCTTGCATTCAAACAGAAATCAATCATGACTCTCTCTCTCACTCTCTGTTCCCAGCTTGCTGCTTTTCTTCTAGCTAACGTCACTCCAAACAAATTCAACTCTCACTCTTAACTGTCTACAAGTTGGGGGAGGGCCCCCCACCCGTTTACCATCTCGCCCAGAGCCCCTTTCCTTTGTTCCCCTTAATGGCTCATCACCCAGGTGATTGCCTTATCAAGAAGCGAATCTGGCTTATATTTTAACACTTGCAAGATCTGGGGGTTAGGAGGGTCTTCGGCGTACAGCCTGCTTCCCAAACTCATAACTATTTTTTGGTTGTGTGGTCTTGTCCTCCCCTCTAGGGCTAATGATGCACTGGATAAGGCGGATGTCCTACTGGTGTAGCAGTGGCTGGCACCTCTCCATTTTGAGAGCATGCTGCGTTTTGCATTGTTCTGCCTGAAGCCCAAGCTAAACATTAACAGTAGCATCTACATAGCATCTACATAGTAGCATCTACCTTCTATTGCTCATTTCCTACATCATTGGGCCAGCTAATGTTAATATTTAATCCCCATGGCTGTCTTTCTCGTGAAAGAATGCACTATATGCTACCAAACTGTGTGCTGTCTTCTCCCTCACCCCCTCGCCAGAAAGATCTGTAAGTAAAGATGCTGCCTCGTCATCACATCACTTTTCTGAAGAAGTCCACTTGGGGGCATATCTACACTACAAATTTGTGTTGGCTTTTGTTGTAAACAAAAATTGCCCTTTTCCCTTATGGGGTATCCAAGAGCCCATATAGAGTCCTTGCATAGATTCCCTATTGGTAGGAGAGAATAACAGAGGCCAACCAGAGAATATTGAGAAGCAAAGCAGCTAGTAAGCTTGATCTTTATTGATCTGTTGCAACAGGGTGCTCCCCTCACCCGCAGGAGAGAGGAGGGACCCAGAAAAATGCTGTGCAAGGCCTTATAAAGACTTTTGAAATTGCCACCCTGTAGATCAAGACCACCCCCTCAGATACATCACACCTACATCACAGAAAAGGCGGTCTAAAACAGAAATTTGAATGTTGTTTTTCTCCTGTCCTTGTTTATCTCCTGTCTGGCAGGTTACTTGATTGGATTGCCTGGGGAGCCTGGCCAGTCTTTTGTAATGATAAATACTTAGTTCTTGAGCCAGGTCACAGGCTCACACCCTATTCAAACACAGACATACCCTTAAGACAGGATTTGTGAAGCTAAAGACAATGGGGAGGCTTTTCCACTTTGACCATGCAGAGAAAACATTTGCTCAGTTTAGGAATCAAAATGGCTTCAGGTCGGTCTTCCTGTGCTGATCTATGTATGTGCGGTTATGAACATTGCCATATATCCAAGACCTCAAAATTCCTATCACACTTTATCCCACCATCACAGCTACACCCAAAAGAAACCTAGGGGTTGTTGCTGAAGAGTTTCTGCGCCAGTTCCAGTTTCCTAGCTCCAGGGGAGCTAGGAAACCACAGTTCTCACAGGGGAGAGAATAAACCTGCCTCAATCTGTGGTGCTGGTTTGCCCTTGGATTAGGATTTGCAAGATGTCTTACTGGCACCAATTTTCTTGCTGTCCTTAGAACCTCAAGACTCAGCTTTTGCAGGTGGCGGACTTCACTCGTGTCTCCTCCTCCTCTGACACCCCCTTCCTCTCTCACACTAGCAGTGCTACAAACCACTTCATATCAGGAAAGTCCACAATGGCTGCCATGTTCCTCACCGGTGTTATAAGAATTCTAAGGTCTCAAATATAAAATAAATGTTCATAAATGTACAAGGCAAACACATAAGTATATAAACCAACGTGTCTGAAATAGTACAGGAGAGCAATCCTGAAGCCATTTTGACTCTCCCAAATTGACCTCAAATATTTCTCTGCAAGGAGGAAGGAAATGGGAAAAGATTTCCAATTGTCTTTTGACTGTAGGGGCTTAAACCTCCCTTTTCAAATGCAGTCTGGCAAGTATCTGTTAAGCTGAGCACACTATCAATATGTGTAAGAGATTCAGGAACTCAGTATTTACCATCTCCAAGGAATGGCCAGGCTACCCAGAAAATGCAATCAAGTAAAGCATTATCAGGTATCCTGGCAGACAGGAGAGAAGCAACACTCAAATTTCTGCTGGAGACCACCTCTTTCTGTGATGTATGTATGATGTTTTGAGGTGGTGGTCTTGGGCTACAGGGTGGGCAATTTCAAAAGTCTATATAGGGGCATGCGCACCATTGTTGGGGGTTCTCCTCCCTCCTGCGTGTGGTGAGTGGGGACCCTGTTGCAACAGTTTAAAAGGTAAAGGGACCCCTGGCCGTTAGGTCCAGTCGCGAACGACTCTGGGGTTGCGGCGCTCATCTCGCTTTATTGGCTGAGGGAGCTGGCGTACAGCTTCCAGGTCATGTGGCCAGCATGACAAAGCTGCTTCTGGCAAACCAGAGCAGCGCACGGAAATGCCGTTTACCTTCCCACCGGAGGGGTACCTATTTTTCTAGTTTTCCTTTAATAAAGATCAGGCTTTGCTTCTCAATATACTCTGGTTGGCCTCTGTTATTTTTCTCCTTAAGGAGAAAATACGGGCTCTGGAATACCCCATAACGGTAAAGGGGTGAGTGCCCCAAAATCCAACTATTCTGGACAACAGCCATACAAGAAATATGTAAAATAACTAAGCAAGTATTAGAAATCACCCAAGAATTGGCCCTACTATACATCTTCCAAGACAACAATGCCCATTTACACCGCAAAGAACTCATAACCCACCTACTTCCAGCAGCCAGAAACACCATAACCAGACACTGGAGAGACCTGTCAGGAGTAAGCATGGACCAATGGTACCAAATAGTATGGGAAACAGCCTTACTAGAAAAACTAACCAATAAACTGAAACTGACACGGGGACAAATAGAAGAAGACACCTTCACCCCAATAAGGCTCCCCTTCATCACATACACAGCCTAACAAGACAACAATAAGAATCCACCAACAGCATACGAATCAATATGGCTAACCTGATCCAAAACACCCACCCACCCCACTTACACATGAAAACAAAGACCACCAGAGCCAACCACAAATGAACAACCATACCCTAGGTCAACCCTAACCTCTCTCACCACCAAAGGAACACAAGTGAACAGCAGAGAACCTGCACAAGCAATGCTGACACCAAACCCTACATTTAGTAAGTAAAATAGAAACATCACCACCCGACCCCACCCCCACCCCCACCCATCTCCCCACCCCCACCTCTTTCCCCCTTTCTTCCTAATGTCTCAACAAATGAAACTGATTTGTAAAAATGTTACATGGAAAAAATACGAGAGAGAGAGAGAGCCATTACACATACTTCTTAAATCAAGAAAATCTTTAATAAAAATACATTTAAAAATTAAGGGCAAGGGTGCAGCTTTTTTTCTTATAACACAGGTTTCTATTTTTGTGCCACATGCAGTTAGGTCTCTCACTGTGGGGATGCAAGGAAATAGCACAAAAAGCCAGTGTATGGGTGTAACAAGAGCCACAACTTTATTGGCTACTGTATGGAAGTGAGAGGTGGACCACAAAGAAGGCTGATCGCCGAAGAATTGATGCTTTTGAATTCTGGTGCTGGACGAGACTCTTGAGAGTCCCATGGACTGCAAGAAGATCAAACCTCTCCATTCTGAAGGAAATCAGCCCTGAGTGCTCACTGGAAGGACAGATCCCGAAGCTGAGGCTCCAGTACTTTGGCCACCTCATGAGAAGAGAAGACTCCCTGGAAAAGACCCTGATGTTGGGAAAGATGGAGGGCACAAGGAGAAGGGGACGACGGAGGACGAGATGCTGGGACAGTGTTCTCGAAGCTACGAACATGAGTTTGACGAAACTGTGGGAGGCCGTGGACGTGCTCTGGTCCAGGGGGTCACAAAGAGTTGGACACAACTAAACAACAACAACAACAAGTATGTCAGGGGTTTGCATGGCTCAGGGCAAGGATCTGTTTACTGGACAGCGCACCTGCTGGCTGACATCCCTCCCAGTCCGCCTGTTGAAGTTGACCACGTAGCAGTTGCCTCACAATGGCACAGGACCAGTTGGTAACTGGGGTATGTAGCACAGACCCCTGCCCCCCAAGCTAGATTGGAGGCCCTAAAACATACCCCCAGACCCCTTATGGGAGTCTCTTGAACCCCTCCCACAAAATACTTGGGAGGAGCGGGAGAAAAGCCTGTATTTTTCTGCAGAACCAATAAGCTGGCTATGCACAGCACCGATTGGCTTGTGCCTGTGCCGTTACAAATCCACCTTCTTTTGTCCCCATAGTGGTTTTGGAGCTCTTTTCAAATTATTTCGAAAAACCTACAGATCGGAGAAGATGGGTGTTGCAGTCACGAACATTTGGAGACCACAAGGTTGGGGGAATATAGTGGTACAACATAGGAAATGACGCCTTTCTTCAACCAATTTTAGCTGTCTTATGCTATAAATGTTTTGGTTTTATACCAATTTAGCTGCTGTGCCTCACCCTTAAGTAAACCTGGAAAGCGTAGTTTGGCAAGTGTGCTGAGTATGCTGTGCTAAAGATCCTTAGTTCCCTCAACAGAATTATATTTCACAAAGTTTAAACCAGTTTTAAGATGGTAGCCTAGGCATGGCCTTAAAAACTGCCTGCCTCCAGTCACTTCTATGTCGGCCTTGACATGCATGAATGCATGTTAAATTAGCAATCTGAGTTTTGTCTCCAGTGAAAAGTGTGAAAAAAGAAACAAACAATTAATTCAAGGCTTTGGGAGGAATAATATAACAAGAGTACATGTTAGTTTTAAGATTAAGGTTGTTCTCATTGAACCATTGTAAAGCAACACTAGACATTTTCTGCATATTTCCTAGCACCAATTAAACCTAATTAGTGCTAGCAACTACGGAGGCTGGATTTCAGAGAAGACTCTGGATGAACTCATATTCTTATTTTTAAATGATTTTCACTGGATGACTATAATTACCCATTGGACGAATATTTCGCAAATGAACTGCCTTTTTGTTTTAGAATGATTTCCCATGGCATGTATATACGTTCTGAAGGATATCAGTTGTAAATAAGGAAAAGTGATCATTAGGTATACAGTATAAAGGTAAAGGTAAAGGTACCCCTGCCCGTACGGGCCAGTCTTGACAGACTCTAGGGTTGTGCGACCATCTCACTTAAGAGGCCAGGGGCCAGCGCTGTCCGGAGACACTTCCGGGTCACGTGGCCTGCGTGACATCGCTGCTCTGGCGAGCCAGAGCCGCACACAGAAACGCCGTTTACCTTCCCGCTAGTGAGCGGTCCCTATTTATCTACTTGCACCCGGGGGTGCTTTCGAACTGCTAGGTTGGCAGGCGCTGGGACCGAGCAACGGGAGCGCACCCCGCCATGGGGATTCGAACCGCCGACCTTCCGATCGGCAAGCCCTAGGCGCTGAGGCTTTTACCCACAGCGCCACCTGCGTCCCAGGTATACAGTATATGACACCACAAATTGTGGGCACCACAATTTAAGAAGGATGTTGACAAGCTGGAACATGTGCAGAGGAGGGCAACCAATATGATCAAGGGTCTCTAAGCCAAACCATATGAGGAGTGGTTGAAGGAGCTGGGTATGTTTAGCCTGGAAAAGAGAAGACTGAGAGGAGATACGGTAGCCATCTTCAAATATCTCAAGGGCTGCCACATGGAGGATGGAGCAAGCTTGTTTTTCCTGGTCTGGAGCGAAGGACTCAAACCAATGGCTTCAAGTAACATGAAAGGTGATTCTGACTAAACATCAGGAAGAACTTTCTGACTGTAAGAACTGTTCAACAGTGGAAAAGACTCCCTCGGGAGGCTGTGGACTCTCCTTCCATGGAAGTTTTTAAGCAGAGGTTGGATGGCCATCTGTCACGGATGCTTTAGCTGAGATTCCTGCATTGTAGGGGGTGGACTAGATGACCATTGGGTCCCTTCCAACTCTACAATTCTATGATTCTACATTTCTGGAGGAAAGACCATGCTTCATGGAAAGCTTCATGTGGATAAAAGCCTTCTTCTAAGAGGGAACTGGTTTTTGGTTTCGCTTTCTTTCCCCACTAAAATAGGAAAAAGATTGATGTTCCAAACATGAAATCACAAACAGTCCTTGACATTCTTGTTCTTGAGTGAGAAGATGCAGGAGACACCTCCAAGGGTGGTAAAAATGCAATAAACTAAATGGTCGACCATTTACTGCCTTTTAATGACACCCTAAAATACGTCTCCCGAGGCGGTCTCCTCACCCTGCTTAACAGCCCTGTATCTTCTAGAGAACAAAAACTTCAAGCTATCCATATTTTTTCTGTATGATAATAAGAATCAAACCGCTGCTTTCCTCCCACTTCCTTGCCTTCAACACAGCATTCCTTATCTATAAGAGACAGGCTGGTCCTATGTTTGGCTGCGCTATAGTCGCTATGCCAGAGCTAACGCTGGCACCATGCATTTACAATCCTGCGCACTCTCAGCATCAAAGGAGAAAGCAAAACAATAACTGAGGAAACAAACCCCAGTGTAGCAACGTCAGCTCTCACTTCCACAGCATCCTTAGAAGTGCCTCCATGAAATGTTGGGCACCAAGGATGACCCCATGCTACCCACGCAAAGGAGGTCCCGGTCAAGGTGCAATGGCGATGAGAGTGCCACACTTACGCCATGCGCTCTAGGATAGGCCTAGACTCCACATGCAGTCCACAAGGTAAGCTAGCTGGATGGGAATGCCCATAGTAGCAGAAGCTTCCAATCACCTGGACAGCAGTGTGCTGGGCCTGGGGGTAACCCATGAAACGCAGTCCAGGTCCTGTCCAGAATCCGAAGGTTCCACTGGGAGACAGTCCGAAAGGGCCAAGGCAAGGACAGGTACAGGATCTCAGGCAGGATCTAGCATACAGCAATGTTGCTCCCACAACCTGGGGCGTGGTCCGACAGCCTTTTATCTTTGTTGGGGTAACAGCCGGTCCTGATCCCCCGGCGACTCACCTCCCTGTCTCACCCAAAGGCAAGCACTCCTCCTGCGAGTACTCAGGTCTCTCCTTCTCTCAGACCTTAGTCTCTGCAGCTCGGGCACGTTGGTGGGTTACTAGACCCAGGGGCCACCTCCCCTGACCCAACCGGTAGTGGAACAACTGTAAGTGATGGCCCAGCTGGAGGCAATGAGGTAATGCCCACATCTGGAGCCAGGGCAGGTTCAAGCCCCTGACACGGCCCAGCTGGTGTTTGTTGTAGCTGGTGTTGTGCAGACTGGGACTCTTCAGGATCAGGCCCCAGACTTGGTTCAGATGATGCCTGAGGCAATGAATCCGGTGCAGACTGAGTCTCCTCTGGTTCCGAGCCCGAGCCCGAGTCTCAAGCCATCACAAGCAGCAACCAATACCTACTGCATGACCTCTGGCTCCTTCCACAGACAAGAGTGTGAATCCCTTGCCAGTCCAGACATGATCATCATCAGCAGGCAAATAGTCATCCTTTTGTCATAGACATGGTCACACAGGTTAGGTAGAGGAACTGCCATTGCAATCAGAGCAGCTGTGTAGAGCCATGGTTAAAAGGTACCCCTGTCCGTACGGGCCAGTCGTGTCCGACTCTAGGGTTGTGCGCCCATCTCCCTTAAGAGGCCGGGGGCCAGCACTGTCCGGAGACACTTCCGGGTCACACGTGGCCAGCGTGACGAAGCTGCTCTGGCGAGCCTGCACCAGCGCAGCACACGGAAACGCCGTTTACCTTCCCGCTATAAAGCAGTACCTATTTATCTACTTGCACTTAAGGGTGCTTTCGAACTGCTAGGTGGGCAGGAGCTGGGACCGAACGACGGGAGCTCACCCCGCCGTGGGGATTCGAACCGCCGACCATGTGATCGGCAAGTCCTAGGCGCTGAGGTTTTACCCACAGCGCCACCCGCTTCCATGATTAAGCCTAACATAAAAAGATCTCAGTTCTACAGGAGCATGCCGATTGGTAATCACACAGTTCATAGATGGAGTTAGCTTTTTATTAGCAAAAACCCAACCTTCACAGACTTGATTGAGTGTCAGGCCTAATGAGCAGAACATCTCATCCCCGGCGGTCTCATTCCCCCATGAAAATCAGTTGCTGGGACTGAAAGTCCCCGCCTCCTCACAGCCCCCTCCTCTCCAGGTTTCTTTCAGGCAATTGGAGACTGCACCTGCCTGCTGTCAACCTCTCCTCCGCCTTTTTCATGCCTCTTCTGGTTCTGGGACAAAGGGAAAGGGGCGGTTGTTGCAGCAGGAGGGGGAGACAGCTGTGACTCTTTGCCAGCCTGACTCATCTCTGGCTCTTGGCCTCCCTCATCCCATTATCCTGCTTCAGCTTCTGCCTCTGATTCTGGACTTCTCTCTGCCCCAGACTCCCCCCAGCTCACTAAGCCTTGTTTCCTCTTCAGTTTCTGACACCTCCTCCTCCCAGTCTTCTCCCTCTTCTCCCTGTGACCACTCGCCATTGTCCCACCACCAATCTCTAGGCTCTGAGCCTTCTTCCCTTGAGGGTTCCCCAGCTGTTTCCTCCCACCATTCTTCTGCGTCCAACCCATCCATGACGCCCAAGTGGATTAGATCAAGGGCCCAAATAGTCCAGCATCCTGTTCCCAATAATAGACTGTCAGATGCTCTGGGAAGTCCAAAAGCAGGCCATGAAGGAGGCAGTTCTCTCTTGCTGTCTCTGACACACACATCCAGCAACCAGCATTCAGAAGCACATCACCTTTGGGGTCTTCATCATAGAGACCAATCCTTATGTAACCAAAATGGAACTATCTATGCTGAAGACAGTCCTGAACTGTTCTGGTTCCCTGACATGTGCCAGGCTAGGGTGATATTGAGTCATGTGCCTGATTCCTTTTCCACTCCCCTTGTTTTTGTGGGACGTCATCCATTGGTACAGTCAAATGCAACACTCCTTATTTCCCAGAGTGGGCCCAGGCAGGGGGACATCCAGTCAGTGTAACTTCCTGTTCCACTGGTCTGGAGCATCCTCTCCCTGCATGTGACCTGGGAGATGGTGTGGCCCTGGCTGACTCCATAAGAGAGCCGTCATGCAGCCATTTTCTCAGTCTTGATTCTTGCTGTCTTGATACTGTTGTTGTTGTTCTATCTCTTGCTGTCATGCTGCTCTCCTGCAGCCATTTTGTTCTATTAATGTAATTCTGCTGTCTGCTGGCTCTCAGCTAGCAGCACATGAGTTCAGTCTCCATATGAGATGAACTCACAGTTTCTTTGGCCTTTTAGGGACCAAATCGTGAACTGCAATGTGAGTAAATTTTTTGTTACTTTACTCAGAAAGACTTTTGTGTCTTTATTCTTTTAAGAGGGATCAAAGGGCACACCAGGACATAATCTTAACTAAGAGATTCAAACGAATCTGCAAACTAGCTTCCAGCTATATTGAGAGGAATCTGATCTGCTACATCACTTACTAGTGTGAGCGAAGGAAGGATAATGCTTATTCAATATATCCTTTCCTACTATCCTAAACAGGGGACATGGGTGGCGCTGTGGTCTAAACCACAGAGCCTAGGACTTGCTGATTAGAAGGTCAGCAGTTCGAATCCCCACAATGGGGGGAGCTCCTGTTGCTCGGTCCCAGCTCTTGCCAGCCTAGCAGTTCAAAAGCACACCAGTACAAGTAGATAAATAGGTACCACTCTGGCGGGAAGGTAAACGGCATTTCCGTGCACTGCTCTGGTTTGCCAGAAGCGGCTTAGTCATGCTGGCCACATGACCCGGAAGCGAGATGAGCGCCGCAACCCCAGAGTCGTCCGCGACTGGACCTAACGGTCAGGGGTCCCTTTACCTTTACTATCCTAAACATTCCCACAGTTTTCAAAAGCAGGGGAGGTTTTTTTTTTTAAAGTTATAAAAAGGACACCGGAACACTGAGCACTCCTCCACCTTAATTTCTGTCGGCCGGCTCAAGCCTACCAAGGCATGGGATAAAGGATGTTCATGCCCCCACCTCCCAGGTTTGCATATCTACTGTTTGTCTGTTTTGTGTTTTCTCTATCTTGTTCCAATCGACATCTTATTTCTTGTAATATTTCTTTTAAAGGCTCCAGGGCAGGTGTGGGGAACCTCTGGTCCGCAGATGTTGCTGAGCCACAGCTCCCATCATCCCTAGTCATTGTTTATGTTTGCTGGGGCAAAGGTCCCTCTCGTCTGCTCCAGGGAGTTGACAAAAAGAGGTGCTCTGAAGGATACAGGGTTCTACACTCCCACCCACCATAGCTGTCAACCGTCCCTTATTTGGCAGGAAACTCCCTTATCCCAGCGCCGTGTCCCGCTGCTCTCCCTTATTGATGATGCCCCTTAAATTTCCCGGGTTTCAAAGGAAGCAGCTCCTCTCCCTCCCTCCCTGCCGGCCAGGGAGGAGGGAGGCTCCAGCTGTGTTGCTTGGCTGCATTGCTCACCCAATAAGGAGTCCAAGAACGACTGGGGGGTGGAGCTTGCATTCTTTGTGCCAATCAAATTGGCCGCATTGCCTGGGGACTCGCCTTTGCTCAGCGCTTCCCAGTGGAGAGGGGACGATGGTTTTCCTTGCTGCATCGCCTTTGCCGGGTTGCTGCACTGTGGGAAAAACCGTTTGAGGCTTCGTTTGGCTGCTGGCTGGGCTTTCTGCCTTTGGCTTGGAGGGGCTCAGAAGTTGAACATACCTGTGGCTGGAAAATCCCTTATTTTGGCTGCTGATCCCTTATTTTTGAGGCTGCTGGCCCCTTATTTTCAAATCTGTAAGTTGACAGCTATGCCACCCACCCCCACTTCCATTCCCTGTATAAGACCTTCGATGGAGCAAGTCTGATGCAGGGAAGCACAGCCTCGCATAGCTCACAGATCGGGTCACAAGCCAGACATGGACCAAGACATCTTCATGCCTGAAGCAGTAATTTCAAATGGTGGCCACTATGGTGTTAAAAAAACCAACCAAACAAAAAAACACGCACAAATATTTTTGCTTCCCTTTAATGGTACCCCCAAATTTGCTGCAAGAGACCTCAACTTGCCAGGCTCCACCACTGCCCTACCTCTGACAACTCAAACAGAAATGGGATTATGGGGCTTCGTTTCTCCTGCAACCCCCCCACCCCCACCCCACGAGTGAGATGGATCATGCAGAGGCAATTGTTGGTGCATTTAAATAAAAGGAACTGGCAGCCCCAATCACTTCGGTAATTAATTTCCTTATTAATTGGGCTTGTTTGAATTGCCTCCTGAATATTCATGAAGACTCATCACTTCCCCCCACTCTTCATGTAATGTAATTTATTCCCGTGCTTGATAGATCAACCTTGGAGGTGACATTTCTTCTCCAGCATCAGGACTCTGCAGAAGTTGGGGGCAGGATGCTGAGCAGAGATTTCCGCCTGCTACAGAGAGGATGACTCAGGCAGGCTGCTCCGCTTCCTTCCCCAGCCGGGCTTCTGACCTGATCTCTCCCCTCTAGTTATTTGGGCCACATCAGAGCCTCCTCAGAGCCGGAGGGAGGGAGGGAAGCAACGGAAAGAAATGACGGAAGAATAGGCCTTCTGGGCTCCATCACTGTCAAGCTCAGGACAGGCCAACATCTGAATCAGGAGTCTCATGATCTGTGTACTGGTACCCCTGGAGGTTTCAATGACGTTGATGTTGACTCCTAGTTCCCAGTTCCTTCTGTTCAAAAGATGCAGCACGGTCAGATTTTTTTAAAAAGGACTGAATATACCAAAGGATGCTTTGGTATAGCCCATAATACTGTTCTAGATTTAGAAGGGAGGGTCTCCTCCCTAAACCCTAGGAATTAATAAGTGGTGGGATTTTGAGTATTTGGGATGTGAAGGGAGGAATACCAGCTGCAGAGGAATTCCTGGGCTAGCCTATGGAAAACGACCTGGCCAAGCTAGGGCCATTAAGAAACAATGCACCCGGGGTTGTTGTTGTTGTTGTTTAGTCGTTTAGTCGTGTCCGACTCTTCGTGACCCCCTGGACCAGAGCACGCCAGGCACTCCTGTCTTCCACTGCCTCCCACAGTTTGGTCAAACTCATGCTGGTAGCTTCAAGAACACTGTCCCACCATCTCATCCTCTGTCGTCCCCTTCTCCTTGTGCCCTCCATCTTTCCCAACATCAGGGTCTTTTCCAGGGAGTCTTCTCTTCTTATAAGGTGGCCAAAGTATTGGAGTCTCAGCTTCAGGATCTGGCGAAGGGGCTTGGATAACTCAGAGAAGCTATGAACTATGCCGTGCAGGGCTACCCAAGATGGACAGGTCATAGTGGAGAGTTTTGACCAAACGTGATCCACCTGGAGCAGGAACTGGCAAACCACTCCAGTATCCCTGCCAAGAAAACTCCATGGACAAAGACAACAGCCAGGATATAGACCCCAAATGGCAAAAATGGACTGTGCATCAGTTACACTTGGAAAGGCTCTGTGTCTCTTTCTTTCTCTCTTTTAAATGCTTTTAAAATTATTTATTTAATCAACAATATGTACTGCAGTGACATACAAGAGTAAAGAAATAAAGAAAAAAATAATACAGTTGAATGAAAATTAACACACACACATACACATTTGGGTAGTTTCATTCACAACCGCTAGAAAAAAAACAATTACCATTATTGGTGTTAAGGTTCAGCAACAATTTTTTTAAAGATTTGTCTTGTTTATAGATTGTGTATCCAGATATTGTCCTGGAGGCCTAATGATATTCTGACAAAGCTGAGAAGTTATGAAAAATTGCAAATTGTGGCATATTTCACAGGAGGCATTGGAACACTGCTGTCATCATAAATATATAATATGTTTTTTGCCATGTAGTTGAAAATGAGTCTTTTCTAAATTGGCCCTCTAATATAGTTTTTCAGCAGTAGCTATGGACTCGATTTGACTATACTGTTGTCTCTTTGGACTGATTTGTAAGATCCAGCCTGGCCTGGTTTCTACTGCCAGCCTGCCCTCTGGCATCACATTTGCCAAGGACAGATGCATATAAACAGGACCGGCTCAATATATTTTGCTGCCTGAGGCAGACAAGATGGCGCTTCCCGCTCCGTGCACAAATGCCAGCCAGATTGGCAGTTGCCTCTTCTTCCAGCACTGCCATCTTCCGCTCTACTTGCACACCCTGCAACATTCCTCAGATGAAAATAGGGACATTTCTCACTGCCTTCCAACTGACCCTCCTCAACCCACTCCATTTTTTTGTCTCCTTCCCCTCCATAGAGCATTTCCTATCAGGGGAAGGGCGAGTCCCACCTCACCAACGGGACATAGCACAATTGCCCTCCACCGTCTTGTGAAAACCCCTGTGATGGCCTGGGAATCCAATTCAGAGGATGAACCAGAGGAATCCCAGCCTGCACAGGAGTTCCCGCCTCCAGGGCCGGCTGAACTGGGGCAGGGCCTTGATTATGAGGTGCCTGCACCTGTGCTGGATCCTCTGGAGCAGGCACCAGGTGAACCCATTCTGGCCCCAGAGGTGGTTGAGGACTCAGTGCCTACAGGTGAGTCTCCCCCTGGGCCCAGTAACCCTTCAGCCTCTCCTGAACTGCAGAGACTCAGGGCAGAGAGGCGACGGGAACTGGTTTCTCCCAGGAGGAGTGCTCGCCTTAAGGCCAGGAGAGGCGGGTCTCCTGGGGGCCGGGACCGCCCCTGGCCTCAGAGAAGATAAAGGCCAGTCAGCCCGGTCCCAGGTTGCGGGAGCAACGTCGTTGTTGAGTACCTGCTCCTGTCCGGACCCAGACCTGACCCTCCAGTGTTCCTGTCCTCGCTCAGCTTCCTGCTTCGGACCTCGCCCCGCTCCTTGCAAACTGTTTTCAGGCCAGTGACCCAGGACCGGACTTCGACTATGTCAACGGTAACCTTCCCCCCAGGACCAGCACAGCCCCTTAATTCCAATTCCAATTTATTTTATTGTAGAGTTACAAATATAAAGGGACGCGGGTGGCGCTGTGGGTTAAACCACAGAGCCTAGGAATTGCTGATCAGAAGGTCGGCGGTTCGAATCCCCGTGACGGGGTGAGCTCCCGTTGCTCGGTCCCTGCTCCTGCCAACCTAGCAGTTTGAAAGCACATCAAAGTGCAAGTAGATAAATAGGTACCGCTCTGGCGGGAAGGTAAACGGCGTTTCCGTGCGCTGCTCTGGTTCGCCAGAAGCGGCTTAGTCCTGCTGGCCACATGACCCGGAAGCTGTACGCCGGCTCCCTTGGCCAATAAAGCGAGATGAGCGCCGCAACCCCAGAGTCGGTCACGACTGGACCTAATGGTCAGGGGTCCCTTTACTAGAGTTACAAAAAGAAACACACACACCAATAAATAAATTTTAGAAAGGGGCAAAATTAGATGTGGACGCACAAAGCATTTTTAAAACCAGTACAATACTCCTTGTGCTCCACTCCACTCACTATTTCTTCCAGCCCAGGGCGGCCCTGCCCTCTGCCTGCCCCTCAGAGTTGGCGCATCATGCAGGGCTGGGCCTCAACAGCCACAGCTTCTCCTCTTCCTCTTTGCCCACTCTCCACCAGTCGCCATGACCTGCCCAAGGGAGGGGTCTGGCAGCAGCAGCCATGGGCAGGCAATGCGATGTTCCCTTGCAGCTGCCACCACCGCCATCGCCCGGGACAAGCAGCAGCTGATCCTTCTCCCCGAACCCAGCACTGGTGGGGAAAACAGGGACATTCCGGGATCAAACCAGAAGCCAGGATGGCTTCAATAATTCCAGGACTGTCCCTGGAAAATCAGGACACTTGGAGGGTGTGTACCTGAGGGGCAGCAGACTAATTTAGGGGGTGAGGGAAGGGCTTGTAGCACAAACTGCCTTGTCTTCCAACATCTTGCCACTGCTCTCCAAGAGCTGCCACCTGAGGCAGCTACCTCACTCTGTCCAATAGTAGTGCCGGCCCTGCATATAAGAACAAATCCAAACAGTTACAGTGGTACCTCAGGTTACATACGCTTCAGGTTACATACACTTCAGGTTACAGACTCTGCTAACCCAGAAATAGTGCTTCAGGTTAAGAACTTTGCTTCAGGATGAGAACAGAAATCGAGCTCCGGCGGTGCGGCAGCAACGGGAGGCCCCATTAGTGGTGCTTCAGGTTAAGAACAGTTTCAGGTTAAGAACAGACCTCCAGAACGAATTAAGTACTTAACCTGAGGTACCACTGTAATATGGACACTCTGCCTGCCTGAAGGACCTAAATACAGTCATACTTCTAGTTGCGTTAGGTCCATGTTGCGGATTTTCGGGTTGCGAATGCGGCAAACCTGGAAGTGTATACTTCCGGGTTTCTTCACTCGCGCACACGCAGAAGCGTTCTGCGTGCTTTGCGCATGCGCAGGAGCACTCTATTGCGTCACTCACATGTGCAGGAGTGGCACTCTACTTATGGACTTTTCGGGGTGCGAACGGCACCCTGGAATGGATCGTGTCCATAAGTAGAGGTACCACTGTACCGCAATATACATTGAAGAGGCTTGTCTTGTCAAAATCCCAGCAACCACATTCAGGGGAACTTGCCAGTTCCTACAATGTACTGGCAGTGGTTTCATAAATCTTCAGAGGCTCCTGGTTCACAGATTCCCACAGAGAGACACCAGGAACATGACCAAAACTCTCCCTGCAGTGTCTGCTGATGGCAAACCGATGGGACTCGACTCATAGCAAAAGCATTCTGGTAAGATGAGGGTCTCCTTTCTTCTCCAGATGCCACAATCTAAGGAGATGCTGTGAAAAGGCCAGGCACTACAGGGCTTGGCACATGGAAACAAATTTTGTTTTAAAAAAGAGGCAAAGGATAATTTTGTATTCAGCGCAGGCATTGCATGGTGTGTGATAAATAAGGCCTGAGGCCAGGTATACAATGACGAGCGGAAGAAAGAATATCGAGGAGCCAACCATTCATTTAGCTCTCTTCATCTCGAGCTCTAAATGAGAGAAGGTTCTTTGGAGAAAGGGAGCGTGGTAAAATAATTAAAGTGCCTCCTAAGTGCCAAAGAGGGCAAGAGGAAAGTTGAAAAAGCCGCTTCAATTGTTGCCGTTTCTAACACTCGAGTGTTTAACTTTACCGCCTTCATATCCTTTAAGCACGACGGTGTTTCCATTCCCCCTCCGATGCAATTTATAATGAGATTGATTTCTATAGCTAGCTTGTTGTCTGAATTATTCACCACGTCCACATTCACTGTGTTTTATTGTGTTTTATTTACATGCAGCTGTGCTTAGCATCTTTAACACCGCGCTTGTTCCCCAACGCATACCGAGGCCTTATAAGGACCGTGCAATTTCTCGCCGTTGGAAATTGCCAGTAGAGAACACAAGGCCCTCATCAGCCACTTCCCAGGATATTCAGCAGCGCAACGCTAATGGTACAAATACCCAAAGGGGTGGATGCTCAAACTTAACACTGGAATGATGTCATTCGTACCACAGCATCATCAGTGTCCATGTTTATTGCATCTTACAGATTTGTTTTAAAAACTGGCAAGTAGGGCTTGGCTTCTAACCACGACTCGTAATCCTTAATCTCCTTCTTCTGCTATGTCCCTTCCACCTTTGCCGGGTGCACAGAACGTCTTCCTGTTATCTCTCGCTTGGACTACTGCAATGCGCTCTATGTGGGGCTACCTTTGAAGGTGACCCGGAAACTACAACTAATCGAGAATGCGGCAGCTAGACTGGTGACTGGGGGCGGCCGCCGAGACCACATAACACCGGTCTTGAAAGACCTACATTGGCTCCCAGTACGTTTCCGAGCACAATTCAAAGTGTTGGTGTTGACCTTTAAAGCCCTAAACAGCCTCGGCCCAGTATACCTGAAGGAGCATCTCCACCCCCATCGTTCTGCCCGGACGCTGAGGTCCAGCGCTGAGGGCCTTCTGGTGGTTCCCTCATTGCGAGAAGCAAAGCTACAGGGAACCAGGCAGAGGGCCTTCTCGGTGGTGGCACCCGCCATGTGGAACGCCCTCCCTTCAGATGTCAAAGTGATAAACAACTACCTGACATTCAGAAGACATCTTAAGGCAGCCCTGTTCAGGGAAGTTTTTAATGTGTGACATTTTAGTGTATTTTTGGTCTCTGTGGAAGCCGCCCAGAGTGGCTGGGGAAACCCAGCCAGATGGGCGGGGTACAAATAATAAATTATTATTAATTATTATTATTATTATTCCTGCAATCTCTTGCCACTGGTCCTCCTACCTGCTTTCTTCATGAGCTGTTTGAAAGGAGTTGAGCCTTACCAACACTGGTCTCAATGGCTTTTTGCTTTCCTTTTGAAGACCCTGTTCAGCTGTTTGTCTCAAGTTGCACTTTGTGGAGGGACTGGGGGTGGGGGCAGAATTGCACCCGGTAGTCCTGTTTCGCTGTCACATGCCCAGCCAGCTTTGTCCCACACCCTGCCCATACTTTGGGGGGAAATTTGGAGGCAGGCGCGGGGGGGGGGGGGGAGTAGTCTGCTGAACCCAGGGCTGCAGCTCTTGGGGACAGCCTATACATCTTCAGCAAGCTTCTGTCTCAGAGCTTCTCTTGCTGAATGGAGAGTGTGGTCAAGGGCAGAGATGACAAGAGACATGGCTACTGCATGAGAACATGTTATCTCACCTGGTACTGCCAACATGGAGAGAAAAGGTTAGATCCAACCACAGGCATACCTAGGCTCCCTTGCGCTCTTGGTAAGGAGATGTAACAGTGGCTCTGAAGCTGGGAGAGACCATGGACCAGAAACTCAAAAAGTTTGCTTTTTGTTGCCTTTCACCCTCCGCCAGTGACTTCCCCTGTGGCCGTCAGGATCTGATCTACTCCAACTCCTCCTCCTCCTCCTCCTCCTCCATCCATCTTCAATTCTTAAGCACTCCTCCCTGATGCAATGCAGTTTTGCATACTATTTAACAAACATATACATTTCTGTGCACACTTTCCCCAAATAGCCACAGTTTTTTATGCGTGGTTTTTGGTTGGAGTTCTGCATTGCAAAATTCAGAGACGCGCAAATTTGGTTTGTCTGCATTAAAATGCGAACCAAATCAAATTGCTTCCCCATCTGTACCTCAGATAGTAAAAGAACTCCAAGCTTCGCTCTCAGTGTGTTTGGCACTTCCAGGTTCTCTTCCGTGGAGCGATCAAGAAACACATCATACTGTGCTTTAGGTATCCTATGTACAGTGGTACCTTGGGTTAAGTACTTAATTCGTTCCAGAGGTCCGTTCTTAACCTGAAACTGTTCTTAACCTGAAGCACCACTTTCGCTAATGGGGCCTCCCACTGCCGCTGTGCCACTGGAGCCCGATTTCTGTTCTTATCCTGAAGCAAAGTTCTTAACTCCCTCTGTGGTCCCAGGCCACAGAGAGGTTAGGCTGGCCTCAACTAGAGCCAGGGCTTTTTCGGCTGTGGCTCCGACCTGGTGGAACGCTCTGTCACAAGAGACTAGGGCCCTGCGGGACTTGACATCTTTCCACAGGGCCTGCAAGACAGAGCTGTTCCACCAGGCCTTTGGCCAGGGCGCAGCCTGACTCCCTCCTTCGGCAATCTTCGTGGAGCTCTGGCCCATTGGTTGCCAGTGGTTTGCTTTGAATTAATTTTATAATGAATGATTTTAGAGTGTTGTGTTGTACTGTTTTATTGTTGTTAGCCGCCCTGAGCCTGGCTTCGGCTGGGGAGGGCGGGATATAAATAAAATTTATTATTATTATTATTATTATTATTATTAACCTGAAGCACTATTTCTGGGTTAGCAGAGTGTGTAACCTGAAACGTATGCAACCTGAAGCGTATGTAACCCGAGGTACCACAATATATGGTTTTTCCAGCTATTTCTCACAGCTATGGTGAGAAAGAGCCACGTGCAATCTTGCAAAATGGGGAGATGTAATTGTTGCACGTGGCGACCCATTTGCTGGCACACAGACACAGTTCACCGACAGAAGAAGTAATGCCTCAAATAGTAACAAATGGCGTTCTAACGTTCCAAATTGCGCTGTCGTTGAACAGGCACTGTTTGAATAGATAATCAATGGCTGCTTAATGAACACTAAGATTGTGTGTGGGATCACCTGACAAAAGTGCTCTGGAGACGTTCAAATCAGCAAATGCTTTGAAGGCTATTTCGGTAGGTGATAAGATCCTCAGCACAAAATAGGAACAAGGTATTCTGTTTAGATTCATCCTTGTAGCAAGAGCCCAGGCAAAACGTAGTATGAAGGAATGAGCTGGGAAGTATAAATTTGGCAGTGTTTCTCCATCTATATTTTCATCAGATTAATTGTTCTTGCTACCATATGGCAAACTGAAGTGTTCCGCATGTTGGAACATGGGTGCTTCCTGCTAGAGTGTTCCTAGCAATACCAAATAATTGGTCTTTAGCTGTAAGGTAAAAGCAGAATTGGCACTGGCAGTCCCCGCTGCAAGGGGTTTAGCACTTCAGGGTGTGCACAGCTTCCTAAGTTTTGCATCCACACAGGACATAGCCCAGTAGGCTCTACCTTCTTCCAAGCCCTCAAGATTTCCAGAAATTTTGAAGCAGGGACTTCTCACCACCATTTGAGCACTGATGTGTGCACTTACCAGTTCTGAGTGCATGCTCCATTAAAGGAAAATAAGGCACATTATTCCACCATAGGTCAATTCACACCACTAAGCAGCCCCAACCTCCTCCCCTTTCTTTTTCTTTACAAAAAATCATAATATTGTGCTCTTCAGGAGGAAATGGCTCTGCGACTGGAAATGCAGACAGGTGACAGGTGGAAGAAAGGGCACCTATAGCATGCTGTCCACCTTCAGCTCCTCCAATTCCAATTTTACATCCACGCCTGCAGAGAAATTATGCTTCTAAATCCACGCTTCCCCCCAAAGTCCAAAACTGCAAAAGTGCAAGGCATCTGCATCACGCAAGTCAGTGGAACACGAGGCTTCTGCATTGTTGTCTTGAGCTCCTTTGGGAGGAGAGGCAGGATAGATGTGTAAAGATGATGTCAGGAAATGGTTGGATGCTGAGGAATGGTAAGAGGTACCAGCTAAGGAACCACCAAGGGAAGAAGGCTCAGAGGCTAGGGAATGGTGGTGGGATGAGGATGCGTGGTCAGAGAGAGAAGACTGGGAGAAGGAGGTGTCGGAAGCTGGAGAGGCAACAGGGCTTAGTGAGCTGGGAGAGTCTGTGGCAGAGAGAAGTCTAGAATCGGAGGCAGAAGCTGAAGCAGGAGAGGAGAGAGGTCAAGAGGCAGATGTTAGAGGTATAAGTTGGTTGCTCTAGAGCAAGCAGGCAATATGCTTCAATAGTCTGTTTTAAAGCTTTCTTATCGGTGATAAAAACCTTTGGAATGCAGAGCGCCTCTATTCCGTGTCTTGCTCATTCACTGGCAGAATCTGAGAGTGGGTGGTCCTTAAACCTTCCCCAGCAGAGTAGTTTCTTGACGCCCAGTCTGTGCCTCCCCTCTCTGCGCGGAAGCCTATTGCGCAAGGAAGGCGTGGGTAAAGGGGGACCTCTCTCCTCCCCGCTTTGCTCAGGCAAGGTGTCCTGGCACCGCCTCGCCTCCTCCGAGCCCTGCATCTCCTCTCCACTAGAGGCGTGGCTACCTTCCTCCGCTGATGAAGTGCTGCTTCCCAAGATCTTTGGGGGCTCTCTGTAATCCATCCGGCTTTCCCCCTCTCCCCCCTGAGCCGATGGCAGTTCCCTGACACCCGAGATGAGTCAGGCTGGCAGAGATTCATAGGTGTCTCCCCCTCCAGTGGCAACAAGCTCTCCTCCCCTCTTGTCCCAGAACCAGAAGAGGCATGAAAACAATGGAGGAGAGGTTGGCTACACGAAGGCACAGCCTCTGATTCCTTGGAAAAAAACCATGGAGAGGAGGGGACTTATAGACGGCTGTGGGGACTTCCAGTCTCAGCAACTGATTTTCATGGAGTGGGACCACCGGGAATGAGCTGCTGTGCTCATTCGGCCTGACACTCAACCAAGTTTGTGGAGATCATGTTTTTGCTAATAAAGAGTTAAGACCAACTTTGAAGAGTGTGATTTACTGCTGGCTCGCTCTTTGGCAGATGCTGATGAATATATTTTGTGGGCCTCGCCCTCTGTGGAACATGAGTTAACAGAGCATACTGATTGTATAATAAACACTTCCTCTGGAAGCACGCATCTCATGCCATAAATTTAGCTATGAGGGTGATAACAATGTGGATTTGTGCTCTGTTTCCGCAAGTGCATAAGCCAACAGCAATAAACCAACGGGTCAACTGGTCTTTATTGTTGGCGTCCCCCTTGTGCCCACCCTATTAAAAACAACCAACTTGTTCAGCTGGAATAACTTTGCATTTGTCCAAAGATTCATTCAAACGGCAAAATGTTATGATGAAGCTAGGCTGGTGTTCGATCGGTGCATTGAACATTTTATTAAGGAAAAGATTTGAATTAAATGAACTGGAGGGAAAGGAACCCTCCACAGCATTTCACAAAAACAATTATTCATGCATCAAATTCCCTTGAAATTGTTTTCTCATGTTAACAAAACAGAACTGACTGCATGGATAATTATTTTGAAATTGCTGA
Source organism: Podarcis muralis (assembly GCF_964188315.1). Lineage (NCBI taxonomy): Eukaryota > Metazoa > Chordata > Lepidosauria > Squamata > Lacertidae > Podarcis > Podarcis muralis. The sequence goes on along the minus strand of NC_135671.1, from coordinate 3,732,923 downwards.
TACGCATACACACAAACATGTTAACTTGTTGTTTGTTTCAATCTGTATTTTTAAATTTATATTTTTATATTTTTTGTAACTTTGTAAACTGCTTAGAGGTCTTCTGTTGAGTAAGTGGTATATACATTTTATAAGTCATTGAATAAGTCATTGCGAGATGTTTGGTCGGGTAATGACCTGGAGGCCATGGCGACAGCAGCCACAGCCATGAAAAGGCACACTCTTGTTCCATGTTGTGCGTCATGAAGAGACCAACACTTCTCTTTAGTTTGCGGAAGCACAATCAGTATGGATGCTGATGCTGTCATTCAGTCTCCAAATGGAGATGTACCAGTTGTGGATGATCTGACTATATCCAACCATTACTTTGAAGCATTTAATTGTTAACAAGAGAAAGAACAAGCAAGTGAGGAATACATTTCCCAGTATGGGAAGCAAAAGCACGTGAAGGATATATACTTGCTAGGCATGCCTTGACTGGAAGAAACATTGTGGGAAGATTTGTAGGGATGATGGTATTTAAGTAATAATAATAATAATAATAATAATAATAATAATAATAATAATAATAATTTTTATTTATACCCCGCCCTCCCCAACCAAGGCCGTGCTCAGGGCGGCTAACAAGCAATAATAAAAACAAGTTGAATGAATACAACTTAAAAGCAAGATTAAAATACAATTAAAATACTGAAACATTAAAATATTAAAATGCAGCCTCATCACAAGAGGAGAAAGGAAAAAGGAAAACGAAAGAGGGGGAGGGAATCAAATTGGCTCCAAGCCAAAGGTCAGGTGGAACAATTCTGTCTTACAGGCCCTGCGGAAAGAAATCAGATCCTGCAGGGCCCTGGTCTCATGAGGCAGAGCGTTCCACCAGGCTGGAGCCAGTGTTGAAAAGGCCCTGGATCTGGTTGAAGCTAATCTAACTTCCTTAGGGCCCGGGACCACTAGGCTGTTGCTATTTATGGACCTTGAGGCTCTCCGTGGGGCAGACCGGGAGAGGCGGTCCCGTAGGTACGAGGGTCCTAGGCTGTGAAGGGCTTTAAAGGTCAAAACCAGCCCCTTAAATATGACCCTGTACTCCACCGGGAGCCAGTGCAGCTGGAAAAGCACTGGGTGAATATGCTCCCATGGCAGAGACCCTGTGAGGAGCTTTGCTGCAGCATTCTGCACCCGCTGGAGTTTCTGGGACAGCTTCAAGGGCAGCCCCGCGTAGAGCAAATTACAGTAGTCAAGCCTGGAGGTGACCGTCGCATGGATCACTGTGGCCAGATCAGGGCGGGAAAGGTAAGGAACCAACTGCTTGATGCGGCGAAGGTGGAAAAATGTCGCCTTGGCTGTTGCTGTAACTTGTGCCTCCATGGAAAGGGAGGCATCAAGGATTGCACCCAAACTCTTAACGGAAGGCAATGGCACTAATTGGGCCCCTGCAAGAGAAGGGAGTTGGTCCCTCATTTTGTAGAGCGCACTGGCAAAATTGCAGAAGCGCTCTCTCTCTCTCTCTCTCTCTCTCTCTCTCTCTCTCTCTCTGTGTGTGTGTGTGTGCGTGCGCATGTTTGCAGAAGGTGTGTGCATGCGTGCTTTTAACTGGAAATATTTGTACGCTTGATATACAAATCGAAGACCCACTCATCTGTACAGGAGGTGCGCTCCCTTCCGTATGCAAATCCACAGGCTCAAGCCAAACCAGCTTCCTCCCACAGTGGTTTGCTATCTCCCAGTATTTAAAAAGCACAGTGTGTCGCAGGAGTGCTAATTCAGTCTACCCACAGCTTCCTTTGTGTCTGCTTGATGTGATGGCTAGTCTGTTGGATCTAATTGGATACTTGTCCTGGTAATGCACGTCAACCCATCTGGACCTGAAGTCATCCATCAAGCGCAACCGCAGGAAAGGCTACGGAACTGGAATTGGCAGGTGCTTACAAGGCCGCCATACTGAACTGAACCACACTGTGCTGTGTGCGCATTCACATTCTGAGCGGAGCAACACGCCAAAAGAGATCAATGGTGACATTGATCAGTTAATCAGTTCATAATATTTTTCAACAACATCCCAAGAAATGTCGTCAAACAAAACCGATCTATATTCTGTACTGTGTTTTTCATGCAAGGTTCTTTCATTTGCTGTGTTTTAGCTATTTGTAAAGGATCGCAGCCAACAAAGACATGTGCAGAGGAGGCCCATTGAACCCAATGGACTTCACCAACTAAAGTGCACTTATTTCAATAGGTTTACTCTGAGTATGACTTAGTTGGCTATGGGAAAGGGGGTTACTGTTTTGCTGTTTCGTTTCAGTTATTTACTGGTTTTTACCCTGTATTTTATTCTGTGAACTGCCCTCAGATCTTATGATGAAGGACAGTATTGAAATCGAATAATAATAGTAATAACCCAAGGTTTCTTTCAGCATGAAGCCAACAGCCTGCTTCATGCAGTAAACATATTCCACAATGGCAGTGTTACATAATGGAGGTTACTGATATCAGGGGAGATGGGGAGGAATTTAACATAGCACTATAGAGATTGTTAAAGGTAAAGGTAAAGATACCCCTGCCCGTACGGGCCAGTCGTATCCGACTCTAGGGTTGTGCGCCCATCTCACTTAAGAGGCCGAGGGCCAGCGCTGTCCAGAGACACTTTCGGGTCACGTGGCCAGCGTGACGAAGCTGCTCTGGCGAGCCGGCACCAGCGCAGCGCACGGAAACGCCGTTTACCTTCCCGCTAGTAAGCGGTACCTATTTATCTACTTGCACTTAGGGGTGCTTTCGAACTGCTAGGTGGGCAGGAGCTGGGACCGAAAGACGGGAGCTCACCCCGCCGCGGGGATTCGAACCGCCTACCATGCGATCGGCAAGCCCTAGGCACTGAGGTTTTACCCACAGCGCCACCCGCGTCCAATAGAGATTGTTAGGTCAGTGCAAACTTTTCAGCTTGCCAGAGCAAAAAAATCGCCCATCTCCTTGCCCCTGCACTGTTCTGGGAGTTCCCCTGACACCCACCAAGTGCCAGTGTGTGTGTGTGTGTGTGTGTGTGTGTGTGTCAAGGACACACAAGGAAAGGAGAGGGAGCAAAAAGCCCTGTTGGACTAGTGGAAGACCATGCACTTCCACTTCTGCTAGCTGAATGGCCCATGCATTTTGAGGTGCAATGTACAATTTTGCTGCTTTCATTCTACATCTGGTCTAAGAACTTTTGTGGACACCATGTGGGATTTTGAACCTGGACCAAACTGCAAAAAGAAATAAAATAAAATAAAATAAAAAATTTTTAAATACAATTTTAAAAAGTGGCAAGTTGTTTTAAAAAGAACAACAGCTTCATACAGTTTACCAGTTTGAAGAAGTACTTCTTCAACTTTAACAAACAACCCAAGAAGAATCCCAGCCTTCGCCATGGAACGTGTGGACAGGGAAAGATGTGACTTCAGGCCACAAACTGCATAGGGCTCAGGTCGCATTAGAAACATAGAATTCTAGAGTTGGAAGGGACCCTGAGGATCATCTAGTCCAGCCCTCTGCCATACAGGAATATGCAGCTGTTCCATACAGGGACCAAACCTGCAACCTTGGCATTATCAACACCACACTCTAACCAACTGAGCTATCCAGGCATCAGCATGCTATTAGCCCAGAACCACATACCAGAGACAATATTTCTGGCTCCAGGAATCTCTCTGGATTTTCATGGAGTGGGTGAGACCAGGGAGAAAGGGACTTGTCCATCATCAGTTTCCTGTCTCAGGGATGGAGTGAGCCAGAGCTGCCGCTTGGATTAATTGGCATTCCCTATAGGCACCTAATATGGGACGCAGGTGGCGCTGTGGGTTAAACCACAGAGCCTAGGACTTGCCGAACAGAAGGTTGGCGGTTCGAATCCCCATGATGGGGTGAGCTCCCGTTGCTCGGTCCCAGCTCCTGCCAACCTAGCAGTTCGAAAGCACGTCAAAGTGCAAGTAGATAAATAGGTACCGCTCCGGTGGGAAGGTAAACGGCGTTTCCGTGCGCTGCTCTGGTTTGCCAGAAGCGGCTTAGTCATGCTGGCCACATGATCCGGAAGCTGTATGCCGGCTCCCTCAGCCAATAAAGCGAGATGAGCGCCGCAACCCCAGAGTCGGTCACGACTGGACCTAATGGTCAGGGATCCCTTTACCTTTACCTTTATAGTCACCTAATAGGGGACCACCACTACTTTAGCAAAGGTCCAGAGAAGCTTGGAGGTTTATATCCCTTCAGGGACCTCTGCCTCCTTTCTGGCCATCTGCTGGGTGTCAATGCACACCTGGTTCCTGGCTGGCTTCTCCCTCCTCTCAAGGAGACCCCAGGTAATGAAGTCATCTGGCTGCTAGCTCTCCTCCACCAGCTCTGAGCATCTTGCCAGGTCTTCTATTCCCTCTGTTCCTGGGTGGATGGGAGCTGAGGGGAGATCCAGGTGTGGTGCATGGGCATCTAGGCAAAGTGTCCTTGGGACTGGGTCACTTGGTGTCAAAGAGTGAGCCAGCAGTAAATCACACTGTTCCCATTTGGAGTTAACTCTTTATTAGCAAAAACACGATCTGCACAGACTTGATGGTGTGTCAGGCCTGGCGAGCACAGCAGCTCATCCCTGGTAGGTCTCGCCCCATGAATCAGTTGCTGAAAGTCCCCACCTCCCAACAACTGTCTCAAGTCCTCTCCTGTCCAAGGCTTTTTCCAAGCAACTGAGAGACGATGTCTGTGTGCAGCCTTGGAGGACTCTGCAAAGCTCCACTCCTCTTTCTTGAATGAGATGTCCTCCACTCCATACCCCCCCCCCCCCGAGCCATGGCTGGGATGGACTGTGTGACAGAAGCATTGCCAAAGGGAAGGAACGGGAGCAAGTATATGGGGGAGCATTTTAGGCCAGAACACCATGTTAAGGTTTTGCACCAAGGTTAGAAAACAGGTTAGGGATCATAGAATCATAGAGTTGGAATAGACCACAAGGGCCATCGAGTCCAACCCCCTGCCAAGCAGGAAACATCATCAGAGCACTCCTGACATATGGTTGTCAAGCCTCTGCTTAAAGACCTCCAAAGAAGGAGACTCCACCACACTCCTTGGCAGCAAATCCCACTGTGAGGTGAGGAGGAGGAGGCTAAGCAAAAGACTTCATAGATATAATTAGCCACCTCGCCTTCTTAAAAGTGTTTTAAAAGGTGGAGGATGACGAAGTGCTAAAAACTTATTTTAAAATAGTGCTGAGCAGGCAAACATGTGAGGTGCTTGGAAAAAACCAAATTGGACTCTGTGTGTGTGTGTGTGTGTGTGTGTGTGTGCGTGCCTGTGCGCGCATGTGTGTGTTTGCAAATAGGCAACTGGGATTCTGTCCAGAAAAACTGAGAGGAAGCATGCTCACTCTGAAGCAGAAAAAGCCACCCCCACAACTATTTTCAAGTACATCTATACATGTGGGTTTTTTAGAGATCAGCACCCTCACTCACAATTGGGCGAAGGTGGGTTTTTTAGATATCAGCACCCTCACTCACAATTGGCCCAGGCTGAGTTGTGGCAATAGCTGTAAATTCAGTGAGTACCTTTTCGCTTTATGATCGAGTTCTTAAGAAATAAACATGGAGGGGGGGAGGAGGCGCTATTATGACACCTAGCCACCCACTCCCAGCTGCCACACAGCAGTCCCATATTTATTGTGGGAACAACGACACAAGTTTAGTCAGATTCCCCCGAGTGTGGTGTTCTGCCTGTGTCTGAAAATAACTTTTAAATGTAGGGCCATCCTCTGTGTCCGGAGCTGGGGTAGCCTCAATTCTGAAACCCCTTGAGGACTCTGAAGTTTCCTGTACACCTACTTAGACAGAGGTCTTCATCTCAGCCAACATGGGTTTATTAATCCAACTCCCAGCCCACCCTCTCGGTCTAATCCTCTGGAGAGCCAAGGGCTAAAGTGTGGCACTGAAATGCTTTGTTCTGGTGCCAAAATCCTTTCTCCATCATTGATTGCCAGGGCTGATGAAGTGCGGGGGCGGGGAGGGGATTTTAAGCAGATGATGGGCGGGGGACGGGGGGACAGGCTGCAGAACAACCCTGGAAACCTGGGACGTTGGCAGCAGCCTAGACAGAAGAGAAGGCTGGAGAAGAGCCTTAAATAGAAAGCGTGGAGGCAGCCATGGGGAGTGGAGCGAGCGAGAGAGCAAGCGTTCCGCTCCCTGCCTTGCTTTTCCTTCTCTTCCAGTTATTTCTGTCCTCCCTCCTCCCTCCCTCCTGCAGCCTGAAATTAAAATGTTACAAAAATCCAAGATTTCGAGATGGGAAATTGTATGTTGCGAGCAAAAGCAGCAATTACAGAACTGAGCACGGGAATTCTGAGGCAGACCTAACCGTGGAAGAAGGACGAGGCAGCCCCTCCGGGTGTCAGGTTTTGTTATGTTATCATTAAAGGTGTCACGAGTGGGAGACAGCCAGATCCGACTTGGAGATCGCAACCCACCAGAAAGTTCTCCTGTGAAGCTCAAGCATGAGGACTTCCCAGTGGGTTGTGTCTCCCCCGCTACACTTACACACACTGTTAACTGGCAAGAAGGGAGATGCATTTAGATTTCCCACTCAGGTACCAAAATATCTTGAGCGAGCCCCGTGGAAATAAGAGTCTCTGCTAGGAGGGTATCCCCACTACCGCCATGTGGGCTGGAGGAGAGAAACGAGGACCAGGAGCAACCAGCGACCAGAATGGAGTTGATCTTCTTTTTGCACAGAATCAACATGTTAAGCAATGCCTTACATTTCCCAAGCCAACTCCCTGGACAGATTTCTCCCCGTAATGAGCTGTTATGTGCACTCCAATTCCCTAGCAGCGAGACATTCCTGTGCTACCAGCTTCCCTTCAAGGGAGGAGAGAGGGCACTGGCGGTTTATGATTTATTTTCTTTAATAAATAAATAAATGCTTTGTTCTTAAACAGGGGTAGGCAACCTAAGGCCCGGGGGCCGGATGCCGCCCAATCACCTTCTCAATCCAGCCAGCAGACAGTCCAGGAATCAGCATGTTTTTACATGAGTAGAATGTGTGCTTCTATTTAAAATGCATCTCTGGGTTATTTGTGGGGCCTGCCTGGTGTTTTTACATGAGCAGAATGTGTGCTTTTACAGTGGTACCTCGGGTTAAGAACTTAATTCGTTCTGGAGGTCTGTTCTTAACCTGAAACTGTTCTTAACCTGAAGTACCACTTTAGCTAATGGGGCTTCCTGCTGCCATCACGCCGCCGCCGCCGCTGTGCAATTTCTGTTCTCATCCTGAAGCAAAGTTCTTAATCCAAGGTACTATTTCTGGGTTAGCAGAGTCTGCAACCTGAAGTGTCTGCAACCTGAAGCATCTGTAACCTGAGGTACGACTGTATTTAAAATGCGTCTCTGGGTTATTTGTAGGGCCTAGGAATTTGTTCATTATTATTTTTTTCAAAATATAGTCTGGCCCACCACATGGTCTGAGGGACAGTGGTCCGGCCCACGGCTGAAAAAGGTTGCTGACTCCTGTTCTTAAATATGCAAGCAGTAGCATTAATAGAGGCAAGCAGCATGTTCACTGATGTGAGAAAGCAATGTGCTACCTCACACCAGATCTCTGCATCCTAAAATGCTCCTGGCCTCCAGCTGAATCTTCTGACTCTCCCTAAACTGCGTAGAACCATAGAGGTGGAAGGGACCCCGAGGGTCATCCAGTCTAACCCCCCACGACACAGGAATCTTTTGCCCAACGTGGGGTTCAAACCCACAGCCCCAAGGTTAAGAACCTTGTGCTTTACCAACTGAGCCACCCCAGCATCTTGTTCTGTTCCCTCTCACACACAAGGAACCTGACCTTTCCCTTTAGCGACGGAGGGTGGGATTGGTGACCGCCACCAAACTACAATAGCTGGCAACCTGTCCGCAGAAGACGCATGCTCATGCGCGGGCACAGCTTGCTGAACGACACGAATAGCCAGCCCTCTTGGCTGCTCTGGTAGGGAATGCCCTAGGGCAGCTGAGCCAGCCCTGTAAGCAAAGCCCACTTGCAAAGGAAACATCAGGAGCTGCTGTTAAGTTCCTAACAGTTCCTTGGAGCCACTGTTCCTTTCTCGCCCTACACCAGACATGATGTCCGGTCCAATGCAACGACACCAGAGGATCATTAGCTGGCTGCCCACTGACCCCTTATCACCCCACCACATTGAACAAGTTTGATCCTCTGATTTCCCCTTCCAAACATTGCAGAGAGATCTCTGTAGTGAGAAAGCATCTTCTGGCCACCAGCTCCCATAAAGAGACATCTACCGGCCGCCTTGGGCCATTAAGAAAGGTTAACATTCTTTTCTCAAATCCCAAGCTCTGCCCAGGCATTGCTTTAAGGCAAATAAAAATAAAAATAAAATAAAAATGGGTAATGATCGGCTTGCTCACAGCAGTCAGGCAGCAAGCAGCCCACAAGAGCACACAGCCAGCCATTAGCTTTCAGTATTTTGCAAAGTTTTATTTTAAAAATGTTGAAACTTACATCCCACAAGAATTTAAGAATTTCACCACGAGGAGAAGAAAACCCTACAAAAATATATCGTACGGTGCACAAGGGGCAGGAGAAGGGCAAGACACACGAAAGACCCTGCTTCACACACGACAGATGTGCTAGGCACAGATAGCACTCCCAGGAGAGAAACTTGCAGGGACACTGTCACACGTCTCACAAATGCACATGCGTTTATTTGGCCACAAGTCGACTCGGTGGGTGGCGGGTTCCCCAGGCATGTAGACATGCCAGACAGGCATTTGTTACATGTGACAGTGGTGTAATTGGGGGGTGGGGGTGGGAGGAAGGAGAGGAAAGGGGAGGAGAGGAGAGAATCTCTTGCAGGTCCTTCCTCTTCCTCTTTTAACCAAGCCTATTCAGAAGACTCCCCAGAGCATCTTTGGCCATGACCCAATCTGCCAAGAAACAGACAATTTTACTCAAAAAAATAATCTATTTATATTACAGCGTTATAGTGCTATTTCCATACTACAGAGGAAATTGCGACATTGATTTTTTATTTATTTATTAATGCTTATTATTATGGCAAAACTCCATGCCCCGTTCAGCCCCACGGCTGAACCTCTTGCCTCTGGCTGCTACTCTATATTTGACTGCTCACGATCACTACAGGAGGAAGCATCCGTTTCCTACATGGAAGTGACATTTGTGCAGGAAATTTGTCATGAGTGGGCAGGAGCTGCGATTGGAGGAAGCTAAGAGGGGGAGGTGGTAGCCAGGCAGAATAAAAGCAAAGATAGCAGAGATGCCCACCTAGTGCAGGCAAGGGCCGGGCACCTCCGCTGTCTCCCAAACGCCCCGCTGGCCTCGCCCTCCCCGCCTTTGCCTGCATCTCAAATCTCTTCCCAGCACCTTTTCTCTCCCCAACCCCAACCCCTCCACTTTTCTTTTCCTATACAGTGGTGCCCCACAAGACGAATGCCTTGCAAGACGAAAAACTCGCAAGACGAAAGAGTTTTCCGTTTTTTGAGTCGTTCCGCAAGACGCATTTCCCTATGGGCTTGCTTCGCAAGATGAAACGTCTTGCGAGTTTGTTTCCTTTTTCTTAATGCCGCTAAGCCGTTAATAGCCGCTAAGCCGCTAATAGCCGTGCTTCGCAAGACGAAAAAACCGCAAGACGAAGAGACTCGCGGAACGGATTAATTTCGTCTTGCGAGGCAGCACTGTACCCTATATAAGACTCACTTTTTCCCTCCTAAAAAGTAAGGGGAAATGTGTGTGCATCTTATGGAGCGAATGCAGGCTGCGCAGCTATCCCAGAAGCCAGAACAGCAAGAGGGATTGCTGCTTTCACTGCGCAGCGATCCCTCTTGCTGTTCTGGCTTCTGAGATGCAGAATATATTTTTTCTTGTTTTCCTCCTCCAAAAATTAGGTGCGTCTTGTGGTCTGGTGCGTCTTATAGAGCAAAAAATACGGTGATTGGCTCACTTAAGGCTGCGATAGCTGAAAGAATCGACTCTTTGTTCTGACTGGGGTTGGACAGGAGTTGTGATTGAGTCCAAATGAAATAGATTTTTACTGTGTGTTTTTTTAACTGCTGAGAGTCCCCTTGAAAATCCCTATGGCCCCTCCAGACCACTTTTCGGCAGGTTGATTCTGCAACCTGCCATTGATGTAAGAATAGTGTGTTAGTGGTGGATTTACCTGTATACGGAACCACCCACACGTGATCCCGCTTTATTAGTTATTCTGTGATGCTTCACCAGTAATATTATTCCCAGTATTGCTGTCCGGAGGGGCGCTCTTGCACTATAGTGCCACAGCAGTGGGACAAAAAAATTAAGCATCCATGGTATAAAAAAGTTACAGGATTTCAGCTGGAAGTTGAGAGACAAACACCAATGGGGTATGTTTACCCCACAACCTTTGTAGGCATAAACAGCATTGAAGGCTGGGTTGTGTATAACTGTCGCAATACAATCCTGAGCACAAATCATCACAGGTGCGCAGCGAAAAGGACCTCTGAAAAGGCCCTTCTTTTGAAGGGAGGCATATAAATTGACCAAATAAATGCATACACAAATAACTGAAAATCAAGGAGTTTTAAGTTAGTTGCGATTCGTTTGCTCCTTTGGTTCCAAGGGGGACTGGGTAACTCTTAAGGTTTCATTGCTTTGGGTCCCACATGTATACAAAAGGGGGGGGGGAATGTTGAAATTAAAAGACAGCCTAAATCAAACAGGGAGGAAAGTATAATGACACAGAAGAAGAAAAATGGGGAAAGAAAGAGCATAGTTAGCAGGAAATGGTATTAAGCAGGGGTGTAATATTGGATAGACTTGAGAGGCACACGCAACCCAGAAACCACCAAGGGAGATGGTCTTTCAGGACTTCAACTCAGCTGGAGAGAATGGGGGAAGCTTCCCAGATGAGGCGAGGGAGCACCTGAATGCCCTTCCACCAAATCCTTGCGTTGTCCTGGGCCATAATGCGGCAGAAGGCAGAAGACCCATGCTGCAGCACAGCCACACCGTCACATGAGACCTTGTATGACTTCAGCTTGCTGAGAACCTCAACTTTTGTTTTTAAAATATGTTAAGAAGAAGAAGAAGAAGAGTTTGGATTTGATATCCCGCTTTATCACTACCCGAAGGAGTCTCAAAGCGGCTAACATTCTCCTTTCCCTTCCTCCCCCACAACAAACACTCTGTGAGGTGAGTGGGGCTGAGAGACTTCAGAGAAGTGTGACTGGTCCAAGGTCACCCAGCAGCTGTATGTGGAGGAGCGGAGACGCGAACCCGGTTCCCCAGATTACGAGACTACCACCCTTAACCACTACACCACACTGGCTCTCAGTTAAGCTGCTGAAACCTCAGAAGCAAAAAGGGGTGGTGGAATGATGTTTCCAGGAACTGGGGAAATTGGAGGGGGGGCTTCTATGTCTTGCATATATGACTAGCGCCCCGCATATTCGTGACTACCGAAACTGGAATGAATGGTGTAAAAACAGTAAAAAGGAAAATGGGAGAATTATGCACATCTGCTCAATTTGTGCAATCACTAAGGCTGCTGTAAAGACTGGAATGCCTGACTGCAGAAATGTTAACTTTTTCCTACAGGGCTACCCGCATATTTTCCAAGCATATCTGCATAGTCATAGAGGGCGAGCTTCTTCTTTGAAATGAAGGCTGGGGTTCTCAGGGAGCTGAATTCTGCACCTGGCATCACATTCCATGCTTTTTCCACGCTTGCATAGAATCGTGGCACCCACGCTGGCAGCCCTGGCAAAACAGTAACCGTGACCCAGAGAGTTCTCCTACGCCTTACAGGGGCATGCACGCTGCACCTGTTTAGCCCAGAAGCATTTCCTTGAAAAATAAAATCAAGCCAAGCAGCTTTTATTCTGCAGGTTCCCTAGGTCACGCAGACTGCACAGCAAGCATTCACCCCATGCTGATTGTGTGTCTCCCCTGCCCGCGATGTGGGCTCCTTGGGGATAGTGCAGAACAAATAACTTTGGCCATGCGCTGCAGGGATGGGCTCTGCATTCACCGTACAACCACCCCCTTCAGAAACCTCTAATGTGCTTACGCTTAGCATTTTGCCCACCTATTTAAGGTGGGTGTTAAATGCGAGCAGCGCCGTCACTGAAAGGATGGTCATGTTGAAGGGCTTTGGCTCTTTACAGAAATTAAAATATCAGCATGTAAGAATCCAAGGGCTCTATGAGGCTGTAGATAGTTCCCTCCCTTCTAGAGGTTGACGGCATCCTTGACAATGGTGTGCGGAACTGTCCCACTCTTTCCTCTCTCAGGGCTGGCGTCAAGGGTTCGCATCACTGGGCATCTCAACTGGCTTTCATTGCCTGTTCACCTGCGTTCTCTGAGTGGCTGAGCAGGGACAAGGGCAAGGAGAAGGAGGAGAAGCTGCTTCTGCTGACCTTGCCCTTTCTCTGTGAGCCACGGGGCACATTGAGCCGGGAGGAACACGGCAAGCGAATGTGCAGCAGCAGCAATGAAAAGGAGCTGGGGCTTTTCAGGGAGGGATCTCCCTGGCAAAGGGTCTTTCCAAATCTGGAGCTTACGCTGATTTCTGTGCTTAGGTTTTGCAGGCTCTTTCTTGCACTGCAAAAGCAGTTGGACCAAAGACACTGGCGGGTTGGAGGAAATGAAGCGGACCATGGGCAGTAAGGGCCATGTCAATTTAATCTCCTCTAGAAATGATTGCGTCTAAGCAGTCTGTTAAATGCAGGTGATATAAATACAAAGAAAGCCAGAGCTTTCACATGGTCACGCAGGTGGATGACCTAATATGAGGACGGCTGTGTTGTTGCACAGACTCCCATTATTTTGAAATATGCTTGTTGTAGGAGACAAGCTATGGAATTATAGAACTGTAGAGTTGGAAGGGACCCCAAGGGTCATCTAGCCCAACCCCTTCTGCAGTGCAGGAACCTTAACTCGATCATACATGACAGATGGCTGTACAATCTCTGCTTAAAATCCTCCAAGGAAGAAGAGTCGACCACCTCCCGTGGGAGTCTGTTCCACTGCTGAGCAGATCTTACTGTCATAAAGTTCTTCCTGGTGTTTAGTTGGAATCTCCTTTCTTGTAACTTGAATATGTTAAGGAGGGGCTACATTTGACTTTGCACGGTTCAGACACTAGAATGCATTGGGCTGGACCGTACGCTGCTATTTCTGCTGCGCAAGAATGGCCTCCTCAAGCCAGGGCATGACCCAAATTTAAATGATTGAGAACCCTTTAACTTCAGTGCAATTATTAGGTGCTATGCAGCCTGCCAACTTAAAACAGCATCTTGATGGAAATAGCAGGTGATGTTTATCTCCATGCCACAGAAAGCTTACTCTGCTGATTTCTGCAGAAGCAATTGTTAATAAAGGTATATGGGCAGAGTAAGGTTCCCCACCACAAAACCTGATTATTTGGCATCCCTGGCCAATATGGGGCTTTGCCAATGAACCTTGTTAGATAGGTATTAAATCTTTATTCACTGTGCTACGAGGACATCTGCTCAAAGAGTGAGGACTGCAGCTGTTCTACTAGGCAGTGCCCTCCAGTTAGCTATCAGGAGGAGCTGAGCACCTAGTACTACTTCTTATATAAACTCCAGGGTCTACTATTCCTTAGCTGAGCAAAAAGCCATCTGCCAGCCATTAACTTATATGCATACTTTTAATTTTTTTTGAAAAAATAAAAAAGCTTAGTAAAATACTTTTATGGGGGGGGGGGACACACACACACACACATTTGAACTGAGACTGAACCAGGCTTAGCAAAAAATAACTTGGACAGGAAGCAATTCATGGAACAGGGCCAAAAAATATGCTACGGAAGACAGGGGAAGAGAATGGAGTCTGAAAAAGAGGGAGAGTTGCAACACTGTCACAGTCGCTAGAGTGAGGGAGAATGGTGTATCTGGAGATGCAGGAAGTGAGACAAAAATACAGAATGTGTTGCTTCGACACTGCAGTCCACCAGCATGCCTGAGGCATTCCTTTTCTGCAATTAGCTGGAACTGGAATTAAAACAGAAGTTCCATGCTTGCACATGATAATAGCACTATGCTATCCAGCAATGCCTTCCCCCATGACCAAGAATCTCATAATGATTATGAACTGGCAAATCTAGTTCTATAAAGGCTTTCAGCAATGTTAATTAAAATATTCCTTCTTGAAGATTCTTCCCATTTATTGTTATTTAGTGAGCAATGGAAAGGGATTACAGTGAATAGCTTAATAACTGTCCTTTCAGCAGGCCCTCTTAATTGCATGTTCCAACTGTCATTTTCTTTTTCCTGTGGGAGGATGGAGGCTATAACTACTTATTTCCTCTCATTTTGGCACCTTTACAACAAAATAATGCTGGTTTGCTTTTAAATAAGAAAGGGGGGTGGAAGTAATTTAAACCTCTCCCCCTCCCCAAGTGGAACAGAAGTTGACATAAGGGCAATTATGAGGTTGAAAGGCAATAGACAATTTTTTCATGATTATCCTGTACCATGATCACCAGAAAGCAATAAAATGGACTGCAACTGCAAGCCAGGAAGCGTTTAATTAAAGGCACAGGAGCCTGCAAAAAGCTCCAACCGTGCTTTGTGTGTCCCTCCCTAGTAGACAGGCGCATTTGCAATCTTTATTGCTACTCCTCTTCCACAACTGCAACAAATCAGGTCTGGAAAAAAGATGAGAAGCCAACACAGAAAAAACTGGAATGCAATAGGATGACAGTGACTTTGCACCATAAAAAGTGAGTAAGCAAAGGATGGCAATTCCACAGAAGAGGGTGGGTGTGAAAGCAGCTGAAGAAGATTAGATGACAGATGAGGGAATCGTGTCCGTTTGATACCAATGCTGAGTGTCTGATTTTCCTGCACCCCATTTCCCCTCCATATATGCCCATCCCCACAATACAGAAAGGTATTCATTGCCCAGGTGTATGTGATGTGAGCGTTGGCTCTTTGGAAGATGCTTCAAAACTGCGTGATGAGGGAAAGGAGGAAAGATGGGGAGACACCGAATAGGAGATCCTGCTTCTGCATCCCATTATCAAGCATGCTTACTTAAACATAAATAAATACATGTTTGTGTATGAATGTTTATGCCGGGAGTACAAGGTATATCTCTGAAACGTTACCATGAAGGTGCTAATAGCTCTTGCCTTCTAGGCCTTCCTCCTCACCCCTCTGCTCACATCAGACCACCCCAGTCATCATCTCTGCCATGAGGACCCACCACGGAGCCCAGCTCCTCCTGAGCGAAAACCTTGGTTTGGGCTGGGTCTGCAATGATGACGGAATGCCAGGGCACAAAGGGATCTACAATACTTCTGCTGCTGCGTGAGGAGTAGCAGTACCATAGTCGCAGGCGGATGGAACTAAAAGGGAGGGCTGCCAGTTCTATGGGACTCTCTGGCAAACTCAGTGTTTGGTCTCGCAACGAAGGAGCCGGGCCTGCTGCTTCCAGGGCAATCACAGGTTCACCAGGGGGATCCTGAGCAGGAAACAAGGGCGGAAGGAGAGAGAAAGGGAAAGAGAAAGAGTAAGCGTGATGAACAATGCTCCCTGTGTTCAGAGGTAAGCTGTTTCATCTGATCTCTTGTTCTTTTGTCATAGGGTGCACTTCTAAGACTCCCCACACCCTTTGTACTACAGCAGAGGTTCTCAAACTTCTTCTTTTCCTGGGCCACACTTTGAGAATAAAAATTTGCTGGCGCCACACTGAATTTTTTTACGTGGGAGAACAAAAAGAAACGACTCGTAGCAGTGCTTTCTTTGTAACAGAGCACAACTACTTTATAATATGAGCATGTGTCAGGACTGAGGAGGAATGGTGGGAGTCACACGACCCCCCATTTCCTGAGCCTTCCCAAAGGCAGGAGGATAGTATTGATTTAGAACAGCGGTTTGCAGAGGGGCATAGTCCAGAGGGGAAAAGCTGGGAAATACTGGGTGAGGAACAGCTAGAAGAGCAAACACCAGGAGAGACAGCTGGCAGATGCAGTTTCCTTGGACAGCATTCCTGGACCCCCCCCCCTTCGCCTAGGACTAGACGGGCACTGAGGGTGATAGAACAGAAAGCGCAGGGAAACAAGATCAGATTACCCGACGTAGGAGTGACGTAGATTAATGGGGACGGAGGGGGTGAACCTTAACTGGGAGCAACGCCACTTTTAGAGAGATATGCATTCCTTTGTCTCTCGCTATGATTATTAAATAACTTATCCGGTAAGAACACTCCTTGTGTTTGATCTTCTTAATTACTGCCACTGGGGGGAGGGGTCTGATTCCCTAAAGCCTGACGTCATGGGGCATCCAGAAAATATAAAGCAATGCAGCTACATAAGAACACGAATCATTCCCAAAATATACTTATGAACAAGCTTCTTGCATATGTACCTTGGGTATGCCTACAAACTCGATGAGAGGTATGAGCTTGCTGTTGCCAGGTAATCTCGTTTATTAAAATACTTTGATACTATACTACACTGAAATGTTTAAATGTTTTTTTGATTGTCTTTGAACCATCCCACCACACTAGCCATCTTCTCCAGCCCACACCCTTTGGAATCCCTTGTTGTAGAGAGTAGCTCCTGATCTCTTCACCATATCAAGGTAATTTTAGGAGAACTTGTGGCTGTAGTTCATTAAGGTTCCACCCTTTAACTGATTAGATATGAATAGATTTGAACATCATAAAAAAACTTCAGTAGCCCCTATTTGGGCATCCTCTCCACCACCATCACCCCCCCCCAAAAAAACCCCCTGTGCTTGCACTAATGCAGAGGAGGCGAATGAGACCATAGCAGCTGACCTCACCCTTGCACAACAGGTTCTAGGGGAAATCCTCTCTACCAGACCTAGGCTCTGGCCATGATGTGGAACTATTATGGAGGAAGAGTTCGTGCATAAAGAGCTAGATCTGCGCTACAATTGTTTCCCCTTTCCACAGGGCAGGCAGGGGCATGGCAGTGGGGGCCTTGCCACTACCTCCCGTCTCCCTTGCCATGGGGTTGCATTAAATGTGGAGTAAACAGGGCAAACCCAAACAGGGCAAAAGAGATGCCCTTTTGAGATGCCAGTGTCAGCACTTAAAATGAAATAAGCTTGGTGGTTTGTTGTCAGAAGACAAGTCCAATTAAATACAGTGGTACCTCGGGTTAAGAACTTAATTCGTTCCAGAGCTCCGTTCTTAACCTGAAACTGTTCTTAACCTGAAGCACCACTTTAGCTAATGGGGCCTCCTGCCACCGCCGCGCCGCCGGTGTTATGTACTGAAATTCTCACCCTGGGCCAGCAGGGGGATACCGTAGATAGTTATGCAAATAAGGGATTGAAAGTGACGTTCATTGATTGGATAGTTTTAGAAAATTGGTACAGTTACATTGTACTGGAGCTCTATATAAGCAGGCTGACTGAACCCTTCAGTTGATTTCTGTCCTGGCCTGTGAATAAACAAGAGCTGTTTGAAGAATCACTGTGTCGTCTGATATGTTCACCCACAACTTAACAGCCAGAGCACGATTTCTGTTCTTATCCTGAAGCAAAGTTCTTAACCTGAAGCACTATTTCTGGGTTAGCAGAGTCTGTAACCTGAAGCGTATGTAACCTGAAGCGTATGTAACCCGAGGTACCACTGTAGTTTTTTGTTTTTCTTTAGAGTAGCATACCAGATGCAACATACCTACTATAAAAATGTGTAGCTCATGGTCCCAGCAACTGAAATTTGATCAGCCTTAACTTATTAATCAACCACAGCTTTGGGTTGCATCCCTGCGAACAGTTAGGCTGCTACAATCTCACTGAAGCCAACTGCACGCAGAATTGCAGGTCTGGTTGATAAATCCATTGATTAAAACAGGCCAACGCTTACAGCTCTGCACTTTTTGTGCTGCAGCTGTTGCACACTGGGTATGTACAGCTGAGAGTGAGTCATCTTCAGAACATGTGCTTCAGCTGAAAGCAGATCTGCTTTCCCAGCATTTATACTTGCACTACATCAGTACTGTCCTATCTTCTCAGATCCAGGACCCACCTTCAAACCAAGCACGCATATGGGGACCCACTTCTTAAATCTTTTATGCGATCTGCCGGAATGGTGGTCACTGGATTGCTTTTGTGACATGCCCCTCCCCTTAGGTCAGGCTATTGTGACCCTGTAGTGCAGTGGTTCTCAAAGGAGGTAGCAGGGGAGCGTGGCAAATGTGGCAGGAAGATTCAAGGACAAAGAAACATTTAAACATTTCAGTACAGTACAGTCATACCTCTTGTTACGTTTGCTTCAGCTTGCGTTTTTTCAGGTTGCGTCCTGCGGCGACCCTGAAGTACCGGAAAGGGTTACTTCCGGGTTTCGCCACTCGCGCATGTGCAGACGCGCAAAATGACATCACACACATGCACAGAAGCGGCGAATCGTGACCCGCGCACGCAGGTTGCGTTCCTTTCAGGTTACGAATGGATCCCATTCGCAATCAGAGGTACCATTGTATAGTATAGTATAGTATAGTATAGTATAGTATAGTATAGTATAGTATAGTATAGTATCATTGTAACATATCAAAATGCTTTTTTAAATTTGCAGAGTACTGATAGATAACTTTTCAAAATGAGAGCAAGAGCATTGAGTGATACTGAGGACTATCCCAATTGTGATCCACAATTGCTGTTCTGACAGAGTGCTGGAGGAAACTTGTTTATAATTATATTTTGAGAATGATTCATGTTCTTATGTAGCTGCATTTTTTAATACTTCCTGAATGTCCCAGGATCATATTATAAAGTAGCTGTGTTCCATGCTATAAATCAAGCACTGCTGGGAGTTGTTTCTTCTTTCCAGAGTATTGCCTTGCTTTTGCTCTTTGCTGTTCATAGCGAAGGCCTTTGGCTATCTACAATAAATCGATTGATTGATACTTGCAATTTGCGTGAGTTACCTGTTGAGCTGGAAGGCACTGGTCTTCCCTAGTCCCTCTAGCTTCTCCATGCCTTCCAGAACCTGTCCAGTTTCCATCATGTCTGGTGTAGGGGCCGGCGAGTCGCTGAAGGGCCCCAGGATGCTGACCGCAGAGGGAGATAGGTCCGTTAAGGGCTGGTGGCTACCCTCCTGCTGCAGTCCGCTTTGCTGGCTGGAGTGGTGACGTCGCTTCTGGTTCCTGTCCCAGCTACAGAAAGCCAGGGGGTAGTGGGGAGAGAGAAGGCTGTTACCATCAGGAAAGGTGCGACCTAACCAGAGGATTGTGCATCCATGCCTTAAGTTGTTTTCCTGGTACCCAAATACCTTTTCTCCGACTGTAAGGAATATACAGTCCACCCGAAGTACAATGGGAATGTGAAAGGTCCACTTGTACAGCTGACATAAAATACGGGCTCCAAGTTGGAGTGGACCTTTAGTTCTCTGCTCAAGCTTTCCACCACTTTGGATAATGATAGTACTGAATGTGGGGTGAAAGCCATGTGTGCCTATTGGGCCTTTCCCCATATATTTCTCCCAATGCCAGTAGGGTTCCTCTCTGGGTCGCAACCTTTCCAGAGGCAACATCGACAAGGACTTGAACAAGGGCAGCTGCGACAGTTCCTTGTCCAGCGAAGCTCCCTTTGGAACACCTTTATCTTTTCGCAAATTACCGTATTTTTTGCACCATAACACTCACTTTTTTCCTCCTAGAAAGGGAGGGGAAATGTCTGTGCATGTTATGGAGGGAATGCCAACGGGTGGCATGCCTACGGATTTTCCTCCTCTAAAAACTACGTGCGTGTTATGGTCGGGTGCGTGTTATAGAGCGAAAAATACGGGTATTTGTTTAATTAAAACTTGGCTGTCAGGGAGAGCTTTGTCTTACTAATGAATTGCTTTGTTTTTGAGTTACTATTTTGCAGGAGTGCTTCAAGTGCACAACAGATCTTTAGGTCTTGTGCAATGGATTAATGGGCTCTGCCATCCTAGCACAACCAATCTACTTTCAAAAAGGATCTGCTTTGGGACTTGTCCCGTGATTTCTAGGCACAGGTCTGCGGGGTTTTTCTTTCGTCCCACCGCTTTCCCCAGGAAAACCCACTGTTTACTGCTGAATCGGAACAAATGTCAACCCACAGAAAGCCAGATTGACGTCTGATCTGATTCGACAGTAAACAGCTGGGGCTCAGCAGCCATTCCTGATACTTTGAATCACTATGAGTTTGTACTGAATTGTATTAATTGTTTGATGAATTTATTTGTGGTTTTTTTTGCTTTGTGTTTGGATATGATTGCACTGACTGAAACGCTTACTCATTCTTTATGCTAATGTTATTGTTGTGAGCTGTTTTGAGATCAGCACTGTTGTTAGAAAAACAGGATGCAATTATCAAATCATATCAAAAGGATGCTGGTTTTTGCTCAAAAATGACGGCCAACCAGCCCAAGCCTACTGCTTTTTAGATAAAGTTTGCTTCCTCCTCCTCCTCAGGTCTGCAGTGAAGGTGATCTTCAGCTTGGAGCTAAAATTCAAGTATGAAAAGAGGGTCTCTTCTTTTGTTTGTGAGTTCTAGACAAATAAAGATCGCAATTCAGAAGAATAGCTTTTAAAAGGTATTAAGTACAGATGTGGGTACCAGCACTTCAAAGAGCTGTGTTCTGCTTTTATAAGAAACTGAAAGGGGGGGGGGGGCAAAATGAAATTTTCAAGATCAATACCTGTCAGAGAAATAAATCCCTTCAATGGAACTTGAAATATGACAGGGGAGTAAACCAAGCCATCTACAACTTGATTTGGTGGTTTGGGAGGACAGAGGTGGTAATAAAAGTGATGATACAGTGGGCTCTTCATTTGAAGAATATGCCCAATTCCCTCTCAACTTCAACATTCACATGACAGATAGGCAATCTATCAAGCTGGTTCAGTCAGCACTCTAGTCTTTCCCCCATACATTTTTCAAGTGATCTGCCTGCCCTATAAGTTTGTAAAAAACACCACATGTATGTTCAACTGTTTCTCTATTCACCCTTCATCTTAGCATTTTTAAAATAGTTGCAAAACTTCCTCAGGGATAGGAGAGAGGAGTTATTGTGGCGACTCCACAGTCACTAGCCAACCAGCAATGCCTATAGCTGGCTTTTGAAGCAAACTTACAGAATCAATTTCCCCAAAAGCAAGTTTGTAGTGCATGTGGAGAGCATGCTCTCTAAATGGTCCCACAGCCCTACTAATGTTACACCAGTCTGCATTCTTAATTAGCATGTTACAAAAGTCTAACGGCGCAGCCTCAGCTATGCACAAAGTAGTAAGAAAAATGTCTAACTTAAAAAAAATGCCAACTGAAAAAGAAGTCGATTAAACTGTTCAAATATAACATAGCAATTCCTTAACTTAACATATAACTCTATAATGATGTGTGTGCGTTTTAATGCAGTTATAAAATGTTCAAACTACATGGTATTTAAAGCATAGCTTGAACTATACGGACCTTGATATAATTCGCTCCCAGTACACAAATCCCAACATCCAAATTGGTGCTGTACAAAACCTAAAGGAGTTAATGTGATACTGAAAATGTCAGTTGCTTTAAAGTTGTATTTTCGGACCTTATATCTTCTTCTGCAGCTCACACTTGTAAGAAGTAATTAAATTACACACTTTAACATTGCAGCTGTCTTTCAGTTTTGTAAATAAATACGTAACCAGCATATTTTTTTGCAGATCTATATTAGGGATGCATGTACTGACTAACATTGTTGTTGTTGTTTAGTCGTTTAGTTGTGTCCGACTCTCCGTGACCCCCTGGACCAGAGCACGCCAGGCCCTCCTGTCTTCCACTGCCTCCCGCAGTTTGGTCAAACTCATGCTTGGTAGCTTCGAGAACACTGTCCCACCATCTCATCCTCTGTCGTCCCCTTCTCCTTGTGCCCTCCATCTTTCCCAACATCAGGGTCTTTTCCAGGGAGTCTTCTCTGCTCATGAGGTGGCCAAAGTCTTGGAGCCTCAGCTTCAGGATCTGTCCTTCCAGTGAGCACTCAGGGCTGATTTCCTTCAGAATGGAGAGGTTGGATCTTCTTGCAGTCCATGGGACTATCAAGAGTCTCCTCCAGCACCATAATTCAAAAGCATCAATTCTTCAGCAATCAGCCTTCTTTATGGTCCAGCTCTCACTTCCATACATCACTACTGGGAAAACCATAGCTTGAACTATACGGACCTTTGTGATGTCACTGCTTTTTAAGAGTAACGTAGGGAACCCTTAATACTAGATGGTGTTTACTTTATTTACGGAGCTTGACCACTTGTAAAGGGGTCAGTTTGTGCAACAAAGTATATTCCCATCTCCCAAAGTAATGTTTGGAGAGTAGAGAATGTCTAAAAACACCAAAATTGGCTTTCCATTCAATATTAAGTCATTTGGATGCATTGTCCTCAATTACAACATATCCCTGGTGCCTCTTTTCACCTCCTGTGAGTTGCGATCCTATGCCATTAACCTATGCAGCTACCTAAAATCTACTCACCAGAATTTGAGTATTATCCCCATAGCAACAAGGACAATAATGACAGAGATTGTAATGGTGACATACAGCTGAGGGTCCACACCTGGAACAGACAGAGACAGGAAGTGTCAGTAAGTAGGGTATGCAGCTCCTGACCATTTTGCGGGGACAGGGCACTCCATGCCATCCCCACCCCCCGAGGTTTCCACTTTTTTCCTGGCTGCCCTCCTGTGTGCTTTTTTAAAGTAGCACTCTTGCAGGTGGAGCTCACAGTTGTAGCATTGAGAAAAGCTTCACCTGTAGGATTTCTGCCTGCCACTCAAGCGATTAAAGGTACACAGGAGCCCGGTCAGAGGAAAAAGTTGGCAACATGTTGCTGGAGATATAATAAGGAAAATGGTTCTTTGAAACAAATGTTTTTGCGGTGTCCGACGCTTATGAACTTTTAGAGAAAAGTATTAAAATGTATTCTACTTAAAGGTAAAGGGACCCCTGACCATTAGATCCAGTGGTGACCGACTCTGGGATTGCGGTGCTCATCTCGCTTTATTGGCCGAGGGAGCTGGTGTACAGCTTCCGGGTCATGTGGCCAGCATGACTAAGCCGCTTCTGGTGAACCAGAGCAGCGCACGGAAACGCCGTTTACCTTCCCACCGGAGCGGTACCTATTTATCTACTTGCACTTTGAGATGCTTTTGAACTGCTAAGTTGGCAGGAGCAGGGACCGAGCAACGGGAGCTCACCCCGTCGCAGGGATTCGAACTGCCGACCCTTTATTCTACTTGGGGGGGGGGTAAAACTGTCAGATGATAATATTACGTTAAACCACATACCAATGATATGGGGGTTTGACAGCTGGTCAATGCAGACTCTTCACACCATTACTTCTGCCAAAAGACTGATATTGATTCACAGGAAAGATAATACTATGCCCCCCCCTTTGATCAATGGATAGAAGATATGACAACTATTGCAACACATGAACGGATCGCTTTTAGATGCAAATTGCGCATGGATAAATATAATGATACTTGGAATGCATTGATAAAAATTAGACCAACTTTTTCCTAATTGTATACTTGTTGGAATAATAGCATTACTTATATAGCTCTATATTGCATTGTATTACAGGAGAGTTTCCCAAACTTGGGTTTCCAGCTGCATTTGGACTACAACTCCCATCATCCTTAGCTAGCAGGACCAGTGGTCAGAGATGATGGAAACTGTAGTCCAAAGCCAGCTGGAGACCCAAGTTTGGGAAACCCTGCATTACAGTTTTGAACACCCTTTTCTTTATTTTCTCATTACTTTCTCTTTATTGGTCCATTGGAAAAAAGAAATCAATAAACTCTAAATAATAATGGAAAAAGAAAAGAAAAAAGTTGGCAACACCGGAAGGAATTGAGAGAAGAAGATGAGTGTTACCTTCTCCCCGTGGCCCGAAAAGGAAGGGCCGTAGGGTGGCTGGGGTTTGGCGCAGGTTGAGCCCTTCGTTGTGTAGCAGGGAGTGGGAGTTGGGTTGCGCTGTCGCCATTCCGCTTGACGAAACGAAGGTGTAACCCAGAGGAGGGAAGCCAGGGTTGGCAGAGTTGGCGTCGCCTCCATCCTCCACGGATATTGTGGGGCCCCAGACGATGGCCCAGGGGTACTGGGAGGAAGACAGGCCATCCTCGAAGCCGGACGGAGTGGCAGGCCGGGTTCCCTGAGCCTGGCGCCTCAGGCGCACTGAGCTGCGCAGCCCAGCCCCTTTGGGAACCACAGACCGATGGCGCTGTGAGGTAGAGCGGGACCCTTTCTCCGGGGCTGGGTTCTTGTCCCAGATGCAAACGGACCGAGGGGAGGAAGGGCTGCGGTGGCTGCAGAGGGGCCGCGCTGCCAGAAGGCCCCGGGTGCGCAGAGACCAGGCGCTGTGGGATGGGAGTGCTGTGGCGAGAAGTAAGAAAGGCCAGAGCTGCAGCAGGTGGAAGCAGGAGACCAGAGGGAGCATCACACTGTGGAAGGGGAGAAAAAGAGACGCATGTCGCTAAGCTGGAGACTCCCCGTCTGTGGGGCTCGCTGGCTGTGTTGTCAGGCAGTGGGGTTTTGGTTCCCATGAAGTGTGGCAGGTGGAGATCGCAGTCAACTTTGAACTTCTGCAAAAGCCCAGCTGAAGCCAATGATCTGTGCAAGTGTCCAACAGCGCTCCTGCCAGCTCCTGTTCATTTAATGGGACTTGCATGGGATAACTAACAGACTGTAACCTATGGTTACCAGATTTTTTTCAATGAATCCGGGGACCCCTTTTTTTTTTTTTTTTTTTTTTTTGAAGCTGAGTAGCAACAGGGAGTCAGTAGTGGGGATGGTGAGGCAAATGACCCTGGGCTCAAGCACACATGCCTATTGTATAAAGGTGCAAAGCCCTTCTTTCGCACACTGTGAAACATAAATGCACAGTTTTTTTAAAAAAAACTGGGCAATGGCACGCCACCTGCCCATGACTTCCGAGCCCTCCCTGATCTCCTTCCCCCTTTGTTTTGACAGATCAGGGGAGGCTCAGGAGTCACGGGCAGGCGGCTGTTGCCCAGGAGGGGCCAGCCTGGTAGTGCAGTTGGCTCTGGCTGGCTTCAGGAGATGCTCGCTGCCGTGGCGCAGGAAAAATGGTGGGCGCCATGTCACCGAGCAGCGCTAACAGGCTGGCTCCGGGCTGCTGAGGCTGCTGCTGCCACATTTTGCGGGGTCAGATTTGCAAATCTGGGGACATTCCGGGGACGGAATTTGTCCGGGGACAGATTTGCAAATCCGGGGACTGTCCCCGGGAACCGGGGACGTCTGGTAACCCTACTGTAACCCCATGTTAATTTGCTAAGCCTGAAGATGGAGCTTTCTCCTGCAGCCTGTTTTAAGCGCCACCTCCAACGGACCTCTTTGTCCAGGAGTATCTGCAACTCTTTCTGTGTACACACCATAGATTTAAAGGGCATGGCTTCCCCCAAAGAATCTTGAGAACCGTCACACCTCTCAGAGCTGCAATTCCCAGCAGCTGATACAAACCGCAGTTCCCAGGATTCTTTGGGGCAAGCCACACACTTTAAAGGTGCGGTGTGTAAGCAGCCCACCCTGCAACTGTGGGTTTTTTTTATGCACGCTTTATGCATATCCCTCACTCCCATTTTGCAGGGATGCTCAATTTTCTTCATGCCTCTCATTGGGTGCTGGGCCCTGGAGACCCAACAGCCACATTCAGACAATTGTCCACGGCTTCACAAATGATGATTTATGAAGCCATGTGCAGGTGCCATAGCTGCACACTTCCTTTTCACCTGTCACAGCTCCAACCCTAATGCATCAACTAGCTCACTCCCTTCCTATTGTCAGTACAATCCTTTGGCTTGTGCCTCCCCAAAGCACCAGCTCTTTCGCTCCTTTTCTGGGCACCCTGTGTGAGGTCAAAAACTGGCACCTCCAAATCATAGCTGTCAACTTACAGATTTGTAAATAAGGGACCAGCAGCCTCGAAAATAAGGGATCAGCAGCCAAAATAAGGGATTTTCCCAGCACAGGTATGTTCAACTTCTGAGCCCCTCCGAGCCAAAGGCAGAAAGCCCAGCCAGCAGCCGAACGAAGCCTCAAGCGGTGGTTCCCACAGCGCAGCAACCCGGCAAAGGGGATGCAGCAAGGAAAACCACCGTCACCTCTCCGCTGGGAAGCACTGAGCAAAGGCGAGTCCCCAGGCAACGTGGCCGATTTGATTGGCACAAGGCATGCAAGCTCCACCCCCCGAGTCAGACTCCTTATTGGGTGAGCAACGCAGCCAAGCAACACAGTTGGAGCCTCCCTCCTCCCTGGCTGGCAGGGAGGGAGGGAGGGAGAGGAGCTGCTTCCTTTGAAACCCGGGAAATTTAAGGGACACCATCAATAAGGGACAGCAGCGGGACACAGCGCTGGGATAAGGGAGTTTCCCGCCAAATAACGGACGGTTGACAGCTATGCTCCAAATGGATCTTCTCTATTTTGCACCCCCTCAGCTCAGTGCCTTGTGTGGAGGAACTGTCCACACCACTGTAAATCCAGTGTTTTGCCTATTACCATTACTAGGTATGCATCAAGTACGATTTGTTGCTGGTAGTGCACTAGCAATGCTTCCTTCTTCAAAGTACTGCCCTAGTCACACACACACTTAAGTGCCACAGCCTGGCCCTGTCCCATTTCCATCACGCTTTATAAAAGAAGAGTTACAAACCTACCAGGTGCTGGTCTCCATATCTAGAGGCGACTGTTTCTCCACTCAGCGGTAAATCTGCCTCATATTCTTCACTAAAACCAGGAATGAAGAAAAAGGAATGTCAGTTGAATGTTCGCTAAAGCGTTCCTAAATCCCTTCAGCGCAGCTGATGCACAGCTGCCTAGTGACCACCAACTTTCATTACATTCCATCAAGTCCCTTCAACCCTTATAAACATGCCATGTATTATGAACATAAGCAGAAGACAGACTGACATGGAGAGAAAACATGTCCCTGGCTTATCATTGCACATTTCCCGCCCTCCCCCTGCACTCGCGGCAGAACAACATTAAGCAAACACGCACATAAATGTGAGCCTCACAGCCATGAACACACGTGCTGCTGTTCCTCCAAGGGCTGGGGGCGGCGGCGGGGGGGGGGGATTTGTGCCTCTGATTTCTTATCACTTAAACAAGTTAAGAGAATCTTAATTCCTGCATTTATTTATAGCACCGAGCATGTAATCCATTTAATATAAAGAGCTACTTTAATTGTGCGTGGAGGCAAGGAAAAGAATAGGAATAAAATTAGAATGATAAACACAGGAGATAGCGAACGGGAATGAATCAGGGAGAAAACGCCAGCCTGCTTAAGGACTGAGAGAGGAAAAATATGTCCATAAAATATTTAGTGTTTACTTTCCGGAGGGCTAAAATGGCTTTCCCTTTTGCCCTTTTAATCACTGCCCGCACTCTCTCCCTCTCCCTTTCTCACAAACAATTTTTTGTGATACAAATTATGGCTGTATAGCTTTTAAAAATGGCAAACTAGGATACGGCTATTGTATGTTTGCACTTATATCTGGCCAGTTATACAACCTAAAGGTAAAGGTAAAGGGACCCCTGACCATTAGGTCCAGTCGTGACTGACTCTGGGGTTGCGGCGCTCATCTCGCTTTATTGGCCAAGGGAGCCGGTGTACAGCTTCCAGGTCATGTGGCCAGCATGACTAAGCCGCTTCTGGCAAACCAGAGCAGCACACGGAAACGCCATTTACCTTCCCACCAGAGCGGTACCTATTTATCTACTTGTACTTTGACATGCTTTCGAACTGCTAGGTTGGCAGGAGCAGGGACCGAGCAATGGGAGTTCACCCCGTCGCGAGGATTCGAACCACCAACCTTCTGATCGGCAAGTCCTAGGCTCTGTGTTTAACCCACAGCGCCACCCGCGTCCCGTTATACAACCTAGCTTGCTACTATTTCCCCAAACTCCAGTCTCCCATTGCGGGTGCAGAGTTCAAAAGATGATCCGGCCTGTAAGCCCTGGAGATGGCCCGGGTACAACTCATCTGCAGATACAGAGAAGCTGGGTGCTGTAAGCCTTGCAAGTCATTTCAAGGACTGGAGATAATATCTTTGGGAGAAACATCCCCTCCCAGGGGAGCCCAATGAAACCCAAAGCTCTGTGCTTGACAATGGTGTGGCTGACACAAGTCCTTCAGCAAACAAACTTAGAAGGGAAAATCAATATGCTAATGTTGTGCTGACTTGTTCGCTAGAGCTGTCAGACAGACCTCGAGTTCTAGGGTAAGCAAGGAAGACAGCTAAGAGAGTCCCCCACCCGCATTGTGTGTTTGTGTGCCTACAAAGTCTGGGTGAAAGGAAGAAGGGGAACTGAACGGACAGATAAAAAGTGACTAGAACAGATGGCCATATAGTCACACGATTACAAGATGCAGAGACTACATTTCTGTCTTGAAAAGTAAAATTCACTTCTCACTTTGTATCCTCGCGAATCTGATGTGCATTTTTACTACTTGCTAAATAGCTCTTTTATTGCAGCCTTATTACTTTAATCTCTTGAACATGTTCTCATAGAATATGATTCAGTTGTGATTAGACACTTATATTATGTTTAAATTCAGACTCATTTGGAACCCTGCGGAAAGCCGCTGGGGGCAGGGAGGGAGCGGGGAGAAGATGGAAGCGGATTTTCCTGTTTTAAAAAGGGTTGTTGGGGTAATAAGAGTGTTGCTTTGTCTGAGCAGATTCTTTGGGGCCTGGAGAGAGGAGAGGAGAGAGAGCGTAGGTAATAATGGCAATGTGGGGGAGTCGGTTAATCATAAAAGGAGAAAGAAGAGTCATAGATTTGTTAACAATTCGATTCCTAGCGCAGGTGATGATCTGGTAGGAGGAGGAATAAAAAGGGGAACATGGATACAACCATTTCAGTACTACATTTTTGGAGGTGGGAGTGATTAAATTTAAAGCATTGTGATGTATGGAAGTGAAAGCTGGACCATCAAGAAGGCTGATTGCCGAAGAATGGATGCTTTTGAATTCTGGTGCTGGAGGAGACTCTTGAGAGTCCCATGGACTGCAAGAAGATCAAACCTCTCCATTCTGAAGGAAATCAGCCCTGAGTGCTCACTGGAAGGACAGATCCTGAAGCTGAGGCTCCAAGACTTTGGCCACCTCATGAGAAGAGAAGACTCCCTGGAAAAGACCCTGATGTTGGGAAAGATGGAGGGCACAAGGAGAAGGGGACGGCAGAGGACGAGGTGGTTGGACAGTGTTCTCGAAGCTACCAATATGAGTTTGACCAAACTGCGGGAGGCCGTGGAAGACAGGAGTGCCTGGCGTGCTCTGGTCCAGGGGGTCACCAAGAGTCGGACACGACTAAACGACTAAAAAACAACAATATTTTTCCATTAACGCTTTTTGCCATCACAGACTGAGCTGCTTGGAAGGCTGAGGTCTACCTGCTCCTCAGATCCTTGACCTTCCTGGTTTCTGAAACTGCACAGAATTGAGCTTTCGACCTGGACTTCAGAAGGGACTAGCGCCTCATTCAGAGAGGCTGTGACCCATCCTGCCCCAAGAGAAGGTGGTGGTTCAACCTCTGTTGGGGTGGGGGTTGGGGAAGCCAGTTTGGACCTTACTATTTTGGATCATTTCCAGCTGCAAGTTCTCTAGAAGATGTTGCAGTGAGCAACACAGCCTTGCATTGCAAGTCACACTATAAGCCAAACCACAGCTTTGTGTGAACGTGAGGATGTGGAGTCCTGGGGAGATCTCTGCCACTTTGCTCCTCTCCAGTCATTTTGCAGCTGAGCCACCCAATCTCTGGACTATCCATGAGGCGCAACCAAGGTTTGTTCCTGGTTTTCAACCCATAGTTTGTTTGGGAGAGCTAAACGGTGAGTTTGGGATAGTGTGAATCCACCGCTGTGCCCTCGACATGCCATGCCTTATCATAGAATCATAGAGTTGGAATAGACCACAAGGGCCATCGAGTCCAACCCCCTGCCAAGCAGGAAACACCATCAGAGCACTCCTGACATATGGTTGTCAAGCCTCTGCTTAAAGACCTCCAAAGACGG
This sequence comes from Podarcis muralis, assembly GCF_964188315.1. NCBI lineage: Eukaryota > Metazoa > Chordata > Lepidosauria > Squamata > Lacertidae > Podarcis > Podarcis muralis. The sequence goes on along the minus strand of NC_135671.1, from coordinate 3,702,886 downwards.
AGACTCCACCACACTCCTTGGCAGCAAATTCCACTGTCGAACAGCTCTTACTGTCAGGAAGTTCTTCCTAATGTTTAGGTGGAATCTTCTTTCTTGTAGTTTGGATCCATTGCTCCATGTCCACTTCTCTGGAGCAGCAGAAAACAACCTTTCTCCCTCCTCTATGTGACATCCTTTTATATATTTGAACATGGCTATCATATCACCCCTTAACCTCCTCTTCTCCAGGCTAAACATGCCCAGCCTTGATGGTGTATGAATCAGAACAGCCCTCCTCTTCAAAAGAGATGTATAAAAGCTGCACATTTATGAGTGATGTGTTGTCGCTGCCTGCATCTCTGCCCCCCCCCGCCCATGTTGCTTTATAATGCATTATGAATTTTCCTCCTCTCAATCCCTACCCCATGGAGTAGCAGCCAGTGAAGTGGATCAGCCGTAGCTGGGAAACTTTCAGTGGAACGGCAACACATCACATGCCTTGCATTATTAAATGTTACAGGGTGAGCAGAGGAGCAGACATAGCAGCTGAAACACCTAGTTCCATCCTAACATATTCCTGCTTTCTATATTCAACTTGTCATAAGCATTAGACATAATGCATGTGATTACAGAAATAATGTATGTGATAAGCATTGCAGAAAGAATGTCTGTAATGTTATTACTGTGGGGAATTTGTAGTCAAAGTAAACGAGCAGACATAGGGATAGTTAGTGCATGAAGGGGTTAAAGACCACAAAGTTGTAATGCTAGACTCAGTTAGGTCACACTCCCTCATCTCCAATGAGGGAGGAAATAAATATTCTCTCATCACTCTTCTTCACACCATGTAACTGACCAGGAAGAAAGTGTCTGAGCTTGCCTGCTTGAAACCATCTTTTGGTACAAGGGAATTCTACCTGTGTTCTCCTTGCTGCTGCATGGAATAACACATGAATCATACTTTAGGATTTTGTAAGTAAAGCTTTGAAGAGTGTGGTTTGTTCATTGCAAGAGGAGCAGAAATGGGGAAAGCACTGTAAGCAAATTAAACAGAATATATAAAAGGGTCTAACAGCCTGTTATACCCACACTATACTGTGGCTTGACCTTGTGACTGTTTTAAACTCTGGTGGGGTCTTTTTCCCACCGGAGAGTGTGTTATGCCCTGCATTTTGAATCCAGGAGTCCAGCTGGTTCTTTTATTAATTACTGACACGTGGGTCATAGATCTATTTCCCTCTGCGATTATTTGTTTGGTTAATATGGCACCCTTAGTGTCTGGCATTTTAGAGCGTACAAGAGGGCAGGTTCCTATCGCAAGGGGCTTACAGCCCAAACGTGTGCTTTGAACCCCTGAAATGTGGTACATAAATGGCGGTTATTCAAAGCATGAAACGCCCCCTCAGAAGCCATTTGAGGCCCTTTCTCCAAGAATGCAGAGTCTGAATCCTCTCTGGGCAGTTATTTTCCATCGCTTGAATTCAGGCAGCCTTCCCCCCCATGCTTAGCCGAAAGCTACCTGCCTCTCCCTTAAACTCATTACATCACTGAACAGGGTGAACATTTGCTCCCCATCTTCTTTCTAAAATTCTCTTAAATATTTAAATACCCCTTCTTAATCTTCTTTTCTCCAGGCAAGCCACACCAGGAGCTTTTGGCCCACCCTCATAAGACTTGCCTTCAGATCTTTTTTATCCTCTCCATAGCTCAATTCTTTCTTCTTTCCCCTGCAGCATCTATCTTCATCATGTCCAAAAACCAACTTCAGGCTCTCATTATATTTAGGACAGGATACATTCTGGAAAGCCTTTTTCCCCCCTTTTCAAAAGGATTTTATTTTCCACGTTGCACTAATTCTAGTACCGTGCGCCAGTGTGAGTTGCTGTGCCTGCATGTGCATTGGAGGGGGCAAGGGATGGGAAGGAACACTGTGTGTGTGTGTGTGTGTGTGTGTGTGTGTGTGTGAGAGAGAGAGAGAGAGAGAGAGAGAGAGAGAGAGAGAGAGAGAGAGAGGAGCCCCAGCTGCAGGGGATAGTCCATTATTGCTGTTAAAAAATCATGAGAGATTTGTGCTTCTTCATTGAGAGGGGGGAACACACAACCTTGGGGAAGGGGGGGAAAGCTAAGGGAATGACTCATCTCTCACATGTGCAGAACTGTACATATGCAAGGGAGTCCTTGCCCTGCTAGCCTCTGCCACCCCCCTAGTGACACATACAGCTGGGGGTATAAGCAGAGAGCTGTGTGTGCCCATGTAATGAAGTGCCCTAAATGAACGAGCCCTATATAAAAAGGTGACTCGTGGATGTGGGGGGGGGGTGGCATTTCACAAAATGGAAGTTCAGGGCTTTGCTGTTGACACTTTATTTTTGAAAGGGTACACAAGCACTTGCCAGTTTAAGTGGCATAGCAAGGGAAGTGCTTGCCTCTACAGGAGCAAAAGCGACATTTAAAATAAAAAAATTAAGAGCCCAGGCACAGGGGAGGGCTAGGGCAGTGTTATTCGCAATCAGTGACAACACAGGCACCACCTATAGCATTCACAGAGTCATATGCCACAAATTATTTACGTTGTGTTGAACACTATTGCGATCTTCGAAGCAAATTTGAAGCATGTTTCCACCGGCTTCAGAGAATTCTGGGGACTGTAGTTTGTTAAGGGTTGTTGGGGATTGTAGGTACAGTGCCCAGAATTATTTGGAGAGGAAAGTGTACAGTGGTACCTCGTGTTACAGACGCTTCAGGTTACAGACTCCGCTAACCCAGAAATATTACCTCGGGTTAAGAACTTTGCTTCAGGATGAGAAGAGAAATAGTGCTCTGGCGGCGCGGCGGCTGCAGGAGGCCCCATTGGCTAAAGTGGTGCTTCAGGTTAAGAACAGTTTCAGGTTAAGAACGGACCTCCGGAACGAATTAAGTACTTAACCCGAGGTACCACTGTACTTCAAATGTGCTTTAAAGGTGCAGTGTCAACCGTAATAAACACATCAACTGGGGCAAGAATCATATTGATGTACATGGCACTTTGTAGCTCAAGTGCTTGTGTGTGTGTGTGTGTGTGTGCGCACGCACACTACACACCACACAGCTTGCCACAAAGCACTTACAACTAATGGTCCACTTCCAGTCACATATTAGTATTGCCCCACCATCGCCAAATTGGGAAGCTCAGTCTGTAGAACATGAGACTCTTAACGTCTGGGCCACGGGTTCGAGCCCCATGTTGGGCAGAAAGTTCCTGCATTGCACGGGGCTGAACTAGATGGCCCTCGTGGTTCCTTTTCCAACTCTACAATTCTATGATTCCATTCCTGTCTGCGTCAAAAGATGCAGCCACCTTCCGCACAGGAATCTCCCTCTTTCGCTCTCTCCGGTATCAGTAAGTGGGAAGAGAAAAGGTTAGCAAGAAGAGCAAGGCAAACCTAAGAAAAGGACTGGGAGAAGGTGTGCTTACTCACACTTAGACTGGATGCATATGCACCTTACATTTAAAGCACATTTAACCCTCCCCCCCAAGAATCCTGGGAATTATAGCTTGTTCAGTGTGCTGGGAATTGTAGCTCCGTGAGGGATAAACTATATTCCCCAGGAGTCTTGCAGGTGTGTGCTTCAAAAATATGGTGTGTGTGCAGCTCTTATCTATGTTAAAGGGGGGATGAAGGCTGGATAGGGAGGGGCGGTTAGGAAAAATGTGAGCTTAGAGATGGAATTTAGAGGAAGGAATAAAACGTATTACCTTATGCTGGTTGTGATGAATTACTCTGCATCCATTTTCGATGGTTTAATAGTTTCTTCTCCACATATAGTGTAAAATTGAGGGGTGTTCTTTAGAAGAAATCTCACATTTAATTAAAATGTTGCTTTTAAGCCAGATTCACTTTTCTGATACCGTCTAGGGCAGCTGGGACACCTGTTATTAAAGCAGAAACCTCGCTCTGCCATTCTGTAATTGATTCTGCCAGAAGCTTCCAGCAAAACCCGAAGTTTTCTTGGCCACTTCCCTCAGTTCTACTTCCCCCTCACACATTTGGCGGCTAGGCCTTGAATCGTCATCTAACAGCAGTTCTTCAAGACCTTATTCTCACGATTCATGTTCGCTGTGGCATCAAAACCTGGCTTGCCTCCTCCACGGATGTTTTGAAACACCTCACAACCTGCCTCAAACACAAAGCTTTTTCAACCATTTCCAGCTATGACTGATTGTTTAATAATCAGATGGTGTGCATGAGGTTGCACACTACCTAGCTCACATTTTCTTTTCCAACATCTTTTATCACCCTGCTAAGTAAACCCAGTATTGTTTGCCACACATTGTCTTCTACCCTAATAGCAGAGAATCCCCTCACCTCACAACCTTTCCCAAGTGCAATATACTAGACTGCTGTTCCTTGCGGTTGCTGATCCCAATCCTTCTCTGTTTGGTGCTTCTGTCACAGAGGCTTAGCTCACCAAAAACAGCAGATCGTGGAAGTGACCTCAAACGTCATCTAGCCCAACCCATCTATCCATGGTTACAGCATTCTTTTTGCAACCCCACCACTTCACAAGCAAGTGGCTGCATTGCTTCAGGCTTCAGGTGGGAGATCACTCTTTCTCAACAGGTAAATCAGGTGGTCAGGTAAAGGTAAAGGGACCCCTGACCATTAGGTCCAGTCGTGACCGACTCTGGGGTTGCGGCGCTCATCTCGCTTTACTGGCCGTGGGAGCCGGCGTACATCTTCCAGGTCATGTGGCCAGCATGACTAAGCCGCTTCTGGCGAACCAGAGCAGCGCACGGAAATGCTGTTTACCTTCCCGCCAGAGTGGTACCTATTTATCTACTTGCACTTTGACGTGCTTTCAAACTGCTAGGTGGGCAGGAGCTGGGACCCAACAACGAGAGCCTCACGTATTGTCAAAAAAGTGGGCGTGCACTACCAAAAGAAAAGAGGGGAGAACATTAAGAAAAACACGTGGTTTAAAAAAAATATACAGGAGCAAATTCAGAAATTGCTGCGATTACAATAGAAATGCAATACATCTCACCAAAGTGGGGAAGACATCAGGGGACTTGTGTGCCTGCTAAATCTGATGTCCACGTACTCATGACTGTTGAGGGGCAACTTCAAGGCTTCTTGCTCTCCCTTTTTATGTTTCTTATCTTTAAGCCAGACTTGGACTGGGCAGTTGTCAAATAGAGGACACCTTCAAAGAGAGAACTGACTTCTGAGAGCCTTTCAAAACAGAGGAGTGTCCTTTGTAAAGCAGGACACATTGGCACCCTATAGGTAGGCAAGCAGATAGATATTTGTTCCCTCTCTCTTTCTCTTCCAAATGAGTGTCAGGTGGTGGAGTGAGCAGAAAGCAGTAACTCTCAGAAGGAAGGAGCACAAACCTCATGGTTAATGCATTGTAGGGACATTTATATGCCATTTCTTGCTAAATATTTAAACACTTCACATACATTATCACGTTGTAACCACTGCAATTCCTGAAGTTTATTTTCAATTGATGCCACCCTATGACCCGGTTCACATGCAACGCTAAGCCAAACCATGGCTGTGTGTGAATGAGCAATCGTGCAAGCTTCTGGAGGGAAGATGGTGGCTGCTATGTTCCTGCTCTGATCTCACCGTTGTCGCAATATTGTGAGCTAAGCCACAGCTTGGCTTAGCATTATGTCTGAAAACTGATGTTTTATCTCCCCTAGTCAGGGAAACCAAAAGTAGTGAGCCACTGAACAAACCTTGGCTACAGGTTGTGGTTTGCCTGGAGTGAGATAAACCACAGACCTCGGTTTAGACGTAACGCCAAGCCAAACCATGGCTTAGCTCACAGCAGTGCGACACCAGCAGGACTGGAGGAGAAGCAAAGTTATGGTTTGGCTTAGTGTTACATGTGAAGTGAGCCTATAACTGACTTCAGCTTTTCTTTTCAGTCTACAGCAAACTTGCGCTCTAGCTAGGCCTACTCATAGGGCCGGCCCACTCATGAGGCAAGGTGAGACAACTGCCTCAGGCAGCAAGATCCACCAAGGCAGTAAATCCCAGTGTTGATCTTTCTTCCCCCTGCTTTCCCCCTGATGATCTTCCCTCACCATTTCTTCCCTGGTGGGAAGAGAGGTGCCATTCTAAGGTCTGTCTCAAGTGCAACCATGTCTTGAGCAAGCCCTGGCATTTCATATCTCTTTTTCTTTTAAAATTCCAAACTATTTATTTAAATGTCAAGCTGGCACGTGCCTCTTCTTCTTCTTTTACTTTCCTTTGGAAAATTTCAAGGCTGCCATTGCCAATTAACTCTAAGCCATGCTTTTGGTACTACAGTTGGACCTCCCTCTCTTTCACTGGCTCCTTGTGTCTCATTGCCCCTAAATAATTTGAATGCATATAGTATCCGCTGTAGTTTGTCAGTTTTTATGGCTCAGAAGTTCTCCTTTATGTATGTTATTCATCTTTTCTCCACTAATAAGGTGGCCGAATGTCCTACTTTCCTGAGGACTTTTTTCTATTTCCAGTTTAAAGATTAATCGTCATTACAATCAGAGCAGGGCCTTGAAGTCGCACCTGGGCAGCAGACTAAGGCGGCTCATAGCAGGTCACCTATGCAGTTTTTTCCACTATGGGGAGCTGTAGTGCATCTCTATTTAAATTATAGAAAATTGTTTCTAAATTTACTTCTAGCCATATAAATTAGCAAGCAGCCTCATATCAGGTCACCTATGCAGTTTTTTCCACCATGGGGAGCTGTAGTGCATCTCTATTTAAATTATAGAAAATTGTTTCTAAATTTACTTCCAGCCATATAAATTAGCACATGCAAATTTTATGCAAATCGGTGCCCTCTTTTTTAGTGATGCATAACTGACCACCCTGCTTGCTAAGCGCATTTCCCTCTACTGACCTAAGGAAATTGGTTTTCCCCTTACTTCAAGATCCTAAGTTCTACACCATTAAATTGGATATAAACTGTACACACATTTTCCCATCACCCTTTTCTGGTCCTTGCTAAACATGCTCGCTTTCTTCATTTTCCCTGCATTTTTCTTGCACAACACCTCCCTGATCCTCTTTGCTGCTCTCCTGTGAACTTTGTGTGGTTTGTTGATGTATTTTAAAAGGTAGAGCACCAAACTGGATGTTTCTCCCTACTCAGATCTATGTGTAGTGTTAAAATTCCTACTTATACCATTTAAAAATGTGTTAGTCTTTGAGGTGTTACAGGACTCTTTGTTGTTTCCATAAAATGTGTGCATCTTTTAATATTTTCCCCCCTTTGCAAAATTTATTCTACATCTCCTAATCATCGTGGGGAAGGGCAAAGAGGTCTGGGGAGTTAATTGAAATCAAATTCCAATGACCCTTAGAAATTTCATTCAGCCATCTTTATGGGCACCTGATATTTCCTTCATCGTTTCGTGCACACTTGCAGCCTTGTCTTCATAGCCATAAGGAACCTGAGGTCTGTGCAGAATATCACAGTCTCATGCAGAACTGTTAAATGCACACAGCCAATCTCTGGTAAAGTGGCGCTGTCCCCTTTCTAAAAAACAAACAGGTGACCACAATATTGATGAAAATATTGAAGATGGCCTAGGGCAATCGCTGCCACAAGCTTCACTCACTGCTTCATCTTCCCACGTTACCAGTGAGTCAACTGTTCTTTACAGGTTATGAGCTATCAGCCAACTGCCTAGATTTATCGAGCTTTGTAATATCATGTGAAACTACCTGAAAGGCTTTTTAAAGGTGCTCATTAAATCCATAGTGAGCTACATGCTTAACACAGGCAGTCATCCCAAAGCCTACCTTAGTTACCAACATGTCATAGCTCCCTGTGCCACAGATGCTACTGCACTAAGAGGTACCAATGTGATGATATAACCACCTCTGACTAGGATTCTTCAGAAGCAGAGAGAAACACTTCACCGAAGCATGAGACCTAGATTTATGGCTCTCACAGCACAGCAAGAACGAGCAAGAACTGGAGAGTCTTAAAGTGCTTCTAAACTAGCAGTTTTTGGTCTCAACTAGCAACCATGTTCTGCCCACACTATTGGGTGTGATATACAAGCCCATGGACAAGTGGCAATACATCTAAGCCATTTTAGCAGCAGCATGTTTATTTTTAAATCAATTTTAAATTTTGCACTCAAGCAGCCTTTCATTTATATGCTGCTGCATAAATATTTTAAAAATGTTTACTTAAAATATAGACTAAAAAGTATTTTGAGTGCAACTTAAATGATTTATTTATTTTTTAAACCAACTCTCTAAAATGGTGCTGAATGGAAAGCCAACATGCTTATTTTTTTATTAAAAAGTCTACATTTGTGCTAAAATGGTTTTTCTTTTAAGCACCATTTTTTTAAAAATGTAAGCAAAAAAAATGCTTATGTGCAAATAGAAAGAGTATAAAAAAGTAAATCCACTGCTAAATGGAGCTAACCATGTGCTATACTTTCTTTCTTTGACCTTTAAAAAGAGATGGGAGACTTAGGGTGGTGTTGGAAAACAGCAGTTCCATTATGATGTCATATAAAGGTAAAGGGACCCCTGACCATTAGGTCCGGTTGTGGCCGACTCTGGGGTTGCAGCGCTCATCTCGCTTTATTGGCCAAGGGAGCCGGTGTACAGCTTCCGGGTCATGTGGCCAGCATGACTAAGCCGCTTCTGGCGAACCAGAGCAGCGCACGGAAATGCCGTTTACCTTCCCGCCGGAGTGGTACCTATTTATCTACTTGCACTTTGATGTGCTTTTAAACTGCTAGGTTAGCATGAGCAGGGACTGAGCAACAGGAGCTCACTCCGTCAAGGGGATTGGAACCGCCGGCCTTCTGATCAGCAAGTCTTAGGCTCTGTGGTTTAGACCACAGCACCACCCGCGTCCCTATGATGTCATAAAGATGCCTCATAAAAAGTGAGTGAGCGAAGTGTGGCAATTCCACAGTAAGTAGCTAGTGTTGAACCAATCAATGAACCTGACGTGTCCAGAGTCCAATGTCTCCTTACAACAACACCCTTGTTTGAAGCCTTTAAAATGAGGTGTGGATGTGAATTTGAGGCTTACTCCTGTCCTTTCCCTTTCCTTATTAAAGATAAAACAAAACAGTAGTGACACAATGTCAAGGACAGTATGTGGAAAGCCTAAATGACTGTTTCAAATCAAACTGAGAAAGATCTGCCTAGGGATAGTGGAGATCAGATAAGAAACTCGCATTTCCCTTTCTAAATCCTCCCATTGAGACTTTTGAAGTATGGTTGTGAACCAGGTGTGTTTGCTCCAACCCACAATCACTTCTAAACTTACCCTCCCATTCCATCACTTGCTCCAGCTTCAACCCTCACCAAGCTATTAGCTGACTGAAAATTCAGCAATGGTTGGGTTTCGATACTTTGTAATAAAGAATAAAATTGCAATGTTTTATTAACACTTGTGTTTGGTGAAAACAAACAAGTTTTCATGGAAGTGAAACTTTTTTGATAGACCTTTTGCAAGGAAAAAAATTGCACTAATCAATGCTTTCTTACTATGGGGATACAATTTTAATACTTGATTGCAACTTGTATTCTGCTGATCTGGAATGTTTCAGAAATAAAGAAATCTATTTCAGCAAAAAACAACACAGAGCTGTCCATCCCACTGCTACATGTGTCTGTCTGTTGGAGTGATTGGACAGTGACTATTATCTTAGAATGAGCCTAACCCATCTCCTCTCTCCCATTTCTCCCTACTCTCCTGTCTGACAACAGAGCCACCAGCAGTGCTACAGCAAGAACTCACTTAATGGAGGTAGCATTAGGTACCCATGACAGCCAACATTCCTCCAGGAATCTGTCCAGTCCTTTGGGTTGTTTTTATGCCACCTAACATTGTGGCTTCTCCACATCTTGAGACAATTAATTTCATGAGTTCATCACGAACTCTTCAAAAAATAACTGTAGGAAATTTAACAGAAGGCTGTGAGAATTGTGTGAGTGTGCACGCACGCACACACACAACCGAGAATCATGTCTTTCAGTCAGATGTTTAATTAATTAACACACTCTTGTTTAATTTTCCTCGCTTCGGTGGAGCAGTGAAATAAGATATGCTTGGTGCCTTTTTCGTTCCTGGATTAACCTTAGCTAGGACCTGTGAAGAGATGCAGACTGCACCTTTTTTACCTTGGTAGCAGAGTAAATGTTTGTCATATATATGAGGCCAACAGTTGAAAGTTACTTTAGCATAGTGGCTAAAGAGATTGAGATAGCAGTCAGACAGAACCTGGTTTGGATCTCTCCTCTGCCATGACCTCACTCAATGCCACTCCCTCAGCCTTCCTACATCTGCAATCTCAAGATAATAATATTGACCTATCATACAGGGAGGGACATGTGTGGCACTGTGGGTTAAACCACAGAGCCTAGGACTTGCCAATCAGAAGGTCGGTGGTTCGAATCCCCGCGACGGGGTGAGCTCCTATTGTGCAGTCCCTGCTCCTGCCAACCTAGCAGTTCGAAAGCACGTCAAAGTGCAAGTAGATAAATAGGTACCGCTCTGGCAGGAAGGTAAACGGCATTTCCATGCGCTGCTCTGGTTCGCCAGAAGCGGCTTAGTCCTGCTGGCCACATGACCCGGAAGCTGTACGCCAGCTCCCTCGGCCAATAAAGGGAGATGAGCGTCGCAAGCCCAGAGTGGGTCACGACTGGACCTAATGGTCAGGGGTCCCTTTACCTTTACCATACAGGCGTGTTGTAAAGATAAGGTAATCTGTGCAAAGCAATAAAAAAGTTCCATATAAATGCTAAGCATTATTGTTATTGAAAGTATTTCAAGGCTCCCAGAATTTCCAGTTAGTGATCCAAGACATGCCTGCATGCCTGCCTGGTTCAACAACATTACAAGGTAGCTGGACTGTCGATTAGAGTCGCTTCAAGGCAGCTCCTTGCATCCTCCCCATTTTCCAGAAATATTTCAAGAGGTAACTTGAAGCTTACAAGGGCTTTCATGAGATCATTTAGTAGCAAAAGGTATGCATGCATAAATCAACAGTTTACCTACTTATGCCAGAACACCCACCTTTGCTCAGTGCTTCAGATTAAAATAAGGAGCAATTGAGCAGTAACCCAATTCCTGTCATTTACTCATAGCTTCTAGCTGTTGGGAGATTTTAGAAACACCCCCAGCATTAGTTTGTATTCCCTGACTGTCTTGTCTAATAGCTACTGACATTTTTTTTTCCTCCGGGAATTTTTAAATCCTTTTTTTTAAAGAGTTTTTTATTTTCCGTTCTCGAAACGTTCTGTGGCAAATTTGATTCATGGATCAAACTGAGTATTTTGTTTAGACTCTTCTGCCTGCGTCTCTTCAGGTTCTCGGCTGTTTTTGCATTATTGAGCCCAGGTAAAATTAACAGCCGCTCCCCATCAACTTACTTCGCAGCATTGATGATTTTCTCGTGTGCTTCTGTTGCACCGTCTTCCTGTCATCCGGCTCAAGGAGCCTCAAGTCTATTATGGAAGCTGTTTCATCTCACTGATCATTTTAGCTGCCTTCCTCTGCCCCTGTCCTCCTTTGCTCTGCAACATCAGGTTGAGCTGTGGATGGAGGAAGATCAGCCCCGAACAGAGAAGTGCAAATACACCTTCGATCCACACGGTGACATTAAAATATGTGCTCTCTTTTTATTGAAATAGTTCTAATACGGACCCTCCCTCTCTCCCCTCCCTCCTTCCCCCTCAGCGTGTATTACTTTGCAATTTCCAACACTGAATTTCATCTGCCATTTTATTGCTAAAGTCACCCAGTTGTGTAATGACCTTCCAGAAGACAGCAATCTGCTCTGGACTTTAAAGCTTTGCCAGCTGTAAAATGTTTCCACCTCAGTATCCCTCCCTTCCTTTCTTGAGGTCACTGTTGAATATGTTTAACACCGCTTCTTTGATGCACAGATGCTTGCTCCCACTTTCCTATTTAGCCTTTCAGTGCGATGCTGACCCTGTCATCGTTCTAGTCCTCAGCACAGCACATCTCTCAACACAGGACAGAAAACGCATTTCGGTGCTTGAGGAAGAAAATCCAAATGGTGCCCCCATGGTGATTTAAAACAACAACAACCTAAGTACCTTAAAAAAAAATAGGGCTTATGCCAGAACAATATGCTGAAAAAATATGTTTTGAGTTTCCATCTTTTTTTAATAAAAAAAAAACCCCCAACAACAACTCATTACTGATTCACAAAAAGATCGTCCCTCTTATTCCAGGATGACTTTGTTTTCTTAAGAGCTTTTGATGAAGGGCTTTGTCAAACGCTTCTGAAAATCCAATTGCACTAAATCAACTGGGTCGCCCTGTTCTACATGCTGCCTGACATCTTCGGAGAATTCGGGTAGATCAGTGAGATGTCACTTTCCCTTATTAATCTCACAGTTGACTGTTCCCTGACATAACAATATTTATCTGAGTCTCGTATGCTTTCGCCTAGGCTCCCAGAATTTCTGTGCATTTTCTGTTTACAGTGAACAGAGGTTTTTTTCTCTCCAGCTCAGTCCTGTACATATCTATTCAGAAGTAAAACCCTGAGGCCCTACCATGAGGAAAGGTGTGGCTCCTGCCTCAAGGTGGCAGGTTTCTGCCACCATGATAGTAATGCAGACTGAAAGATAGATCTGAACCACAGGGCACAATCAGCCAGGAAATTCTCCTGTGCAAGACCCTCTGAATGAATAGGAGCTGCACAAGAGAACTCCATGTGCTCTGGCACACTTGGATTAATTTCAATGGATCGCATGCTGGAGAATGTCTGGACTGATTTTGCCATTAGTGTAGCCATTTGGATTTTTTTGCATCAGCTGCCAAGATATCTTAAGGAAGACCCTAGTTACTCTAAGCTCAGCCAGAAATCTATACAGAGAAATTTTCACTGGTCTCTCCTGGCTTTCAGATGCATGCAAGGATGTTCAATAGTCATACAAATATAGCAATGTGGGCAGAAGGAAAACTGGCCCCAGAGCCTAGAGACTGTGGGTGGGATTCTGCACCATTGTTCTGAATCCCACACTGGCCTAGACTTGAGATGAATAGACTGCTACTCTTAATCAGTAGGAGTGGGAGTATCAAAAACCAACTGCTGGTGTGTGTGGCTGAAGATTTGCAGTGATGGATCCTGCTACGTTCTGGAGAAAGGAAAAGGGAATTCGGGGGGGAAAGACGCCTAACAGGGAGCATGATAGAGGTGAACATGATTATGAATGGCGTGGGAGTACATAGGGAACATTATTTCTTTCTCTCAGTGGCAGTGGATTTAGGACAGACCCAAAAAAAAGTAGCTCTTCACATAACACACAATAAATTAGCTTACAGAATTCGTTACCAGAACATGCAGAGACAGCTTCTAGCTTAGGGGCTAAAGAAATACTCAAATTCATGGAAGACAGGACTAGCCTAGTCAAGCTAAAGAGACCCTCCATGGCTGGGTACAGTCTACCTCCAGTTGCTAGACGCTGCACAGCTGCATTACATTGTGCCTCACGGTGAGCCTCCCCAGCTACTTTTGGGGACCATGCTGGGCTCGAGGGACCCTTGGCCTGAACCGAACAGGCATTTCTTATGTTCGTCTACAGATCTGACACTCTATAGAGGTGGAAAAACTGGGACTAAGAATACGAATGCTGGTGCTGTCCCAAAGTGTGAGTCCCTGCTGTGCTCCAAAGCTGGGCTGTGACTTCACGTTGATGGTGGCTAATGCACTGTTTACAGCAATCCTCCAGCCTTTGCTCGCTGAGGTTGTGAAGCAAAATCTGGAGCTATCTCACCCTATGATGGTGTTGCTTCTGCTGAAGGCAAGAAGCTGGGGAAGTGTTAGCCTCAAATCTTGCTGGGGAAAACAGTTCGATGTTCAACAGCTGACAAAGCGAACCTCACTACCACCTACCTGTGGATCAGATGGCCTGGAATCCTAACGTGCCTACGGATGTCAGCAAGCTTTGTTCTTCCACCTCTTGCAACAGCAAAAAGCACAGTCCAGCGCGCGCGCACTTGGGAGAATAAGTGCCATTGAACTGAGCGGGTTGCGTAAACATGCCTAGGGTGGCACTGCAAATGCTGGGAGCCAAATGCATTTTCCTGTGTTTGGGAAGGGGCTGTCCAAGCACAGCAATGAGGCCCCTCCCAGAGGGGCTGAATTCCCCCCATGGGCATCCACAAGCAGTCTGGAAGATTTCCTCGCATTGTGTTGCTGTGTGTGACGCATTCATTGCTGCCCTGGCTCTGGACTTTTTGCAGGACACCCACCCTGGCCGGTGCACAAGAGGGGCTCAAGTTATCACACTCCTCCCTCCCTGACATTCCTCCCTGCCTTGCTTGGTCACAGTTGTTCTTTGGGCACAACAGGTCTGGGTGCATCATGCATGTCAAGAGCTGCGGGGAGCTGGAGCCAGACTTGCTCATGGAGCTGGGGCAAGGCTGCTGGATAGGACCAGATGAGGCTGCCAAGTACAAACCCAGAAGGAGCTTGTTTTCCTTCATCAAAGGAAGCATCCTTGATCTGTCTCTCTCACAGACACACACACAGACACACACACAGAGCACACTGCACTGAACAGAACATCCCTCCTTGGTCCACCAAGCTCCACAGACCAGGCGCCCCAGGGCTCTCCAGATCTCTCTCTCTACACGCAGGAAAGCCACGAAGTCCACGAAGCAACCCCACAAAAACACATTTGCTTTTTCACATTGTGGAACCCACCGAGGGGGGGGGGATCTCTCCCTCAGACCCCACAGAAACCCCTTTATCTCACATCTTCAAAACCACCACCCTTTCTTACTTCCAACAGGAAAACAGAGAATTCCCCCGCCCCCACGGAAAACAAAACCGGGACTCGAGTGGACCCCGTTCCCCCACCGAGCAGCCCCTCGCCTCCCCTCGACGCACTGGAGCCCCGCGGAAGGCGGGCAGCTCCGGACCCGACAGGAGCGTCCCGCAGCCGCCCCGTTTGGGAAACGTTGACCTAAGAGGGGCGGCAGCCCGAGCAGCACGCCCCGCCGCCGCCCCATCCGCAGCCCTCTCTCCGTGGGGAAGCGAAGGCGCGACGGCGGAGGAGAGCCGGAGCCGAGAGCCCCCGCTCCGTCCCCGCCGGGCAGCGCGCCCGGGAGCCAGCCCGCCCGCCACTCACCTTCCCAGCGGCGGCGAGGGGGGACGCCGCCGGGCTTGGGGGAGCCCGCGTGCCGCCGTCGCTTCCCATCTCCGGGCTCGGCGAGGCTACAGCGCGGACTGCGCGCCAGCCTCTTCTGGCGAGGCTGTCTTGTCCGCCCGTCCGCCCGTCTGTCTCGCTCGCTCCGGCTCTCCTCCGGTTAACCCTCGGGCTGCCGGCGGGCTGGACCCCCGCCTGCTCGGCGCGCCACCAGAGGCCGCCCCCTCGAGCGGGAGGACGGGCGCGCGGGGCGGGCGCCTCTTCGCGCAGCCGGCGAGGGAATGAACGGGCAGGAGGGCGCCAGGGAGGGAAGGAAGGAAGGGGTCCTCTCGGGGAGGGGCTACCGGAGCTGGGGGGGAGAGGAGGCAGCCCCGAGCGTGCTCCAAAGCCCTCTGGAAGGAGACGGAGGGGCAGCTGATCGTGCCACCTGCGCCCCGTCTGCAGCTGGGGCAGCAGCCTCTCCCACAGCCCCGGGGGCGCCCCAGAGCGCAAGGGTTTTCTTTATCAGAGTGCCTCTGGGCATGTGCAGAGTGTTCCCAAGCAAGATGAGAGGTCCGCCTCCCGCTTTGGGGAGGAGCGCGAAGGGTTCCGTCCAGGGCAAAGGGGGCGGGGAGGGGATGTGTGGGGCTCCCCCCACCTGGCAGCCTCGGGACCTCTTGCCGTGGCGCAAGGAGCCGTGTCTCTCGTGTGCGCTCTGCTCCTCATTTTCCCCCCTTCACACGACCTGCTGCCCCGGCAGACATTGCTTCTGCTCCCCCCCAGCGTCCCCCCCTCTCTCCCCCCCCAGCCCAGCCCGCGTTGCTAGGGAGCGAGGCGTCTCCAAGGGCCCTGCCGGGCGCAGCACCTGTGGCTGAAGCGGCCTCTGCGCGCACTTGGCGCTCCAGCCAAGCCTGCCCGCAGGGAGGGTCGAAAGAGCGAGGGGATCCGGCGCGCCGCCGCCCCTGAAGAGACGGAGGAGAGCCGAGGGGCGGGTGGGGGCAGCGAGGAGAGCCCGCTCGGCCTGCCTGCCCTCCACCATCCCTTGGCGCTCTCCTCCTCCCCGGCGGCTGCTGCTGCTGCCGGGCTGGGCTCTCCATGGCTGCTCCCGTTGCTCCCTCCGCAGCTCGGTCCCGCTGCTGTGGCGCTTCTTCCACACCACGAAGCCGCCTCGCTCCTCCTTCCCTCCGCCGCCGCCGCCGCCACTCCCGCTGCTAGCGACCCTCTCTCGCGCCGCCGTCCTCGTCTCCTCCCTGGCATCGGGGGTGCTTTTCCCCAGGGGACCCCCCCTCTCCATCTTCGCCTTCTTCACCCCCCCCCCTTAAAAAGGCGAGCCTCCTGCGGTTCCTTGCTTCTCTTTTGAAGCCTTCCGAGTGGGGGAGGGTGCAAGAGGGACGGAGCGTGGCTAGAAGTCTGAATGCACCGAGCGCGCACTCGCGTGTCTGGCCAGGGAGGAGGTTTTTGGGTCCCGTCTCCGCCATAAGATTACCGTGCATATGTATTCGCCATGAGATGGAATTCAAGGCTCCCTCGGTCACACACCTCTGGGGCTCGGGGGAGTCTCTGGACCACTTTAAGATCTGCCCCCCCACCCACCCGACAAGGAAGCTGTCAGATGAAACATTGAAACTCTAAGGCTGTTCACACGTCGCGCTGCACACGCGTTCAAAGGGTCTGCGCACGTGTGAAGGAGGTGCGTTCCAAAGCCAGCGCCTGGACTAAGCTCGGAATGGTAGGGAGTAGATGGGGAGTGCTGCTGCACACGTGTTGACTGCAGGCAGGTACGATCGTGTGAGGGATGTTCTTGTGAATGTTCCAAGCGCGCATGGGCAGTATCGCTTGCATCGCAAGCCCTGCAAAAGTTCCTCTCGTTCGTCGCTGCTCAACAGGGAGCTGCTGCAGCCAGCCACTATTCCCTGGATGCCTGTAGCTATATTTATGCATTAGTTGTATGCAGAGCCTTGCTGTACTGAAGAAGGAACAAGGGCCGTGCATTTACCCACCTCACCAGTTGCCCCTCCTTCTGCAACGGCCCGATGCGTCTGCCTGCAGTTAACCTCGGTGTCCTGAGCGCCCAAGCAGGTGCTCCCACCTTGGGATTTCACTGCAGACAGCCAGGCTCTCCGATGCAGTTGCTGCAGAAAAGAGTAGCAATGTCAGGGCAGAGCTAAAAGCACAGCCCTGCTCCTCCATCTACAGGATGAGCAATGCATCCATGGCATTGCTTCCATGGGCATCCACGGAATTGCGAATGGCTGCAGCTCCCTCTGTTGTCTTTGTCCATGGAGTTTTCTAGGCAGGGATACTGGAGTGGCTTGCCGGTTGCTGCTCTGGGTAGATCCAGTGGCGTAGCGTGGGGGGTGCAGGGGGGGCCGACCGCACCGGGCGCAACATCTGGGGTTAGGGCAAATCCACAGGTTAGGGGGCGCAAATCCACGGGTTAGGGGGCGCAAATTACTTGCCTTGCCCCGGGTGCTGACAACCCACGCTACGCCACTGGGTAGATCACGTTGGGTCAAAACTCTCCACTATGACCTGTCCATCTTGGGTGGCCCTGCACGGCATGGCTCATAGCTTCTCTGAGCTCTTCAAGCCCCTTCGCCACGGCAAGGCAGTGATCCATTAAGGATCATGGCCACCTCATGAGAAGAGAAGACTCCCTGGAAAAGACCCTGATGTTGGGAAAGATGGAGGGCACAAGGAGAAGGGGATGACAGAGGACGAGATGGTGGGACAGTGTTCTCAAAGCTACCAGCATGAGTTTGACCAAACTGCGGGAGGCAGTGGAAGACAGGAGTGCCTGGCGTGCTCTGGTCCAGGGGGTCACGAAGAGGCGGACACAACTAAACGACTAAACAACAACAACAACAACAGCTCCCTCTACAGGAGGGGCGGGGAAGTCTTTTTCAGCTGCACTCTCTCATGGGCAGCCTTCTGCACAGGGGGCACAAGCCAGCGGTCAAAGCAATGGGGTGTGCACAATGAACAGCGTAAAGGAAGTGCAGAAAATGCTCTGTCCAGAGGCAATGTGAGCTGCCCCAGGAGGCACACTTGAAGGTGGCAGAGTGGGAGGCAGAGCTGATTTGGCTACTTGGAAGTTTTGCTGCCCCGTGGAAATCGGTACAGAAGCTCAGCAAGAGCGCAGCACCTATATGCCTGGCTAACAGTTTTAACTGGCTTTTCTGACCACATCCAATTAGTAGGTCTGGCAGTTTCGGATCGGAAGAGGCTTGGAGCATTTTGGAAATGGCAGGTGTCCAACTCAGAAGCTTGTAGTTGGGGATGTCCAGGTAAGAGAGAGAGAGAGATACAGAGAATATCTCAGTGGGAAAGCATCTGCCTTGTGGGTAGAAGGCCTCGGGTTCAATCCCTCGCATCCCCAGGTAGGCCCGGGAGAGGCTCCCTGCGTGAAGCCCTGGAGAGCCACTGCCAATCAGTGCAGAGACAATATTGAGCTAGTTGGACCAATAATCGTCTGACTCAGTGCAAGGCATCTTGCTATATTCCTGCGATGTAGGGAGTTATTTACGCCTCATCAGATGATTAGACCCAAAGAAGTTTATCCCTAGAGAGTAGCAATTGCTGGCAAGAAAGTCCCCAGATTTTTATTTTTTTTTAAAGCCTTAAATTGTCAGACTAGAAATACAAAGCACCAGGGCGGAGAATCGGTGGCAGATATTTACAACCTGAATATGGCATTTAAATGCTCTGAATCTTGTGCATATTCACTCAGAAGCCTGGGTTCCATAAGATGTACGCTGTAGTAAAGGTTGCAACCTAAGGCTGAGACCCCACGCATGCATGCAGCTTGATCTTATCCATGTTTACTCAGGAGTAAGCACCACTGGCTTCAGTCACCTTCCATATGGCAGGGTAAGGTAGCTGCCTCTGGTGGAAGATGCTGGGGTGAGACTCGGGAGGGGGGGCGTGGACTTTAGTAATCTTTCCTAATATGACACCTGGTGCAAGGCCAAAATTTGGCGTCCCAGAATGGATCTTCTCATTGATGGGTCTTCTCAATTTTGTGCCCCCTCAGCATGGCACCCTATGGGGGTGAACCACCTGCAGTGCCCTAAATCTAAACATTAGGAAGAACTTCCTGACAGTAAGAGCTGTTCGACAGTGGAATTTGCTGCCAAGGAGTGTGGTGGAGTCTCCTTCTTTGGAGGTCTTTAAGCAGAGGCTTGACAACCATATGTCAGGAGTGCTCTGATGGTGTTTCCTGCCTGGCAGGGGGTTGGACTCGATGGCCCTTGTGGTCTATTCCAACTCTATGATTCTATGATTCTATGAAATCTGGCACCGTGAGACCGCAGTGTCACACTCCCCTACCATTCTTGAGCCTTGTGGCTTTCCCCCTCTGTTAGAGGACAGAGCCGTGTGTGCAACATGTGGCCTGCCTTGCACCCTTTAAACTAGATTACTGCTGTGTGGTGGTGAATGCTAACCCGTCCCCAGAGTTGGCCAGGCCAGGTGGCTTCTGCATTTGAAACAGAGGTGGAAGGGAGGGGGCACCATTGTGTCCTTTGCTTCAGGCGGCAAAATGTCTTGGGCCAGCCTTGGTCACTGTGGAGCTTACTCCCAGGCAGGTGTGCAGCATTGCTGGAGTGTTAGCCTCTTCAGCGTCAGCCGGCGTTTATTTCTGAATTAGCTGGAAACACCTGGCATTGCTTGGGAATTCTAAGGAAAGCTCCCCCCCCCCCCTTCCCCAGATATTGAGATTTATTAATGGGGAGTGTAATTTGCTGGTTTCTAGGGTTATGCGCAGCTCCCCTGCCCGACCCTGATCTGGGCCCGAATCAATTCAGGGGCAGAAATAATGTTTAATCTGGGGGCGGCTTCCTACTCCATTCCCTGCACTGGTGAAGTACATCCCTGCACCTTGCAGGATTGCACCCTGGGTGGGTGGCTCCTACACCCTGCCACTGCACATGTGTGGCTGCCGTGGCAGGCCTGCTTGCCCTCCCTCTCTGCCATCCCTCACTTCGTGTTATTTTCCCTAGTGTGCCCCTGCTAGGTGCAGTTCATGCCCCAGATGTATTCACCCCACAACCACCACCAATGATGACACCACCACCCATTCTCAGGTGCCACCAGTGCCTCTGCAGTGTGGAAGTGGCCGTCTGAGTTGGACCCTCTTCACTTGCCACCCCAACCGCCTCCTGCATCAGCCAAGGGTAAAGGTAAAGGGACCCCTGACCATTAGGTACAGTTGTGGACGACTCTGGGGTTGCGGTGCTCATCTCACTTTATTGGCCGGCGTACAGCTTCCAGGTCACGTGGCCAGCATGACCAAGCCGCTTCTGGCGGACCAGAGCAGCGCAGGGAAACGCCGTTTACCTTCCCGCCGGAGCGGTACCTATTTATCTACTTGCACTTTGAGGTGCTTTCGAACTGCTAGGTTGGCAGGAGCAGGGACCGAGCAACGGGACCTCACCCCGTTGCGGGGATTCGAACCACCGACCTTCTGATCGGCAAGCCCTAGGCTCTGTGGTTTAACCCACAGCGCCACCTGCGTCCCCATGCAAGCCAAAGGCGATTCAAAAACGGCATCAAACTGTTTCCAATGTTAAACCGAAACCTGCTCCTTGACCTTGGGATCCAACATGCCAAACTGGGAAACAGCATTTCTGGAGGTGTCTGAATCAGCAAATGTTGGAGCGTTTTGGTCTGCCGTCTCAATTCAACATGGCACCGACGGTATCCAAACATAGACAAGAGGCAGCTCGTTCACCTCGGGAGCCGCCTCATCAAACTGTGTGGGGTGCACTCTATGTGGGGCTACCTTTGAAGGTGACCCGGAAACTACAACTAATCCAAAATGCGGCAGCTAGACTGGTGACTGGGAGCAGCTGCCGAGACCATATAACACCGGTCCTGAAAGACCTACATTGGCTCCCAGTACGTTTCCGAGCACAATTCAAAGTGTTGGTGTTGACCTTTAAAGCCCTAAATGGCCTCGGTCAAGCATACCTAAAGGAGCATCTCCACCCCCATCGTTCTGCCCGGACACTGAGGTCCAGCGCTGAGGGCCTTCTGGCGGTTCCCTCACTGCAAGAAGCCAAGTTCCAGGAAACAAGGAAGAGGGCCTTCTTGGTAGTGGCACCCGCCCTGTGGAACGCCCTCCCACCAGATGCCAAAGAGAAAAATAGCTACCAAACTTTTAGAAGACATCTAAAGGCAGCCCTGTTTAGGGAAGCTTTTAATGTTAAAAGATTATTGTATTTTAGTGTTTTGTTGGAAGCCGCCCAGAGTGGCTGGGGAAACCCAGCCAGATGGGTGGGGTATAAATAGTAAATTATTATTATTATTATTATTATTATTATTATTATTATTATTATTGGGCAACGATATCTCCAGAGGTTTCTGAATGCATAGAGGACAGAGAGGCAGACCAGCCACTTTGCAGAACTTATATCTAGAACAGAAGATGGAAGCAGAAATAGATGGGGAGCTAATTACCTTTTACTCATCATCACCAGGCCACAGCTGTTATGCTACAGAATTTGTTACACTTCAGAAAACTGCGTAAGTGAAATAACTGCCAGTTTAGGCCACTTGGGATCCTTCTCCCCCCCCCCCTTTTTTTTTTTTTTTTTTTGCTCCCTTTTGCATCACATGTAAAAAACGTAATAAGTAATTGGGGCAGAATAAGGGCTTGGCAAGTCATCAGTTAAGTAACGTGCTTCTGTCTCTTGGCGTTGTGTACATTGAAGCAGCTTCCGGAAGAATTACAGGGTTATGTAATGTGTGCCCCTTGTAGCTGAGATATCTAATGGCCATAACAAGGAGGAGCTCCGCAGGTGGCTGACCCTCTTGCACTGAGCACTGGCTCCCCTGTCCCTCCCCCCCCCCCAGTTTAAACCATTTGCTATTACTTTTGCTTACATGGTATGCAGCAAAGCCATTGGGACCACATCCCATCTTAATTTCCTCAGGTGCCTAAATCTGCCCATATGCATGGAAATTAGCATAGGGAAAGTTTATACTAATTTGTGTTGTGGGCCTATTCCCTGAGTTTTTTTCTCCTGGCAACAGCCCTGGGCCTTTTAAAAGATAACAACAAATGAAATATGCAATAAAAACAGCTAAATTGTTTTAGATTTCATTACAGCAACAATAGACGAAAGCCATTTTGGCTACAGCTCAACGTGTTTTTATGTCAGCTGGTTTCTGTGGCCTTCCGCCATTTTCTCTAACAAGGGCTGGCGTCCCTCTTGCTGCAGAAAATGTGATGCTTTAGCCAGATGAGTTTACATTATTATTAAACACTTTAACCACTGTACCACACTGTCTCTCTGTCACACAGGCACTGTCTTTACCCAGACAGTGCCTGCGACGTGAATGCTGAGATACCACTTTCCCCAGCCCTCAACTCTGGCACTATTTTCAAGTTTCATTTACACACTTTCAAAACTATATTCATAGTACATTCTGACAACTGCAGAGCCAAATTCCTCAAAGCCAGGGCAGTAGGCAGGGCAAAGGCAGTACAGTCAGCTTTCTGAGGAGTCTGGCTTTAAGATAATGGAAGCCATTTCGTGCCTCTTGAGTGTATAGCTGTTGTCAGCCTGTAACTGGCAGCACTCTTGTTTTATGTGAGGCATGTTTGCATGTATGTTTGAGCCCTTTGGCTTCGCAAACACAAAGAGTTTTGATGTTGTGGATTATCTCGGCTTCTCTGCCTTTCTCCAGCTCTTTCATCAGAAGCTCTCTTAGGACACATAGAAACCGTATTGACAAATCACGCCCTGTTAATCCATACTGTGCTTGGCTCTTTCCGTAGGCAGTTTCAAAGGAAATGCAGCCTCTCTCCTCCTCTGTTCTGCTGATTCGCCAAGGGCCATCACCACTTCTGAAATGCACATCTTTATAGATATTCTTCTATGCATGTCAGGGCAAAAGCCTGTCCGTCTTCTTCCAGGAGTTCAACTTCTTTCTCGTAGGCGTCTTCAGTTATTCAGGCATCGCCAGTTCTTTCCAGATTCTGAGTGTGTGTGCTTATTATCCTTTGGAAGAGCACAGAGCGAATTCGAAAATCCATCCAAAGGAAAGGTCAATAAAAGAGCAAATATCCAGAAGATGCGAAGGCTGAGAAGGCAAAGGAGAAAGATCCTGGAAATTGGGGTGAATGGTGAGAGAGCAAGCAAAACACTTCTGAAAATTATGCAGAAGGGCAGTGGAGATGTTAACACGAGGGAACCAAGTTGTTCTTTAGATGCGCAAGCAGTTTTTTTTAAATCATTATTTTTTAAAAAGTGAGTTCTGAAAAGGTAAATATGACAAAGTGGTCTTAGATTCTAGAAAAATCAAAACACATTTATCATGTCAGAATGGTGCTTGGCTGTGGGTCTTTGGGGAGTGCACATTTGGTGGCAGCCCTGAACTTACTGCTCGGTTATGTGTGAAATTATGTCGGAAGGTGAGAGATTAGTTAAACACACAATGTGGTGTCATGGATCAGGGATGATCTAAACGAATCAACATGCTTCTCACACTTACACCTACTCCAGGGGAAACTTTGGGCCCATTGTTTTATAGCTAATGTATGCAGCAACATGTTGCCGATGCATGAAAAACACATTTGACGTGGGTGTATCTTGAGCCATCCGCACACTATCCTTCTGTGTCAGTTGTTCCGTGCTTCCTCAGTGCTCCAGCGTGGTGTAGTGGTTAAGAGCGGTGGACTCGTAATCTGGAGAACCGGGTTCGCTTCCCCGCTCCTCCACATGCAGCTGCTGGGTGACCTTGGGCTAGTCACACTTCTTTGAAGTTTCTTAGCCCCACTCACCTCACAGAGTGTTTGTTGTGGGGGAGGAAGGGAAAGGAGAATGTTAGCCGCTTTGAGACTCCTTAAGGGGAATGAAAGGCAAGATATCAAGTCCAAACTCTTCTTCTTCCTGCTGCATCCACACTTTTGCTCTCTCCGTTCCGTTGCTCATATTACTCCCAGTTTTAAGAGGGGCCCAAGTTGTTTGGCTGTCTTATTCCTCCCTACAACGTACATGCGCACATCTTTTGTCCTGGGGCAGGGGGAATTGCTTTTCTGCATTTAGAAATGGAGGCAGTGAGAGATTTTACTTTCTTGGGCTCCATGATCACTGCAGATGGTGACAGCAGCCACGAAACTAAAAGACGCCTGCTTCTTGGGAGAAGGGCAATGACAAACTTAGACAGCATCTTAAAAAGCAGAGACATCACCTTGCCAACAAAGGTCCGTATAGTTAAAGCTATGGTTTTCCCAGTAGTGATGTATGGAAGTGAGAGCTGGACCATAAAGAAGGCTGATTGCCGAAGAATAGATGCTTTTGAATTATGGTGCTGGAGGAGACTCTCGAGAGTCCCATGGACTGCAAGAAGATCAAACACATCCATTCTTAAGGAAATCAGCCCTGAGTGGTCACTGGAAGGACAGATCGTGAAGCTGTGGCTCCAATACTTTGACCACCTCATGAGAAGAGAAGACTCCCTGGAAAAGACCCTGATGTTGGAGAAGGGGACGACAGAGGACGAGATGGTGGGACAGTGTTCTCGAAGCTACCAGCATGAGTTTGACCAAGTTGCGGGAGGCAGTGGAAGACAGAAGTGCCTGGCGTGCTCTGGTCCAGGGGGTCACGAAGAGGCGGACATGACTAAACGACTAAACAACAACAACAACATTTACAGTACGTTTCAAGTTGAACTGAAAAAAATGCAGTGGGAATCTGTTTCCTAGCATTGACGTCATCACCAAAGTATCCCTCTCTGCCTCCACATTCTACTCCCCACCCCCAAACTGGTGGGCATTGCAGTGGGCGTAGCAAGAGTCAGAGAGCTAGAAAGAAATTGCAGCAAATGACATGTTCACTGAGCATTCACCCTGCTTTGTTTGCCCAAACCTTGTGCTGTGGTTATTTAAGGAGCCCTTGATCTGGTTTGCTTCTGGGAGGTTAGATGATGTTGTGTCAAGAAAATATTACCCTACACTTTCCAGTGCCTTTCACCGTCACTTCCCTTGTTGCAAAAAGCCTGGTTCTTGGAGGAAGCAAGTTTGTTGCTCGTGAGCTTCAAATCCATTTTAATTGCATAGCCCGAATTTGCTGGCATGTGACTGAATCCTGACCAAAAATAGAGACAGTCTGGAAGTGCGCACTGACTCAGTGTTTTGAGTTGCCATGCTAGATGCATATGTGGGTGAGGAGAAAACACAGTTGCAAACAATGAACACAAAGGCAAAGTCTGTCTTCACCCTGGGGTCCAAATTAGATGTTTGTTTAAACACAGATTTTTGCTACAATCATTTTGCAAGTGGGAAGATGGCAGTGACATTTAAGGAGAGAAGAGGGCAGGAGAGTGACGTGCAGGGAATCCTTCCCCTTGCCTGCCTCTCCTCTCAACAAGCGTTTCTCTCCTGGCCAAATCACATTTTGATTATTGGAATCTGTCTGCATACCCTCTAACTTTTCTTCAATGAAAATAGGGATGTCCTATTCCATTATTCCCCTTCATGGATCACTGCCTTGCCGTGGCGAAGGGGCTTGAAGAACTCAGAGAAGCAAAGAACTATGCCATACAGGGCAACCAAGATGGACAGGTCATAGTGGAGAGTTTTGACCAAACGTGATCCACCTGGAGCAGGAACCGGCAAGCCACTCCAGTATCCCTGCCAAGAAAACTCCATGGACAAAGACAACAGGCATATAAAAGTTATATCCAGTATATCTGAAGGAGCGTCTCCTCCCCCATCGTTCTGCCCGGACGCTGAGGTCCAGCTCCGAGGGCCTTCTGGCGGTTCCCTCACTGCGAGAGGCCAAGTTACAGGGAACCAGGCAGAGGGCCTTCTCGGTAGTGGCGCCCGCCCTGTGGAACGCCCTCCCATCAGATGTCAAAGCGATAAACATCTACCTGACATTCAGAAGACATCTGAAGGCAGCCCTGTTCAGGGAAGTTTTTAATATGTGACATTTTAGTGTATCTTTCATCTTTGTTGGAAGCCGCCCAGAGTGGCTGGGGAAACCCAGCCAGATGGGTGGGGTATAAATAATAAATTATTATTATTATTATTATTATTATTATGATGATGATGATGATGATGACGCTGGAAGATGAGCCCCTCAGATCAGAAGGCGTCCAACATGCTACTGAGGAAGAGTGGAGGACAAGTGTAAGTACAACCCTGCACTGTCCCTGAATCTGGGTTTGGGGGAACCTGTACAAAGGATTTCGGTGGGGGGTCTCAGGGGGAAGAGAGGGAGGAAAGTCCCATTGTGGTCCACTCATGCAATTATTTAATTGAATATCACCCTAAGTCTGCATGTCGAGCTGCTGTTAAAGGCATAGCTACAATGGCCGCTTGAAAACACTACTTGGGCAGAAAGTGGAATCTTTTAAAATCATAGGCTACCCACAACCAGTAGCATTTGGTCGGGGGAGGCACTAGCATATCTCCCAACGCTGACATTGCTGTGGCTTACAAGAAGGTAGAGGAGGAAGGAGGTGAGGTTGATGTGGTGTGAACACACTGGCATGAGCACCAGTTTGGCTGCACCGGTGTGTTTGCACTGTGCCAACCTTACTCAGCCCTGCCAGCACCAGCCATGTCAGTAATGGGAGGTCATGTAAGTGCCAGGACCTTAACCTGCCGACAGTGCTAGCTGCAACCCAACATGGAAACCCTATCCATAATCCTACCAAATCTAGTTGGTTTAATAGCAGTATTAAGCTAGCAAGATCTTGTGAGATCTTCCTGAAATCTCACAAGATCTCATGAGCTCTGTAAGATCTTGCAAGAGCTTAGTGAGATCTCACAAGATCTCATCAGAATCTGCCATTTTTGCTGCCAGGCACCGCTGCAAAATCCAGGCAAGGGAGGCTTGGGCAATAGTGAAATTCTCAGCATGTTGTACGCTGAAAGAAAATTATATGAAAATGATGTACCGGTGGTATTTGACTCCTAGTAAGCTTGCAAAAGGGACGCGGGTGGCGCTGTGGGTTAAACCACAGAGCCTAGGACTTGCTGATCAGAAGGTCGGTGGTTCGAATCCCCGTGACGGGGTGAGCTCCCGTTGCTCAGTCCCTGCTCCTGCCAACCTAGCAGCTCGAAAGCATGTCAAAGTACAAGTAGATAAATAGGTACCACTCTGGCAGGAAGGTAAACGGCGTTTCCCTGCGCTGCTCTGGTTCGCCAGAAGCGGCTTAGTCATGCTGGCCACATGACCCGGAAGCTGTATGCCGGCTCCCTCAGCCAATAAAGCGAGATGAGTGCCACAACCCCAGAGTCGGTCACGACTGGACCTAACGGTCAGGGGTCCCTTTACCTTTTTAAGCTTGCAAAAATGTATAAGACAAGTGCAAATATCTGCTGGAAATGTAAGCAAAAGGAAGGCACCTTCTATCATATGTGGTGGACCTATAAGGTACTAAAAGCATTCTGGGTAATGATAAGGTTTATAAACACATAATGAAGTGTTAAACATTGAGAAACATGCCTATACAGGACTGCCTTCAGATGTCTTCTAAAGGTTGTATAGTTATGTACTTATCTCCTTGGCTTGGGGATCGCATATCTCCATACCCTCCAACATTTCTCTGATGAAAATAGAGACGTCTTAAGGAAAAGTGGGACATTCTGGAATCAAATCAGAAACTGGGGTGGCTTCTGTAAATCCCTGGAAAATAGGGATACTTTGAAGGTCTGGTAACCTAACTCCCTGGTTAGAACCCCCAGCTACCCACAATTTCTCCTTGTGTTTTGTTGCAGGTATATTCTGCAAAATGTTTTTCACATAACAACAGTGCACTAGCATGGGATTTGTTCTGCTTTATTAGTCGTTATGCAATGCATCCCCAATGCTACCACGTTACTGCTGTTGGGAGGGGCTAGAGAGCAATAAAAGCAGGACAAAACAACAACAAGCCCCAACAATTTGTGGCATGAAAAGGTATTGGCAGCTCCCAACAGAAGAAGAAGAAGAAGAAGAAGAAGAAGAAGAAGAAGAAGAAGAAGAAGAAGAAGAAGCAACAAAACATCAAACATTAACAACTTCCCTAAACAGGGCTGCCTTCATATGTCTTCTAAAAGTCAGTTGTTTATTTCCTTGACATCTGATGGGAGGGCGTTCCACAGGGCGGGTGCCACTACCGAGAAGGCCTTCTGCCTGGTTCCCTATAGCTTCACTTCTCACAGTAAGGGAACCACCAGAAGGCCCTCAGAGCTGGACCTCAGTGTTCGGGCTGAACAAAGGGGGTGAAGACGCTCCTTTAGGTATACTAGGCCAAAGCTGTTTAAGGCTTTAAAGGTCAGCAATAGCACTATGAATTGTGCTCAAAAACGTACTGGACGCCAATGTAGGTCTTTCAGGACTGGTGTTATGTGGTCTCGGCGGCCACAAAACCTTTGCAGGTGAGAATAATATTGAAAATGGGATTGTGTATGATTATCCTGATAGCATAATGAGCGCAAATCATCAGGCATGTGCCATGAAATTAACATCTCGAGGGCCTAGTTACAGCAAAGGGGTGTGACTCAAAATTTTGCTGTCTTTATGCAGTCGACAAAATGGACAACATGCTAAATGTTATGAGCACTGTGTATATGGAAACATTGGCACCCCAGCAGAACTCAAGCTGTCTTATTACGAAGCCTCTGGGTTGTACATGCAATCTTCCAGATCACTGGGCCATGGGAAGCTCTGGTGAAGGTGATGGCGTCGTATGTCTCTGGGATTGTGCTTGTACTCTGCTCTGTGTGTGGGAAGGGCAAGTGAGAAATAGGTTCCACGATGTCATCAAGCTGTTCCAGACATTGCTCAGTTAATTGATAGCTTTTCTGCGAGGAGTCTGCTGCAGCGTCCACAACTGTGACATTATAATTGGCAACCGAGTTGGTGGTGGCAGGGCTGTGGAAATGGCCGTCATTGATGCCTGTGTCATGGACTGGCTGGATGCAGAGGAGTCGGTGGGAGGCACCAGCTGGGGAATCCCTAAGGGAACTCCCAGGGAAAGAAGGCTCACAGCCAGGGGAATGGTGGCGGGACCACAGTGAGTGGTCAGAGGAAGAAGACGGGACAAACGGGGAGGAGGCGGTGTCGGAAGCTGAAGAGGCAACAGGGTTTGGTGAGCAGGAAGAGTCTGGGGCAGAGAGCAGTCCAGAATCAGAGGCAGAAGCGGAGGCTGCAGAGGCTTGGGGCCAAGGGGCAGAGATGAGGCAGACTGTTGAAGCAGCCAAGGGGTCTCCTCCTGCTGCTGTGACCAGCTCCCCTCCTCCCTGTTCTCCCGGAACACAAAGAGGAATGAAGAGATCCCCGGGTGAAGCGAGCAGTGGAAAGTGGGGGCCTTCAGTCCTGACAACTAGCTCATTGGGGCAAGACATACTGGGAAGAGTTGCTGTGATCACTAGGCCTGAGCTGCTTTGATTCTTTGAAAAAGGGGTTAACTTCACTGACACTTGTGAGTTATTCCTGACTTGCCCCCACTCCCTCCTTGACACCATGTTAGCTCTTTCCGCTTTCCTACTGGGAGTGCCTAAGGAGCTTGATGGTGTTATGCCAACATGGGCTTAATGGCCACCTGTGAACCAGGACCTTAGAATTGTACTATCTGTCTCAAAACCCTGTGCTTAAGAACATGGTAAACACACGTCCTCCTCTCTGTGTCTGTGGGAGAACAGAGCACCTATTTGTGCGAGTGATTATGAGGCCCCAACTACCATGCGATATTAAACCGGAGCAAACAATCTGTTGCGCCATTTTGGGGAGCTAAAGAGGTGCCCAGGGCCCAGAAAGGAGCTTCAGGTGAAAGCAGCCAAGAGCGCAGGGAAGCAGCCAGTCAGGAGAGAAGGGCAGAGTCAGGCTGAAATGGTTGTTGAGGCGGCCTGGCTTTATCTGACTAATGAAAAGCAGCAAGCGTGTCGGAGAATGTGAGAGCAGCGGATCGATGGAGAGATAAAACCTGAGATGAAGGCAGCCGGGGAAGCAGACTGGTGGCGCTCGGAGGAGCGGGGGAAGAGGATGTGGGAGAGCAAACAAGGGCGGGAGTTTTGAGCGGTGGCACTCCCTCACATTGCAGGGAGGGCAAATGTTAGTTGGGTGCAAAAATTAATTGGATTGAAGCGGAGGCTCTGCACATCCCTCTGGAAAGTGATGGCGGGTCTTGGTGTGGGGGCAGTTGCTCCAAGCAGATCAAAAGAAGCGGCTTGTGGCTTCTGTGTGGTTATAATGGGGCTGCTGCCTCTGCTCTGAGCCAGGAGCAGACAGGCAGCTGTGATCCACAACGGGGAGCATTATGCTCTTGTGCAGCAGGGGCTGGTGGTGTGGAAGGCAGGGAGCCCAACAATGGGTAAAGTCAATGGCAGGCAGAGCCCACTAATTTTAGTTTTGTTCTCCTCCTCCTCCCACCTGAGTTTGACAACAGTGAAACAAACAAAGAGAAGAAAGAAGCCGGGGCCAGGCCCCAAACAGTTTATAAGTAAGAAGGCAGGCAGGTGTGGATTGGCTGAGGGTACAGTAAAGATGGTGAGCCAGTCCCCCCTAACCCCGATGGAATAGCCTCCACTGTCTACACACACTGACACACACAGATAACTAATAATAATATTAATATGCCGCCCATCTGACTGGGTTGTCCCAGCTATTCTGGACAGCTTCCAACAAATGGAAACACATCAAACATTTAAAAAATCCTTATACAGGGCAGCCTGCAGATGTCTTCTAAAAGTCAGATAGTTGTTTGTTTCCTTGACATCCACAGGGTAGGCGCCACTACCAAGAAAGTCCTTTGCCTTGTTCCCTGTAGCTTTACTTCTCGCAGTGAGGGAACCAGCAGAAGGCCCTCGGAGCTGGATCTGTGTCCAGGCTGAATGATGGAGTTGGAGACGCTCCTTCAGGTATGCAGGGCCAAAGCTGTTTAGGGCTTTAAAGGTCAGCACCAACACCTTGAGTTGTGCCTGGAAACGTACTGGGAGCCAATGTAGGTCTTTCAAGACCGGTGCTATGTGGTCTCGGAGGCCACTCCCAGTCACCAGTCTGGCAGTCGCATTCTGGATTAGTTGTAGTTGCCAAGTCACCTTCAAAGGTAGCTCCACGCAGAGCACCTTGCAGTGGTCCAAGTGGGAGATAACCAGAGCATTTACCACTCTGTCGAGACAGTGCACGGGCAGGTAGGGTCTCCACCGGCATACCAGATGGAGCTGATAGACAGCTGTCCTGGACACAGAATTGACCTGTGCCACCACAGAAGCTGTGAGTCCAAAATGACTCCCAGGCTGCGCACCTGGTTCTTTAGGGGCACAGATAGCAGGTAACCCACCACACCTGCCCTACCCCTGTCCCCCGAAACAGTACTTCTGTCTTGTCAAGATTCAATCTCAATTTGTTAGCCGCCATCCACCCCGCAACTGCCTCTAGACACCAACATAGGACATTCTCTGCCTTCACTGGTTCCAACTGAAATGAGAGGTGGAGCTGGGTACCATCACATGTACACACACACACACACTGGTACAAATGGATGTCAGACTCCCTAAAGCAGATTTTGCCACCTTTGTGCCCCCAAATGCTTTTGACTCCAACTCCCCTCGGCTGTAGCCCATCAATGAGGGTATTCCACATTTTGGGAACTGCAGGTCTTATCCCCTGTAATGTGAGTGTGCCTTATAGTAGCTCCCTTCTGGACTGGTAAAACATACTCACCTAGTTTTGGGGAATTCTTTGAAATCAATGTGTTCCTGTCTAACTTTTGAATTACATTTCTTTTCTGTGGGAACTGATAGATGGGCAGACAATGAAAATGGGTCATGAAGACTCTCATTATGGCCAAAATGTTCTCGAACACTGGAAGAAGAAATCCTCTCCAACAATCACCGAAGAATAGAAGACTTCAATGCGCTTCCCATGTTTCAATGTGCAGCTTATTATGGAGAACAGCTACCAAACACGTATTGGGAAATGTGGATCGGCATAAAACGATCTGGGGTCACCAGCATGGTGCTTGTAAGTGCCTGTGTGCCTGCCAGTTCCTCCTGTGAAAGGTCTTAGTAAACATCGCCATAAAAATCCACAGGGCATGAGGAACTGCCTTCTCTCCCTGCTCTGTTCCTGCTCATCCTCTCCTACACTGAATATGTACATCCCCTTTAAAATGTCCGCATTTCTTTGGATGCTGGGGAGATGCTTGAATTACTAAGGAACTATTTTAACAGAGAACTTGTGGAGGGGAAAGAATCACGCTTTCTCTTCCTGTGGCAACATCCTCTAACAGTGTAATTCGAAAAGATGTTCATCGAAAGCTTTTAATGCAAACCTTTTTTGAAGCTTGAATTTCACAAGTATGGACAAATAAATGATCTCACAAAAGGAACATCAAGCTAGAAGAAAAGGACTCGCATCTTCTATACAACATGTTATCATTTCATTGGCTTCATTGGAACCCAGCCCTCCCTCAGGCAGCTGGTTGCCCACTTTTGAGTCCTGATAGAGGAGCCAACTCCTAGAACCCAAGGAGTCTTTGCCCCCTCAATAAGGTTCAGTGATACCTCGGGTTAAGAACTTAATTCGTTCTGGAGGTCCATTCTTAACCTGAAACTGATCTTAACCTGAGGAACCACTTTAGCTAATGGGGCCTCCCGCTGCTGCCGCAACGCCGCGATTTCTGTTCTCATCCTAAAGCAAAGTTCTTAACCCGAGGTACTATTTCTGGGTTAGCGGAGTCTGTAACCCAAGGTACTACTGTATATGAAGGGGCCGAGCCCCCCCAAAGTTGATGGGCATTGCCATTTAAATAATGTGTGTGACCATGTCATGTGGTCAATTATGTAGGGTAGGGGTTGGCTGTCTCCCCCCCTCTAATATTTTATTTAAGTTGGCACTCTGCTAGACCAGTTGGTCTATTGGCCTGATCCAGCAGGCTTTTCTTATGTGTTTGACTCAGATTCCTAGGAATGTAAATGACACAACTCAAAGAAATATCAGTGTATAGTCAACATTTATAAATTATCATCGTTCCTGGGAATCATAACATGGGGGGAAATTAGGAATACTTTTTTATTGTCAAATTGTATTATTAAAAACAGAGGTTCCTCATTGGCAAGGAAGGTTTTTTTAGAAAAAACCTCAATCAGTGTATAATTTTTATGAAATAATAAATAAATAAGGGAGGTGTACTCTGTACGCATTTGTGCCCCTTATTCCTGAGAGTCACTGATACCTCATGCAAATTTTCACCCCCTAAGCTCTTTTTATCCCTCATCAGGGGTGCCAACTTGAATAAAATATTGTGGGAGCCTAGCTAAGTAAGGCCTGCCCTGCACAAATGTTCACATGGCACAGAGCACACACACCATTTGAATGGACATGCCCACCAACTTTGTGGGAGCCCAGCCCCATCAAATATTTCATTGGGGAACCCAAAGCCCCCACAGCCCCTGGGAGTTGGCTCCTCTGTCCCTTATTTGACCCCTGGAGTTTTATTAACCCAGGAGGGGTCATTATCAACCATTCTGGGAAACCCTAGATGAGAAAAGAATCAAGGTCCCTTCCTGATCTATGGTGCTACAAAATATTATGTCCATTGACTTCCCTCTCCTTCTCCAAAACCAGCAGAGTTTAGTGCAGGGGTCAGTAAACTTTTTCAGCAGGGGGCCGGTCCACTGTCCCTCAAACCTTGTGGGGGGCCGGACTATATTTTGAAAAAGAATATTGAATGAATTCGATTGCCCCACAAATAACCCAGAAATGCTTTTTAAATAAAAGCACACATTCTACTCATGCAAAAACACGCTGATTCCCGGAACTGTCCATGGGCCAGATTTCAAAGGCGATTGAGCCAGATCCGGCCCTGGCCTTAGGTTGCCTACCCTAAGAAGCGGACACGGAGCAATGGATCCAAACTACAAGAAAGAAGATTCCACCTAAACATTAGGAAGAACTTCCTGACAGTATGAGCTGTTCGACAGTGGAATTTGCTGCCAAGGAGTGTGGTGGAGTCTCCTTCTTTGGAGGCCTTTAAGCAGAGGCTTGACAACCATATGTCAGGAGTGCTCTGATGGTGTTTCCTGCTTGGCAGGGGGTTGGACTCGATGGCCCTTGTGGTCTCTTCCAACTCTAGGATTCTATGATACCCATGGTTTAGTGGCATCTTAGAAACTAACAAATACATTGTGGCATGAACCACTTCATTGGTGAGGCCAGAACCACTTTTACTGGATTTAGACTATTTTGTTCTGGCTGAAACATCTTCTGTTGTTTTAGTTGTTTTCCTAATTCAAATTTTGTTGTTTTTGTAATTTAAATTGTTTTATCTGTTTTCATAATGGTGTGTTATATTGTCATAACTTATCACCTGGCAACTTACGGCGAACAGTTGGTAAAAAATAACTTACAAATAAATGGGAGGGACAATTACTTTCTTTAGTGAGCAAGCAACGTATACCCAATACATTAAGTTCAGAGCTCAGTGTCAAATTTGCTCACGAATTCCAACATAGCTGCCTCGCGCTAGAGTTTCCTTTCGAATTTTCGGCATGTAGGGATGGTTCTGCTACAGAACGTCCTAGGAAATTTCAATGTTCCCTCGCTGCTCTCCAAGCGCTACCATTTCAATGTCTTCCTTGCAAATGCCCCATACTGTGCTAAAATGGAACATTTCTCTCATGCTCCTTACATAACTTGGTGACTCTTCCGGCGGATTCTCCAGGAAACTAGTAATTTTGTAAAGGAAACTTGGGAAGGAAAGTCATGTCGCACAGCCACACATAAAACACCTTTAGAACGCTGGACCTTTCCAGGAGGCTACACTCGGCTACTTTTTAATTAAATGCCTAGAGAAAGACTTCACACATGACTCGGCAAGGTGAATAGCTGTTTGATAGTGGGCCTCAGCAGTATGACTGGGCACCGAACTTTAGTGTCGCCATGTGTTTGAATTCCACATTTAAGAATTGAATTATTCTTAAATAATTTTTTATGCTAGAATATTCATAAACTAGGGTATTGTGAAATCAGGCTTGTGTGGTGAATAATGTGTTGGATTTTGTGTGATACTACCATGTTTGCATCCCTGCCTAGCCATCATATTCAACAGATGACCTTGAGAAAATCACCATCCTGTGGCCTGTGCTACCTCACAGTGTGTGTGTGTTCACATTATTGCCCTAGAGAGGAGTGCAGTTATTTCTCCGCTCCCTATTATGCCCCCCTACAACATCAGCAGTGGCACACGGGTGGCGCTGTGGGTTAAACCACAGAGCCTAGGACTTGCCGATCAGAAGGTCGGCGGTTCAAATCCTCGCGACGGAGTGAGCTCCCGTTGCTCGGTCCCTGCTCCTGCCAACCTAGCAGTTTGAAAGCTCATCAAAGTGCAAGTAGATAAATAGGTACCGCTCTGGCGGGAAGATAAACGGCGTTTCCGTGCACTGCTCTGGTTCACCAGAAGCGGCTTAGTCATGCTGGCCACATGACCCGGAAGCTGTACGCCGGCTCCCTCAGCCAATAAAGCGAGATGAGCACCACAACCCCAAAGTCGGTCACGACTGGACCCAATGGTCAGGGGTCCCTTTACCTTTACAACATCAGCATGGCTTCATTAGTGTCAGATTCATTTCTGTTTGCAATGACAGGGCAGGCTATCTTTACCCGATGCCAGGGGTGAGGAAACCTTTTATGGCCTAATCTCCTAGTGAACCAAATTTGACAGGTGGGTGGTGCAATCCTAACCATGTCTGCATGCACACCATGCATTTAAAGTACGGGTATTTACACTCCCTAGAAATCCTGGGAAGTGTAGTTTAAGGATGCTGGGAATTGTAGCTCTGCAAGGAGTAAGCCACAGTTCCATCCATTCTTTCAGGGCGGGGTGGACACCTATTAAATACATGGTGTGACTACACACTCCAGAAGTAAGCACTATTGAATCTAGTGGCGTTTTGTTGTTGTCGTTTAGTCGTGTCCGATTCTTCGTGACCCCCTGGACCAGAGCACGCCAGGCACTCCTGTCTTCCACTGCCTCCCACAGTTTGGTCAAACTCATGCTGGTAGCTTCGAGTGGTGTTTACTCCCGGGTAATTGCAATTTGGACTGCAGCCTTAGGCTGGAAGTGTTGATAATAGATCAATAGTTCAGTTTAGTTTATTACATTTTCATATTGCTACATACACCCAAAAGGAGTCCTGAAGCAATTTACAGGACAATAAAATACAAAAATACAATGCACAGTGGCAAGTTCATTAGCACAAAAAAAGATATGGAAATACTAAAAGTTTTCCTTAAAAAGAATTCCACTACTAACTCCAGAATGAACACAAAAACAGCCACCGAAAGCCAAACCGTTAATGTTCTTCAATTGGCCAGGAGACTAAAAGTGTATTCATCTGTTGCTGAAAATATGACAAAGTAGGGGCCAAGGAAGTTTCTCTGGAAATATCATTCTACAATTGGTGGGTCTGTTGCTTGTTGCAACAGACAGATGGACAGACAGACAGACAGACAGACACACAGACAGACAGACAATATCGGATGGTGTCTTACTGTTCCTCATACTGGAAAGAGCCTCTTTCCAGCCAACAGCAATGAAAAATCAGAGCCTCTCATGGTCTTTTGAAGGGTCCCTCAGCTGAACACAGTTTTTGTGTGAAACTATCACGCCCCCTTTTCAATGACAATTGCACAGTGGCCCATCTTCATATACAGAGAGAGGGGACAGTCTCTTTTTACTATAAAACACACACCATACTTTTGTCAGATTTTGTCCAGTTTTAAACACAGACATACAGTTGAGTTGACCACAAACTTGACATGAGCCAACAGTGTGACGCGGCAGCTAAAAAAGCCAATGCAATTTTGGGCTGCATCAATAGGAGTATAGCATCTAGATCAAGGGAAGTAATAGTGCCACTGTATTCTGCTCTGGTCAGACCTCACCTGGAGTACTGTGTCCAGCTCTGGGCACCACAGTTCAAGAAGGACACTGACAAACTGGAACGTGTCCAGAGGAGGGCAACCAAAATGGTCAAAGGCCTGGAAACGATGCCTTAGGAGGAACGACTAAGGGAGCTGGGCATGTTTAGCCTGGAGAAGAGGAGGTTAAGGGGTGATATGATAGCCATGTTCAAATATATAAAAGGATGTAACATAGAGGAGGGAGAAAGGTTGTTTTCTGCTGCTCCAGAGAAGCGGACACGGAGCAATGGATCCAAACTACAAGAAAGAAGATTCCACCTAAACATTAGGAAGAACTTCCTGACAGTAAGAGCTGTTCAACAGTGGAATTTGCTGCCAAGGAGTGTGGTGGAGTCTCCTCCTTTGGAGGTCTTTAAGCAGAGGCTTGACAACCATATGTCAGGAGTGCTCTGATGGTGTTTCCTGCTTGGCAGGGGGTTGGACTCGATGGCCCTTGTGGTCTATTCCAACTCTATGATTCTATGATATCTGTTTGTCTCAGAAGACAATGGCAGAGTGTGCCTTTGGGCATGAGGTCTAACTATTGGATGGTTGCAGTGCCTGCTGTGGCTGTAGAGACTGATATGGGAGAGAGATGTTTTGTTGCAGCCGGCGCAGATGAAGGCATCTGGTTCTGCTGCTACAGATGCACCTTGGCGTTTTTTCTCTCCCAGTCGTCATTCCTCCTGTTGTCACTGCTATGGATGCACAACCTGACTGTTTCTCTCCATACAAACATTCAGAGAGAAAGGGGAAAGGTAAAGTGGGTGGGTGCACAAGGTAAAGTAAATAAATGAATAAGGATCAAATAATAAAATGAATAAGGTACAAATAATAAAATTGTTGTTGTTCTACACTTAAGCAGGAAGAACCAGCTGCACCAATATAAGATGGGGGACACCTGCCTTGCCAGTAGTACACGTGAAAAGGATCTAGGATCTAGTAGACCACAAGATTAACATGAATCAGCAGTGTGATACAGCAGAAGAAGTAAAAGAAAGCTAATGCTATTCTAGACTGCATCAACAGACGTCTAGTGTCTCCATCAAGGGAAGTAAAAGCCTTGGTCAGACCACACCTGGAAAATACTGTGTCTAGTTCTGGATGCCACCATTTAAGACGGACACAGGGGTATCCTTCTTAAAAAGCAGAGACATCACCTTGCCGACAAAGGTCCGTAAGCTATGGTTTTCCCAGTAGTGATGTATGGAAGTGAAAGCTGGACCATCAAGAAGGCT
The DNA here is from genome assembly GCF_964188315.1 of Podarcis muralis. NCBI lineage: Eukaryota > Metazoa > Chordata > Lepidosauria > Squamata > Lacertidae > Podarcis > Podarcis muralis. The sequence continues at coordinate 3,664,636 of NC_135671.1, read as the reverse complement.
GATTGCCGAAGAATTGATGCTTTTGCATTCTGGTGCTGGAAGAGACTCTTGAGAGTCCCATGGACTGCAAGAAGATCCAACCTCTCCATTCTGAAGGAAATCAGCCCTGAGTGCTCACTGGAAGGACAGATCCTGAAGCTGAGGCTCCAAGACTTTGGCCACCTCATGAGAAGAGAAGACTCCCTGGAAAAGACCCTGATGCCGGGAAAGATGGAGGGCACAAGGAGAAGGGGATGACGGAGGATGAGATGGTGGGACAGTGTTCTCGAAGCTACCAGCATGAGTTTGACCAAACTGCGGGAGGCAGTGGAAGACAGGAGTGCCTGGCATGCTCTGGTCCAGGGGGTCACGAAGAATCAGACACGACTAAATGACTAAACAACAACAGTTCTGGATGCCACCATTTAAGGATACAGTGGTTCCTCTATTTGCGGACACGATCCGTTCTGGGGTGCCCTTCACACCCTGAAAAGTCTGCAACTAGAGCGGCGCTTCTATACACTTCCGAGTTTGCCATGTCTGCAACCCAAAAATCTGCAACATGAAGCGAACGCAACTAGAAGTATGACTGTATTGAGAAACTGAAATGTGTGCAAAGGACGGTGACCAAGAATCTAATGAGGGACTGTTGAGGGATAAGAGGAGACTAAGAGGAGATATGATAGCAATATTCAAATGTATAAAGGACTGTCACATGGAAGATGGAGAAAGCTTGTTTTCTCATGCTCCGGAAGGTAGGACTGGAACCAATGGCTTCAAGTTATAAGAGGTTTTCTGGCTGAATATTCAGGAAGAACTTTCTGACGGTATGAGCTGTTTGACAGTGAAACAGTCTCCCACTGGTGGTGGACTCTCCTTCCTTGGAGGTGTTTAAGGAGAAGTTGGGTGGCAATCCATCATATATAATCTAATTGAGATTCCTGCCTTACAGGGGGTTGAGCTAGATGACCCTTGGTGTCCCTTCCAACTCTACCATTCTATGAAGCCTTCAGACAGACACACAGCTGATGGAAACTGCCTTGTGGGGTGGGAAGAAAGTCTAGTTTTGGGTTGCTAAATGGCCAGAATTCACCGCCTTAGCTAATTTCCAGAATGTAGAAGGGTTTCCCACACCTGGGTCGCCTGCTGTTTCTTTTCTTTTTTTATATAAATAATTTTTATTGAATGATTTTATGTTACAAAAAACAATACAGCCATACTACCACTAAATATAATAAATAAAAATTACATACATCAATATTTAGTTTATTTGTTTTTTACCGTCTTATTCCTCCCAAACATTGCATACAGAAACACACATATGTGCAGACACCCACACACAAAATGATCATAATGGAAGTAAATATTTCCCCCCCTTTTATCTTCCAAAATCTTTTCTTCAACTTTGACTTCCTGTCAAGTCCCTTTGCATATATTTTATCTTACATTTGAATGTACACAAAACAATAAACCTTTCTATATAATTTTTCCAATGCATTCTGAAAACATAATAAATCCTTAAATGTTGTCCAGCTCCTTTTAGTTCCTTTATCACTCGAATGCCAGCACGGAGTCAAAACTATTATTGTATTTTTGAACATATCTTCTATAACCATCCCATTTCCCCACAAATTTTTGGGTCGCCCGCTGTTTCTTGGGACTACAGTTCCCATCATCCCTGAGCCCTGGTTTTTGCCAGCTAGGGATGATGGGACTTGTAGTCCCAAAACAGCTGGAGACCCAAGTTTGGGAAACTCTGATAGTGGGAAAGAGATGAGGTTTTGTGAGGGGAACGGGGAGTACTTTGCACATGCTCAAAGGTACTCTGCCTCGTTTATTTTTAATAAACATTTTCCTGTCGCTGAAAGGAAATCCTGTACTCTAGAGCCAGCCTTAAAACTGCCAAAACGTGGAGCATGTTTTCTCACTCCGCGTTTTGATCTGTATTTTATTTTTATTTTTTAGGAGGGAGGCTTATTTGGCCGGGATTTTGGTGTGCGGCTGGCGATTGGAGTTATATTATCCTCCTATATGCCCGCAATGTAAAGTGCTTAGAAAGTTGAGGTAATCTACCATCTTAACTTTCGTATATTTTTACAAGCGCGGGCTTGTGAATGTCTTTCGCGGTTTTAACCGTTTTAGCTTTTCGCAAACGGCTTTTGAGGTGATTTTTTGTGTGTGTGCGTTTTGAACCACCAAGCGATTTATTACATTTTATGAAGGAAATAGACTAATATGATCTTGGCTGGACAGGACTTTCCCTCAGGCAAACGGCCCTTATTCAAGCGTGAGGAAAAATCTTCGAGCGATTTCCCGCCCAAACGAAAGCAAACATAGACTCACGGCCGAAGCCACTTTATAGAGGTGACCTCGCCGCTCGGAAAGCGACTCCGCCGCAGAGGGAAAAGAGAGGCGTGGCCAAGAGAAGAGCTGGCCAATGAGGCGGCGGCGCGAGGAGGCGTGGCCTGGAGGGCAGCTGTGACGCCGCCAACCCGGAAGTGGTCTGTCTCTTGGCAGAGAGGGTCTCCCCAGCAGCGGGGAAGGGAAAGTCCTCAGGTAGGGAGCGGCCTGGCAAGCGGTTGTCTCCTCTGCCTGGGGGGTGGGGGGGGGTGGAGGAGACCTGAGAGAGGGAGGTGGGTCTGGGCCCCCCACTGCTAGGGCCGGCCCACCCAGGAAGCGAGAGGAGAGGGGATCTCAGGCAGGAGGATCCACAGGGGCAGCAGATCCGGATCTTGACCTTTATTTATTCAGGGCTGGCCCACACACGAGGCAGGGTGAGGCGAGCGCCTCAGGCGACAGGATCCACAGGGGCAGCAGACCCCCAAGTCATTCTCCCCCCCCCCACCTTGTCCTTAATGTAGTTTTCCCTCGCCCCTTTTTCCTTATTGGGGAAGTGGAGCACCATTTTTGGGGTCCACCCCAGGCACCAAAAGGTATTGGACAGGCCCTGGCCCGCTCACCTGAAAACATAGCTGTCAACGTTTCCCTTTTTTTTAAAGGGAAAGTCCCTTACAGTGGTACCTCGGGTTACAGACGCTTCAGGTTACACATTCCGCTAACCTAGAAATAGTGCTTCAGGTTAAGAACTTTGCTTCAGGATAAGAACAGAAATTGGGCTCCAGCAGCAGCGGGAGGCCCCATTAGCAGAAGTGGTGCTTCTGGTTAAGAACAGTTTCAGGTTAAGTACGGACCTCCGAAATGAATTAAGTACTTAACCCGAGGTACCACTGTATTCCGAATAGTAAGAAAAGGGAAAAGTTGACAGCTATGCCTGAAAAGCTGGTGGTGGACCTCCCTTTCTACCACCTGTTTCATCCCTCAGGTTCTTTGCGCTGATCCTGCTGGTGCCTTCCTGCATCGCCCCCCATTCCCCACTTTCTCCCCCCCCCCCTCACCACCTACCTTTCCTTTCCCTGCAACAGGCCCTGCATACCCAAATGGATCTTCCCCGTGCTCTTTATCACCTTACACACAGCCCTGAGTTGGCAGGGTTTTGCTGCCTTTGTAAACAGCAGCATAGCCCTAACCATGTCTACTCAGAAGTAAGCCCGAGTGAATTCAGCGGGCCTTGCTCCCAAATAAGTGGGACATGGGTGGGATCGGGTTAGGAATGCAGCCTTCTTTGGCTACCTGGATTGTTAAGGAGTTAACAAAAAAAATTCTACCGTCCAGCTTCTGTTTATATGAGCTTGACTTATTATTTACTAGATTTTTTAAAGGTGGGTTGTAAAACTGGTTCTTACATTAGAATTTACAGTTTGTGGAGAATATTCTCTGGATAATTTTCTAGCAGAGAATTATATTCTCTCACCTCACTTCACTAGTCTTGGTACAATTCTGTGTTCCTATTTATTCTGTGTAAATGTACAGTGGTACCTTGGTTTACAACCATAATCCGTTCTGGAGGTCCGTTTGTAAACCAAAACAGGTTGTAGCCCATGGCACGCTTTCGCCAATGGGGCCTCCAAAATTTTTTTGTTTATAACCCCCCCCCCCAAAAAATGGGTTGTAATCCAAAAAAAGTTTGCAAACTGGGACACGCACTTCCAGGTTTGACGTGTTTGTAATCCAAAATGTATGCAAACCAGACTGTTTGCAAACCAAGGTACCACTGTACATGTTTAACGTGGGTTTTTTGTTCCGGGGAAAGAATGGGAGGGAAAGCTTCAGCTGTCCAACTTGCTCCTTCCTTTAGCTTGTGGAGGCTGCGGTCTGGCCCTGAAGCAGGCTGACTTGGTGACATCATGGCAGCTGAGGTGAAGGTGACGGGGCAGAACCAGGAGCAGTTCCTGCTGCTGGCGAAATCTGCCCGTGGAGCTGCCCTGGCCAGCCTCATTCATCAAGTGCTCGAAGCCCCTGGCATTTACGTCTTTGGGGAACTGCTGGACATGCCCAACGTTCGCGAGGTGAGCTCTGAGATGTGGGAGACGAAGGCCTAGGGAACCTTACGGTTCTCTAAGCAGGTAGATGAAGGAATCCACTCCCTTCCCCCCAAATTGAAGTAAACCCTCATACCTCTATTTAGGGTAGGCAAGGCAGCCTCTCTCAGCCCTGACATAGCACTATCTATCTACCTATCTATTTTTTTATATACCTCACACATTTCCCCTACAAAGCAGGGTTTCAGTGTTTCACACCACCTGACAACTTTATTTCTGCGCTAGGTTTAAATGAGCAGCTTCAGCAGGTTTCTCGCTGACTATCTGCTACAAACTGGCGTGTAGTAATGAATGGGGATTATGGGCCTTTCCCCATAATGATGGAAGAAAACATGCTATGTGTAGGCGCGTTTCATATGGCATTTGTGGAGCCCTGGGGTTCCTGAAAGCCACCTGGGATTCTGGAATGAAGTCATCAGTAATGGCACACAAGCTTCCCTGTAGGGCTGCTGATTTTCCCTCACGATGGGTGGCGTTAAGGGAGGGCTAGTGTGTCTTCCCTGGCATGCTATTAGTTTGCAAGAATTATGGTGAGGACTAGCTAGTGCTCTACATGGTGTATCCTCTGCAGTGCTTAGAAGGTCCATAACTGGTATTTAGGGGTCATTTGCCAGAGAAGTCGATATGGAAGCCATTGCCAGTATAACATTTTCCTAAGCTGTCATACAGTGTTCCTTTAAATACTTTTCAATGACAGCAGCACAGAATCCTAAAACATAGTACGAAAAGCTTGCTGTAGTGGCAGGGAGGAAAAATAGGTATTCTGCTCTTCACCCTCCCAACCTTCTAGAAAATCTGGCTAGATTATAAATTTATCACATTTTCCTGTGTAGTAGGCTAGGCTGAGTGACAGTCATCCAGTAAGCTTTCTGGCTGAGCAGGGATTGCATTTTCTCAACTACAAAAAGTTGCAATTTGAGCACCTCTAAAATACAGCCAGCCAAGATGAGGAACACGGGTGGCGCTGTGGGTTAAACCACAGAGCCTAGGACTTGCCGATCAGAAGGTCGGTAGTTCGAATCCCGGCGATGGGGTGAGCTCCCGTTGCTCGGTCCCTGCTCCTGCCAACCTAGCAGTTTGAAAGCATGTCAAAGTGCAAGTAGATAAATAGGTACCGCTCTGGCGGGAAGGCGGGTGGCGCTGTGGGTAAAAGCCTCAGCGCCTAGGGTTTGCCGATCGAAAGGTCGGCAGTTCGAATCCCCGCGGCGGGGTGCGCTCCCGTTGTTCGGTCCCAGCGCCTGCCAACCTAGCAGTTTGAAAGCACCTCCGGGTGCAAGTAGATAAATAGGGACCACTTACTAGCGGGAAGGTAAACGGCGTTTCCGTGTGTGGCTCTGGCTCGCCAGAGCAGCGATGTCACGCTGGCCACGTGACCCGGAAGTGTCTCCGGACAGCGCTGGCCCCTGGCCTCTTGAGTGAGATGGGCGCACAACCCTAGAGTCTGTCAAGACTGGCCCGTACGGGCAGGGGTACCTTTACCTTTACCTTACCTGGCGGGAAGGTAAATGGCGTTTCCATGCGCTGCTCTGGTTCGCCAGAAGCGGCTTAGTCATGCTGGCCACATGATCCGGAAGCTGTACACCGGCTCCCTCGGCCAATAAAGTGAGATGAGTGCCACAACTCCAGAGTCAGTCACGACTGGACCTAATGGTCAGGGGTCCCTTTACCTTTACCTTTAAGATGAGGAAAGTTGTGAGGAGTGTGCAACAAACACACGCTGACATGGTTCTCATTGAGGTGGTAGACCTTTGAATGGATTATTCTGGGCCGCAGTAGAGACATATGTCAGTAAATGACAGAAAACTGGCATTTCTAAGAGAAGACCATGCTAGAACTCTTCTGCCTAGCATCTAGTTCTCTGCATACAGGGATTGTAAAATTATTGTATGTAGGGACACTACATCTTGTGAGCCCCCATCTTTGTCTAGAGTGGTACAGCCCATACAGAGGTTTACCATATTCCTGAGAACTTGGCCTAAGTTGCTGTCCAGCTGGCGTGGAAGTTCGTGAGACAGGCCCATAATATTCACTGCTCACAACCTTTGTGAGCAAGAATCCTTTGTAATAAAAGAGCAAGGGCAAAATTCAGTTTCAATAGCAATTAAACTTGTGCTCCCTTTGAGACAGATTGGAAAGGATTTTGTAAGCAAATAGAAAGTTTGTAAGTTCTCACATGTTTCTACTGGTGTTTCTCCCCCCGCCCCCCTTCCCACTTTCCTTCAGCTAGCTGACAGTGAGTTCTCCGCTGTATTCCGCCTGCTCACAGTCTTTGCATATGGGACATACTCAGATTACTTAGGTATGTTTTCTCTTGTTCTTGGGAAACAGGAACTGTCATTTGTGATTGTGAGGGAAGGTATAGAAAACCAAGAGCAGAGGCAATGCAGTTAAGGGATCTGGAGAAATAAAATAAAAACCTTTATCCTAAATCAGGGTGTACCAGCTCAGGACCAATCCTGCCTAGGATCAAGAATTGCAGAAGGATGTGGGTGACATTTCTATAGATCAGAAAGGAGATGAGGATACAAAATGGGGCCATTGGATATTGAAGTATTGTGGATGTTGTCCAATAGCTTGTGATCTCGCTAATCTGCTCTGTCGTCTCCATTTTTGTATCCTCCCCTTCTTTGTTGCAACTCCTTTATCTACTGCTTCTGGCCAAGTACAGTGGGCTTGTGCTGCATATAAGCAGAATGGCTCTCAGTTCTTGGACAGGCTCTGGAGTGGTAGCAATAACAGCAAATATTGTTTGAATGGGGTGGTTAGATGTGGGTGACACTGTGGTCTAAACTCCTGAGCCTCTTGGGCTTGCCGGTCAGAAGGTCGGCGGTTCGAATCCCCGCGACGGGGTGAGCTCCCGTTGCTCTGTCCCAGCTCATGCCATCCTAGCAGTTTGAAAGCACAACAGTGCAAGTAGATAAATAGGTACCACTGCAGTGGGAAGGTAAACAGCGTTTCAGTGCGCTCTGGCTTCCGTCACAGTGTTCTGTTGTGCCAGAAGCAGTTTAGTCATGCTGGCCATATGATCCAGAAAGCTGCCTGTGGACGAATGCCAGCTCCCTCGGTCTGAAAGCGAGATAAGTGCTGCACCCCATAGTCCCATTTGACTGGACTTCACTGTCCAAGGGTCCTTTACCTTTACTGGTAGCGATAACATCAAACATTATTTGAATGGGGTGGGTAGATGTTCTGAAATGCAGAAGCTGCATTTATTTAGATTTGCTGGCCTGCTCTGGATTTGTTGCTTTCAGGGTCTATATCCCAAAAAGTGTGTGTGTGTGTGTGTGTGTGTGTGTGTGTGTGTGTGTAGGATTACTGGATGGTTGGGGGGGAAATCACTGTGTATGTATGTGTTCTGCTTATGTAAATGCTTGTCCCTTGCTGAAGGGGAGAACCCACCTTAGCAGTTTGAGAGCAGGGCCTCTGAGACTGACCCAAAAATAAAGTACTGGGCAATAGAAATTTGGAAAAAAGATGGAGCATGGAAAGAGACTGTTGAACCTAATACAAAGCTGGCAATGAAGATTTGAGGGAATTGAACCTGCTGTGATAATAGCTATTCTTTCTTGTCTCCCGAGAGCAGCCGAAGCCGGGAATCTGCCTCCGTTAACAGAGGCTCAGAAGAACAAATTGCGCCATCTGTCTGTTGTCACGTTGGCTTCCAAGCTCAAGGTAATCTATGTGCCTCTTGTTCTATTGCCTGTCCTCCTCATTCTTTGGGGGGGATTGCGCCTCACGCCAGCTTGTGTCCCCACCACCGCCCACAGTGCATTCCGTACGCAGTGCTGCTGGAGCAGCTCCAGCTGAAGAATGTGCGTCAGCTGGAGGACTTGGTGATTGAGGCCGTGTACGCAGATGTACTGCGGGGGAGCCTGGACCAACGCAACCAGCGATTAGAGGTCGATTACAGCATTGGGAGGGACATCCGCAGGGAGGAACTCAGCGCCATCACTCGAACCCTTCAGGAATGGTAAGGAAGACTCTGTGAACTTGCATGGGCCAGACACAGACCAGTGGGGCAGGCTGTAACTGAGTTCTTCTGACAGAAGGAACTGGACGTAATCCTTATTGCAGGGTGGAATCTAGCAATAGCAACTCTTTCTTCCAGAGCCAGTGTGGTGTAGTGGTTAAGAGCGGTGGACTTGCAATCTGGGGAACCGGGTTTGCGTCTCCGCTCCTCCACATGCAGCTGCTGGGTGACCTTGGGCCAGTCACACTTCTCTGAAGTCTCTCAGCCCCACTCACCTCACAGAGTGTTTGTTGTGGGGGAGGAAGGGAAAGGAGAATGTTAGCTGCTTTGAGACTCCTGAAGGGGAGTGAAAGGCGGGATATCAAATCCAAACTCCTCCTCCTCTTCTTCTTCTTCTTCTTCTTCTTCTTCTTCTTCCTCCTCCTCCTTGGCGCCAGCCACACTGTTGGGTGCTCCACAGTGTCCACCATGTGTTTCTTTTGCTAAGCGTTTTGTGTTATGATGTGAGAATGGCTAAGTGGCTTCATACACCAAACTTTTTAATTCCTGAACATCTCCCTTTGTTAGTTCCCCACAAAAAGCTACAACAATGCATTTAAAGCAGTATGTTCTCTTTACTTCAAGGATCAGAAATAGGTATGACCAAAAAAAACCACGGAAAGCTGGGACGATTCCCAGGTTGCAAAACAAAAAGCAAAAGCTTGTTGGCACTGCTTGTTAGCAGGTGGAAGAAGGGCCAGCCCTCAGATACCAGGGACCCAGTCTTACCTTTTGCTGATGCTGTATTCCAGCAGCTTAGATTGGGGCAGGGATGGGGCTGCCCTTAACTACAGCCCATGTACTTAACGCCACGCTGAAGAATCAGAAAAACACCCCAGATCAAAACTGTGTTATGGTATGGGTCATCAGGTACCTTGCACCCTACTTTGGCTCTGCAGATCCTCAGCTCCTCCACAAGCTGATATTAAAACTTTTGAGATTGGGCTTTAACCAAAACACCTATTGATAATTATTTTAAAATCTTTCCCCCCCCCCCAGCTGGTACTGAAAATATGAGTGTAATAGAACCTCTTACTTGGCTGCTATTGTTTTCATCAGATGAGCTTTTGTGGCATTTTGCTTTCCCTTCTGCACCATACAAGCTGTCACAATCAATGATATCTAAGAACCACTGGGTCACATTTGCACCGTGAATTTGTATTTGTGGCGCTTCTGAGTTGGAAGGCCTTCCGCTTTACATGCTATGCTGTTCTTTACTTGAGCAAATTTCTTTCTGCTGTTGTAGCCCTCTTACAGTTCCATTTCATTTCAGGAAAGCCAAGTTTCAGGTGTTTATGTGACCCACAGGGGTTCCTTCTGTACCTGGGCAGCCTCTGGAACCTGAGCAAAAACTATTTCAGACTTGGCAGTGAGCCGCTGCAGGGATCTTTCAATATCGGACAAGCCCATTGGCATATCTGAATTCTATGTTTATTGCTTAAGTTTCCGTTTTAATTGTGGGATTTGTATCTTGTGAACCTTTTGTTCTCTGGAAGGTTGCACAGTAAAAGCTTACACTATAGCAGTAAGGGCTAACAACTTTGTATGTGTGCTTGTAGTTTATTTTAAATTAAAAGCTGAGATACTTCGGAAGCTGAATTTCGGTGGTTGCACCCTGAGCTTTTTCAGTGGGATTGTGGCATAAATAACCCTGGCCCTAGCCGTGGCAGAACCTAATGGTGGCATTTTTTTATTTTATTTTTACAATGTTTATTTTTTGGCCATAAAAAATGTTACTTGACGAAACCTTTAAAAAGCAAAAGGTGGCATTTTTATGTATGTATTGCAGCCCTGTATGATAAATCCCATGTTCTTCTGCCATCTTTCCCACTTCTTTGCTTCCTATAATTCTACAGAATTGTATTTTGATGCCTGTGTTCCTCCTTCTTCTCTAAGCCTTTGTGCTTCTCTCATCAGGTGTTCACCTGCTGGCTGCTTTGTAGGCCTCTGTCCTGCCTTGTTCACCTTTTGCCTGCCTCTTACAGGTGCCAGGGCTGTGAGGTCGTCCTTTCGAGCATCGAAGAACAAGTGAGCCGGGCTAATCAGCACAAAGAGCAGCAGCTGGGTCTCAAGCAGCAGATTGAGAGTGAGGTGAGCGAGCAGGACTGAGGTAGAGCTTCTCTGTGGTATCTAACATGGTGGTGAAGCATAGGGTTTTATGCTGCATTTATAGTCCTGGAACACTGAGCGGCTACGGTACACTCTCCCCCAAATGAATTAAACTCAGAGGTGCAATTCTGTCGTCTTCTTCTTTGGCAATCACTTGTAGCCGAGTAAGATTGTCTTCCATAAACACGGTTTCAAAAGTGAGTCCATAAGTGACTGTGGAGGCCAATTCTGGATCCCCACATCCTTCCACAGTGGGGACATACGTTTCCAGGCAGGAGTTGATCATGGTGAGGGTTTTGCCAAGCATGCCTTCCTCTTAGCGTGTTTCTCTCTTTCGTCCTGAGTTTGAGTGTCTTCAAAACCCATGACACCTTTGGTAAAGGCTGTTCTCCAGTTGGAGTGCTTGCAGGCCAGTGTTTCCCAGTTGTCGGTGTTTATACTACATTTTTTTAGACTTGCCTTGAGACAGTCTTTAAATCTCTTTTGTTGACCACCGGCATTACACTTCCATTTTTAAGTTGGGAATAGAGTAGTGGAAGATGATCATCAGGCACCCGCACAACATGACTAGTCCCATGAAGTTGATGTTGAAGAATCAACATTTCGACCCTGGTGATCTTTGCTTCTTCCAGTACACTGGCATTAGTTCACCTGTCATAAAGTGTATGTAGAGCAGGGATGGGGGACTTTCTCGGCTTGGCAGGCCATATCCTTATCATTCCCACTCCTGTGGGCCAACTTTGACAACCTAATCATCAGTATCTGACATCATTATGACATCAGATGACGCACAAATATGCAGCCTCAGTTTAAATGGAAAGTCCCTGCAGCAAACTGTGCAGGACACCAGAGAACTCTGTAGAAACATTTGCAGAGACAGATCCCTCCTAAATCAGAAATCGGACACCTTGGATGGGATGTTGAGAGAAGATAACGTCCCTCAGTTAAGTCTGGTGAGGCATTGCCTAGCTACCTTCTCCCTGAGCTGCCAGGATAGAACTTTCCTGTATTCTTGGTGCATACATGGGATTTTTTTGCCTCCAGGGTAATGAACTATGCTCTTGTTTGTTTGCTTTAATTTGGGCACTTTAATTTTGTTCTCTTTGTTTCTCTTCCCCCCGCACTCCCCTGCCCTCTTGCCCCAGCAGGTAGCAAATCTGAAGAAGACAATTAAAGTGACGACAGCAGCCGCCGCCGCAGCGACATCCCAGGATCCTGAGCAGCATCTCTCTGAACTCCGGGAACCGGCTCCGGGTACCAACCAGCGCCAGGCCAGCAAAAAGGCTTCCAAAGGCAAAGGGTGAGGTGGAATCCTGTTCAAGGCTGGCCATCTTCTCTCTGCACATGGGCTAGGAAAGCAGAGAGACACCCACCCCTCTTGTGTTTTGCCTACAGTTCAACTCCCTTACCTTGGGGCTCGGTGATTATTAACCACGTAAAAGGTAAAGGGACCCTGACCATTAGGTTCAGTCGTGACCGACTCTGGGGTTGCGGTGCTCATCTCGCTTTATTGGCCGAGGGAGCCGGCGTACAGCTTCTGGGTCATGTGGCCAGCATGACTAAGCCGCTTCTGGCGAACCAGAGCAGTGCACGGAAACGCCGTTTACCTTCCCGCCTGAGCGGTACCTATTTATCTACTTGCACTTTTACGTGCTTTCAAACTGCTAGGTTGGCAGGAGCAGGGACTGAACAACGGGAGCTCATCCCGTCGCGGGGATTCGAACTGCCGACCTTCTGATCGGCAAGTCCGAGGCTCTGTGGTTTAACCCACAGTGCCACCCGCGTCCCATTAACCACGTAGTGTCTATAAATCCCTAATTTAGGCGAAAATTCCTGCCGGCGCTCATTCCAACACCTTTTCCTTCTCTGCAGGCTCCGAGGCAGTGCAAAGATCTGGTCCAAGTCGAACTAGCAGGACCTTTGGCTGGGGAGGACGGCAGATGTCCCACATGCGATGCTTTCTTCTCCAACCTGGATGTCTTTCTGTGCAATCCCTTCCCCCTTTCCCAGTCTCTCTTTCTCTCTCCCCCCTTGCATGTAGTTTGTTCTTTCCGTTTTGCTCCTCCCCTGATACTTTCATCCATTCTCGCCTTCCGCTGCTCTCTCATATTCCTTCTCACTTATTTTCTGCCTGCGACGACTTCTTCTTTTGCTTCCCCTCTTCTCTGTCTCTCCCCGTCCCCATCCTCGTGTGGGGTGCATTTTAAAGAGCCATGAAGTGACCTCTGTTTCAGTTATCTTTGCACCCAACAGAATATGGTGGAAGCCTGGGTGGAAATGAATCTGGCAGCTGTTAGCCACTTTAGTTCTGCAAGCAGATCCTGGGACATTTGCGCCGGGACGCAGCTTGACATCTCAATCATTTGCTTTCCTGGGATCAGGGGTGGGTAAGGGGCGTGTGTGAGTGTGTCGGATGGACTGTTTTGGAAAAAAATAGTATAAATATATAAAGCGATTTAAAGAAATAAATCTATGGACATATCTACAGGAGCTGTCTTCACTTTGGTTTCATTTCATTACTGCACTGGAGACCCTTCTCTTTTTGGGGAAACAGGATGGGAGGTGATGTGTGTGGAGCTAAGATTTCCCTTTGGCATGGGACGGAATTATTTCATGTCCTGCTTGAAATGGAAGATTGGGGCCACAGGAGAGAGAAGCCTTGCCCTTTGCACTTTATTGCATTGGTGACCAACTAGTGGGATTATTATTATTATTTATTGGACTTATATACCGCCCAATACCCAGGGGTCTCAGGGCAGTTCACAGAATAAAATCAAGATATAAAACCACAAAATACATAATAAAAATGAAAACAACAACCCAGTAGCCCCACCACCACCACCACAAAAAAACACAAAGGGCATAGGATGTAAATTTTATCAACCAAAGGCCTGGTTTAAAAGGAACATTTTTGCCTGCCTTTGTCAGAAGTAGCATAGGCAGCAAAAATCTGCAGCATTCCTGGAGAGATCACACTGCACCTTCTAATATCTGAAAAAATGAACAAGTTATCTCTTATCCCTGGTACAGGTAAAGGTAAAAAGTAAAGGGCCCCTGGATGATTAAGTCCAGTCAAAGGCGACTATGGGGTTGCAGTGCTCATCTCGCTTTCAGGCCAAGGGAGTCGGTGTTTGTCCACAGACAGCTTTCTGGGTCATGAGGCCAGCATGACGAACCCACTTCTGGCGGAACGGAACACCATGACGGAAACCAGAGCACATGGAAACGCCATTTACCTTCCTGCCACAGTGGTACCCATTTATCTACTTGCACTGGTGTGCTTTTCAAACTGTTAGGTTGGCAGGAGCTGGGACAGAGTGACAGGAGCTCACCCCATTGCGGGGATTCGAACTGTTGACCTTCCAATCGGCAAGCCCAAGAGGCTCAGGGGTTTAGACCACAGGTCCCCTGCCCCTGGTATACTTTTTTTTTTTAGCTGCAGCAAGCAACCCTTGAACATCTGTATTGCAGTTGTGAAGCAGGGGAAATTTAGGGCTTTTCAATCAGTCGATCTCTTTGTTACAATTAGTGACCAGAAAGAAACTTTGTTGCAGATATATAAAATAACACCTGACAAAACAAAATAGAAACCCACAGCAATAAAATTACTAATAGTTGGATCATACTATAAAACGCCAGGCATGAAAAGCAAAATTATATGTTTGTGAAAATTAATCCCTGCATACTGCAGCACAATATTTAGCCACCCTGGAAGAGATGGGTGTGTTCTGATCTGGAAGGAGTGGAAGAAAGCATTATATGTATCCAATCATCCTGGGAATTTCTGCAAAAAGGGTTCAATAAAAATCTTACGTGTACTGCAATAAAAAGAGCAAGACCTAAGAACAGGAGTTATTGAAGCTATCCAGTTTTTGTAGCTTTTCTACATCCACAATCCTCATTCAAATACATCCCACCCCCCACCCCCTTTCAAGAGGACTATGGATCTGCACATAACTCTCCAGCCCCTCCAGTCCTCAGGATGGTGGGCAAAGGGGAGAGGGAAGGAGGCAAAAAGGGACACATGAAATAGGTGCTAATGGCGAGCTAATCTCACATAATCCCTGAGCACCTGCCAAACGTCTGTGCCAACTCCCTGCCTTTGAAAAGCAAAGCCAGCATGAAAATTGGGAGGAAGGGTGATCCCTGCGGCTAAGGAATGCAGAGAGCCTGCAGGATGGAGACCTGTGGCCCTTTTCAGATTCATAAAGGAAAAGCATTGAAGTCACTTCATACCCACTCTAAACCTTTTGATCTAAGAACCCAAACAAATGTGGGGAGGGAAAGATCTGAAGGCATCAGACATGGAAATAAGCCATTACTCGGGTGTTGTGTTTAACCCAGACGTTGTTGTTGTTGTTTAGTCTTGTCTGCCTCTTCGTGACCCCCTGGACCAGAGCACGCCAGGCCCTCCGATCTTCCACTGCCTCCCGCAGTTTGGTCAAACTCATGCTGGTAGCTTCGAGAACACTATCCAGCCATCTCGTCCTCTGTCGTCCCCTTCTCCTTGTGCCCTCCATCTTTCCCAACATCAGGGTCTTTTCCAGGCCTCAGCTTCACGATCTGTCCTTCCAGTGAGCACTCAGGGCTAATTTCCTTCAGAATGGAGAGGTTTATCTTCTTGCAGTCCATGGGACCCTCAAGAGTCTCCTCCAGCACCATAATTCAAAAGCATCAATTCTTCGGCGATCAGCCTTCTTGATGGTCCAGCTCTCACTTCCATACATCACTACTGGGAAAACCAGAGCTTGAACTATATGGACCTTAACCCAGACATTACCTTTCACAAACTCTTGGAGAGGAAAAAGAGACTTGGAAGGTCTCATAGTTGCCCATGCTCTAGTTAAAGAGCGTCTCCTCCCCCATCGTTCAGCCCAGTGAGGTCCAGCTCCGAGGGCCTTCTGGTGGTTCCCTCACTGTGAGAAGCCAAGTTACAGGGAACCAGGCAGAGGGCCTTCTCGGTAGTGGCACCCACCCTGTGGAATGCCCTCCCATCCGATGTCAAGGAAATAAACAGCTATCCGACTTTAAGAAGACCTCTGAAGGCAGCCCTGCTTAGGGAAGTTTTTAATGTTTGATGTTTTACCGTGTTTTTAATATTCTGTTGGGAGCTGCCCAGAGTGGCTGGGGAAACACAACCAGACAAGCGGGGTAAAAATAATAAAAAATTTTCACTTTTTGAAATATGGCAACCTTACTTTAGGATTAAGATTTGCCACTGCATGCAACAGAGATTTAACTGGGGAAGAAGAGGGCAAACGTGTGAAGAAGGCCCAGAACTGTTAATGCATGTCTGTGCACACGCACACACAAGTTCCTTTTCTGGGACTTGAAACTGAACATGGCAGAGGGGGGCCAGCAAGGAGCAGATATGTGCCTGGAACTCATCTCGGTTTTACTGCAAGATTGCAATTACCAGGCATTCGCTTCCTTGGTTCCTTGCATGCTGTCTCCCTCTCTCTCTCTCTCTCATTCTCTGCCTTTTACCCAAACTCCAGGGATCTTATCTTCCTTCTCAGCCTAGCCACGATTTTGCATTTTATAGATAGGGAGGACAGGGAGATTAATTAATTAGTTAACATTTGTAAATCACTTGGAAGATGGAAAGAGCAAGATAAGTGCTGAACATTATTACTGTAGTGGCTGATGTTAATGTTACATTTCCTTTAATTCTGCCTCCTTTTTCTGCCTGCTGCCAAAGGTGTTCTGTGCGCTCTTGGTATACTTTCACTGCAGCTTTCCTTCCCTCATCCTGGCCTGATTTTAGCTTGCAACTATATGACTTGATTGAGGGACGCGGGTGGCGCTGTGAGTTAAACCACACAGCCTAGGACTTGCCGATCAGAAGGTCGGCAGTTCAAATCCTTGCGACGGGGTGAGCTCCCGTTGCTCGGTCCCTGCTCCTGCCAACCTAGCAGTTCGAAAGCACATCAAAGTGCAAGTACATAAATAGGTACCGCTCTGGCGGGAAGGTGAACGGCTTTTCTGTGCGCTGCTCTGGTTTCGCCAAAAGCGGCTTAGTCATGCTGGCCACATGACCTGCAAGCTGTACGCCGGCTCCCTCGGCCAATAAAGTGAGATGAGTGCCACAACCCAAGTCAGTCATGACTGGACCTAATGGTCAGGGGTCCCTTTACCTTTACCTATATGACTTGATTAAAGGTAAAGGTAAAGGTACCCCTGCCCGTACGGGCCAGTCTTGACAGACTCTAGGGTTGTGCGCCCATCTCACTCAAGAGGCCGGGGGCCAGCGCTGTCCGGAGACACTTTCCGGGTCACGTGGCCAGCGTGACAAGCTGCATCTGGCAAGCCAGCGCAGCACACGGAATGCCGTTTACCTTCCCGCTAGTAAGCGGTCCCTATTTATCTACTTGCACCCGAGGGTGCTTTCGAAATGCTAGGTTGGCAGGCGCTGGGACCGAGCAATGGGAGCGCACCCCGCCGTGGGGATTCGAACCGCCGACCTTTCGATCGACAAGCCCTAGGCGCTGAGGCTTTTACCCACAGCGCCACCCGCGTCCCATATGACTTGATTACCACCCATTAATTTTCCCTGCACCTCCTTGTCCCACTGTCCTGTTGTCATTGGCATCCATCTGTCTCGAGAGACAATGGAGTGTGCCTCCGGGGATGAAGTCAAACTGCTGTGTTAGCAGCACCGAAGTGACCTCTCTGGAGTGCAAGCCTGGGCAGTGTGGATGGAGGTCCTGGGCTGCCCAGATGACAAGACCCCCTTCTTAGACTCACTGCTGGGTCCCAAAGGAAAGCAGAGCAATACGCTTGGCACCAGTTTGGCTGTGGGAATTGCCAGAAGGAGGCGTACAAGGAGTCATCCATCCATCTTAGGAACTCCACTCCAGATTTGTGTATGGTGTACTGCTTACTCTTTTCTTGAAGATATCCCACAAAGGAGTGGAGGTTTAGGATCAGGGTTTTCATTATTCTAAATGGGCTGCCTTCCCAGGTTGATGAGCCCCATCTGCCCCTCACTTCTACAACATGTGTAGAAACAGTTGAGATGCGTCCAAGGAAACGGGGGCAATTTGCAGGCCCCCCAGCTGGCTCCAGCCCACCGGCCGGTACCCGGGCGATCTCCGGTCCTTGACACAGCATGAAACAGTGACCAGCAGCTTCAGCACTCTTCAGAAGCTGGAGTATGCTCTAATCAGCAGAGTAAATAACTCTTTGGAACAGAAGAGCAGATGGAGGCATATGTAAAGCATATTTACAAGCAGTTTATTCACGACAAAGGAAAAACTTGACTTCTCCCTTTCATGTCCAAGCAAGCAGCATAAGCAAAAGCTATACACAAAATGGAAGTTCCCAGCAAGCTGTGCTGGACTGTAAACAGGCATGTGACACACAATAATTATGCCTGCTCCTTGTAAGGTGGAACGGAATATCCTAACAGAAACTGCCTTCTTGACCGTTGGACCCTCTCTTGGTCTCATCCGCTCAATCCACCAGAGTCTGTCTTCACATGCAGGGGAGGTCCCTAACTCACTGAGGGTTTGAGACCCATCAACTGCCCTCACCTGGTTTAGCCAGCCAGTTGAAGCCATTTCCCAGGGTGTGGCTGCTGTTGCATGCTGACAGCTTCTAGGAGTCACAGGTGAGAGCTGAGTGCAGGGTGGGGACCAAAGGTGGACAAACTACCCCAAAAGGAGCACGATGTGTCCCCCACAAGAGATACTACCTCTCCCCTAACACCCCATACACCCCTCCACTGTAGAGTTGCCATACGTCTGGAATTTCCTGGACATATCCAGAATACTGTATTCGTCAGCAGTGTCTGGGTGGAAATCGCCCAAATGTCCAGGAAAATCAGGGCATGTGGCAGCCCATGTCGGCAGTGTTGATCTTGCCTTAAAA
Source organism: Podarcis muralis (assembly GCF_964188315.1). Lineage (NCBI taxonomy): Eukaryota > Metazoa > Chordata > Lepidosauria > Squamata > Lacertidae > Podarcis > Podarcis muralis. The sequence continues at coordinate 3,646,228 of NC_135671.1, read as the reverse complement.
AAAAAAATTTCCCCACTGTTTGAAATATGGCAACCCTACTCCACCTTCCAGGCCTCAGAGTTCTGTTGGAGTTTACTAACACCTTTCTAGACCACCTCAATTAAAACAACAACAACTGCTCTCGGGAGAAATGCATAATTATTCATTAACATCATTCTGAAAGTCCCCAGTTGGGAGATATTCCCATGCAAATTGTACGAAGAACAACCAGCAAATCCAAACCCAGCTGTGATTCATGTGTAGCAAAAGCTCTCCTGAGCACAGGCGTCATGCTTTGCAAATCGGGAAGGGGAAAGAAAGAGAACAACAAGTCTGACTATTTTGCATGATTTAGGTTGCAAACTCCACAGTGGAGTATTTGTTCCTATTTATTAGCTATGGGACGCGGGTGGCGCTGTGGGTAAAAGCCTCAGCGCCTAGGGCTTGCTGATCGAAAGGTCGGCGGTTCGAATCCCCGCGGCGGGGTGCGCTCCCGTTGCTCGGTCCCAGCGCCTGCCAACCTAGCAGTTCGAAAGCACTCCCGGGTGCAAGTAGATAAATAGGGACCGCTTACTAGCGGGAAGGTAAACGGCGTTTCCGTGTGCGGCTCTGGCTCGCCAGATGCAGCTTTGTCACGCTGGCCACGTGACCCGGAAGTGTCTCCGGACAGCGCTGGCCCCCGGCCTCTTGAGTGAGATGGGCGCACAACCCTAGAGTCTGTCAAGACTGGCCCGTACGGGCAGGGGTACCTTTACCTTTACCTTTTATTAGCTAAGGGGATGGAGGAAAGGAGCCAATCAGGGCACAGCACCAACACCACCTTTGGCTTTTAGAAATCTTGCTCAGCCTCCCCCCACCCCAGCCCTGTGGCTTTGGACGTTTCAGCAGGCATTGCCCTCAGTTGCTTTCTAAATTTCTGCACTCCAAATCCACCTTCCCCTAAACGTCCTATCTTCACTTTCTTTTATGCCACCATTTTTTTGGCCACAGGTTTTGCCTGTTTAGATCAGAGCTGAGCAGTGAGTTGAATCACCGGCTCATAACTGCATGGAACTACTCAAGCCATAGTCACAAGGTGTGTCTTTAGTTGTGTGAATTGGCCTACATGCTTTGCAGATTCCCCTTCCCCTCCCCAAGGAGCCCTGATGCTCTGGAAGACATCTGGCAAGGGGATGAGGAACCAAGGAAACAGCCTTGTACGAAGCCAGGCCATTGGTCACTGTGGTTTAGTATTTATACAAACAGTTGTTGTTCCTGGTGCTACTTGGAAAGGCAGAGACCATTTGTTCATGGAACATGTGCTCTGAATTGGGGCTCTGGCCTTCTCCCCTTATTGTGACAGAGCCTCTGGAGAATGAATAAAACCATGTAAAATTACCTGAATTAACTCACACAATAATTCCCGTAAGGTTTTGGGAGTGGGTGTGCTCCCTAAAAAGCAGACAAACCTAGACAGCATCTTAAAAAGCAGAGACATCACCTTGCCAACAAAGGTCCGTATAGTAAAAGCTATGGTTTTCCCAGTAGTGATGTATGGAAGTGAGAGCTGGACCATAAAGAAGGCTGATCGCTGAAGAATGGATGCTTTTGAATTCTGGTGCTGGAGGAGACTCTTGAGAGTCCCATGGACTGCAAGAAGATCAAACCTCTCCATTCTGAAGGAAATCAGCCCTGAGTGCTCACTGGAAGGACAGATCCTGAAGCTGAGGCTCCAAGACTTTGGCCACCTCATGAGAAGAGAAGACTCCCTGGAAAAGACCCTGATGTTGGGAAAGATGGAGGGCACAAGGAGAAGGGGACGACAGAGGACGAGATGGCGGGACAGTGTTCTCGAAGCTACCAGCATGAGTTTGACCAAACTGCGGGAGGCAGCGGAAGACAGGAGTGCCTGGCGTGCTCTGGTCCAGGGGGTCACGAAGAGGCGGACACGACTAAACGACTAAACAACAACGTGCTCCCTAATATTATTGACGGCTGACAGAAGTGTGTGGGCTTCATACTCTGAGGCTCAATTCTAGCTTTACTAGGTGGTCTTAGGTATTAACCCCCCCCCCCATATGCAACATGATAAGAATATTGGGCCACGTTACAAGGCTCTTTGTAAGGTTTGTTGAGAGTATGCATGTGTAGAGCTTTGACCTTGAAAAAACTTGTCCGAATGTGGGACAAATTCTCTTGAAAGGTAAAAGGTAAAGGTAAACACTCAGGTGAAAACACTCAGGTAGCACTGTGGGGTGAAACTTTCCTCTTCCTCCCTCCCTTGGGAGGGTCCTTTTTTTTTGGAGGGGGGGAGCTCTGCATCATCATCACATGCTTCCTGGTTCTTGCTGCAATGAGAGAGACACACTTCCTCCAAAGAAGAACATTAGGAACCATTATGCAAGCACTGTGAAATTCCAGTCTGTCTCTGCAGGGGATGGGGAAAGCAGCTGCAGGAGGTGAATTAAGGTGTGAAGGGAGGGGGGGCGGGGAGAACCAGCCAGTAAGGTTGAAAAAATGGCATTTCCCCCTTAAAATGACCTCCTTCAGATGCTGAAAGAAGAAGAACAAGGAGACAATTACAGAGAGGGAACTGGAGTAACTTTGACTGATGTCTGTCAACGCCTTGATTAGGCTTCTCAAAAGTGAATTTTATGGCATATTTTAGGCTTCTCAAACCACAAAAGTGATTTATGTCTTGCAGCAAACGTTCAGGTTTCTGCAGGAAAAGGTGAGGAGGACCCATGCACGTTCAGCAGGAGGCTCAGAATGTTCCTCCTAGGCTGACATCTCCCTGCTGGGTGAGGTCAAGCAACATTTTGGGCACATCCAGACCATACGTTTAAAGCACTATGATTCCACTTTGAGCAGTCATGACTCCCCCCTGCACCCTGAGAATGCTGGGAGTTGTAGTTAAGGGTGCTGAGAATTGTGAGGAGGAGATCCCTCCATCTCCTCCGAAAAGCTACAATTCCCAGAGTTCACCAGGAGGAAGGATTGTTCATTAAACCACTCTAGGAATTGTAGCTCTGGGAGAGGAATGGGGGTCTCCTCCCAGCTCTCAGCGCTCCGAACAAACTGTGGCTCCCAGGATTCTCTGTGGGAAAACATGACTGTTTAAAATGGTCTCATAACTCTTTAAACGTATGGTGTGAATGGGGATACTCTTTTCTACCATGAACACGCACTGCTGAAGCCCCTAAGCAGACAATGACTGCAATGCCCCTGCTCCCTTCTCACCCTTACCCTGCCCTCCCCGTACATGGTTGGTCCTTTTTTTTTTTTTAAAGGATATTTATTAGAATTTTACAAAATGAAAAAGAAAAAAGAAAGATACAGAATAAAAATAGATAAAAAACAATTCCATCTTTTCATCACTTTCTTTCATTTGCTTATTTCCCGGACCTCCTCACACCTCCCTTTTTGTATTCCAGTTCAATTGTTAGTTCAGCAAATCCTTCCCATCTTTGTTTATCCTAATCTTTAATCTTAAAATAATATGTAACATTGAATTTTTGACTGTTAATAGCCCATTTTTTTTCCATTACTCCTTATAGCGTTATAGCTAAAAACCACATAACTTTTCATCCAACATCACTCTAACATTCATTAATTTTACAATATTTCTGTAGGTAATCTTTAAACTTCTTCCAATCTTCTTCCACCGACTCTTCTCCCTGGTCTCGGATTCTGCCGGTCATCCCATACATGGTTGTTCCATCTAGAAGGTGGAAACCATTGTGGGATCAGTGTAAGGCTCAATGGCCTTGCTGGTCATCAGCAGAGGCATGTAAACCCTTCAGCGTTTTACACATGGAAACATGGGCAGTCAAGTTTATATTCATTCATTCACTTCGTTTCATTTTTACGCGACTTTTTTCTTCCAAGGATCTCAGGGTGGTTCTCCTCCTCCCCATTCCATCCTCACAACAACCTTGCGAGGAAGGTTAGGCTAAGAGAGGGTAGCTGGCCCAAGGTCACCCAGTGAGCTTCATGGCCCAGTGGAAATTCAAACACTGCTCTCCCACGTGATTTGCTTTTAGTTATTTAAAAACTGTTTATTGGCTGTCTGATGGGGAAATAGTTCCATACTCTAACCCCGTGGTTCCCAACTTGGGGCACACGCCCCACAGGGGGGCAATTCAAGAATGATGGAAGTGAGAGCTGGACCATAAAGAAGGCTTATCACTGAAGAATGGATGCTTTTGAATTCTGGTGCTGGAGGAGACTCTTGAGAGTCCCATGGACTGCAAGAAGATCAAACCTCTCCATTCTGAAGGAAATCAGCCCTGAGTGCTCACTGGAAGGACAGATCCTGAAGCTGAGGCTCCAATACTTTGGCCACCTCAGGAGAAGAGAAGACTCCCTGGAAAAGACCCTGATTTTGGGAAAGATGGAGGGCACAAGGAGAAGGGGACGACGGAGGACAAGATGGTTGGATAGTGTTCTCGAAGCTACCAGCATGGGTTTGACCAAACTGTGGGAGGCAATGGAAGACAGAAGTGCCTGGCGTGCTTTGGTCCAGGGGGTCACAAAGAGTCGGACACAGCTAAACAACTAAACAACAACAACAATTTGAGAATGAGTTATTAACAGTGAATGGTCTTTTAGGCTTCCTCCACATGAAAAGGAATTCAATTTTTGAATAATAAGAATTATATGTCATGGGGGGGGGAGGGCACCAGGATTTTAGAGATGCTTAGGTGGGGCATGGCCAAAAAAAGGTTGGGAACCACTGCTCTAACCATTAAACCACACTGCCATTATGGTTCACCCATCCCTGCTCTCGCATGAAGGGTCACTCCCTCTGCCATCACACATTGCTGAAGGCTCTTTCCTGCCTCCGATGTGCCACATTCAGTTATCCTGAGATAGCTGGTCCTCCACCAGCTTCCAGAACCACCTTAAGAATTTTTAATAGAAAGTTTAATCTCAACAATAATCTCGTCTTACTTGTCATAGAACAGCTGCAGCTGAAAATACAGCCAGGAACACATATATCTCAAAAGGCAGTTAGGGGAAGATTGAAAGGAAGCTGTTTCAGTGGCATATGCCAGCCTATGTCAACCCGGGGCTTTGCAACTGTTTGGAACTACACTTCCCATCGGGTCCAGCTAGCCCAGCTCTGGTGTTTTAAAACTTCCCGGCATAGGTATGAAAAAAAAAAAATAATAATAAGGTCTTACATATATAATGTTCATAAATGTACCAACCAGGCACGTATATAGATGTGTGGATCACATGTCTGGAGCAACACAGGCCATTCAGGACTAAGGAAGTAGAGAATGGCCTGGCTGGAAGATGGAAATGAATTTGCATCTTCATGTGATCAAAAGAAAGCTCTGCCCCCCACCCTGTTCAGTAAAGGGCGGCATCCCCCACCAACCCCAGGTCTTCTTCAAACTGTGGCAACTGAACTTCATTAGCAGACCTTCCAGGTGTCCCTATTTTCCAGGGACAGCCCCAGATTTACAGAAACTGTCCTGGTTTCTGATTTGATCCGGGATCCCATTTTTCCTTAAAGGTAAAGGGACCCCTGACCATTAGGTCCAGTCGTGGGCAACTCTGGGGTTGCGGCGCTCATCTCGCTTTATTGGCCGAGGGAGCCGGTGTACACCTTCTGGGTCATGTGGCCAGCATGACTAAGCTGCTTCTGGCGAACCAGAGCAGCGCACAGAAATGCCGTTTACCTTCCCGCTGGAGTGGTACCTATTTATCTACTTGCACTTTGACATGCTTTCGAACTGCTAGGTTGGCAGGAGCAGAGACCGAGCAACAGGAGCTCACCCCATCGTGGGGATTCGAACCGCCGACCTTCTGATCGGCAAGTCCTAGGCTCTGTGGTTTAACCCACAGCGATGTGCCTATTTTCATCGAAGAAATGTTGAAGGGTATGGAGTTATGTGAACCCCAAGTCAAGCAGATTACTACACAACCTTTAGAAGACATCTGAAGGTTTTTATTGTTTTATTGTATTTTTACATATGTTGAAAGCCACCCAGAGTGGCTGAGATAACCCAGTCAGATGAGTGGGATTTAAGTATTATTATTATTATTATTATTATTATTGAATAGGACATCCCTATTTTCTTGAGCTTGTTTGGAGGTTCTAGCAGGGGAGCACAGCTATTGTATACCCTTGATCGAAGAATGGCACACTCCTTCTATCTGGGATGGTTGTCATCTTCCACCGAGCGCGCAGCTTCAGGAGGGACACACATGGAGCGGTGAGGGAGGAAGGGGACACCCGCCTAGCCAGCCAGATCAGCCAAATCAACCCTGGCGATCAATGGGGTGACAGATGTCGCAGCCAGGTCGCCCTCACATCCTGGACATCCCTATTTTCATTGGAGAAATGTTGGAGGGTATGGGACTCATAGGTGGAAGCACTATAGGTTAATTCACTTTTAGATACTTAAAAAATGTTGGGTAGCTCTCTGTAGCACAACATCCACCTCAGCAAACCATCTAAAATAACAACAGCTGCTGGGCTGACCACAAAATAGGCTAGTGAACCAATCCAAAATTGCTCAGAGAAGAAGCTGAGAGAGAGTGCAACAAGCACATAATCATTTCTGAGCTCGGAACCAGCAGTACAATACGTTCAGAACTGAGGAAAGTTTTGGACCTTTAAGGGCTCAGCGGATGAAATGCCACCTTCTTGCTGCTCAGATTGTCTGCCCTACTTGCTCAGAAGCTTTTATGCGCAAGAGTTGGCAGCCTGCTCCTGTTTAACATTTCACAGGTCTCTGGTTGTATTTCACCACAACCCCCTCAGCAGCGTTCAGAGCCTGCGTGCGCATGACAGTGGTAGACTGCGAGAACAGGGTCAACAACATGCGGCTCGATAGGAGCGACAGACGACCAGGTCCGTTTCTCTTGTCAGACATTCCCCAGCAAGCTGAAGTCTAGCATTTAATAAGGCACATTGAAAGCGGGCCTTATTATCCACACCACTAAGGATTGCATTATGTACTTAACATTGCAATAGGTGCCAATAAGACGTCTTCTCATTTTGCATCTTTATCCCAGAGATTTTATAATCTAAAATTCAGCACCAAGGTACCAAAGGGAAAGAAGATGGGGAGAGGATAGTAAGAGAGAAATCACATGCTGTGTGCAGGAGCTGCTGTGGTTGGTGTTGTCATAAGAGGGGAATAAAGGAAAATGACCCTACCAATATCAGAAGTATAGAATACTGCCTTAAAAAACTGTGCCTTGGAGAATGCATCAATTGAGAATGTATCATTTTTGCAGTCTCATGTTTCATTTTGATCTGAATGTATCCTTGCTGTGTCTTTTTCATTGACTTAAAGAATGTATCTGAATGTATCCTTACTGAAATGTAATTTTCCATGAATGTATCTTTACTGAAATGTATTTTTCCTCAATATACTGTACTATGCTATACTTTTCTGAATGTATCCAAATGTATTTTTGAAGAACGTTCCTTAAATGTAACAATCACTTGTTTCAGTGTGAAAAGTGACCCAGCTACCAATCAGCAAATCCTGGCTTCAGATCTCACATCTGCCCTGAGCTCACTAGGTTGCCCTTAAGCAAACCATCTGCAGCCTGGGAAATAATATTGTCCCACCTTACAGAGCAGCTGTAAGGATGCAAACACAACGAAGCACGTAAAGCACTAATTACGCTTTCAAAACCAGCCAAGAGATTTGCATGTAAAATATTAAGCATCATTTCAAGACAGGGACGAGGCCTAAGGAGGTACCGCAAGCTTCACAGAAAAACACACATTTTGTGCGAAGTCAGAGTGTAATCCTGTTCAATAGCGCTGGGACTACTTTGCACATTAACCTGGTCCCTAATAAAAAGTCTGTTGTAAGCTTTTGTTTCTTTTTAATTCGTATTAACGGTACAACACACACACACACACACACACACACACACACACACTTTATGACTAAACAAAAAAAAATTCCTTCCAGTAGCACCTTAAAGACCAACTAAGTTAGTTCTTGGTATGAGCTTTCGTGTGCATGCACACGAAAGCTCATACCAAGAACTAACTTAGTTGGTCTTTAAGGTGCTACTGGAAGGAATTTTTTTTGTTTTGACTATGGCAGACCAACACGGCTACCTATCTGTAACTAACACTTTATGACTGTTGCAGCCATTTCTTATAGGTCAACAGCGCTACCCACAATTTTCATGAGACAGACGTACCACTGTTGAAGAGAGACACACACATAACAGCCACCCATCACCAATGCATGCCCCCCCCTTCCAAACCCTTCTGGCTCTTATTTTCTTCTGCCCAGAGCAGAAGAGGAGTTTCCCCAACTGGATGTAGCTAAACAAGCTATAGCTTAGGGCCCCACTCTCTTGGCCCCCCCCCCAAATATACTACTTAATTGTAAAAAGGTAAAGGTACCCCTGCCCGTACGGGCCAGTCTTGCCAGACTCTAGGGTTGTGCGCCCATCTCACTCTATAGGCCGGGAGCCAGCGCTGTCCGCAGACACTTCCGGGTCACGTGGCCAGCGTGACAAAGCTGCATCTGGCGAGCCAGAGCCGCACACGGAAATGCCGTTTACTTAATTGTATTTCATTATTAATATACTTCTTAATTGTATTTCAGTTCAACAATTACTTTGATAAAATACATATTTTGTTATGTGCAAATAAATAATAAAATAATAATAATAATAATAATAATAATAATAATAATAATAATAATATTTATTTATACCCCGCCCTCCCCAGCCAAGACCAGGCTCAGGGCGGCTAACAACCAATAATAAAAACAAGTTGATTAAAACACAATTTAAAAGATTAAGATACAACATTAAAACATTAGGATGCAGCCTCTTCACAGGAGGAGAAAGGAAAAAGAAAGAGGGGGAGGGAATCAAACTGATTCTAAGCCAAAGGCCAGGTGGAACAACTCTGTCTTACAGGCCCTGCGGAAAAAAATCAGATCCCGCAGGGCCCTGGTCTCATGAGACAGAGCGTTCCACCAGGCCAGAGCCAGTGTTGAGAAGGCCCTGGCTCTTATTGAGGCTAATCTAACTTCCTTAGGGCCCGGGACCTCTAGGGCAGTGTTTCCCAACCTTGGGCCTCCAGCTGTTTTTGGACTACAACTCCCATCATCCCTAGCTAGCAAGACCAGTGGTCAGGGATGATGGGAATTGTAGTTCAAAAACAGCTGGAGGCCCAAGGTTGGGAAACACTGCTCTAGGGTGTTGCTGTTTATGGACCTTAAGGTCCTCCGTGGGGCATACCAGGAGAGGTGGTCCCGTAGGTACAAGGCTTTAGATACCTATTAGGGCCATAAATTACCATATAGCATATATTCAACACACAAAAACAGTGACGATTTGTTGTTGGCAAAGGACAGCTGGACATATAAAAGGCCCCACTACCTTCAGTAGCTTAGGGCCTCATCAAACCTAAATCTGGCCCTGGTGGTGCCTTCCACACTCAAGCACTTTTAAGACCACAGGTGCTGGCTGGGGCAGATGGGAATAGTGCGAAACACCTGAGAGCACCAGGTGGGGGGAGGTTGTACCAGCATCTTCAGCTGGATAGAAGCAAAACAGCTGCATTAACCCCAGAATTGCTGACCCTTCCAAACCAGTGGCCAAGTTTTGTAGCACGAACCCCTTGTTTTGCACAGCTCCCCAAACTGAGAATTGATACATCAAACCGGGGTTCTTAGTTAACACCCAGAAATCCAACACTGCCTGATTCACTCCAAACCGGTGCCAAAGTTTTGCAGTCCTTTTGTAGGGTTTTGAGGTGTGTGTTTGTGTGTGTGTGTAGAAGAGAGGGAGGGGCCGGAGCATCTGCTAAGGAAGGTGGAAGCCTTTCCACCGACCAGAGGAGGAGCTGCTGACACCTTGGAAGGAGGAGGCGTGAATCCCTTTTACTTAAGAGGAATGAAAACGGCGCATGGAGCCAATTAGAAACGAAACGGAAAAGCCAACCTTGCTCTTGCTTCGCGCAGTCTCCAGAAGACAGGGCCATGGAGCTGGCGGCGGGCCAGGCAGAGTCAAAGGGTCTGGGCAAAAGCGGAGGGTCTGCAAGGAAACCGAAGCATCCCAACAGCCTCTACCGCAAGGTAAGGAAACAGAGATGTTTCATCGATTGCATTCGCAGCATCTAACAGAGCAAAGTCCCGTTTTGCCCTGAAACGTGCGCCAAAGAGGTAGCATTCAACCAGGGCTACACCTGAGCCCCGGACTGACTGCAGGTGAACTTCTAGGACTTTTCACTCAGGGACATGGGATGGCACCTGTGCTATGTTACGTTTCTCCTCCAAGATGATGCACCTAGTTCTCCTCCCCATTTTTTTTTTTAATCTTGACAGATTTAATTTTATTATTATTATTATTAAAGATTTTCTTGTTTGACAGAAGTAGTGTAATTTCTCTCGTATTTTTTCCATGTAACATTTTTGCAAATCTGCTTCATTTGTTGAGACATTAGGGGGAGGGGGGGGAGGGGGTGGAGGGGGGGGGAGATGGCTGGGGGTGGGGCCGGGTGGCGATGTTTCTATTATGCTTAATGTATGTAGGGTTTGGTGTCAGCGTTGCTTGTGCTGTTCACTTGTGTTCCTTTGGTGGTGAGAGAGGTTGGGGTTGGCCTCCGGTGTGGTTATTCATTTGTGTTTGGCTGTGGTGGTCTTTGTTTCCATGTGTGAGTGAGTGGGGTGGGTGGGTGTTTTTGGATCAGGTTAGCCATATTGATTTGTATGCTGTTGGTGGATTATTGTCATTGTCTTGTTGGGCTGTGTATGTGATAAAGGGGAGCCAGACCGGGGTAAAGGCGTCTTCTTCTGTTTGACCCCGTGTCAGTTTCAGTTTATTGGTTAGTTTTTCTTGTAAGGCTGTTTCCCATACTATTTGGTACCATTGGTCCATGCTTACTCCTGACAGGTCTCTCCAGTGTCTGGTTATGGTGTTTCTGGCTGCTGAAAGTAGGTGGGTTATGAGTTCTTTGTGGTGTAAATGGGCATTGTTGTCTTGGAAGATGTTTAGTAGGGCCAATTCTGGGGTGATGTCTAATACTTGCTGAGTTATTTTACATATTTCTCGTGTGGCTGTTGTCCAGAATAGTTGGATTTTGGGGCACTCCCACCACATGTGGAGGTATGTGCCTGTGGACTCCTCCCCATTTTTATCCTTTGTGTGAGTGGGGGACTCGAGACCTTGTATCCCAGGTTTTAGACCAACGATCTAACCACTATACCACACTGCCTCTCTCTGTAGAGTCCTTTTTCCTCACCTGTGAGCCACCACGGCCATCTTGCACCAAGTGTGGATCTGGACACCGCGAGGAAAGCCAATGCCAAGCAATTTCTGCACATTTGCAGAAATTAATGATCGATATGAAAATAGCTTCTCTGTTGCTGCCATCCGTCTTGCAGACTCCCCTCCTCCTCCCCAAACCTTTTAACATTGCTACTGAGAAATGATTAGCTTTGTTGGTGTGCTTGGTGGATAATCTGGAGTGGTGAGGGACAGATGACAGATTATTTGGGGATACGGGGAAGGAAGGGTCTTATCCAAGCCATTCAACAGGTTTTCCAAGCAATATGGGAGGTGGGGGACAGATCCATTGAATTTCAGGGGATTTGTTTCTGAGTAAACAGGCTTGGAATTGTGTTCTGAAGACACACTGTACAATTAAGTCTATGTGCTGGTAATGGCATCAGTTCAGAGCATTTGCATGTGTGTGTTTTCCCCGGCTCCAAAATTCAAAATTATACAGTAAAGACAAGCAGCTGTGGCACAGAGTGGTTACAAATCCTCTTCAGTTTTGCAAGGCAGGCAAGGTGGATCAGGATCTCCTCTCTGGGTGGTTCAGCAATGTAGGTTGTTGGAAGGAAGAGGAAACTAGGTTGTTGAACTGTTGTGTGAAAGGACTGTGAACTCATTTTTATTATTTTATTTCCCCCCAATAATATTTATTAAGTTTCCTACAAAAACAGCACATGCTATAAAACCAATTTAAAAAAAAAGAAATAAAATGAATAATAACAAAAAATATAACCACAAACACATAAACAATAAAAAATAATTAATTAATTAAACTCCCAGCCTCATAAACATATTACTTGACTTCCTCTAATCTCTTCCATCTGAATTTCCTTGTAACTAAATGTAGCAGTTTTCCAATATCGTTATTCAAAAAACAATATTCCAATTATAATCAAATTTCTTAACTTTTCTTAACATTCTATATCTCATTTATTTAATTAAATTCTAATTTAAACCTAGGCCTATTTAGTACTTTCAAGTAACTTCTAGTCTGTACTATTACAATCTTTATTCAAACAGTCTTTAAATTTCTTCCAATCTTCTTGATATTCCTCTTCTTTCTGGTCGCAGATTCTCCCAGTGAGTTCAGCTAGCTCCATAAAGTCCATCATCTTCATCTGCCATTCTTCCACAGTTGGTAATTCTTGTGTTCTCCACTTTTGGGCTATTAAAATCCGAGCAGCAGTTGTGTCATACAGAAATACCTTTACATCTTTCTTGGGCTGTGAACTCGTTTTTAATACAAAAAATAAATTATTGGGCAGATCATATGCTCAGTGTACATTTACCCAGCAGGTCAACACAGCAGCTTTATATTACCATGGGTCTCCGGGCTCACCCCACCCCACCCTGTGAGCAGTGCTATTTTTCTAGATGGCAGGTTGAGAGGAGTTCCCTACCAGGACAGACTTTCCTCGTGTGCTCAAGACATCGATTCCATAAAGCATATTTTGCTGAACTGTGCAAAATATGAGCAAGCCAGGGCTGAACTGATATTACCCTTGCTGGTACCTTTTCCGGGAAAATCAGAGGCTCACTATGTCAGGTTCCTATTGGAAGACCGGACAAATGCTAGAACATTAGCAGTGGCCAAGTTTTTATCGGTGGTTGCAATAATGATCCCTATATTCTGAACGAAATGCTTGTTTAACCTGGAGGTAGGCTGTATGAAGCTCAACATCAAGAAAACGAAGATCATGGCCACTGGTCCCATCACCTCCTGGCAAATAGAAGGGGAAGAAATGGAGGCAGTGAGAGATTTTACTTTCTTGGGCTCCATGATCACTGCAGATGGTGACAGCAGCCACAAAATTAAAAGACGCCTGCTTCTTGGGAGAAAAGCAATGACAAACCTAGACAACATCTTAAAAAGCAGAGGCATCACCTTGCCGACAAAGGTCCGTATAGTTAAAGCTATGGTTTTCCCAGTAGTGATGTATGGAAGTGAGAGCTGGACCATAAAGAGGGCTGATCGCCAAAGAATGGATGCTTTTGAATTATGGTGCTGGAGGAGACTCTTGAGAGTCCCATGGACTGCAAGAAGATCAAACCTGTCCATTCTGAAGGAAATCAGCCCTGAGTGCTCACTGGAAGGACAGATCGTGAAGCTGAGGCTCCAATACTTTGGCCACCTCATGAAAAGAGAAGACTCCCTGGAAAAGACCCTGATGTTGGGAAAGATGGAGGGCACAAGGAGAAGGGGACGACAGAGGACGAGATGGTTGGACAGTGTTCTCGAAGCTACAAACATGGGTCTGACCAAACTGCGGGAGGCAGTGGAAGATAGGAGTGCCTGGCGTGCTCTGGTCCATGGAGTCACAAAGAGTCGGACACAACTAAACGACTAAACAACAACAGGCTTTATGAATTGTGTATTGCTTTGTAACGATTTGTTGGGTCTCTGGACCGTAATGAAGGTTTATGATGATGATTTTTCTAGAAAAAGAGGTGCCAGGGCTCACCTTGTTCTCTTATAATGACAATGGCGCCCACTTGAGAGGTGCCAGAACTGAATTCTGGCAAGTTCAGCTGGAAAAAAAGCCCTGACTCTGAGGAGTAACTTCTCCTCACACTTTGGCCTAAGATAGAGGGAATTCTCCACAATTTAACTTTGGGGGAGGTGGGGGTTGAATCCTGACAAGACCGAAGTACTGTTTCTGAGGGACCAGGGGCGGGCAGGTGTGGGGGACATAGGTGTGGCTAGGCACAGGAGTTCATGGTCTCCGTTCTCAATTAAGGGATTGTCTCAAGTTGTTAATGCAACACATAGCGCAGGGCATGCCCTAGATTTGTTGCCTTTCAGTTCTCTGATAAGTTTCGTTTTTCTCCCCACTCGCTTCTGCCAGTCCATCAAGCTACTGATCGAAAAACGCCGCAGGGCCCGCATTAATGCAAGCCTGGAGCAGCTGCGGAAGCTCCTTCAGCATTTCCCTGATCAACAGGTAAGTGGAGAGTTCAGTCTTTTCAGAAACAACCTACCCATGTGGCCAAAACTTAACTCGGTTTCTTAGATTTGAGAGGCGCTGGTATTTGCAAGAGCAACACCCTCCCCTCTGCACAATCCAAAAGTTTAGCCGCAATCGTCTGTGGCAACAAAAGCATTTTAAATACAATTTGGGTGATCCCTTGCAAGAATTTCTGATCAATCTCCTGTACCGGTGGAGTACAGGGTAAGGTTTAAGGTGCTGCTTTTGACCTTTAAAGCTCTATGCGGCCTAGGACCCACGTACCTATGGGACCGCCTCTCCTGGCATGCCCCGCGGAGGACCTTAAGGTCCACAAATGACAACATTTTGGAGGTCCCAAGTCGCAAGGTGGTTAGGTTGGTCTCAACTAGGGCCAGGGCCTTTTCAGTACTGGCCCCAACTTGGTGGAACGCTCTGTCACAAGAGACCAGGGCCCTGCGAGACTTGACATCTTTCTGCAGGGCCTGCAAGACAGAGCTGTTCCTCCTGGCCTTTGGTTTGGACTCAGTCTGACCCCTATGTTTCCGTCCCCTTATGGTTTTGACTTTTAAAATGAGGCTGCATTTTAAATTGCATTTTAACCTGTATTTTAAATTGTTGTTTTTTTCTGTTTTTACTGAAATTTTATTGATGTTAGCTGCCCTGAGCCCGGCTCTGGCCGGGGTATAAATAAAATTTATTATTATTATTATATTATTACTACTACTGTTAGACAAACTAGTGTAAACTAGAAACATAGAAAGTTCACAGGCCATAACCTCCAGGAAAGGGCAGGGCTGTGTGGGTGCTTGAAAGGGTGTGGGCTACCTCTGAAATCTTCAGAAGACAAGAAGATAGCCAAGTAATAATCAGTTATGCAAGAGCCAAGCACTCAGCATAACTCCTTGCTTCCTCTCTAAATGTTGCAAATAATAAAGATTATGTAAAGTTGCAGAATTTGGACATATCTTTCCCCTGCTTTTTAAATGGAAAGCTGTGCTGCACAGCTGGGGCTTAACCGATCCATTTCTGTGCCAAGAACAGGGAACGAATGCAGCACAGTAAGTTCTGTGTGCAACGAATTCACTTTTGAACCCTTCCCAAAGCTCAAGGTAGATATGACTTTTTAAAAAGATGGTGTGTTTTGGGCTGTTGTGTTTTATCCTCCACAGAACGCCAGAGCCTTATCACGTTTGGAGAAGGCGGAGATTCTGGAAACGACAGTGCAGCAGCTGTGCAGGCTGAAGAAGCAAGGTTAGAAGTATTTTTCCTGAGCCCTTCTTTCCGCAAGGCCATGTAAAAGATGCTGAGCGCCAGCACTCAGGCCGCTGCTTATTGTCTGCCAGGGAAGCTCCTGTTCCTAACTTTCCTCTCCTCTCCTCTCCAGGTGCAGTTGCTGCTTCCATTCCGCAAGACAGTCAAGATTTTGTCTCTGGTTACTGCCACTGCGTCAATACCATCTGTAGCTTCCTTAACTCAGCTGGCTCCTCTTCGGCACAGGAGATGAAATCTCAGATCCTACAACATTTGGGAAGGATTTCAGGGCCTGGGTCTACCATTACATCAGCCCTCAAGGCCTGGCAACCAGGCAAGGCAGACTCTCTCGCCTCCCACCAACCTTCCTTTCTATGGGCATCTCCTCTAATGCCTCCTTTGGATTCAGACTCCCACACTCTCACGGTTGGGTCTTGGTTGCAGTATTCAGCTTCTACGCCATTGCCCCAGCTACAGAAACCTTGGATTCAGCCAGCCTTGCTTGCGACAACCACCGACGTGTGGAGACCGTGGTGAATGACGTTCCGGAAAAGTGACTTGTAATTTGTTGTGGACATTTGTTTTTTAATCTATACAGACAAACCTCGGTTGTCGAATGTAATCCGTTCTGGAAGCCCTTTCAATTGGTTGCAGGAGCTTCCTGCACTGAAGCGGAAGCCACATTGGACATTTGGCTTCCGAAAAACATTTGAAAACCAGGGCATTTACTTCTGGATTTTAGGTGTTCGGGAGCAGAAACATTCCAAAACGGAGGTGTTCAGGATCCAAGGTTTGACTGTATATTGATTGTTTTATTGTCTGCTGTTCTAAAGTTTCTATTTTTAAATGAATGTTTTTATATTATTTTATGCAGACCACTTAAGTTTCAAAATTGAATGACACACACTTGCTCAATAAAGAGGTTTGGCCTCACTCAAGACATCCAACTGCGGTAGATCAAGTATGAAACAAAGCAGAATTGCCTTCCCAAAATGAGATGGCTTTCTGAACTGTGACACTGAAGGCTTCAGCAAAAGGTTTCAGCTCCAAATATGAACTCACCTTTGTCTCAGATGGACATTTTGCCATCTAATGAGCTTCTGAAATCTGTAGCTCAGTTACCTACAGCAGCTCAGGGCAAGTAAGATGAATACACAGAGGCAAGCCCTACTTCTCTGTAGAGTCATAAAAGTGCTACGGCAAACTATGGACATGCTGTGAACACTGGACCCTTGCTTGGAAGGATCCATTGGCAATGCTGTCTGAGGCTTGCTAAGTGCACTTATTAACACAGTAGACTATGTTTGGTTGCCTGCCTAATCTGCCAGAGCTAATTCCATGTTTCATTGGTATAATGCTGAATATGACAGTGGGACACTTGATGTATTTTAAGAGATCCATTTTAAAGCAATAGTTGTAAATAACTTAACCCTCCAGCATTTAGCAATGTCCAGGCAGAATATTACGTATTCCTCACAAGAGCTGCCAGTCTGAAGGAGAAGGAAAACAGGCCATTTTCATTCTGATCAAGATTACAACTTCAGGGCCCGGGGATTTAGTGCTACTCTTGTTCTGTCAAGGATTCCATCTTGCAAATAGTCGCACGCACTGGGAAGAAAGGGTAAAGGTTTTTAATAAAACTAGCCATACGCACAGCTTGTCAAACTGACTGATTCATAAGAGGAAATGCGGACTTTTGAGGCCAGGTGTTCAAAGAATAGTGTCACACAAAGCCAACAAGCGGCCCTGTATCCCTTGAGAACTCAAGAGACGCAAAGATGGGAGATAGAGGCCGACTCCACTTGCTTTACAGGTTCCATTTCTTTATTCAACTCAGTAAACATCTAGTTACAAGTTTCACGAAATCAAATTTTATAAGATGGGGAGCTGACTGGATTGGGGCAGAGAGGTAGGGCCTGTTTTGTTTGTCCACACCTCACCTGATCCCTTCCACCCTTTCATACATACCCCATTTCCAGGGCAGGCAGGCAGGCAGGCAGGCAGGCCGAGAGCAAAGGCGACTAAAGGTTATTTTTCCAAGTGCTTGAAACTAATAGCAGGTCAACAGGTTTCCTTACTTGGTTGCCACTTGAGGTGGGTGGGTAGATTAAATACAAACTTCGGAACCAGCCAAACTTGGAGCAGGAAATAGAGGGGGTGGCAAAAACTGAGGGAGACCACTCCTGCACCCCTCCAAAAACACTAAGGGGAGGGACTGGGTAGCTCAGTGAAGGGCAGGGAGGAGTTAAGAGGAAAAAGAACGAAGTAAAATTGATGTGTCACTCATTCATGGACAAGGTCCCTCCCCTTCCCCTTGGCCACCTATGCAAGGAGTACAACTGTGAAGAGAGAGTTAGTCACTTAATTTATATCTTAAAAGAGGGGCAGGAGGCTAGTATTCAACTTGAGGAAGGTCCAAGTGATGTTTCGTAGGGGCTTCGCCATCAGAGTTTCACTGTCTGTACCTGAGCAAGAGGAGGAGGAGAAGAAGAGAAACAATAGAAATCAGAAAGGGAACAGAAGGGAAATGCAGAAGGAACAGCGAGCGAGAAAAACAGGAAACTCAGTGCAAAACCCCCATGGCTGAGATCTCACGGGGATGATCAATTTGTTTCAGGGCTGTACAATTTCAGGTGGCAGGTTGGGGCTCACGTGGTGGAATTTTCCTCTCTATAGGAAAGCTCCTGCACACACAAAAACCTGGCCTCTCAGAGAGACTGTAGGCTAGAACTCTCCCCCCCCCCCTCTCCTCTATCTTGTCTGTAGAAGACTTTTTTCTTCTTTTTGAATGGAGCCATGGAATTTCCCAGCTGCTAATCTGAAATGTACCACCTCTGTAAGTCAACCTCTAGCTTTGAACACTGTTAAAGCATCTTTAGCCACTTGAGCCAAATGAGAATTTGCTTTCATTCAATCAAACCTATCAGCAGAAACTGAATCCAAGTTTGCTGCTTCTTTTTTTTAAGCCGCTCAGGTGCCTAGTTCCTGGCCTGGTATGTGTATCTTGCTCATGGCTCAGGCCAGGGAGGACTATTTTGTGGTCCTCCAGATGTTTCTGGACCCCCCAATTCCCATCATCCCCAGCCAGCATGGCCAGTGATCAGGGATAATGGGAGCTGGAGTCTTTAACAACATCTGCTTTCCCCCAACCCTAACTCACAACATTTCCATACTACAGCCTCCCTTGCTCTCAACTCTGCTTGTGTGAGAAGGGAATTCTCTTTGCAAGACAAGCCTAAAAAGCCTCTAAAAGCAATCACTCCAAAGTTTCCTGAAGACAAGTGATGGCAGTTGCCCCATTTCAAACCAAGGCAACAAATCTATTCACTTTTAAATAAACCTCATTGAAACAGGTTTGGATTTATTTCTGAGTGTGGCTGCAATCTGATGATGTGATGGTGCCCTTAGATTCCTCCCTCCCTTATGTTATCAACAATCGTGGCTGCAGCCAAGTTTGCCTTTGGGAAGATGAACAGCAGAATAGGAGATTATTTTTGAAAAGATGGTGCAATACTCGATTCTTGTGGGTGCTCAGTGGAAGCGCAAGCATTAGCTGTTGATTCTCTCCACAATGAGATCCTGACTGGAAAAAGCATGGAACCTCTGGGACCCACTTCCAGGGCTGCAAAGGGCCTTGGACTAACTTTCCATCCTGCAAACTGCCTTTCCTCAAGACTCAGGGTAGCATGCATAGCACTCCTTGATGGCCTCCCATAAAGGTAAGGACAAAGCTCTATCAGGCTTCTTTTCAGAAACAGAATTGCACCAGGAGCCACCAGATGAATCATATACCCTGCTTTGTTTCGAAGCATTTTATTAGATTTTATCAAAATAATCCCCCATCAACCACTCCTCATTCTCTGTAATTCCCAGAAGCCTCTGCTTCTGACACATGGAAGAGCAACAACCCTCCTTCCAGAAAGCTCAGGTTTCTTCTTATCCAGGACTCCCTCCTACGCCCTACTTGTGGCAGCCTGCTGCACCTTAACATGCTCTGTAAATATCACCAACTTTAAGGCCTAGCCAGGAACATGTGCATGCCGTTTTCCTGTATATGCCAGTGTGTGTGTGTGTGTGTGTGTGTGTGTGTGTGTGTGTTTTAAAAAATACTAAAAAAAATGAAGGCGATCACTGCTGGGCACAGAGGTAAGTCACAGGCCCAATGCTGCACTGAAAAAGTAGTCAGGTTGGCCAGGTTGTACCCCAACGGAGAAGCTGGTCAGGCACACCCTGGGGCACAGCATGCATGCGAAGGGCAACAGTTAAGACTTACAAGAGCATGAAGGTAGATTTGGGGGTGACCGCATCACACCCCCCTTAAGTCTGCTCTGGGTTCACCAGTCGTACCGGCGCGACTGTCTGGTTGGAGAATCTTCAGGTCCCTGAATAGCAAGGCGGGCCCCTTCGGCCCGGCGGCCATTGCTTCCCTCGTGGCGCCTGTATTCCAGCCCTCTTTGCGTCCGGAAGCGGGATGTTTCTCGCCTCCATTCGTCGTCAAACGCAGCGGCATCACCTGAAATAATAGTAATAATAATAATAATTTATTATTTATACCCTGCCCATCTGGCTGGGCTTCCCCAACCACTCTGGGCGGCTTCCAAAAAAATATTAAAATACTGTAATACATCAAACATTAAAAGCTTCCCTAAACAGGGCTGCCTTCAGATGTCTTCTAAAAGTCTGGTAGTTGTTGTTCTCTTTGACATCTGGTGGGAGGGCGTTCCACAGGGAGGGTGCCACTACCGAGAAGGCCCCTGTAACTTGGCTTCTCGCAGTGAGGGAACCGCCAGAAGGTCCTCGGAGCTAGACCTCAGCGTCCGGGCAGAATGATGGGGGTGGAGACACTCCTTCAGGTATACAGGAACGAGGCCATTTAGGGCTTTAAAGGTCACCACCAACACTTTGAATTGTGCTCGGAAACGTACTGGGAGCACAATTCAAAACGTACTGAAAATGGGAAGGGGGGAGAGGAGGCCACTGAGTGGGAGGGTGAGGCTGAGCAGACTGTCACGAGGAAGGGGAGGAGCCAGAGGGAAACACTCACTCTCATCCAGGTTGATGTAGTCTTGCCTCTCCTCCTGGTCACCCGTGCGGTGATTGCGCGAGCGCTGCATGATGTGCGCGCGTTCCCGGATGTGGTGTCCGATAGACATCTGCTCCAGACCACTGTCAGAGTCTCGCACCGTCCGCCTGGTCTCCCGGATCTAAGGACAAGAGAACAAAGTCGCAATTTGGGGTTGTGGAACTATTTTGCTAGCCTTTTAACTCCCTGGATCTTCCCAAACGGAAGCCAAGTGGTTTGCCTCAGATTTCACAGCAGGTAATTTTAGTTCATCAAATCTGTTGGCCCTACATAAGAATTCATCCTGCACCGGAAAATATAAACCCACCAGAGATTCCGAATCTTGTATGTTGACCCTCAGCACACCCAGTCTGCATTCATGCTGTTATGAGAATTATAAGGTCTAAGATATAAAATAAATGTTCATAAATGTACCAGGCAAACACATACATAAATATATAAACCACATGTCTGAAACAGTACAGGAAAGCAGTCCTCAAGCCATTTTGACTCTTTCTGTGACCTCAAATATTCCTCTGCAGTTTGGATGGAAATGGGAAAAGCCTCCCCAGTGTCTCTGTGCTCACAAATCCTGCCTTAAGGGCACATTTGGGTATCAATAGGGTGAGCCTGTGGCCTGGACTCAGGAATTAATTATATATCATCACAAAATAATGGCCAGGCTCTCCAGGTAAACCCATCAACAGGTTTCCTGCCAGACAAGATTCTGCTGCAGACCACCCCTCCAGTGATGTATGTATGATGTATTGGGGAGTGGCCTTGAGCTACAGGGTGGCAATTTCAAAAGTATATATGGGCTTGTGCACCATTGTTCTGGGTTCCTCCTCCCTCCTGCATGTGGTGAGTGAGGACTCTGTTGCAATAGTTTAATAAAGATCAGGCTTATTAGCTGCTTTGCTTCTCAATATTCTCTGGTTGGCCTCTGTTAGTTTCTCCTACTGATAGAGAACCTACATAAGGACTCTATATGGGCTCTTGGATACTCCATAAGGGAGAAGGAGCAGTTTTTTTCTCATAACATTGCCTGTACACCCGGTGGGACCAGCAATCCATGGACTTGTTGAAAATTCTAGTAGAAGAAAACAGTCTCTTACCCCACCAGGTGCAGAGCGTGTCTCCGAGGTCTCCTGATAGACTTTGGGGCCCTCCCCCAGATTCGAGTAGGATATGACAGTTGAAGAGGTAAACGTCTGGCAGTTGGAACCACTAGTCATGTGCTCCTGGACATGCAAAAGATCAAAGAAGGTGAGCAGCGTTACTGGAGTCATCCACAGAACTCTTGTGACTACAGAATGAAAACCACCATTTCTGCAAACAAGTCTCCCCTCCTTTGACTTTCTGGGTTTTTCTTGACATTTTGAAAAATGTATTGAAAGGGGGTATCTCCCCTCCTACACTATTCAAGGAGCAAGAATGGGGCACAACTTGTTTGGAACTAGGAGAAAATATTAACTAACTCTGCACATGCTTAAAAGCTGATTTGCCACCACTTTACCCACAAAGGCCTCAAGAGGGCTGTGTGCACCCTACATCAGGGAATAAAAATTTAAACAAATAAAATTCTGCTTACAAGCAATCAGAGTTCTGTAACTTGTATAAACTAGGCCAGAAATTTATAGAATTTTTTTATGAGTCTTACTCTGCAGCTGTTGCCACTTTGCAAAATCTACTCTGGGTTTGTGGGTCAGGGAAGGCGGGATAATGATCTAGGCAGGGCACTGGAATCCAGCAGCTGGAAATTTTATTCAACTACCAGTTCGGCTGAGATTCCAGCAGGTACTGATTTCAAGCATATCTTCTCACAGTGATAGCCAAGATCCTCAAGAATTCTGTTCCCAATATTACGCTCTGATTTGCATTTTTCGCAGGGGTAGGTGTGCGCACGGCACTCTACAACAGAACTGCCACGTATACAGAGCCCTGGGCATAAGCAAGAATCTGTCTTCCGGGGCAGTAAAGTCACAGCCATGTCTACAAGTCACGCAAGCCGTGCAGCGGGTGTCATGCAGCAGCACATCACAAACTCAGCTGTGTCACTTCTGTCATGGGATCAGTTGTCGGGGATGACTGTGGTGCAACTGAACGGAAAGATGCAAACACAGGGATCGTACCATGCAACAGGAATGCACACAGGGGGGTCTTACCATGTTCCCAATCATATCGTTCATCATTCCGAACATGTCCATAAAACCACCTGCCTGAAGGAAAGATAGGAAAAGAGCTGAGGTTTGGGGAGAGTGATCAGTCAATGAAGGCACAAATGATGCTCAGATAGAATGAACAGAGTTTCTACTCCTTTTTTTAAAAAAAAAATTGTTTACATGAACACCTGCAAATATAAACTATTGCCATTGCTAACTAAGTCTAGACTGTTGCCAGACCCTCATGAGTGCACAGTACAGTGGTGCCTCGCAAGACGAAATTAATTCGTTCCGCGAGTTTTGTCGTCTTGCGATTTTTTTTCGTCTTGCGAAGCACGGTGTCGGGAAAGTTTTGGGAAAGCTTCAAAAATCACCAAAGTCTTTAAAAACCTCAAAAAAAAGGCTACCACACCGCGTTCTATGAGTTGCTCCTCGAAGTCAAGTCGCAACTGTATTAACGGTGTTAAGAAAAAGGAAACAAACTTGCAAGACGTTTCAGTCTTGCGAAGCAAGCCCATAGGGAAAATCGTCTTGCGAAGCAGCTCAAAAAACAACAAACCCTTTCGTCTAGCGAGTTTTTTGTCTTGCGAGGCATTCGTCTTGCGAGGTACCACTGTAGCATTTCAAGGGTGCCTATGCCCCAAATCAGGAATGGGGAACTTCTCTCTTTGGGCTACAGGACTCACAGACGTGGCCTGCACACTCACGGAGGACTTCCTTCTCTGAACTATGCCAATGCCTTTTGCTTTCCTGGCTGGAGTGTGATTGTGGACGTGCATGCATGTAGAAACCTCTGGCTTTTGCATGGCTGGAATGCTGCCTACTGTGCAAAGGGGTGTGTCGATAAAAGGATCTGCCCCCGCCGGTGAGATCCAGCTCCCCACCTCTGCCCAAAACTCAAGGAACATACTCTGGATTACACTCAAGAGCAACTACCAGCTCCAGCCTTTTCTCCGTAAAACTGAAGGCACTGTACTCTTTCTGTCCTCGCAATCCCTCCTGTTCGCGCAGTCTAATTTAAGACAAAGATTTACTAAATTAGGACAGAGACTGAGTGGCTTAGGGTCAGTCATGTCTGAACACTGATTTGAATCTAGGGCTACCTAGTCCAAACTCTGATCAATACACAACATTGCCAGACACACCCGTTCTATATTTACAGTGCTAAAGTTACAGGTTGTTTCTTCGTACACACAAAAGCATACAAAAGTAGGAATCGGGAAAGCCACCATTTTTAGAGTAGGAAATTTAAATTAAATCTACACCAGTACATGTTCTTAGTGCATCAGATTCCATCTCAATTTTGGACATATTCACATTTAGGCTAAATATTCTTTGGAGTATCAGTCAGCACAGCAAGATCTGCACACTATCAATTACTCTGAAACTAAGCAGCCAAGTTATTCAAGGTGAAAAACAATATATCCAGGAAATCCACTGGTCACCTGAGAAAGCCACAGATCAGCAGCACCACATGAGACACCCGTCCTCCCCAGTGAGGAAGAGGAGGGGGGCTCCTCTGTCACGCTGCTAAGCTTTCAACCAGGAAGAAGCAGCACAATAAGCAAAACTCCCTTCCAAGTTCTTAGCGCACGCCAGAAACTTAGTTTCCAAGCAAAAAATGTGTGGACTCCTGGATATCTCTTTGGCCTCATGGCCCAATGTCCAATTTGGTTTTGTCAAATTCAAATGCCATTTGGAAATGGTTTGTGTTCACACAATGAGCAAGTTGATTCTCCCCACTTACTGGTTCTCTCCAGCTAACCTCCCTGAGTGCCCTCATTATCCAAATAAGCAGTCCATTTTCCCCAGCACTCCCATGATCTTGACTGAAAAATCTCCCGAGACAGCCAAATTCACATTCACACATCACTTTAAACTATAGCTAAGTTATGGTTTAGAGGTGAACGTGCAATGTAACGGTGAACAGGGAGCAAATCACAACCCCTTCATTCCTCTCCCTGCTCAGAATCCTGCTGTACTACCAGGAGCGAAGCCATGGTTTCGTGACGTCCAAACCCAGGGCCATGGTTTGCCTCTCTCCAAATAAACTATGAGCTGTAACCAAGGATTGTTATTGACTTACCATTCCCTCACGGTTTGTTTGGGGGACACAAACCACAAGCCTGGGTTCGGACATAATGCTAAGCAAAACCAAACCTTAGCTCCTGGCAGTGCAAGAGCAGCAGGAGTGGGGGAGGAGCAAAACCATCACAAAAGTTTCCTCCTTGCATTACTTATTCTGTTATTGCATAGTTCAGTTAATTAGAACACGGTGCTGACAACAGCAAGGTTGGGGGTTTGATCCCCGTAAGAGACAGCTGGATATTCCTGCATTGCAGAGGGTTGGACTAGATGATCCTCAAGATCCCTTCCAACTCTGATTCTATATTATTCTATTTTCTTCTAATGCACCAGCGTCCAGAAAAAGCCTTTAAACCACAGTAAACCTTCCCTATGGCTTACAGTGGTAAAGCTAAAGGGACCCCTAACCATTAGGTCCAGTCGTGACCGACTCTGTGGTTGTGGCGCTCATCTCTCTTTACTGGCCGAGGGAGCCGGCGTACAGCTTCTGGGTCATGTGGGCAGCATGACTAAGCCGCTTCTGGTGAACCAGAGCAGCGCATGGAAACGCCGTTTACCTTCCCGCCAGAGCGGTACCTATTTATCTACTTGCACTTTGACGGGCTTTCAAACTGCTAGGTTGGCAGGAGCAGGGACCGAGCAACGGGAGCTCACCCCGTCGCAGGGATTCAAACCGCTGACCTTCTGATCGGCAAGTCCTAGGCTCTGTGGTTTAACCCACATGCAGGTAAAGGCATTCTGCAAAATTCTAATCTATTTAAAATTTTCTCCTCTTTTGACTTCTTTTTTTTTATTTTTCTCTTGAAAGGCAGAAGGGGATTCCTTCCCCCCTTTTATCATGGCCTTTATAATTCTCCTATCAGAACAGAGTAAGCCTCCACATTCTCCTTTTCTGTCGAGGAATTTACTTTCATGATTTCGAGATTACATTCTGCAACAGAAGAAATCTGGAATGTTACTCAGAGGAAAAGATTCAGAGAACTCCGCTTGTGTGGGGAGAAGAACAGCAGGGCTTACCATTCCTAGCATCCCAAACGGTGAAACAGTTCCTGCCTGTAAAAGGACAGAGGCATAAAGAACAATGACAAGCTACCCTTCTGTAATAAACATCTCTCCTACCCACATCTTAGAATAACAAAGGGGCTCACTCACTCAGTTAAGAGAGTCAAGAGGGGGAGCTATAGCATGACATCAGCTCCTCAAGTCTATCATCCGATTAATTTAATTTCAGAATAGAGAATCTCTCCAAAGTGGAACAAGCATTTAAAAAGAAATTTAAAAGCAAGGTCAAATCTCTTTAAGAAGCTTGCAGGTTATATAATGTTATATAATAGAAAGCCAAATAAAACACAACCTACAGATTAGAAAGGTTAGTAATAAGTAGGGGAAAAAAATATTATTATTATAAAAGGCAAGGACGCTTCATTTAAGAACTGGAAGCAATGCCCAAATGAAGATTTAAACAAACAAACTAACCCTACACAAAAACCCTAATCCAGCAGTGAACCAGGAAGAGAACGTAGGACTATTAAAAGAAAAGGAGTAAGTGGGTGAGCGAAAGGAAGACCAAGAAAATGTCCAGTCTTGTTTCAACAAAAATTATTTGAAAGTGAACATTTTTCACTTTAAAGATTCTTTGGCATTTTAAAGAGGAAACCCGCTGGACTTGCAAAATGCTTTTGAAAAATATCTCACTAGCAGGGTTGGGGAATCATACCTGAACACTGGCCCTGCAGGCAGAGCGGATGGAAGTTAGTGTCCAATAACATCTGGAGGGCCTTTGTTTCCTCACCCCCACACTAAATACTCCTAAATCTCCTTATCAGTCATGTGGTAAAACTGCCTGGCTTCTTATAAACTGGCAACTGAATGAAGAACAGAGGAGGAAAAGCTGGCGGAACTGAACTGTTCGCCCACCCTCAGCTACTCTGTTCTCGTTCTGCTATTTATTTTTCTCATCAGTTCACCCATGGAGACAATAAATTAACCAGGTCCGTGGATAACACCAACTTATTAAGGATACTGAAAGCCCAAACTAATTTGTGGTGTGTTCAATAGGATCTCCCTTGTGTTGAACCCAAGGCGAACTGTTCCGAAAGCTGTGCAAATGCCATCTTGGTAGTCAAGATAACCCCACAATTAATTGGTAGTTGTTGCAGCAATGAGCCCATGTATGTTTTTATTCACTTCCTTTGCTGTAAGCTAATTGGCTTGCTTTGATGTTATCCTGATCTGTGGGCTTGGGGTGCTGGGCTCTGAGCCCAGAAAGGGGAACTATCTGTAAGATTTGGGTATTTGCCACCTATGCCCTCATCTGAAGGGAAGTCCATTCACCCAAGTAGTGAATGTTGCTTTGCGAATAAAGAAGGCATGAGTGTTTCTTGGGTGTGGCCAAGCCATCTCCTTGCTGCCATGTCCGCCCCGTGTCTGTAAAGGCTGGGAGACCTGGCAGGCTGATTTGCTGTAAGTCGACACCTTTCTTTAATAAAGCACTAGAACTGGCCATTCTGATGTTTTTGACATCCTTCTTTGGTATCTCTGTACCCAACCACTCCTTTGGGCCTGTGTTTCAGGGTCTGAACCTGACATACTGATGAACTTCATAAGGCTATGACTTACGAGGCATGTCCTGGGGTCATAATAGGAAGCAAGGTGAAACATCAACCCTGTGTACTACAGCTGCGTGGAAAAAATCAAGGCTGAAGCGCAGTGGCACATTTTCAGAAAATCTCTGCTAGTCTCAAGTTGAAAGGCAGAGAAGTGAGGGAGATTATCTCTCCCTGAAATTTCGGGAAAGCCTCTGCTAGTCAGAGTAGCCAAATCAGGCTAGTTAGACCAACAACTTGACTCGATATAGTTTCCTATGTTCAGAATGCAGATTATTATTTAGGTAGAAAAACGGCACGGGGATATGGCTCTCTTTCTTTACTTGCATTCGTACCAAAGGGGGGGAAACAGACCCAAAGTCTCCAGATTTCCATTACCTGCATTCTTCGGCTAGTCTGGCGTGTTGCAGGGACAGTCCCGTTGCCAATGCTGAGGAAGGGGCTATAACCAAAGCCGCCTGAGAGCACACGGTTCACATGCTGGTGGTGGATGGCAAGAGGGTCCCTGAAGGAAGAAGAGATGACACACAAGGGAGTTAAGTATTGAAGCAGTTCACACCAAGCCTATCCCTCCCCTCTGTCCACTGCTTCCCTCCAGGAGGCAAAACTAGAGTACTCACATCACAAACATCGGGTCCTCTGGCTCTCCATCTCTCATGAACCGGAACATAATTCCCTCAAATGAAGGCGGGGCTGTTCATTCGGAAACAAAAGAGGAATATGAATCTATATGAAGGCCAGTCTCCCCCTTTACATGCAGTCCTATATTAATTATTATTATTATTACTATTATTATTAAATTAAATTTATATACTGCCCTATACCCGCAAGTCTCAGGGCGGTTCACAAGATAAAACCACAATGTAAAAACACAAAACGCATAGTCAAAATAAAAACAAAAGCAACCCTATAACCTGCCCCATTTTAAAAGGGCACTCTATGATTTTTAGACATTAGTTAAGGGTTTGTGTATATTTTTAAAGTTGTTATGCAATGCAAGTCCCAAGTCCTTCCCCATTAATATAAGGAATTGTAAAGAACATGTGCCTTCCCTCATTTGTACTAGACAACACACCCCATCACTGCTATTTACTCTCCTGATAGGTCTCAAAAGGTATTGAGAAATTCCCTTCGCACTAAGCCACCCAATCTTGGTTCTCCCTCATACACATAAACTCATACACAATCTCTCTGTGTGTATATAAGTTTTGGGGTAACCAATTGCAAGGGACAACAGGGCTCCTGCACCTTTTAACAACTATGAAGAAGAGAGAGAACCTTAGCAGGTATATAGGCACTCTTCTCATCACTGCACAGCTAGACGCACTTGCCCAAAAATCCCCTCATCTTTAGAACTAATAAAGGGGAGGAAGCAAATGTGGTACCCTCCAGATGTTACAAACTACAACTCCCATCAACCCAGCCAGCTGGACGATGGGAGTTGTAGTCCAAAACATCATGTTTGTTACTCCTGCACTAGAAGCACAGGGCTCTAGGGTCACCCTTTACACTGAGCCACCCTGCCACTAGCCGTGAGGAATCCAACTATTTAAATAGCAGAATGAACAAACAGTGCATGTAAGGACAGCAGAGAAAAACCTGCCCAGGCTGCTGCACACCAATCCATCATCTCTTCGCGGTTGCATCACCTCCAAATGCAGTGCTCAGGTCCTAGACCTTCTGCTTACTCTACCAATACTCAACTCCTATCCCAGTGCGGATGCAACTCTGTGGAGCTCACGTAGCCCAGTACTATCCCCCTCCCCTTGCACAAACTCCTCCGCTCTTAATTCCAACCACAACTCTTGTCGGCTGCAAACAAATGCAAAAATAAAATAAAATAAACCCACCCTTAACACGTTTAGCAATACAGAACACGACAACACATCACATTATCATTTTACGTCAGGAACCAACAACTGCAAAAAGTACTATTTGCATAGCACGGTACAATTAATGCAATCCCTTCAAAATCCACTTATTGCAGGGCATAGCATCATCAATAACACCTGCTTGCCTCTGTAATCTAAACAGAGAGAGGGAGGCAGAGGGACAGAAGCAGGCCTAAGGCAAGGACCAACTTCTCTCTCCAAAAACACCTTCCTTTCCCAATTCCGGATGGTGCATCCGTCTCCAAGATGCCCCAGGCCGAAAATCCGGAGTGGTGGGGGGGGGGGAAGGTTCTGGGCGCTGAGCTTTGTGAGCTAACTCCCCATCGCCTTTCCCAAGCTGTCAGGACAACTCTCGCCCGCCCTGCCTCCCTCCCACCCTCTCCATCCTTCCCAGCCCCACGGAAGACTCCCCAAGGGGACTGCTCACATCTCTGGCCAGCTCCTTTGTTGCTGTCGTCTCCTTCTTGCTCTCCCGGAATTTATTCCAGCCACGAGTCCTAAAGGGGAAGATTAATGCTGCATCCCTTTTTCTCCCCTTCCTTCCTTCCTTCCTGCCTCCCCCCCACTAGATGTTCTTTGTTGCAAATAGGCTGGTGTGTTGGGGGGGGGGGGAGAGACAAGCTTCTTTGTTCCAGATCCTCCACCCCCGCCACCAAGCAAGCCACCCGCGGGGCCACCAGCAAGGCCGCCCGAGTTTGCACCCCCTATTTCCCCCCCACCTTCTTTTAGGAAAAGACAAATACTGCTAGCATCCCCCTTTGCAAGCAAAAGGATATTTTCCCTTTTCAAAGAAAACCCACAACAAGGCCCAAGCAGGATGTGATGTCAGAAACCCCGCCCCCTCAAAAGCCTCAAAGCCCCACCCTCCAGAAAGGAGTTACATAGCCGGATCTGGGGCGAAGTCCGCTGCACGGTGGTGGGCTTTGCCTTGCAGTGCAATAGCCGGGGGCTTGCAAATATCCCGCGCATGGCTGTCGTTTGTTGGGATTGCAACAAGGGAAAGTGCAGCATTCCGAGGGGCTTGCAATGCAAGCGAATGAACATTTTAAAAAAATATAAATGCATCCACATAAATTCTTTGGATGCCAAGGAAATGGTTGCTTGCAGTCCAGCTTCAACTTCATTGATATGAATGGGGAGAGAATGCCCCGGTCCTGCCAGTAGTCGCCGAAGCTGCAACGCGCCCACATGAACAGTAGAGGTCGCTCTACCATCACAGGACGGCAGCTGAGCGCGTCTGCAAAACAATAAACCTGTAGCTGGTTTTGCGGGTTGCAGCCAGCGCACGTGTAAATCATTTTAAAGTGCTCTTGAGCCTCTCTCCTGCTTGCTTGCTTGCTTGCTTGCTTGCTTGCTTGCTTGCGACGTGTGAACGCCGTGAGTGCATACGGCATTGGGTGGAAGGCTATGCGTTTCAAGCCAGGTGTGTGCAGTATTTCAAATCAACGGGAAACATAGCATAGCTCAGTTGGTTAAAAGCCTGGTGCTGATAGCACTTAAGATTGCAGGTTCGAGCCCCGTATGAGACAGCTGCATATTCCTGTATTGCAGCGGGGTTGGACTAGATGATGCTCAGAGTCCTTTCCAACTCTAAAAAAAAATAATCCCATGATTCTAAGTTACAGCCAAGGCAAATCTCTCCCGTTCTCTTTCAGCTGTCAGAACTGACAGCCTTAATGCATGTGTTGACAGTGACACGAGCCCAGATTTGATCCACCCACGCGATTCGTTCGCCTCCATGTATCACATTTGAAATCTGCATAGGTAAATAGCATCCTGAGGACCGGCCCACAGAGGCAGCAGTCCGAGGTACCCAAATTCAGTTTTGCAAATGTCGAGGAACAGAGTCGCTGCCTTTGACGTCTAGAGGAGGTGGTAGAAAAGATGCTCATCAAACAGGTGATATTGCTGCACTTCTGGCTTCCACCTGGTTGCCCCATGGACACAGGTGTAAAGGGGAAGGAGGCTGAGGAAGAGAGAAGAAAGGATGGACATTACAAACGAAAATACAAAAACCTCCTCTTGTGAACTTTTTATCATAATACAAAGCAGGAAAAAAGGGAAGGTGCAAGAAACATTAAAACTAGCAAAAATATTTGGATAATTTTCTCTCTCTGTTTCTCTTTCTTTGAAATGTGTGTGTGTGTGTGTGCACATGTTTAGTCGAGACAAAATGTCAGGAAATCAATGCATTAGATGTGTTTGACTCAGTTTTGTTTTGGATTCAGCTGTGACTAAAGTTGCTGTAATTTCATTCCGCTTCAGCCTGCTAAAGGTCTGACCCAGCTGAACTAACCAGTTTAGTTTCTACTCATACATTAAAATTGAATACACAGCACTGATTTGCATATTTGAAAGGTGGTGAATATTGTGGCGATAATTTTATCCTAATCTGAATACGAGATGCATACATATGCGTCTTAGACAGAAAGCTCAGCAAATAACTACAGGGGAACACAGGGGGTAAATGCAAGGGGAAATAGTATTTTGGCCTCAGATTACTTGACATTTAAACATGTAATAAGACGGAGGGAAACCTATTAAGTGTAATCTTAATGGATAAAAAACATTCTCTTGCTCACTCGCGTACAAATCCACCCTCTTTCTGTCAGATGCCCCATCTCTGGTTTCTGGCAGCTGCAGGCTAGAGACCCCATGATGGCGCTGTGTTTTGCTTTTTGGAATCCTGCAAGCCTCCCACCATACACCTTCCAGAGGCGAGACCTGTGGTCCCCTACCTGCCTGCACACTGTCTCGCCAGAGTGAAACATGCTCTGGTTAGCTCCTGCTTGGAATACTGCAATTCACTCTACAGTGGGGCTACCTTTGAAGGTGACGCAGAAAGTACAGCTAATCCAGAATGTGGCTGCCAGATTGCTGACTGGGAGCGGCCAACAGGGCCATATAACACTGGTCCTAAAAGATCTACATTGGCTCCCAGTACGTTTCTGAGCATAATTCAAAGTGTTGGTGCTGAACTTTAAAGCCCTAAATAGCTTTGGCCGTATATGAAGGGCAATATGCAAGTTTAAGTAGTAGTAGTAGTAGTAGTAGTAGTAGTAGTAGTAGTAGTAGTAGTAGTAATGTAACTGAAGGAGCGTCTACATCCCCATCATTCAGCCGGGACACTGAGGTCCAGCTCCAAGGGTCTTCTGGCGGTTCCTTCCCTGCAAGAAGTTAGGTTACAGGGAACCAGGCAGAGGGGCTTCTTGGTAGTCACACCCACCCTGTGAAACGTCCTCCTGTCAGATGTCAAGGAGATAAGTAACTCTCTGACTTTTAGAAGACATCTGAAGGCAGCCCTGTATTAGGAAGTTTTTAATGTTTGATGTTTTACTGTGTTTGATGTTTTATTTTGTTGGAAGCTGCTCAGGGTGGAATAATAATAATGGGCACTGCATTGATTGATTGATTGATTGATTGATTGATTGATTGCCTGCCTGCCTGCCCTTTACCCTAAGGTCCTAGGGTAGATTACAGCATTAAAACACAACTCCAATTCCCATCAACACCACCCAACATGATCACGGATGATGAGAGTTGTAATCCAGAAGCATGTGGAGATGCCCAAGAATTATGCTGGGTATGAGATGAGCCCTAACCAGCACCACCTATTAATTATCTTTGTAAGAGGAAAACTAGATGTGATGCCAAGTGTGTCATTAGGAATCATCCCATCAATAGGTTTTTTAAAAAGGAGGTGTAGGGAATATTTAGTCTGATGAGGGAATGGTTTAACCCTTTCTTCCTCTGCTGTGGTCCTGACAAGAATAATCCCTGTGCCTGCTGTTAACTCCAGAAGGGAAGGCTCCGTTAGCTCTGATGGAGTCTTCCCTTCCAAGGCTAATAGCAGGTTAGGTAATGGGGAAGGAGAGGAAAGGGTCAAACTGACCCTTCCTTTGCACTATGTTCCCAATACAAACTATAAACTACACCTACAATTTTTATAAGTACAAAGAGCAGCTTTGCCTAATTAATTTGGGATTCTGTTATAGTTTCGGGACATGATTCAGCCAAATGCTTTCAAGTACCACTGATTTCAGTGGGAAAATTAAGCATGCGCTTAAAGCTGCAATTCTGTTCACAATTTCTTGGCAATAGGCTCCAAACTGAATTCAATAGAACTTGCTGCTGAGTAAATACCGGTAGTTAAGTTCAGGGTTCAGATATCTCCCACTGACATCAATGGGACATACAAATGTTTAACTTTGGATAATGACTTCTGGATCTAGTTTATCTCTCTTGCATTGTTGTTGTACACTGATTGCATCTTTTAAATTATCATTCAGTAATGTGTGAAATGAATGAAAGTAATGGGAAGTACAAAAAGTGAAGGTAAGTCTGAAGTGATTTGAAAAAGGAAACTCAATAGGAAACTTCTGAGCAAACAGGGAGGTCTGAGAGAGACTTAAAGCTTCCAAATAATAAAAGAGCAGAATCACCAAATCTCAATATTTTGCTTACTGTCAGAATAGTTGGTAGGAATAGGCCCCACTGAAATGAAGGAAATATCTGAAATATCTACTTCTGAGTAGATATAGAATTGCACTATTACAAATGAATTGCCCATAAAGGGATTAAAAGAACCAACAAAAAGTGCAGTGTGTATTGCAGATCTTAAAGTTTGCACAGAATTTACAGACTGCATTTTCCCCACTTCATTGCCAGTTGTCTTCACTGTTTATTCCCTACTCCTTTGGCCATGTCTAAAATAACACTTCATGCTTCTGATTAAATGGACTTCTCTAGTCCATGAGATCTCATGACATAATAAATCTGTTATAGCATAGTCCTATACTGGTCTACTCAGGCTGCAATCCAACACACACTCACCTGGGAGCAAGTCCCTTTGAACTTAATTAAACTTACTTCTGGAGAGGCATGCATACCATTGTATCAGAAATGAATTTGACCCATAAACCCTATCTCTATTTCATGCAAAAGTTGCCAGGAAAACTTGCTACTTCACATTTTGCTAGTCCAACATGCAATCTTGTATCTATTAATAAGATAGTCCCACTGAGTTGAATGTGGCTTACTCCCACGTGTCTAAAACTGCAGCATGCTGCACCTTACCCTTTCTAAATGTGCATGTAATTTTGGGAACCTTGTGTGCTAATGTAAGAGCTTCCAATTTAACATAAGGCCATCCATCAAAACAATGACTTTACTCCCAGCCAGGTAGGAATATCCATTCAAAATCCATTTGTACTGGAATGGATTTCTATCAGCAGCCATAACTTCCATCTTACTTATTTTTTTAAAAAAATCTTTCAGAAAGGCCCCCAAGGCAGCTCACAACAATGTAAAACAGCACATAATAAATTATGATATTAGAATACAATTAATAAAATAGAACTTTATAATGGAGGAGCAGCAGCGCAATCCACAAATGACAGTAAAATAATTTAAGGGCACTTTCAGTGTATTGTGGAATCAGCGCTGCTCATACATTTGTTTTTTGCAGCATCCACACAGTAATATTAAATTTTACATTTAACATTTAATCCAGATTTCTCCTTACCATAGTAAATCCAATATGTTAACATAACCCCTTACACAGTCACTACTGGTGTGGAACCTCATTAAGTGCATCATTCAATGACACAAGTGTGATGATGTTCAGTGACTGAGTTCAGACATTGCACCCCTACTTCTGTTTGCTCCCCACCTGAGCACACCCTAACACAAGGGAGAGATCTTCCACTCCATGGGCCAAATTAGGCCTCCCCACTTGATCCATGAGGCTATTTCGGCCCAATCATGCCCACCAGTCGTATACTTGACTTTCTATATGACATCAGGTGTGGGGCAGGTAAAGGTGGGAACGGCAAAGGGCCTTGTGCAACACTTTCCAAGCAGAGATCATCTGCTGATTGTTGGCATGTGGATAGCACTGTTCACAGGGATAGCAAGCAGTAGCACAAGCAACCTTGCAGGCACCTTTTGTCCCAAACCCACCTGTACCTGCCCCACAAATATATGAAGCCGGGTGACCCATGTTTGTCTGCATGATTTGAAATTAAACCACAGGGAAAAGAATGTATGATGCACTTTCCTAATGGTGATAGAAAGGCCCTTGGGGGGGGGGGAGGGAATAGTCCAGCCTCAGGCTCTGAGGTGTTCTTCTGTATCTTTATTTTCTCTTTCGGGGCCCACCAATTTGGTATAGAAAGACATTCAGCTGAGCCTTTATTGGCCTTTTAAACCTCAATGCAGTTTACTGATATCTTGTTTGAAAAGGTGGCCACACTTGAGCACTGTGTATTAAAAGCCAGGATAAGTCCCAGGGGAGATTTCCTTTATCATTTGACTGATGTAGAATTAAATATCTTTGCAAAATTGGAATTGCTGCTGTAACCCATGGTGACCATTTTTTCAAAATTCAGAGATCTTTTTCCTGACTTGCAACAATAGCAAATTCATTCCATAACCCTGTCCATTTCCCCCCCTTTTAAATCATTTAGGGTCCCTCTTGACTGGTGGTTTTTTTTACAGGTGCATTCTGCAACATTTAACAGGCACAGTAACAGTGCATTAGTGGTGGATTTATACTGGATCGTCCACACATTGTTCCATTTTATTAGTGTGATGCTTCCCTATTGTTCTATTATTGCTTTCTGGAGCGGCACGCTTGCCCTATAGATACACCCACACACCGGAACATGTGTGCTATAAAAAGTTACAGGATTTCAGCAGGAAGTTTTGGACACACATCTATTGGGAATAAAGCCATGTGTGTCCACCTTGAAACTATTGCATGCACAAATAGTATTGAAAGTGGGATCGGGTATGGCTGCCCCATCATGAGCATAAATCATCATGAATGCACCATAAAAAGGCACATCTTGAGGGGCCCTTAATTGGCAGCACCATTTGCAGCCAGAGTTGAAATAAGAGATTTAATGGAATCAGTCAAGAAAAGAAAAGGTGGAATGTAAGGGGATTGCCAATTTGCAAAATCTCCTTCCAGTGGATGTCTGCCCCTTTCTGTCTTGTACTAACTAATCTGAGGTTCTATTTAATAAAGTGCCTGTCAAAACATTAAAACCTATGGCAGCTTTGTGCTTTAATGGTACTCGTGAACAGTGATGAACATGTATATTACACGGTCTGCCTGCATTTCCTTATTGATATGAAAACATTTCCTGGAATACCATGTTTTTCTGTTATTTCATGCCAGTCTGTTCTGTCCACACTGCTTGACCTGATATATTGGGACAGTGCTAATCTAAGCACTTTATGTGAGCTGCCTTCAAAATGAACTTGGAAACTACAACTGGTTCGAAATGCAGCTGCTAGATGGTTGAATGGGGCAGGTTGCAGGGGTCATATTATGCCAATTTTAATACTTCATTGGCTCTCAGCTGGTTTCTGAGCCCAGTTCAAAGTGCTGGCGTTAAACTTCTAAAAGCCCTAACTGGATGGCGGAAATGACTGGCAGAATCCGAGACCAGGGAGAAGAGTCGGTGGATGAAGATTGGAAGAAATTTAAAGACTATTTACAGAAATATTGCAAAATTAATGAATGTTAGAATGATGTTGGATTGAAGTTAAGTGGTTTTTAGCAGTAATGTCATAAAGGAATATGAAAAAATGGATTGTTAACAGGTGATAATCTAAAGCTACAATATATTAAGATTAAAGATCAGGATAGAACAAAGAGGGAAAGGATTTGCTGAACCTATAAATTGAACTGGAATATAAAAAAGGGAGGTGTGAGGAGGTCCGGGAAACAAGCAAATGAAAGATAAGATACGGAAAGATCGAATTGTTTTTAACTATTTTTATTTTGTATTTTCTCTTTTTTCTTTTTGTAATACTTTGAAAACTTTAATAAACATCTTAAAAAAATAAAATAAATAAAAGCCCTAACTGGATATGAGTAGGACTGCTTTTTCTCACATAAACCCATTCCTTAGAAGCTCTTATCTGGATCCCCTCACTATGTGAATTATAATATAACCCATAATAGCTCCTGCCTTTCAAAAGTTGGTTTCAGACACCCCACCCCACTTCCCTGTTCGTGTTCAGACACTAGTTTTACTTTTCCAGAAAGATTCCAGAATTCCCTTGAGTTTTGATGGGATCTTTTGCTAGGTGTTTCTCTGATCTTTGTTTTTGTGTTGCTACGGACACTAATTTTATTTTTTTTTTGTTATATATGAAATAGCAACACACACAAACATAATTAATAACACAGATATATTATGCATCCATTAACACATATAAATAAATGATTTGTTAGCTGCCAAATACACAACATCCCAGGAATCTTTCCTATCTGCCTGAGGGCTTCTCTTACATGGCAACCTTTCATGATGGGAGTGGTTAATGCTCACCTAAGGCCAGTACAATACTAGTAATATGGTTAGGGATTGTGCAAACTGTGTATTATTGAAAGCTGAAACTATTCCGGTGCTTTTAATAAGAGGGAATTATGGTCCTATAGATGCACCAAATAGAAGTCTCTCAGGTGTGCTGTCGTGCTTTTTTTCTTCTCGTCTTTCAAATGTGTTATCAGGCTAGTTTTGCTTCTGAAATAATATTCTGAGGTAACCACCAAGCTAAATCGCACCTCCCCTCCTTCAAGCCACGATGGGAAGACCCACTCCCCTCATTCCCACCCCTCCGGGGGACATTCCACCCCACGGCTTTCGTGAAGCGAAATCCTCCCGTTTGTTGCCACGGAAACTGTCGCCCCGAACCCAGCTCCCTCCCCCATGGCCTCATTCCCATTCCCTCCATTTCTTCCATCGCGCGGGGCGCTGTGGGTTCTTCCCCCTCCCTTCCTTTCCTTCCCCGCCCGGCAGCCAATACGAAGCCTGTTGCTAAGCCTCCTGCTCATTTGAATCAGCCAATCGCAGTCCCCGTCCCCGTCCTCTCCTTATAAGGGGAGCAAAAAGCGCTGCGTCTCCGTCTTTCAAGCACACGAGCTCCCTGAGCTCCCGATTAGAGCGCGGGAAAAGGGAGGGAGGAGGGAAACAACGGCAAAAAACACACAACACAACACAACACAAAACACACACAACACAACACACACAAAAGCGTCTTCTCCCGCCCCCTCCCGTGGTTTGCCTCTCGCGGATAAAGCGAATTAGCCCCGCCCCGTATTAATATGTTGGCCTGGGGAGGAGTTCTGAGGGAATAACATGTGCGAAGCCGGGAATTATTCTGGAACTGGGTGTGGACAAGACGGGAGGGAGGCGGGCTGCGAGCGAAGGCAGCTGGAGTGGAAAATTCCAGTCAGGGGAAAGCAGGAGTGGGAGGGAACCTGTGCGAGGCTCCGGCTCCAGACTAATAGCTCCTCGCCATCTTGTTCGCGCTCGAGCTGCGCTTTCTTTCCCGAGCGAGATCACTCGGTGCTTCAGTACCATAAAGGTCGTGGTAATAAATGCCACGAGGAGGAAAGACAAAAGACCCTCGATCCTCGCTATAGAAGGATCGCGGGTGTGGGCTCGCGTGTCCATGAGAATGTTTAATCGTGTCCGCCTCTTCGTGACCCCCTGGACCAGAGCACGCCAGGCACTCCTGTCTTCCTCTGCCTCCCGCAGTTTGGTCAAACTCATGCTGGTAGCTTCAAGAACACTGTCCCACCATCTCGTCCTCTGTCGTCCCCTTCTCCTTGCGCCCTCCATCTATCCCAACATCAGGGTCTTTCCCAGGGAGTCTTCTCTTCTCCTGAGGTGGCCAAAGTCTTGGAGCCTCAGCTTCAGGATCTGTCCTTCCAGTGAGCACTCAGGGCTGATTTCCTCCCGAATGGAGAGGTTGGATCTTCTTGCAGTCCATGGGACTCTCAAGAGTCTCCTTCTAGCACCAGAATTCAAAAGCATCCATTCTCAGGCGATCAGCCTTTTTGATGGTCCAGCTCTCACTTCCATACATCACTACAGTGGTACCTCGGGTTACAGACGCTTCAGGTTACAGACGCTTCAGGTTACAGACCCCGCTAACCCAGAAATAGTGCTTCAGGTTAAGAACTTTGCTTCAGGATGAGAACAGAAATCGTGCTCTGGCGGTGTGGCGGCAGCAGGAGGCCCCATTAGCTAAAGTGGTGCTTCAGGTTAAGAACAGTTTCAGATTAAGAACAGACCTCCAGAACGAATTAAGTACTTAACCCGAGGTACCACTGTACTGGGAAAACCATAGCTTTTACTATACGGACCTTTGTTGGCAAGGTGATGTCTCTGCTTTTAATACACCTAAACTGGGGGGAAGTGGAATAGGTGTTAACGGGAAGGTTTGACAGGAACTCAATTCTTGACATGCCGTTTTCTTGATTTCTTCTCCCAGTATTCAGAAGGATCTTGTTTACGTCTGGCATGGCGGAGCGCTCAGCTACACAGGAAGTATGAAGTGTTCTACCCTGGAAACACAGGCTTGCTGCCTCAACGAACAGCAGGATGGCTGTCTGAACTGACACCCGCTGCCCCCCAAGTAATGGCACAGGGTAGCAGCCACGATCTCTGCAATTTAGGAACCTAGAAGCACATTGCAAAAAATCAGTCCATACAAATTTGATAAAGCTTGCTTCTACACACACACACACACACACACACACACACACAGGCCATTACTGTAGGCGCTTGCCCCAATTTTTGCTACCCAGCTTTTATTCAAAGCGCAAAACATAAAAGATTCCACAGAATTTGCCTGTTCTGCATTTCAAAGCCTATTGAACATAAGCATTTTTTTGTTTTGTTAAAAATACACATATCTTACCATCCCATTATTGTATTTATATTTTAAAGACTGTTAAAGGCCCCTATTTAAATGAAGTGCTCAGCATCTCATGATGGCTCCTGTTGTACTATTACCCAGCCCTGTGAGTGTTTTCTGCAGCGATCAATCACAAGCTAGAAGACCAATTGGAAAATTTACAAAGAATGAATATGTTTTAACCTATTATTTGTGGCAACTTTTTGTGTGCAAGAATAAATGGGATTTATTTATTTTGAAGGCTTATATCCTGCTTTTTATTCCTGGGAGGCTCTCAAGTCAACTGACAAAAGATTCCCACAATAAAAATTAGCATGCTATTCTAAGGTAATTGCCTCACAGTATTTGGCTTTAATTGTGAGGGCACCGATAGAAAAGCTAGTTGACAGGGCTGTGGGACCACATGCTCTGGATCCTGTTTTGAAGAGTAGCAGCTCATGGAGTTACGAATGAAGGCAAGAATAAAACTGGTTGTGGGTTGAACATTTTTAAAGCAATGGATATAATTTTGGATTTATGTTATCAGATATTAATTGGATATATTTTTTCTGTGGCTTTCCTGATAAAAGGAGGACTTTTTTACTTGATTTTTACCAAAGGCCAAGGTAGTTCCAGATACTGAGTGTTTTCCAAGAAGATGGAAAAGGCAGCTGGACCAGCAGAGGAGCAATGAGAGAAATTTTCTACACAGCTCGTGTTCCCCAGTTGCTGATGGAAGAACAAGAGCTATCCAGGAGCAGAGAAACTAACTTCTAGCTGTCAACTGAGGAAAGCTCCAGTACTTTGGACATGTGGCACCAGCTTTTGAAGGCATTTCCAGGGTAGGAGATAGGTGCTAAGATCATAGCTGAGGATATGAATCTCACCATG
Organism: Podarcis muralis; assembly: GCF_964188315.1. Taxonomy (NCBI): domain Eukaryota; kingdom Metazoa; phylum Chordata; class Lepidosauria; order Squamata; family Lacertidae; genus Podarcis; species Podarcis muralis. The sequence continues at coordinate 3,605,392 of NC_135671.1, read as the reverse complement.
GTCAGATCAGTTCCTGTTGAGGTTTACAGAGCCAGCACCTACTTTCTTCTGCAGGAGTGGTTGGAAATATTAGAATGCTCCTGGCCATCATTGTGTTCCCAGCAGAGTTTTTCTGAGTGACCCTGGATCATCTTTGTTGTGAGCCAACAGATGCTGCAGATACAAATCTAGGAGAGCACAACTGGTTCAGTTGCACTGGGTGCAGAGCTTCTGGAGTGCTGCAGCAGGCACCACAACTATTAAGTCCAATGGAAGGCGAGAGGCAGGGGGCCCTGGATTTTGGTGTTGCACAGGACACCACTGAAATTGGAACCGCCAAGGTCTGCCACTGGAAGGTGTTAAGGAACCCTCAGAGCTTTACCAGACAGCACTATTTCTACGTCTCAAGACAAAACTGTTCCAAGGTCATCAAAGTTGTTTGAAGGAAGCATATGTGTGGTTGCTGTTAGAACCACTATTTTCCACTTTATGAGTAAAGTGCTTTGAGTGAGTGGTGGCTATGCCAACTTCATTACTTCTTGGATGAGACCAATTATCAGGATCCATTTCAGTTGGACTTTAGGCCTACATTTGATGCAGCAACTGTCTTGGCCATCCTGATAGATGGCCTACACCAGAAAACAGAAGGAGCAGGACCTTGTTGATTCTGCTGGACCTCCTAGTAGTCGTCAATATCAGCAATTGTGTTTATCTGGATACGCTCTCTTAAGTTGGGAATTGTGCACACTGCATTGTGGCGGTTTTATTCCATTCTGGAAGACCAGCTTTGTTTAAAAACATATATTCCTCTTTCAGAATAGGAATACATATGACAAGCTGTGCCTTGATTAATCCTCTGCTTGTGGCACATGCTACACACAAATGGGGGTAGTTGAATGGGGGTAGTTGAAGACTGGAAACTGCATTATTTCAGCTGCACAACTCTTGGGTTTCTGTGCTGAAACTTCCACTTTTCTAGCTAAAAAAAAAAAAAAAAAAGGATTTAGGCCCAATGAACGTAATGATCCAATTGGCAGAAATAACAGGAAAGAGTCAAAAGGATTTGTTACATTCTCTCAAGTGAAGAAGCCAGATAGAAGAAAGTGAAGAAGACACAGATAGAAGAAAGGCTTGTGCCTTGCCTCCTTAGTACCAAACTGAGCAGCCATGTTGTTACCACAAAGTGTGTGCTGTGAGGGGCCAGATGTGCTCAACAAGTGGACTACTTATGCTTCCTTAGGAAGCATGTCATGCTGCAAGACATTTGGACCAATTAAATACAGTGGTACCTCAGGTTACATACGCTTCAGGTTACATACGCTTCAGGTTACAGACTCCGCTAAGCCAGAAATAGTGCTTCAGGTTAACAGCTTTGCTTCAGGATGAGAACAGAAATCGTATCGTGGTCCGGCGGCAGCAGGAGGCCCCATTAGCTAAAGTGGTGCTTCAGGTTAAGAACAGTTTCAGGTTAAGAATGGACCTCCAGAACGAATTAAGTACTTAACCTGAGGTACCACTGTAATGGAATGTGCCCTACTTCACAATAGCAGCCAATCCATATTTGTCTTTCAGATATTGGAAGATGCAGAAGGAAGAACAGAAATATTCATTGGGGGAGGGGGGTGTTAATCAATGCCACTTAATTCAAAGGAGCGATTTGCCTACTTACTGTTCTCTTCCCATAGCACTGGATTTTGTCACACTCTGGTATGAAAACACAATGAGGAGTCCAAACCAACTGACCAGTAGCTGAGAACTTGATAGTATGACTCAATTGTGTGATATAGGCAGGTAGCCCCATCTGTGCTGTGGAGATATGATAGAAGAGAGCAAGGCTTGAAATAGGGAAAGAAAAAAAAGGGGGGGTTCTTTTGCACAGTAAAGTGTGCACACCTACTTGGGCAGCCAATTTCAGAAGGTGGTGCAGGGGGAACCACTGCTTGACTTCCTGGCATCTTTGTCCTCCATACAAATGAAACTACTGAGTGAGGTCATCATCAGGGAAGTTGAAATTAGTTGTATCTATATGCAGATGTAGCTTGGATGGTGTTCTTGAAGCTACCAGCATGAGTCTGACCAAACTGTGGGAGGCAGTGGAAGACAGGAGTGCCTGGCGTGCTCTGGTCCATGGGGTCACGAAGAGTCGGACACGACTAAACGACTAAACAACAACAACAATATGCAGATGACAGCTCTATTTCTCTTTTTCACCGAACTCATATTAAGTGATGATGGTGATAAACCAGGACTAGATGGGTTCAGTAATTAACTGGATGAAGGCAAAGAACATGAAGCTCAGCCTAGACAAGACAGGACGGAGATGATTCATCTCCCCATGTTACTTATGTTCACCCTCTGCTGGAGTGCAACCCCTCTGAAGAGGGATTGCCTACTGATCCATCGTTGCCACCTGAGGCATAGTTTGCCTCTGTGGTGCTGAGCATGTTATACCAGTTTAGACTGGTGCACCAGCCGCAACTGTATCTAGACAGATACCTTGGTCTCTGTGATCCACATCTTGGTAACTTCCAAATTATACTACAGTGGTAGCTCTGGTTACAAATTCTCCAGGTTACAAACACTTTGGGTTACAAACTCCGCTAACCCAGAAGTAGTACCTCGAGTTGAGAACTTTGCCCCAGGATGAGAACGGAAATCGCGTGGCGAGGCAGCAGTGGGAGGCCCCATTAGCTAAAGTGGTACCTCAGGTTAAGAACGGTTTCGGGTTAAGAATGGACCTCCGTAACGAACTAAGCTCGTAACCCGAGGTACCACTGTACTGTAATGCAATGTATATAGGGATGCCTTACAACGCAGTTCAGAAGCTTCCATTAGTTCAAAGTACAACTGTGAGCCTATTAACTGAATCTAGGCATTGTGATCCCATTACTCCTATGCTTCACCAACTTAGCTGGCTTTCAGTCTGTGTCTGGGCTCAGTTCAGTGTGTGGATTTTGACCTTTAAAAGCCTTTATGGCTTCAAACCAGGATGCCTGAAAGACTGCCGGTCTCCACTTGTGCCTGCTCATCCACCCATACAATGAGATCTTCACCAGAGGCCTTTCTCCACCTGAGGTATGACAGGTGGCTACAGGGGAAAGGTTGCTGACTATCTGATGGTGGCCTCTCAACTATGGTCTGCTCTCCACAAGGAGGTTTACATGGCACCTACCTTGATGTCATTTTGGCACTGGCAAAGGCCTTTTCCTTTTCCCAGGCTTTTTCACTCTCTCTGTTTTGTTTCTTTGCTGTTGGTGTTTGCTTTTAATTCCGCTGACTGTTTTTATACTAGTGTTTTAATGCTTTTGTTTTGCCGTAAAGCCACCTTGAGAACCCGTTAAAGGGAAGGTTTTCAATAAATAAAATGTGTCTGTGAAGATAACCCTGAGTCGGTACATCCGTGATTCAGAAGGAATTTACTCTAGTTCAGGGAAATTCTCTTAGGCAAAATGTGATTCTTGTGAACAGAATGAGTGAAGAAGTGTGTTATATGGTGTTGGCAAAGGGGAACACTGGAAGAGGACAGGTGATCAGGTAAGTTCATGTTTCCTCAAAAACTAATTGCCCAGTTCAAGTTTACAGGCAGGAGACTGGGGGGTGGGGGAAAGACTTGGTAAAACACCCCCATTCCTTATCTCTGTATGCCTTAGTTTGTTCCAAGTAGTGCAAGTCTCTTGGGACTGGTTCTCGCATGCATGTAGCTGATTTTTCACAGGTGAATGAATTGGGATAGGGATGGATGGATGGCGGCTAACAGATTGAGGTTGAATCCTGACAAGACAGAAGTACTGTTTTTGGGGGACAGGGAGCGGGTTGGTGTGGGGGGATTCCCTGGTCTTGAATAGAGTAACTGTGCCCCTGAAGGACCAGGTGCGCAGCCTGGGAGTCATTTTGGACTCACAGCTGTCCATGGAGGCGCAGGTTAACTCTGTGTCCAGGGCAGCTGTCTACCAGCTCCACCTGGTACGTAGGCTAAGACCCTACCTGCCTGCAAACTGTCTCGCCAGAGTGGTGCATGCTCTAGTTATCTCACGCTTGGACTACTGCAATGCGCTCTACGTGGGGCTACCTTTGAAGGTGACCCGGAAACTGCAATTAATCCAGAATGCGGCAGCTAGACTGGTGACTGGGAGGGGCCGCTGGGACCACATAACACCGGTTCTGAGAGATCTGCATTGGCTCCCAGTACGTTTCCGAGCACAATTCAAAGTGTTGGTGCTGACCTTTAAAACCCTAAACGGCCTCGGTCCTGTATACCTGAAGGAGCGTCTCCACCCCCATTGTTCAGCCCGGACACTGAGATCCAGCGCCAAGGGCCTTCTGGCGGTTCCCTCATTGCGAGAAGTGAGGCTACAGGGAACCAGGCAGAGGGCCTTCTCGGTAGTTGCGCCCATCATGTGGAACACCCTCCCACCAGATGTCAAAGAGATAAACAACTACCTGACATTCAGAAGACATCTTAAGGCAGCCCTGTTCAGGAAAGTTTTTAATATGATTGGGAGCCGCCCAGAGTGGCTGGGAAACTCAGCCAGATGGGCGGGGTAGAAATAATAAATTATTATTATTATAACATGGCTTGGTTACCCCTTGTCAAGTTTCTATCAAGGGGGAATGAAAAAGGATGAATCCGTCCTGTGCCAAATGGTATGGAATCTGGAGAGCATTCTCCAGACCACTCTGGACATGTGCAGGGAGCCACAGAATGATACGCACCCCCAGGGCACAGCATGGCCTGGGCTGAACGATACCGTTTTTTACTCCAGAATTCACTGGAATGCGAGGAGTACTGAGTATAACCTGGAGATGTTTCCACCACAACAGGAACCCCGGGGTTCTGGATCGGATTCCAACTGTGGGGCACAACTCTACTCGGTCCCTGCTTTCTGCCACAGCCGGGGGTGGCTAAAGGCAGCTATCTCAAGCCTTGCAACTACGCAGACAGCAGATCCCTTGCAGCCGTGCCTGACGCAACGGAGCCAGCAGCTGGTGATTTAGGTTCTAGTTATTCTGGCCCCGTTAACACGGGGTAGTACAAAGGGCACGCGCGGTCTTGCGAAGGGCGCGCGGCGCAGGAGAGGAGAGCGCGACTGGAACAAAGGAGCCGGAGACAAAGCGCGGAAGGGAAGCTTCCCCAAGGGCACAGCTCCGGCTGGGGTTCCCGGCCTTCAGGACCACGCAAGCTCCCCTAACCCTCCTTCCGCAGTGAATGGTTTTGTTTTCTTTTGTTTCGCAAAGCGCAGCGTCCCCTCTTGCCGGGCCATTTATATTCCTCCTCCTCCTCCTGCTGCTGGGCAGCCTGCTTGCGCCTTCGCTCTTCCATCCAGCCCTCCCTCCTTCCCGCTCATCCCTCCCAGTCTCCCCTCCCTTTGCGCAGGTCCCTCCCTCGCCGCCGAGCGCCGTATAAATCCCTTTTTCTGGCACAGCCTCATCGCGGCAGCGGAGAACCCTGTGGCTGTGGCGCCGGGGCGAGCCGAAAAGTGCCCGTCGGCTTCCCGAGAGCTTAACCCGAGCTGCACCTGGTCCCTTCGGCCAAGCGCCTCTCCCCGCGCGCCCTCGCTCTTTCTCGCCTTGCGCCTTTTGTTTTGTTTCGCTCCCGCTTTCCAGGATGTCGGAGAAGCCCGCCGAGGAGGCTCCGGTGGAGCTGGGGGCCAAGGTGAGGACCAAGCTGGGATCGAGACCCCGGGGCGAGGGCGCGCAATGCTCGATTGCAACGAAGCAGGCGGATAGGTGCTGGTGGCGGAGCTCGCCCTTGCCCTGGTGCGCTCGGGATCGAGGGCAGAGAGGGCGCAAGCTGGTTGTGGGGAAACAGTTACGGAGGGAAGAGAAGACTCGAGGAGGGTGGCGTGCGTGCGCCTTGCTCCCCGCGCCCGCCTTTATTCCGACGACGCCTTTCCACGCGTCTCTCGAACGACCCGCTTTTCCTTTTTTTCCTGGTCCCCTTGCAAACGAGCTGTCGGCTGGGATTCGGGTCAGGAAAAGAAAACGCACGCCCTTAGACGGGCAGAGAGCGGCGTGCGGGCATTGCGCTCTCGTGTCCGTCACCTTCGCGGCCAATACGGTGCGCTTGGCTGGCTGGGGCGCGTTTGCTTTCTGCCCAAAGTCTCTAGGGTTTGTGAGAACCGGGGAAGAATGCACGTGTCAGTTGGGTGCCCCTAGCTGTGCTAAAGGCGGAGAGCTTTTCTTTTCATCCTAGTGCCATTAATCATCATGGAGAGCGGGCGGGGAGGAGGGGGCGGTCACCTTTCAAACCATGCGCCCACCTGGCTTGGGTGAGTGATCCCTTAGTGTTAAGAAGGGGGGCACAGTTTTAAACAAGGACGCCGAACCTCCCATCCGGCGGACTACGAAACCAGACGCCTAAACCGTTTCGCTTTATTAGGAAACAAAAACAGTGAAGCGGAGACGCGCAGCACAAAGCCAGGAAAAGATGGAAGGCAATTAAAGAGCGCGCGCGCGCCGGGATGTGCGTGCGCCCGCCTGCTTGCCAACATATGGGTCGTTTTCCCCGCAACCATGTTTCTTGTCTGCGAAGGCATCGGACCTTATGTCTTCGCTTGCTTTGGCGTTCCTGACTTTGTTTTGCCTCCATGTGCGCGCAAACTGCGGAGACACGCGTTACTCCGCGTCGTGGGAACTGTAGCTTGGGTCTTGCAAGAAGGCTGCCTGCTGCGGGTGAAGCGGGAAAGTAGGTTGCGGGGCAAGGTCACCCCGAAGAGTAAGACAACACAACCCTCGGGAAGACACGTGACTCCCTAAGGGGGGGGGCGGTTAGCGCCGCGTGGGATTTGCTCCTGGTATATTTACGAATGCTGGATTGGAAACGTTAATTGAAGAGGGGGTGGGGAGAGAAGGGAAAGATTAAACGAGGGAGGCAGTAGGAATTCAGTGCCGCTATGCCATTAATAGGTCTCCGTCCAGCTTCTTCGCTCCGTTGTAGCAGAATGGAAGCAGGAACGTGTAAAACTGCAATCCTACGCACGTGTACCTGGCAGTAATTCTGAGTAAACATGCAATTTCACTGCAGGGCATACCAGGGCATAGGATTCTCTGGCCTGCCAGAAAAGAGGGAGAAAAAGATAAAAGGGGAAAAGCAAACAGTACTCAAACTGTGTTCCAGGGATTGGGACTTGCACAATATTTTTTGATAGTTAGGCAGTCTCCTCTCCTGCACTGTAGGGATAGTAATTGATTAAAACAAGCTTAAGGGCAGCCAGGGACATGGGCATAAATCAAAGTTACATGCTGCTCAGACTTGCTTCTACAGTGCTGTGCATCTCTTTCTCGATTTGCATGAGAAAGCTAAAGATAGTCAGTTCCGCAGCTTTGAAAATAGTCTTCCACACAAGACAGGACAGTCTTTCCCCAGATTTTAGTTAACGTACAAAACCAGGTATTTAATTGTGTGCAATCTTTGCAGAAGCAAAGCCTTGGGGCGCCTTGTTCCCAGGTTCACCTTATCTTTGGTAGCAGTGGTTGGATCACAACACTTCAGCCAGTTTTGTTGTTGTTTTACATCATACAAATTATGGCCCTGTGAGATGGTCAGTGATGGGTCTTGCATACTACATCACTTATGGAAGGTTTTATGGGCTATTGTCCTTACATATACCATTCCTAAGAACACAACCCTTTCAGCTGCGAGTTCAGAAAATGACCAGCGGGAGGAAAATCTGTCTGTTTTTATAAGAGAAACCCCAGAACAGTTACTATTCATTATGCCCCAGGCTTTGGGAGTGGCCATGGAAAATGTTTGCCGTCTGTCTGTGTGCGAATGGAAGAAGCTACTTTTGATTCTGAATGCATAGAAAAATGGTTCTGGTTAGAGGATTAGCTATGGAAATCTCAGATGCTGCCTTGACCCTGAAATGATCAATCTGGGTTAGACTACCTCATATCTAGGCCAGTGTTCCATCTTCGCCAGTAGCAGGTTTTAGAAGCCTCATGCCTGAGTTTTGAAAGCGTATTATGCCCTCTAGTGGAACATTTATGGGATCATCTGTCCTATATGGCAACGTTTCTTACCAGGGATTGCCTCCTTACCTCTCTCACACCATCTAATTAAGGTTTTTCTACTTTGTAGTCCTGCGCAAAGGTGAAGTTGTTTTAGCGCATAGCTGGGTTTTCACCGGAACTGGTGCAAGGGCCCAGTGTTGGCACAAATCAAAAAGTGTGCAAAAAGGTGCACATTTCCACCCTATAAAACCCTTTACGGAGAGCAAAATAAAAATTCTAGAGTAACCCTGGGATACGTTCCCTGCCTTATGTCCTACTGTCTTTGCCTAGTCTCCTTTCTCAGAGGGCGGTGCATGTTTAGCAATCCTATTTTAAACCTGGTAGGTAAGTTTCTTGCTTGTTATCTGCACAAATAGCTAATGGGATGATGTTTCAGTATGTTAAATTGCACATTCCCCCGTGTGTGTGTTTTAAAGAAAGCAGCTTAGTGTAGTATAGTAATTAAGGCCCCAGGTTCTTATCTCGTTTCACCCAAGAACAAAACCACTCTTCTCTCAGATACAACTCTTCAGCCACAACAAGCAGATAATATTGGCTTATCCTATCTTACAAGGCTCTGTCAGAAGAATTTTGGAGATAAATATGAAATATCGGAACACTTAGAGGGAACAGACTGCATAAACACACTGCTGTTCTTACCTATAAACAGTCAATAGCCAAGCAAAAACTACCACACCATCTGCTATCTATTTCAGAGAGTTACTTATATGCTGTACATCTGGACACCTCTTGAGATATCATAGCCAAATTTTGCATGTTGGTTCCTGAGATAAAGGAGCAGGTTTTCACCTGTGTTTGGATACAGTTGGACACCATTTTGAATCAAGATGATGAACCGAACCTTAACTGCACTGCTTTAAAAGCTGTGCTGATTCTTTGGGTTTCTTAACACTCTGGAGCAACACCAGATGGGAGGTTGCTGATAGATGTATTAATAACTAAAGTCAAATAAGTTGTTGCCCATGAAAATCAGGTCTACATCATAAGTGCAGTGACCAAAAGTGTAGACATTTCTGATTAGACATCTCATGCTAGTCTCTGTAAACGGCAGGGTGAATTGGGTGTTGAATTTAAATCCCAATCAGTCTCAGCCGGCATGGGCAATTGTTCAGGGGAGGATGAGAATTGCAGTCCAACACCATATGCGATGGGACGGCTTCCCCAGAAGTTTAAACAAACAAAACAAGAGTTCCTTTTTAGAAAGAGCTAAATTTTTAACTTCCAAAAATGCTCTCTGAAGGATCTTAATGATGTTCATAGTGGCATATAAACAAAGAAACGACAACAAACCCCGGGCATAGGCAGCCCTAAAACGAGGCGCTGTGAGGTGGCTGACAGATTTCATGCGTAATAATAATCGACTTGGAAGTAATTTTGTACAAGCTCCAGTGGAATGAATGGGAGCCGCGTGGCAGCAGGCTGGCAGATTGTGACACATGCTAATTAGTGGGAGGAAGCGCCCATTTGGATTATCAGTCTTGGGCACCAAAACGTCATGGGCCACAGTTAAATCACACCAAGACCACCGAACGTTGGCAAGCCTTCAGCTGGTCTTCCACTGCGAAGCTTCTATAGCTTGAAAAACGTTGCCTAGGTTTCCCTATTTGTCACAGTGACAAGGCTCTCTTAATCTCAGTGATACACTGTGGGCAATTCTAAAAGCAACCTTTCCTTTTTGAAACACTTAAACATGTTGCCTTTGGTATTCAGCTATCTGCTCTCCTATTGCCGGTAATCGAGCCACGCCCTCCTCTTCACTGATTTCATTATTATTATTACGCAATTCCTGCTTCTTCATATTAGCCCTTCTTTGCAGCCCCTCTAGTATTAAGCACACGTATTTCTCTTCCTGTCTTCCAGGACCTGAAAGAAAAGAAGGAAAAGCATGAGGAGAAGTCTGCCCGCAAAGAAAAGAAGGAGATAATAGAGGTAACTGGGCAGATATTTGGTCAGGCATAGGCAAACTCGGCCCTCCAGATGTTTTGGGACTACAACTCCTATCATCCTTGACCACTGGTCCTGTTAGCTAGGGATGATGGGAGTTGTAGTCCCTTGCCTATGCCTGTATTTGGTTGAGAAGCAGAGAGAGATGGGAGAGCATGGCAAGGTGTACAGGCAAAGACTTAAGAAAAGAGGCACCAGGGTTTGGGTTTTGCCTCTTCTGACTCTTCACATCGTTGCCTCAGCCCTGAGTGCTGGTTTCCTCTTGCCATTTATCTTGCGCCACCCTTGACGGCTTTGTTTATAGCACCATTTGTACAGCTATAATGGAAAAGATCCTATGGTGCCTGACGTTTTTAAAGATTTATTCATTTTTCTCAACCTGCAAAATACTTCTGAGGAGAGAGGGGAGGCCAAAAGTGCCAAACTGAGCAGCTCTCTGCACATGTGCTATTTTTTTTTTACACCCATATAGACTTTTCCTAAGAAAAACTGGAAAAATTAGTATCATCTAGAGGCAACAGATTATCTAGGGGTGCAGGCTGGGGCAAAGCAGAATAGGCAAAGGACTGCCCACCAGGATATACGGTTGGATTGAAGGATTTCCAAGTTCTGCCACTTTGGGGCTTCAACTAGCAGGGATAGGAAAGGGGAACAGGATCTGCCCTTTCTCCTCTCCCGATCCATCAAATCAGCGGAAGAAGAAAGGGCTATCTATTTGCTGCACCAGGTTGTCAGCCCTGCTCCCCTGAAGGCTGTGGACAACTCTGTGGTGGGCAGACATGCCAACAAGTGTAGCTTTTCTTGTGATGGAGATCTGCTGGGAAACTGCGTCCGCTGGGCGAGGAGGGTCACATAATTTTGGGGGCAGGGGCAGGGGGGAGGAATCTACCATGCAGCAGAGCCTCCGCAGAGTTAGGAGGGGAAAGTGGCAATCTTAGCTGCCCTGGAGAATTAGAATGTGTGGCAAGCCGGCTACCATTGCGTCCTGCTTCTTAGACAGGTATCCTGAGACCTAGTGGAGAGGTTTAGGTGCTAAGAATTAGCAAGTGGGGTTCATGCTGACTTCTCTAGGATGCAAGAATACCTCTTGTGGAGGGCGGCGGGGAGAGCAAGAACCAGAGGCGGTTTTAGGGTAGTTCGGATGCCCTGGGTGCCACGCTGCAGGGGTGCCACAACAGTGCTGTAGAATGTAGCGTGAGAGGTACGGGAGCGCCAAATTTTAGCGTCGCCCAGGGCGCTGCTGAAATTTGAAAGCCCAAAGTGTAACATTGCAGTGAGTGGGTGGCTATATAGTCAGTCCCAACATGATGAGCTGGGTTTGCACGACTGCAAGAGTTTCTTGTGCTCTCAGCATCAACCACAATGAGATGAGATGAAGAAGTCCCTAAATGAAAAAAATAAGTCTTAATGTGGGATGGCGGTTTCTTTAGTACAGGGGTCAGCAAACGTTTTCAGCGGGGGGCCAGTCCACTGTCCCTCAGACCCTGTGGGGGGCCGGACTATATTTTTTGGTGGTGGTGGGGGAAATGAACGAATTCCTATGCCCCACAAATAACCCAGAGATGGATTTTAAATAAAAGCACACATTCTACTCATGTAAAAACACGTTTCCCGGACTGTCCGTGGGCTGGATTTGGAAGGCAATTGGGCCAGATCTGGACCCCAGGCCTTAGTTTGCCTAGCCATGCTTTAGTACCTAGCTTGAGAAGACCCATGTTCCAATCAATGTTGCATTCTGCGGCCAAGCCGTTGCTTCTGGAAGATAGGTACAGAAATACTTATCTTTTCCTTGTCTCTCCCCTACTTCCCACCCTCCCTCACAGAGCTAATAAGCTCCAGGAGATGGGGGTTTAGACTTGGCAAAAGGTTCAGACCCTCTCCCAGAGTACTGCTTTCCTCATCCTCAAAATAGCTCTGCAGAAAGACTAAAATCAAGGAAAATCCCAGTCACTGATCTTTTGCATCAGATCTAATTTGAAGATCACAGCTGTTGCTAGTTCTGTTCTTCGTACCTGCTGGGTGAGCACAGCCTTGGTTAGGAGAAGGCTCTCAGCTAAGAGTCCATGTGTGTTATGCACAGATACTGCTGTCTCCTGTTCAGGGTCAGATTTGCTGAATGAACATCCACACATCCCAGTGTCAGCTTCTCCTATGCCCTGACAAGAACCAACGTGGAAGTTCACCCAGAGAGGAGAGCTGTGTTTTGAATATGAGAGCCGTGGCTGTGTGAGGAAAACTGGCAAGAAGTGAATATGGCCAGAAATGAAGCAGAATTCTTGTCATCCTCTGTAAAGAACAGAGAAGCAGAGAAAAGTGTAAAGGGGACAGCGTAGGGAGTTGCTTAAGCCACAACGAGCTCCTCTGAAGAGGAGTAGGGTATCAGTGTGACAGTAAATGAAATAAATATAAATTGATCAGATTTGTTGGGCTCTGGAAAGCGGAATTTAAGACGGGGATGAGCTTTTGGGAAGGAGGAACACGTGCCCGAGACACTGACACAACTGCTGCCTTCTGTGGGTTTGCGTTACACAGGACGATGAGAATGGAGCCGAGGAAGAGGACGAGGAGGAAGACGCGAATCCTGAGGATGTGGATGACGAGGAGGACGAGGATGAAGGTGAGAGTGAGCAAATCGCTTGTGAGCTGTGCTGTAAATGAATGCTGCCTTCCGTGGCTGGTTGACTGATCTAACGTGTGTTTCCCCCCTTCCCTCCTCAATCACAAGACGATGAGAACGAACAGGAGCCAGATTCGCATGCAGTGAAGCGATCTGCGGAGAAGAAGCAGGAAGAGGTTAGTAGAATCGATGCCAAGGATGGCAGGAGTGGGGAGAGTTCTGTTCCGCCAAAGAACTAAGGGGATGTATGAGGAACAAGTCCACCCCAAGGCGCTTGGCTTCCTAAGGCACAGAACAAGATGGTGCCACTACCCAGTTCCAAGTACACAACCCAGCTGGATTGATAGATGACCCTGAACAATGCGTAACTCTCATCTTGTGCCAGGGTTCAGTTGCGGGGGGGGGGGGTCCACATGTAAACGCATAAAGGCAGGAAACCTCCCCCCCGAACAACCCCATCCCCAAGGTGGAGGGCTGCTTATCCTATAGCGTGAGAGGTCTGGCCGTGTCTTAAAGCCGGTTAAGCTCACAATTGCAGCTGTGGGGTGGGATGAATAAATGCAGTGGTACCTCGGGTTAAGTACTTAATTCGTCCTGGAGGTTCGTTCTTAAGCTGAAACTGTTCTTAACCTGAAGCACCAGTTTAGCTAATAGGGCCTCCTGCTGCTGCCGCGCCGCCGGAGCACGATTTCTGTTCTCACCCTGAAGCAAAGTTCTTAACCCTTGGTAATATTTCTGGGTTAGCGGAGTCTGTAACCCGAAGCGTATGTAACCTGAAGCGTATGTAACCCGAGGTACCACTGTAAACGGAGAACGGGTTTCCTCTGCTCTCCATTTATATATTTATTTATTAAATCCGCGTGCTTCTGAACACAACACTAGAATGCAAAATGAGAACACAAAATTCACCACAAAACTAAAACAAACCAATAACCCCCCGCTCTCCCACGGATGGATTTAAAAGGCCATGGAATGGTCAATCAGCCCAAGACCTGGCTGAAAAGGAACACTTCCACCTGGCGCCTAAAGATAATGAAGGCGCCAGGCGAGCTTCCCTGGGGAGAGCATCCCACAAATGGGGAACCGCTGTAGAAAAGGCTGGTTCTCATGTCCCTGTCCCCAGACTTCTCGTGGGAGAGGCACCCAAAGGAGGGCCTCAGATGATGATTGCAGGGTCTGGGCGGGTTCATGTGGGGCGAGGAGATCCTCGAGGTATTGTGGTCCTGAGCCCTTGAAGGCTTTTTCTAGGTGAAAGCTGGGCGCTTTTTCTAAGGGCTGAGGCCTTGCCCTCCCAGCGGCTACCCACAGGTAGATGACAGAACAGCTCTAGGCAATTTGTAATGCAAAGTCGGCCATTAAACATGTTGCGGCAAGCCAAAGGCACGGCCGTCTGTGAAACGTGAATTGCTCACTCCCATTTGGTGGAAGTGAGGTAACGGCACATCTATCATTTATTTATGTGAAGCTTTTAGACCCCACCCTTGAGCCGAGCAGGCTCCCAGAGTGGCTTGGGAAGATCGATAGCAGACTTGCAATCTAAAAAGGCATGACATACTAGGAAAAATGATTGCCGGGGAGGCGGTAGAGAAGCTTCCTTAGACACCGGGTCTTAAAGCTGTCATTCTTATAAAGCAGTTCTGTCTAGGCAATTTCTGGCTGTCCAGAAGAACAGCAGCCCCTCTGAAATATACTCAAGAGTCGCAAGTGATTTCATGCTCTTTATTCAGCTCATAGTGGTGAGGAGGAATGAATGAATGTCCCCTCAAAGTATCTGCTTTATATACATTATTTACACAATGGGCTGCACATGATTGGCTAATTCCGGAATTCTACTGTAAGCCAATCAGGTTGTGGATTCACTTCTATCTGGAGCATGATTGGGTAGTTCCTGCCAACCAATCATACTGCTGCATTGTTCTAGGACCAATCAGACTGCTGCATTCTGAATCCTATTGTTCTAGGACCAATCAGACTGCTGCCTTTTGGATCCTATTGTTCTAGGACCAATCAGACTGCTGCAGTTTGGATCCTATTCAACTCAGTACATAACACCCTCCCTAGAAGCACCCATTCCCTCCTGAAACCAAATTTGGGGGGGGCTTTGCGCTGTGCTTCAGTGCTGTTCTGCATCCTCAATTCACCCACAAACTCCCTGCACAGTTTCCTACAGATCGCATCTCTGCACCTCAGTGCTGCACACACTGGCGTGTCAACGCGCAAAGCTGCTGGTAATTTGAATGAGCTCGGGAAACACTGCTGCCTCGTTTGAGTCCTTTGTGATTAGAGATATAACAGGAGATGCCCACATTTCAGAAGATAACCTTCAGAGTTCCACATCTACTCTCAGTCCTTCATTTGCATTGCAACACATGCTAGAGTTTTGGGGCAGAAAACAACTCAGATAGCTCAAGGTTTGACCTAGTCCGCTACAGACAGTTCAGGCTACAAGTGTGTTTCCCCTTCCCCTGCCTCTTCATTGCACACTGGAAAGAACACTACCAACATCTCCTTAACCGCAACTCCCCCATAGCTGCTGAGGTCCTCTCACAAATTCTGCAAAAACAAGTTAGAGATGAGCTTGCAGTATCCCCAAATCTGGGAGAGCTGTGTACAGCTATTAACCAAATGAAAAACAACAAAGCCAGTGGACCTGGTGGGGTACCTTCTGAAATCTTCAAAGTGGGTGGAATTGAACTTGCACAACAACTTCACAAGCATACAGTGGTACCTCAGTTTAAGAACAGTCCGGTTTAAGAACGATTTGGTTTACGAACTCTGCAAAACCGGAAGTAGTGTCCCGGTTTGAGAACTTTACCTCGGTCTAAGAACAGAATCCGAATGGTGGAAGGGCACCGGTGGCGGGAGGCCTCGTTAGCACCTCGGTTTAAGAACGAAACGGATTAAGTTTGTAAACCAAGGTACCACCGTACTTGTTCATTTGTTACATTTGTGTCCTGCCTTTCTTCCAAGAGACTCAAGATGGCGCACGTGGTTCGTCTCTCTATTTTATCCTCACGGCAACCCTGGGTGCATGAAATAAAAGTTCCACCAGGCAGCAATGAATTTTTTAGGATTCTCTGAACTCTTGGAGACACATGGTTTATGGCTTATGACTAAATGCATCCGTGTTTTTGTTGTTATTATTGACAGGACGAAGTGGACCCAAAGAGAAAGAAAACAGAAAATGGCTCTTCAGCTTGATCCCCTCCCTTCTCCCCTCCATTATCTGTCCCCCCCCATCTTCCTTCCTCCACCTGTGCAGACCCCCACTTCTGTGCTGCAGCCACAGAGGACGAGAAGGGGTCACAAAGGCTTTCCAGCGAGGACAGAGGAAGCTGAAGATGGCTCCTTCCTAGCCCCCAAATCTGTTCCATATTACAGTGCTCCCTACAGCTGCTGATTTCTTCCTCCCCCCCCCCATTCGAATATCCCCAATATCCAGAAACATCGCCCCCCTACTTCTTCCCAATCACCCTCTCAAAATTGCTGCCTAACTGGAGATCCTCACATGCCTCTGCTTTTTGATACATCTTCTGTAAACTTCTTCTGCCCTGGACAAATTCCCGCCTCCCTCCCCCCCCCCCCACTTCCCCCTTCTTTTCTTTGGCCCCTTACAGAATTCCACAAATGCGGTGTGGAAATTTTATGGTGCTGAAATGTTAAATTGGGTCCAGAGCCTGGGATGTTAAAATGGGGCAGGGAACCTTGGGGTGATTTGTTGCTGTGTCCTGTGCCTGGTTCCCTTTCCATTGCTGGGAAAAGGCAAATATATAAATATATATATACATATATATACACAATTTAAATGTGTTTTTAAGTAAAACATAGACAAGATTTTCATTATTAATACATTTTTGTACAAATTTACAAGGCAGGCAACAAGCTGGAACTGGTCGACATTTTTTTCTTCTTCCAGAAGGCGAAGCTTGTTTTTAAATGTGTAAAGTAATGATGTGACTCAGTGTGTGTGTTCCTCATTTCGGGTTGTTTTTAAATTAAAAAAAATTAGGGACCAAATTTTGATTTCTCCCTTGTTCCTTTCAGGGTCTTTAGTTGTTTTTGTTTGTAAATTAACGCAGACCCATCTGCAGTATTTTCTATGGCACAGACATTATGAGGATGAGAAATATAAATATATATATTGTTTAGCACTGTAAATAAAAACCTTTCAAAAAGATTTCAAACAGTCCATACGTGTCTTGGGGTGTTGGTTAATTCTGACGCACATCTGCCTCTAGAGCAAGCCAGAACACTGCAGCTCACCTGTCACATTTATGTAGCCAACAATATAAACTGATTTATTTATTTTAAAAAGGTAAACAATGGTCTCGTCGCTCGTGCAGTGGGTGTCCTACCCATGAAATGGAACACCAGTGCTACAACATCCGGTGTTCCCAAGACTATGCAACCATTTTCACTAAAAAAAAAAAAAAATGAAAAGAAGAGATGAAGCATAGTAGAATACAGGTTCCGTTCTCATGATAAAAGTACAGTGGTACCTCGGGTTAAGAACTTAATTCGTTCTGGAGGTCCATTCTTAACCTGAAACTGTTCTTAACCTGAAGTGCCACTTTAGCTAATGGGACTTCCCGCTGCCGCTGCGCCGCCAGAGCACGATTTCTATTCTCGTCCTGAAGCAAAGTTCTTAACCCGAGGTACTATTTCTGGGTTAGCGGAGTCTGTAACCTGAAGCATCTGTAACCCGAGGTAAAGGTAAAGGGACCCCTGACCATTAGGTCCAGTCGTGACCGACTCTGGGGTTGTGGCGCTCATCTCGCTTTTTTGGATGAGGGAGCCGGTGTACAGCTTCTGGGTCATGTGGCCAGCATGACTAAGCTGCTTCTGGCGAACCAGAGCAGCGCACGGAAACGCTGTTTACCTTCCCGCCGGAGTGGTACCTATTTATCTACTTGCACTTTGACGCGCTTTCTAACTGCTAGGTTGGCAGGAGCAGGGACTGAGCAACAAGAGCTCACCCCGTCGCGGGGATTCGAACCACCAACCTTCTGATCGGCAAGTCCTAGGCTCTGTGGTTTAACCCACAGCGCCATCCGCATCCCTTTTGTAACCCGAGGTACCACTGTATAAAAAAAGGTGGTGTCACAAGACTATGAAATGTTAAGGAGCAGCTGTAGGTAAGAACTTAAAAGCCCTGCTGCATTCAATTGAAGGTGTCTAGGTACTAGAATACCTAGTTCAACATCCTGTATTTGCTAGTGAACAACTAGGCAGATGCTGCTGGGAAACGCAGGGGTAGGACATGAGGTAGGTAAAGGTAAAGGTAAAGGTACCCCTGCCCGTACGGGCCAGTCTTGCCAGACTCTAGGGTTGTGCGCTCATCTCACTCTATAGGCCGGGATCCAGCGCTGTCCGCAGACACTTCTGGGTCACGTGGCCAGCGTGACGAAGCTGCTCTGGCGAGCCAGAGCCACACACGGAAACGCCGTTTACCTTCCCGCTGGTAAGCGGTCTCTATTTATCTACTTGCACCCGGGGGTGCTTTCGAACTGCTAGGTTGGCAGGAGCAGGGACCAAGCAACGGGAGCGCACCCCGCCGCGGGGATTCGAACCACCGACCATGCGATTGGCAAGTCCTAGGCGCCGAGGTTTAACCCACAGCGCCACCCGCAAGGTTAGTACTCACTGTTATTCCCCATCATCCTGGTGGTGGTATGTGTCTTCTGTAAGTAGTAGATGCGGGTGGCGCTGTGGTCTAAACCACTGAGCCTCTTGGGCTTGCCGATCAGAAGGTTGGCGTTTCTGTGCGCTCTAGTTTCCATCACCGTGTTCCGTTGCACCAGAAGTGGTTTAGTCATGCTGGCCACATGACCTGGAAAACTGTCTGCGGACAAACACCGACTCTCTTGGCCTGAAAGCGAGATGAGTGCCTCTACCCCATAATTGCCTTTGACTGGACTTGACCATCCAGGGGTCCTTTACTTTTTACCTTACTGTAAGTAGTAGCCATTGTCCACTTGCCTGTCTTGGGACTCAAGAAAATGGTGATTTTATAAAGTGGTACCTCTGGTTAAGTGGGATGTGGGCAGCGCTGTGGGTTAAACCACAGAGCCTAGGGCTTGCCGATCAGAAGGTCGGCGGTTTGAATCCCCGTGATGGGGTGATCTCCTGTTGCTCGGTCCTTGCTCTTGCCAACCTAGCAGTTCGAAAGTGGAAGTAGATAAATAGGTACCACTCTGGCGGGAGGGTAAACAGCATTTCCGTGCGCTGCTCTGGTTCACCAGAAGCGGCTTAGTCATGCTGGCCACATGACCTGAAAGCTGTACGCTGGCTCCCTCAGCCAGTAAAGCGAGATGAGCGCCGCAACCCCAGAGTCGTCCATGACTGGACCTAATGGTCAGGGGTCCCTTTACCTTTACCTGTCTTGAGAGACAACAGAGTGAACCTCCAGGGATGAATTCAAACTCTTGCAGCACCAAAAGGGCCTCTCTGGGGCACAAGCCTGGGCTGTGTGTCTGGAGGTCTTGGGCTGCCCAGATGGCAAGGCCCATCTCTTGCCCTCACTTATGTGGTCCAAAGGAAAATGGAGCAATACATTTTGCACCAGCTGGGATCCAGGAGTTGACAGAAGGAGGTGTACAAGGCACCATCCAACTGCCTTAGGAGCTCCATCCCGGATTTGTGTAGGGTTGCCTATTCCCAAAGAGATCCCACAAGGCAGCTGACATTTAGGGTCAGAGTTTTACTTCTAGCTGAACTTCCTTCCTAGTTTGGCAAGCCCCATCTGCCCCTCACTTTCCCCTACAACACGAGCAGAAACCGCCTTCTTGACCATTGGACCCACTATTGGTCTTGTCTGCTCAATCGGCCAGAGCCTGTATTCACATACAGGAGAATTCCCGATCCACTATGGACTTAAAACTAAGTTGGCGGCCTCACATCTTGTGGAAGAATTCCACAGTATGCACTAGGAGAAGTTGTGGTCCCTTTTGTCCTGAATCCTTTAACACTCAGCGTCACTGGTTCTAGAATTAAGCGAGGAGAAACTTCTACCCACAGACATTTCTCTGCGGAGCCAAAATGTGTAAAAAACAGCCTCAGTCCAGTATACCTGAAGGAGCGTCTCCACCCCCATCGTTCTACCCGGACACTGAAGTCTAGCGCCGAGGGCCTTCTGGTGGTTCTCTTTCTGTGAGAAGCCATGTTACAGGGAACCAGGCAGAGGGCCTTCTTGGTAGTGGCACCCGCCCTGTGGAACGCCCTCCCACCAGATGTCAAAGAGAAAAGCAACTACCAGACTTTTAGAAGACATCTGAAGGTAGCCCTGCTTAGGGAAGCTTTTAATATTTGATGTATTACAGTATTTTAATATTTTTTTGGAAGCCGCGCAGAGTGGCTGGGGAGGCCCAGCCGGATGGGCGGGGTATAAATAAATTATGATGATGATGATGAAGATGATAAGAACAATCCATTTGCAGCAGCAGTAATGGGACGAGAGGACTTGTCTGGAATTGCCTGTGCTGATTTAGTACATTTAGTGAGCAAAAAACCCAACAACCCATGGTTTCAATAAAACCCAACTAGGACAGAATGAGGTTTGTTAAATTGTTCTCTGACTGACACGCCTCCCAAGATTTGGACATACTTCTGGGAAAGGCCTCACGGTTGTTAGAATATTCTATCAGAATATTGCCTGGTAGAGTAGAGACAAGTGTGTCCTGCACATTGCTTGGGAGGAGCAGGAATGACTGTGGTCCTGTTATCTCACAAGGTTCGGTCTGCAGAATCCCACTTAAAGGTCTGCAGCTTGAAAATCAGTCTTTGCTTGAGACTTGACTACAAGCCATAGTAGACCGGAGGATGGGAGGTGTAGTCCAGGGGTCGGCAACCTAAGGCCCATGGGCTGGAAGCGGCTCACGGAGGCCGTTTAACTGGCCCTCAAGCTGCCCTCGAACCAAGCCACCCACTCAGTGAGTCCCCACATACTGTGCTAAACCAGTGCAGCGCACGGGGACTCTCTCCTGCGGCTCCGGAAATCACTTCTGCGCAGGCGCAATTTTCAGCATCTGGGCATGCACAGAAGTTATTTCCGGTGCTGCGGACATGTGCAGATGCGATTTCTGGCATCACGATGCGTCAGTCTGGCCCACAGAGGATCTCCGCAGGAGTGATCCAGCCCATGCCCGGTAAGCCTTGCTGACCCCTGGTGTAGTCCAAAGTTTCTGGACTAGGCTGCAGCAGATGGGCTTAGATGGACCATTGGCCTGATTCAAGGTAAGAAAGCTTCAGGAGTTCTTACAGAAACACAGCCTTCAGATTCATAGATCATAGAATTGTAGAATTTGAAGGGACCGCAAGGTTCATCTTCTAGTCCAACTCTCTGCAATGCAGAAATCTTTTGCCCAGTGTGGGCCTCAAACCCACAAACTTGGATTCAAAGTCTGATGCTCTACCAACAGAGCTATCCCAGCTGACTCAGAGAACCTCTTTCCCAGCAAATAATTTCAGAGGGTGGCTGTAACAGTTGGTTGCAGTGAAAATGAAGAAGAAAGCTTGAAGAATGAAGGCCTGATGAGAATAATGGCTGCCCAATATACCGTATTTTTGGCTTTATAAGACGTACCAGACCACAAGACGCACCTAGTTTTTGGAGGAGGAAAACAAGAAAAAAATATTCTGAATCTCAGAAGCCAGGACAGCAAGAGGGATCGCTGCACAGTGAAAGCAGCAATCCCTCTTGCTGTTCTGGCTTCTGGGATAGCTGCGCAGCCTGCATTCACACACACATTTCCCCTTACTTTTTAGGAGGGAAAAAGTGAGTCTTATAGAGCAAAACATATGGTAAAACCCAACTCAACAGTTGCACTAGTGGAAACTTAAAGTGCAACAGGTTGTTTAAAAAGAGGATTAGATAAGTTAATGGTCCATAAGGCCATCAGCGGCTACACCTTACAGTAGGTATATCCAGTTATCACTGGAACGATTTCCAGGTGGGCAAGTACTGTACATCAAACACACCCAAATATTCCCAGCATGGGAAGCGTATATAACAGGAAAATCTGGAGATGGTTTCTCTGCTCCCTCTGGTGGCCACACATAACACTGATTCCAACTTTGTGACACCAGCTCCTGCCAGGATTTTACGTTTTTTTCAGGGTGGGAACTACAGACACCTCTAAATCATAGCTGTCAACTTTCAGATTTGAAAATAAGGGATCAGCAGCCTCGAAAATAAAGGATCAGCAGCCTCACCTGTCCCTGGGATAGTCTACCGGATATCTAACAATCCAGGATAGCAGCGGGAAGCAGCGGGAAACGGCGCTGGAATAAGGGAATTTCCTGCACAAAAAGGGAAGGTTGACAGCTATGCTCTAAATCTCAGGCTGATTTCTGGCTTTCCTTGGCAAATGAACTAAAGAAAACTGTGTGCCATGCAAGCAATCCAGCAGTGGCAATGCTTGACTCTTGCCTCCGTTAAAATGCCGGTTCTGTCACTGCCTGAGAGTCATTTTTCATGAGAAACTCTGCATGTATGTTTTAAAGCAGAACTCCCAAGTGTCTCTATCTTCCAGGGACAGTCCCAGATTTATAGAAGCTGTCCTGGTTTTTTATTGGATCCTGGAGTGTCCCACTCTTCCTTAGGACATTCCTATTTCTGTCTACTGTCTCCAGGATTCATGCGGAAGGAGAAGTCAGGGGTTTTGAATGTATGGTGTGGATTGATGTGTTGCCTCAGAATGCATGTGGAAGATCATTTCTTTGAATACTTCCTGGGAGTAAAAATCTATTCCAAGGTTTTTTTTGTCTTTACCTTGCAACCCACCCTTCCACCTTTAACCTTTCAACGCCACACCTTCATCTTTTTGTCCATGCAACATTCTTCAGAGAGACATGTAAAGTTGTTGTTGTTGTTTAGTCGCTTAGTCGTGTCCGCCTCTTCGTGACCCCCTGGACCAGAGCACACCAAGCACTCCTGTCTTCCACTGCCTCCAGCAGTTTGGTCAAACTCATGTTTGTAGCTTCGAGAACACTGTCTCCCCCTCTTGTCCTCTGTCGTCCCCTTCTCCTTGTGCCCTCCATCTTTCCCAACATCCAGGTCTTTTCCAGGGAGTCTTCTCTTCTCATGAGTCAAAGTCTTGGAGCCTCAGCTTCAGGATCTGTCCTTCCAGTGAGCACTCAGGGCTGATTTCCTTCAGAATGGATCAGTTTGATCTTCTTGCAGTCCATGGGACTCTCAAGAGTCTCCTCCAGCACCAGAAATCAAAAGCATCCATTCTTTGGCGATCAGCCTTCTTGATGGTCCAGCTCTCACTTCCATACATCACTACTGGGAAAACCATGGCTAGTGAGGGAAAATTTCCGGGTCAGTTGCGCACTAACTCCGTGGAAACTGGTAGGGAAGAGAAATAGGATTCGGATTCTTTGCTTCAGGCATTCCGGTGTCTTCCATTGCACTGCTCTTGCTTCCTTCGAAATGTGCTCTGCGCCCGCCTTAGGCTGCAAGACTTGCCTGTGGCTCCTGGGACTCTTGAGATCTGACCCTGCTGGTCTCCGACCTGGAACAACGCTCCTGTTTTTGCCAGATTCGAAAAAATAAAACACTGGTTTTGTGCAGCCTTGCATGTTTAGCAGTTACCAGCGGTGGAAAACTCCCTGTTCTCGCCCTCGTGCCGCCTCATAACAATACTGGTGGTGGTTTTACTTTTGGTGTCACACTAGGAAAATGTAACCGAAGATGGCTCGTTGTTGTTGTTTCAAAGGGCAGGTTTTTTTTTTAAAAAAAAAACAACCCCAAATGTTTTGTTTTTATTTCTTTTTTCCTGCAAGGGAATCCTACGAAACATTGCTCATGGTGATGCAATGTGAAGATGAATATGGTAGCCACAAGCAGTCAGTCAGGCCGGGCACAAAATCATTTCATAAATGTACAGAAGAGGACAACAGAGGACGAGATGGCTGGACAGTGTTCTCGAAGCTACAAACATGAGTCTGACCCAACTGCGGGAGGCAGTGGAAGAGAGGAGTGCCTGGCGTGCTCTGGTCCAGGGGGTCACGAAGAGTCAGACACGACTAAACGACTAAACAACAACAGCATCACTGAGCTAATGAGATGTGCAATTATATGCATACAGCTCCCATTTGTTTTGATGGTTGCCAAGGCTGCTTCTAAGTCTCGGATTCTAAGCTGTAGGCCATGTCCAGAAACCTTTGGGAGAAGCCAGAAGTGTTTAGAATGGCATCATAGTGCTTTAAATGTGTGGAATGTGGTGACAGGGGACAGATCCTGAGAACTCAGGACTAAGTAGAGAATGGGGCTGGTAGCACCCACTGGGTGGGTGAGTGCAAAGGGTGGCAGGTCTCCCTGTGCGACATAGACATGGGTGCTCAAACAACTGGATATACTTTAGTTTCATGAAATGTTATGATCCACCAGGAACCATTTATTACCCGCTATAATATCGCGCTTTACTTTTTAGGCTAACCTTTGTCAGCCTTTTCATGTGCAGCAAAAACAGTATATGGATCTCCCAGTATGGTCTGAAGGTACATGAGGCCACTGCTGTCCTTGAAGCTAAGCAGGTCCAAGTCTGGCCAATGTACGGATGGGAGACTTTCAGAGATGTATATGCTGCTTTGAGTTGCCAGATGGAAGAAAGGGGAGATATAAATGTAAGGATTTTTTATTAAAAGCATGTGTCCTTTCCTATGTTCGCAATGACTCACGGTTTTAAGCAAATTAATCTGACTTCACTTTACACGAGTAGGGGGAGCGAAACTGAAAATATTCTGCCCCCTCATCCAAAGATTCCACTCCTTCCACAGCAGCCTTTTAATTTGCAATGGATATAATTCATTCATTATAACAACTGTGTTGTTATTGCTGCTTATTTGTTTTCTGTGCAAACTACCGTAGTTTTTGTCCAGACCTAATTTGTGGCCATCGCATCCCCAACCCCACGCATGGTTGCAGTACCAGCCTGTCCACGGCAAACTGGCAAAATACTAAGGATTTTCAGGGTTACTGTTCCTTTAATTAGTGATTTCCCCCTTGTTGCTTTCTTTTAAAGTGGCTAGTTTGCTTTTTTCCTGATCCACAATTAATCCCTGTTTTGGGGTGGGGGTTAAGAACTCCTCTTTGCAGCCCGAGCAACTGCTCATTACTGTATTTTTAAATTTTGTTTTTTTGGGTAGTGCAATTTTGCTACTGGGAAATTAATGAGCAACTGCTCTAGCTGCAAATGGCAAAAAAGTTAATTAAACCTGCCCCCCCCCCCCCGAGGGAAAGAGGAGCCAATTAAGGATTTATTCAGGCATGTTGAGGCCAAGGTAGCCACAGGAAGCAATCAATTATCTGCTTTAAAATAAAGAGGCAAGGAGGAACCAATTAATTAAAGGGGCAGTTGAAGGGAGATGGGAAACTTTGCCGAATGGGATTTACTCCTGAGTAAACATCTGGTGGAACGTGGGTGGCGCTGTGGGTTAAACCACAGAGCCTAAGGCTTGCCGATCAGAAGATCAGAAGGTCGGCGGATCGAATCCCCATGACTGGGTGAGCTCCCGTTGCTCGGTCCCTGCTCCTGCCCACCTAGCAGTTTGAAAGCACATCAAAGTGCAAGTAGATAAATAGGTACCGCTCCGGCGGGAAGGTAAACAGTGTTTCCGTGCGCTGCTCTGGCTCACCAGAAGCGGCTTTGTCATGCTGGCCACATGACCTGGAAGCTGTATGCCGGCTCCCACGGCCAATAAAACGAGATGAGTGCCACAACCCCAGAGTCGGTCACGACTGGACCTAATGGTCAGGGGTCCCTTTACCTTTAAACATCTGGTGGGCTCTGGCTTATTCGGACAGACATTTCTGAATTTTTATGAAGGATTTCTATTTTAAGTTTTGTGGGAAATCACCCTTTAAAATCTACTAATGGATTCCAGAAAAGCAATGCTTCGTTGGTAGGAAAGCAGTCCAAGAGCAAGTGGCTAAAATGGTGAACTGTGCTCCATAGTAGGTCAGAATCTTCTGTCTGCTGCTCTTAATGACAGCCATAGTCACCATCTACAGAGTTTAACTGATCATGACTCATGCTAGGGGCCACCCCCCCCCAAAACCCCCCAAAATACACCCTGTTGTTGTTTAGTCGTTTAGTCGTGTCCGCCTCTTTGTGACCCCCTGGACCAGAGCACGCCAGGCACTCCTGTCTTCCACCGCCTCCCACAGTTTGGTCAAACTCATGCTGGGAGCTTCGAGAACACTGTCCCACCATCTCGTCCTCTGTCGTCCCCTTCTCCTTGTGCCCTCCATCATTCCCAACATCAGGGTCTTTTCCAGGGAGTCTTCTCTTCTCATGAGGTGGCCAAAGTCTTGGAGCCTCAGCTTCAGGATCTGTCCTTCCAGTGAGCACAAAATACACCCTAGATGAGGATAATGAATTGTTAGTCAAAATGACCTTCCTTATCACCCAGGGATGTGGCAATAAGGTTGCATACCCTCCAACATTTCTCCAATGTTTGCAATAGAGATGTCCTATTCCATTATTCTTATTATTACACCACCCATCTGATTGAGTTCCCCCAGCCACTCTGGGTAACTACCAACATATATAAAAACGTAATTATAAAACATTAAACATTTTCTGGGGGAAAAAACTTCCCTATACAGAGCTGCCTTCAGATGTCTTCTAAAGGTTGTATAGTTACTTATCTTCTTGGCTCGGGAGTCACATAACTCCATACCCACCAATATTTAGCCGAAGAAAACAGGGACATGCTAAGGAAAAGTGGGGCATTCCGGGATCAAATCAGAAACTGGGACAGCTTTGGTAAATCTGGGACTGTCCCCGGAAAATAGGGACACTTGGATGGTCTGAAGTTGGTTGCATTCAGCGGGTCCCAGGGAGTGCTGGAAAAGACGACACTGAGCAAAGTCGTCTGACCAGCTTCTTATGTTCCTATTTTTTCTCTCTCTCACACACACAAACACATGTTCACACACAGCTCCCAGCTGACAATGACGTCCTCCTAAAGGCATAGGAACAAATTCACGATTTTGTGGTCTCCATGCTATTTGCTTGTGGTATATAATGAGGGGAAATGGAGGGTTATCACACAAACATGGGTTACTCTAGTAAACACCTGAAAGAGGAAAATAATCAGTAAGTGTCTCTGACTGTATGAACCGACTTGCCCTTCAGTTTCAGCCGTTCGTATCCAGATTTTGCTTCTGCTGAGAAGCAAAATGACTATAGAAGCTTCTATTTGCCCACAAATATGGAAAACAAAGCAAATCATGTATCAGGTGATGGGTTAGTGACCGGGAACTTACAGCACTAGTACAAGACCTGTTTGGGTCACCAGCAATTTTGGTTTAACTGATATATATATTTGAGGCTTTCAAAAGCTTTCCAGGAATACAGCTGTGTTGAAGGATCTTTTAACCTCAGTCTATACAAAACGCCAAACTCTATTTCTTAGAAAAACAGGACCTCGTCTTTTTCTGTGGAAGGAGATGGGACTTGCAAGGGTGCCAACTTGGTGCTGGCTGGGGTTAATGTTAGTTTAGTCAGTTCTATTTTTCTAGAGAAAGAGGTGCTGGGACTCGCCATGAAGCCTCCCTTGTTCTCTTAGAATGGCAATGGCACCCACCTGAGAGGTGCCAGAACTGAGTTTTGTTGAGTTTTGGTGGAAAAAAACCCATGGCTGTAGTCAGTGCTGGATTTAAAGGTCAAGGTAAAGGTAAAGGGACCCCTGACCATTAGGTCCAGTCGTGGCTGACTCTGGGGTTGCGGTGCTCATCTTGCTTTATTGGCCGAGGGAGCCGGCGTATAGTCACATAATTGAAATGCATTTCTTTATAGCTTCTTATGGAAGTTACATAACTGCAGATATTCAAACCACGGCAAATAGAGAATACTAAGAATAGAGTAACTACCCTGCCTTTTTAAAATTTCAAACCTTCTAAAATGGGTAATTCGAACTTTCTTTACTTGCAGATATAGCTGATCAAGATATTCTTTTTCTATATTTATCACAGTTCCTTCTTAAATTCGTAAATTGTCTATTAAAAAATATGCTCACAATCCCATTACTCCATTATTCCATTACTCACTATATACAACTTGTGTAATAATATCACCTCAGGTTTGATACACGAAAGCCGCCTATATGTTTCTCATCTGCCGTCACTTTTTCCTTAATTCTTGCTTATTTCTTGGTCCACAAAACCTTTTTATTAGTCTATTCCATTTTCTAATTTCACTTTCTTCCATTTTTATTGGCAAATCCTAAAAGCTAAAGTAGAATGCTCTCTGGTGCTTTGTTACAAGTTAAATTAAAAAGAACAATAATACTTGAATAGACTTTTTCAGAGCTATCTATTGCTTTCTCTGATCATGATTTCAATTAATTATGGCCATTTCATACAGACCCTCCAAGTGCAGTGGCGGAGCTTCATGCTCTGGTATGGGGGGGGGGGCGCGGAGAGCAGGGGGGGGCTGGCACGTGTCCTGGGGCAGGGTGCCCAGCATGGGGGGGGGGGGCAGCCGCGATGGCACCCTGCTGCCCCCCTCCTCTGCCAGTGTCCAAGTGTGCTATTTTCCAGGGACAGTCCCAGATTTACAGAAGCCATTCTGGTTTCTGATTTGATCCAGGATTGTCCCACTTTTCCTTAGGATGTCCCTATTTTCATCGGAGAAATGTTGGAGGGTATGGAGTTATGCGACCCCCAAGCCAAGGTGATAAGTAGCTATGTAACCTTCAGAACACATCTGAAGGCACCCCTGTATAGGGAAGTTTTTTTAAAAAAATGTTTAATGTTTTATTATGTTTTTATATTTGTTGGAAGCCGCCAAGAGTGGCTGGGGTAACCCAGTCAGGTGGGCAAGGAATAATAATAATAATAATAATAATAATAATAATAATAATAATAATAATAGTAAAGAACATCTCTGTTTTCATTGGAGAAATGTTGGAGGGTATGTTTCCTACATTATATGCCTAGAAATCTGGCATCGTGGCTGGTATCTACTGGTAGACCTCCTACCTTCATGAATTTGCAGGTAATGGTAAATAACCACATTGATGTTAGTTATTTAAGTGATTTAGGGTTTGGTGAATGGTGGGCGCCACTGCAATTATAAAAGAACAAGGGAGGTGTTCATAGTGAGTTCCGGCACCTCTTTTTCTAGAAAAATAGCACTGCAAATAAGTTAGGTAGGTCAGGCTGGTGTAGCAAGAACAACCTGTGACATGTTAAACCTTTGCAGATTTCTGATGGCTATGAGCTCCCTGGGCCAGAGGCTATGTCACAGTCACACAGCTTTATCTCCACTTCACTGAAAATGCCTTTCTGTGAGATCTTTTCTCAGTACCCTCTGACCCAAGGTCTTGTGTGACCTTCCATCAGCCGTCAATGTGCTGCTGGTCAGGGTTAGTGCTAGAAATTATAAACAAGAAGCCACAGTAGAGTCAGCGTTTAGAATGGGCTGAAACAGAGACAACAGAGACGTCAAATCTAAAGATAGAGGCACATGCTGAGTAAAACAGAACCTCCGGATGGAGCCATCATTTCACAGAAGCTCACTCAGCACAAAAGCCACTCGACCAGAAATGTCTCTTGAACCAGAGCTCCCATTCCCTCAGGACAGACACCTCAACCTTAGTTCCCAGCTTGTTGATCTTACTCCCACTTTACATTAGTCCTTCCAACTCACCTGCGTGGATTGTCTTAAAGGTAAAGGGACCCCTGACCATTAGGTCCAGTCGTGGCCGACTCTGGGGTTGCAGCGCTCATCTCGCTTTATTGGCCGAGGGAGCCGGCATACAGCTTCCGGGTCATGTGGCCAGCATGACTAAGCCACTTCTGGCGAACCAGAGCAGCGCACGGAAACGCTGTTTACCTTCCCGCTGGAACGGTTCCTATTTATCTACTTGCACTTTGACGTGCTTTCGAACTGCTAGGTTGGCAGGAGCAGGGACCGAGCAACGGGAGCTCACCCCGTCGCGGGGATTCGAACCACCGACCTTCTGATCGGCAAGTCCTAGGCTCTGTGGTTTAACTGTATCCCTGTGGATTGTCTTATCTTCTGGCAAATTACAGGAAATGCAACAAATGTGAGCTGGCTCTCAGGGACTGATCTGTAACGCTGCCAGGTCCATTCAACAAGCAGGATAAAAGGATAATGTTGTATGGAAGATGTCAGTCCTTTTCTTGCAGATCAATGTTTCTTTCATGAGATGGTTAATTTGTCCATAAGCACGATGTCCCATAATGGCAAAATCCGAGCTTCCAAAAGATTCGCATTTAAAGTTTTCTGATGAACACCTTTTCCAATTGCATTGTTCGAAGATGTTGCCACAGGAAGAGATGGCATGATTCCTTTCCCTCCACAAGATCTGTGTCAAGGATGATCCAGCCCCCTTGATAGCCGTGCAAAATCAAAATCAGGATATGTATTTACATCTGGGAACAGTTTCGCTTGTAAAGAACATAAGCAATAGGATTCCATGAGTATTTGGCCACATCTACATTATACATTTAGGACAGTATCATGGCACTTTAAACCTGTGGTTCCCAATGTGGGGCACATGCCCCACAGGGGGGCAATTTGATTTTTAAGGGGGGCAATTCAAGAATGAGTTATTAACAGGGAATGGCCTTTTAGGCTTCCTCCACATGAATAGTTCACTTTTTGAATAATAAGGATTATATGTCACAAGGGGGGGGGGGATGCACCAGGATTTTAGAGATGCTTAGGTGGGGCATGGACAAAAAATAGGTTGGGAGCCACTGCTTTAAACAGTCATGACTTTTACCAAAGAATCATGGGATCTGTAGTGTGTTATGGGTGTTGAGAGATGTTAGGAGACCCCTATTCCCCTCACAGAGCTACAACTCCCAGAGTTCATTAGGAAGAGAAATTGCTTGTTAAACAACTTTGGGAGTTGTAGCTCTGTAAGGGAAATAGGCGTCTCCTAAGAACAGGGCCATAGGCCATAGGGACGCGGGTGGCGCTGTGGGTTAAACCACAGAGCCTAGGACTTGCCGATCAGAAGGTCGGCAGTTCGAATCCCCGCGACGGGGTGAGCTCCCGTTGCTCGGTCCCTGCTCCTGCCAACCTAGCAGTTCGAAAGCACGTCAAAGTGCAAGTAGATAAATAGGTACCGCTCCGGCGGGAAGGTAAACGGCGTTTCCGTGCACTGCTCTGGTTCGCCAGAAGCGGCTTAGTCATGCTGGCCACATGACCTGGGAGCTGTACGCCAGCTCCCTCGGCCAATAAAGCGAGATGAGCGCCGCAACCCCAGAGTCGGCCACGACTGGACCTAATGGTCAGGGGTCCCTTTACCTTTAAGAACAGGGCCAGCCCACCCAGGAGGCAAGATGAGGTGACTGCCTCAGGTGGCAGGATCCACAGGGACAGCAGATTCTGATGTCCATCTTTCTCCCCCCCCCACCCCGTTCCTGACGTAGATCTTCCCTCACCTTTTCTTCCCTGGTGCCATTTTGGGGTCCACCTCAGATGCCAAAATTTCTTGGGCTGGCCCCGCCTAACCACCCTCATCACCGTTAACCAACTGTAGTTCCCAGGATTCTCTGGGGCAAGCCATGACTGTTTAAAACGGTATGATACTGCTGTAAATGTAT
Organism: Podarcis muralis; assembly: GCF_964188315.1. Classification (NCBI taxonomy): domain Eukaryota; kingdom Metazoa; phylum Chordata; class Lepidosauria; order Squamata; family Lacertidae; genus Podarcis; species Podarcis muralis. The sequence continues at coordinate 3,574,247 of NC_135671.1, read as the reverse complement.
AGTGCACATGGTGCCTTTTATGCAACTCCATTTATATTGCCCTCTCCTGCACATTCTTAATGAACAAGAAACTACAACTAATCCAGAATGCAGCAGCTAGACTGGGGCGGCCGCTGAGACCACATAACACCGGTCTTGAAAGACCTACATTGGCTCCCAGTATGTTTCCGAGCACAATTCAAAGTGTTGGTGTTGACCTTTAAAGCCCTAAACAGCCTCGGTCCTGTATACCTGAAGGAGCGTCTCCACCCCCATCGTTCTGCCCGGACACTGAGGTCCAGCGCTGAGGGCCTTCTGGCGGTTTCCTCGCTGCGAGACACCAAGTTACAGGGAACCAGGCAGAGGGCCTTCTCGGTGGTGGCACCCGCCATGTGGAACGCCCTCCCATCAGATGTCAAAGAGATAAACAACTACCTGACATTCAGAAGACATCTTAAGGCAGCCCTGTTCAGGGAAGTTTTTAATGTGTGACATTTTAGTGTATTTTTGGTCTCTGTGGAAGCCGCCCAGAGTGGCTGGGGAAACCCAGCCAGATGGGCGGGGTACAAATAATAAATTATTATTATTATTATTATTATTCAAGATTGGCCTTCTCTAACCTGGATCCTTCCAGGTGTTTTGGGCTGCAGTGCAGGATGTGCTGGCAGGGGCTGATGGGACTGGTACTCCCGACCATCTTGTGGGCCCAAGGTTGGGGGAAGTTAGCTGATCCAGACCTGGTCAGAAACTCCTTGGTGTCCACCTACATGTGGTCCAGCAGCCTCAGCATCTCCACATTCTCAAAGTATCACCAGCACCGCCACTTTCTGACTTAACCAAGATAAAGAAACCGTACCATAAAAGGGAAAAGATGAAAGAAGAGCACCAAAGAAACTGTGCGATGAAAGGGTAGAGATCAAAGAAAAACACCCAGGGCACTTCCTGAGAAACTGGCCCTATGTACATTTTCCACTGCAAGCAAAACCGTGAAGAAAAACAACGGTTACTGAGTGGACCGAATGAGATGGAAACAGTTTCCATTGCAAGTTGCTTTCTAGAACTCACTCGGCTGCCTTCCTGCACATGGCTCAGCCTGGGGCTGATTTCTTGGCTGTGACGTCGCTCACTGCAGCGCCACCAGGAAACCAGCAGCCCACCTGCAATATAAGGGCGACTACGGAAGTCTTTGATCAGAGATCCACCTCCATTTCCTTAGCCTCAGGTTCTTGTGGGGTCCAGTCTGCAGCTCCCCTTTCAAACCCTTCCTTTTTCAGCCAGAGGGAGGAGAAGAAGAAGCTTGAGGGCGCTCACCCACCTGTTCCTGTGACACCACTATGACTTTACTATTCTTCTTCTGGACTATTGTCCTCAGTCTGCAGCTGACTATTGGTAAGAAGAGTGGCCCAGGATACCTGAAGGCAGGGTGGGGTTAGTGGTTGCTGTAGGTGTTGCTTCAGCTTTTTTCGCATCTGAGCTCCTGCAGGAGGTCTCCATCTCTGCTCCATGCTCTTAAGCAACAAAGACCCACCCCTTCCAGACCCTAATTTCGCTCCCTCCGTTTTATCATGGCAACAGACCTGGGTGGCATAGGCTAGGCTGAGAGATATCGTCCTCTCGGGCATGTTTGTAACCTCATCTTTTCCTTGATTGGCTCCACAATCTTCTTGCAGCCCAAAATGTTCCTTGTGCACCAGGAGAAGCATGCAGGGTGTGGGCTGAAGAAGGCGGACGAGCTTTGCTTCCTTGTCACCTGAGTCGTCGGAGGTTGAAGAGCAGCTTCAGGCAGCTGTACAAGGGATTAGCTCTTCGCTGGGTGCATCATGGAGACAGGTAAGGCACCCATTTCTATGCACTCGGGGTTGGGGGGGGACAGGGGTCTTTAAATCACCGTGTTTTTCACCCTATAGGACGCACCCGACCATAGGACGCACCTTGTTTTAGAGGGGGAGAACAAGAAAAAAAAAATTCCCCTTCTCTGCTCAGCGCCCCTTCAGCGAAGTGACAGGAGAAATGGAGCCCCTTCCATTTCTCCTCCCGCTTGGCTGAAGGGGCGCTGCGCAGCTTTCCCTCTCTGCTGAAGCCAGGAGAGTCTTGCTCTCCTGGCTTCAGCAAAAGGAACCCGAAGCCTTTGGAGCGAAGCTCGAGTTCCCGCTGCACTCCAAAGGCTTCAGGTGGCTATCCCTGAAGCGCCTGGAGAGCGAGAGGGGTCGGTGCGCACTGACCCCTCTTGCTCTCCAGGCTTCAGCGAAAGCAATGTGAAGCCTCCGGAGCGCGGAGGGAGCGCTCCCTCTGTGCTTTGGAGGCTTCGTGTTGCTATCGCTGAAGCCAAGGAGCCTGGCATTCGCTCCATAGGATGCACACACATTTCCCCTTCATTTTTGGAGGGGGAAAAGTGCGTCCTATAGAGTGAAAAACACGGTACTTTTATTTACCACTTTCTCTTCCTTCCCCTCAACTCCCTCCATTCCACCTACCCCTACCTCTCTCCTGTATCCCCTTTCTGGGCTACTGCCCCACTCGTCCAGCACTTAACAGTTGAGTTTCGTCCTCCATTTTCCTCAGCTCCCACAGGAAACGCCACTTGGTGCTCATGGTGGAGCCAAGCGGCGTCAAGAAAATGGCCCGTTCCACGATGCACCGAGCAACCGTCTGGGACCCTGGCTTCATCCGTGGGAATTTTTCGCTCAGGATTGAGCCGCTGCGGAAAGAGGATTCAGGAACCTATGTGGCCGTGGTGAAGTTTGCCAAAGAGGTGTTGCGCTGCCAGGTGGAGCTTGGTGTGGCGTCAGGTAGGTGAATCTGACAGCTGGCAGCAGCTGCAGGAAGTACAGTAGCCAGATTCTGTCAAGCAAGCTATCTGAAGAGCTACTTTGGAACATGGAAGGGAGAGCATGGCCGAGGGTAGCCAAACCCTTTGCCACCTTCCCTCACTGCCCTCAGTTGCTTTAAGCCCTACCCACTTCCAGCATCAGAGGTGGGCTGGGAGAAAAGTTCTTAAAGAGATGGGGTGTAAAGAGGGGAGGGAATGGCAGGGGCGTTGCTACACTTGCGGTGCAGGCCTGTGAGGCAAGTTGGCATAAATTGGCAGATGGTTTTGGGCAAATTAAGATGGTGGATGGCTCAAGTGTCACTGGCACTACACTTTGCGGAAAACACACCCACGCTGGTAAGTAAGGGATGGAAGGATCTGTCAATTTCAGTCCTCTTGGATTCTCATTTTTCAAATCTTAGATTCAATTCTCTACCCTTTTGCAGCGATTTGCATTAAAAAAAAATCCACTGGCATTTTCATGGGAGTTTCTTCCAATAAAAGTCTTTTTTTGCATGCACTATTGACAGATGAATGCATTTTTGCACGTCTTCTTCACTAATTTGTATGCAAACTTTCCCCTAACAGAATGAATTTTGCAAACACTGTTTGACAAAATTCAGATAAGTGCAAACTTCAAAGGATGGCTGTGTTTCGGTTCTTATATTGTTTTGGAAAGTGTTGGTTTTTATAAATTCACCTTTGAATGCAAACTGAATCTAACAGCTGCTCCATCCCTACCTGAAAGGAAATATCTGTTGTTGTTCAAGTCTCTAAAAATAGAGGGACGTGACAAGAGACCTGGAGCTGGGTCGGGCCCTGTCAGCTACCCCTTAATAATGCCCTTGCAGAATGGTTTGACTCCCTTCACCAATCCTCACTTGATGTGTGAATGAGGCAGAATTCACCCCCTCTTGCAAAGAAAAGGTGACTGCACCATTTCATCCGCTATGCCCCTTGGACTTGACTGTTTTCTCCAGAAAGGAACAGATGGAGATGTTAGCTATATGATGAAAGTCATCTCTTGTGATATGGACATCAGTGTATGATTCTCCTTTTCCTTCAGTGACGCCTGATTCTCCCGGTCCCCTGATTGAGTCTGAACCTATCCAGTTAACCTGCAACTCCACACATCCAGAAACCCCCCAAGAGATACGTTGGTTCCATGCAGGTCTTCTCATCGCCAGCTCTGGTCGGTTCTGTTCCCTGAACCAGACTCTGGTTATCTCCAGATCATTCAGGAGTGATTCTGGGCCCTGGGTCTGTCAACTCACCTTTGCAGATGGGGAGAAAATTTATGCCACGTACAACCTGAAAGTCATAGGTAAGATTTGCCTTTTGCTTTTCCAGTTTCGCCAACCATAGAGTGCTTCCTCTTAGGATAAAAATACAATAAATAAATATTCTCTTGAAGAATCAGAACACATTTCCATTCTAAATTCCTGCCGCCCCTGTTGAATTTTGTGGGATTCACAGGGCCTTGCAGAGCCAGGCAGAGGCCCTGGCCAGGTGGATAATGTGCCCCCCCTTTTTTTACCCTGGGGATAACTGAAGTCTTATAAATAAGTATATAAATAATTTATACAAAAGTTATGCTGACAAATAATTTTATTTCAAATTTTATTTATAAAGACAAAAGGGAAAATATAGATAAATATGCTGACTGAGGCCCCCTTTGGAATCGGAGGGCTGGGCCAAGTGGCCCATATGCCCCCCCCCTCTGTCTGGGCCTGATTCACACAATATCATGTCTCTCCCCCCCCAACCCAGGATTTGCTGAGCCAGCCGCACCTGTAGTCTATGCTGCGGCAGGATCTGATGCCCACCTGCCCTGCCTTCTGAACGACAATCCCACAGACTACGGCATTTCTAGGGTGGCAGCACGTTGGAGCTACGCAGCAAGGAGAGAACCAAAGGCAATAACCACCCTCAGTAATGGGAGCAACAGAAATTTTACTCTCCATCTTTCTGCGGTGGGTCTTGATGATGCAGGTTGGTACACCTGTGAGATCGCCATTCAAGGAACAAACATCACGAAGAACATCACACTGGCAGTAATGACAGGTGAGGAGCGGGTTATAGTGCTTCAGGTTAAGAACATTGCTTCAGGCTGAGAATAGAAATCGTGCTCCAGCGGCACAGCAGCAACAGAAGGCCCCATTAGCTAAAGTGGTGCTTCAGGTTAAGAACAGTTTCTGGTTAAGAACGTACCTCCGGAACGAATTAAGTACTTAACCCGAGGTACCACTGTGTTTCTTTATTTTGTGAGGAGTGGGAGACACAGAAAGAGCCAAGTAGATTTCTAGGTTGGCGAGTTGTGTCCCACATGTTAAGATCTCTGAAAGAAAAAGAACAGTGGAGTCCAGCAATGGGTTGGGGGGGAGAAGGCAAGTGAGGGGTGATCTCCTTGTCTGGGGAGTGCGCTTGTCCTTTCTGAAAAGGCAGCTTAAAAGGTTATCCCATGATGCTCTTATTGCAGGAATCCCATCTAGATGTCATTCAAATCGTAGCCATTCAGTCTGGATCAGGGGTGGCCAACTCCCAAGAGACTGCGATCTACTCACAAGAGTTAAAAACTGGCAGTAATCTACCCCCTTTTTGGGGGGTTCAGGTCAAAGTTGTTGAGCTTCTGTTTATGGGCTGCAGGCTAAAATGTTTAGCTTTTTTTAGGGGAGCCAAAGTTCTTGCGCTTCTTTGGGGGGAGCCAGTGATCTACCACAGACGTCCAGTGATCTACTGGTAGATCACAAACTACCTGTTGGACGTGCCTGGTCTAGTTTAATCCACCAAAGCTCTGGTTGGTGAATCTGGAGTGGCGGCGGCTGTAATGTCAGGAATTCTGTAAGCTGAGGGCAGGCTTGTGTGGTTTCCGATGTTGTTTTGATTTTGGCATGTTGCAACAACACAGAATAGGAAAGAAAACATTTTAAATGGCATTTACTGTACTTCTAATAACTAGGGAGAGCTTTGGTCAAGTAAACTCACCTTCCCTTTTGCCTACTTTCCCCTCCAACTTTCCAAAATGCATTGGCAGCGAGGTTTTGGGGGTCATGAAAAAATTATTTAGATTCATGTTCATCAGTTAATTGGTTAAAAGTCAGGCGATTCGCCAGGTGAAAACTGATTTGACAGCCCTAGAAGTAAGAGATGTCATGTGTAACAAATGGGGCCAGGAATAGACTCCGCTTCGAGGGAGGATATGAGAGAGGCAAGGGATAGAGGATAGAGAAATGAGTAGCTTCTGTTTCTTTCTTTCCATTCAGTCACCCCGAGCACTGACGGGATCATCATGGAGGGATCTCGCCTGCAACTCACCTGCAATCTCAGCTACCACACAGGAAAGGAGCTTTTTACGTGGAAGTACCTTGGTTTGAATCCCACAAACATGTCTTGGCCTGAGGCTGCCTCCACGAGTTTTGGGCTCCTAAGCCAAGGCTCGACCCTGGAGTTTCCTCAGGTGTTGCCCAATGATACAGGTACCTGGGAATGCAGTGTCCATGGCCCAGATGGGATGTCAGGATCGGTGCAGTACCACCTTGAAATTGCAGGTACATTATTAATTTGCTTATACGCTATTAATTCTTTCATTTGTCATTGCTGAAATCTGTACCCCGTACTCCGATCACATTAACAGGGCTGCTAATAGTACAGTGGTACCTTTGGATGCGAACAGGATCCGTTCTGGAGCCCTGTTCGCATCCTGAAGCGAATGCAACCCACGTCCCCGGGTTACTATTCGCTGCTTCCGCGCATGCACGTGACATCATTTTGAGCATCTGCACATGCGCGAGTGGAGAAACCCGGAAGTAACACACTCCGTTACTTCCGGGTCGCCACAGAGTGCAACTCAAAAATGCTAAACCTGAAGCTACTTCAACCTGAGGTATGACTGTAAACTGTTTTAAAGACAATAAAATAACGTGCTCATAAAAAGAAGCTAAACCCGACAACTCCATAAAAGCAGCCTGAAAATGATAAAGGATCTAGGTAGGTTAAGTCTAGTCAAAGGGTTGTAGTGCTCATCTCGCTTTCAGGCCAAGGGAGTCAGTGTTTGTCCATAGACAGCTTTCCAGGTCATGTGGCCAACATGACTAAACCGCTTCTGGCGCAACAGGACACAGTGACAGAAACCAGAGCGCATGGAAATGCCTTTTACCTTTCCGCCAAAGTGGTACCTATTTATCTACTTGCACTGGCATGCTTTCAAACTGCTAGGTTGGCAGGAGCTGGGACAGAGCAACGGGAGCTCATTCCGTTGCAGGGATTCGAACCGCCGACCTTCTGATCGGCAAGCCCTAGGCTCAGTGGTTTAGACCACAGTGCCACCCGCGTCCTACATATATAGGATCTATATGTAATTGATCAAGACTGTGTGTGGACTACATAGGAAAAAAACAAGTAGTCTGTCTCCATTGATTCCAGAACAAAATGTGGTGCAGCCACCAGTTTTCAGTCTCCACCTCCTGTTAGTTTTTCCCCAGCCACCATTGCTGAACATATTCATTATCCAACTATTGCCTCTGATGAATAGGCTTTCATGGTTCTTCAAATTCCTACGGAAACCTCTGCTCAGAGACAATAGCTGGATAGAAAAAAAACTACCAGGTACCCTCTGTTAAGGGACGCGGGTGGTGCTGTGGGTTAAACCACAGAGCCTAGCACTTGCCGATAAGAAGGTCGGAGGTTCGAATCCCCACCATGGGGTGAGCTCCCATTGCTTGGCCCCTTTACCCTTTACTTTTACCTGTTTCCAGCAACTAAGTGAACTCCAAGTTTTGATGCTTTCTGATCCTTTTTATCCTCTCCAGATTATTTAATTGCAGTCTTGCCTTGCAGGTGCCCGGATCGCCCTTGTGCAGCCCAGAGCAGCTGAGAAGATCACTGTGGGGCTCATAGCCTTCCTTGTTATTCTCGTCTCCATCCTTGCTTTGACCTGCCTGAAACGAAGAGTAAGTCACTCCATCTGCTTTCTGTTCTCACCTGCTCTGCTCCTCTGGGCATTTGGTTTTATTTTATTCTAGCAAGGCTTGAGTGGGGTGGGGTACCCAAAGGAGAATTTTACACTCTGTCATTGCTGAACGTCCAGCAATGCCAACATACTTTTCCTCCTGATGAGGCTTGGGACAGATGTAACATTTTCAAAGCCATGCCCTCCCTAAACAGCTAAAGTCGCAATATGAACCAGCCCAGGAATGCTAGTTACCATATTTTTCGCTCTATACAACGCACCAGACCACAAGACGCACCTAGCTTTTGGAGGAGGAAAACAAGAAAAAAAATATTCTGAATCTCAGAAGCCAGAACAGCAAGAGGGATCGCTGTGCAGTGAAAGCAGCAGTCCCTCTTGCTGTTCTGGCTTCTGGGATAGCTGCGCAGCCTGCATTCGCTCCATAAGACACACACACATTTCCCCTTACTTTTTAGAAGGGAAAAAGTGAGTCTTATAGAGCAAAAAATACGGTATTTATTCAGCCATCATTTTTCACAAACAAAAGGATGCCCCAAAGAAACTATCAACACGTCTACTGCAAAATAGTTTAAAAAGTAAGAAAATGATTTTTAGATCACAGGGCAGTGTTGGTGAGGGGTTAACACTGCACCATTTAAAATCTTTTCTAGATACCCGCAGTTGTGTTGTTTATCATTTTAATGAAAACAGATGTCAAAAACCCTTTGAAAAGCATTGCTCTGGCATTAGGGCAGGGAGAAGTGTGAAATGCTGCTACAGCGAGACATGAGGTTTGCCACGTAGCTGGCTGTTGTGGTCATTGATTTTTCTTTAACCAATATCCGATGCAGGGAAGAAGCAGGATCTGACCCATGATGTGGCGGACAGAGAATAAGCCTTTGCCCCTGCAGCAGTTCTGATCAAAGCCACACAAATGTTAATCAATAGCATCTGTCTGTTATTGCCTATCGTGTCATTAGAGATGGGTAGCATAACTCTCCTCATTCAAATTCCATGCACCTTTTAAAATGTTAAGTTAAAAAAAAAAAAGGCTGAGGACAGATGAGACATTGTTTGTTTGTCTGTTTATGCACTATTTTGCAAGCAGCCTTCAGTTCTCTGGAAAACAAACAGACAAGCATGTTTAAGTGTTCCTGATAATTGCATGATACCCCTTCATGCAATTCATGTATGTAGAAGGCTTAAGTCACATGCACTAATGTCGATGGAACAAAACAGAACATACACACAGAAAAAGTGCAAGGCCTGTAGAAAGTCAGGTGCAATTCTGCCTGAGATCAATGCATAGCTGTCAAGTGTCCCTTATTTGGTGGGACAGTCCCTTATCTCAGCGCCATGTCCCGCTGCTGTCCCTTATTGATGAGGCTTCATTTGGCTGCTGGCTGGGCTTTCTGCCTTTGGCCCGGAGGTGCTCAGAAGTTGAACATACCTGTGCCCGGAAAATCCCTTATTTTGGCTGCTGATCCCTTATTTTCGAGGCTGCTGGTCCCTTATTTTCAAATCTGTAAGTTGACAGCTATGGATCAATGGCAGGGTAGCATGAAAATCTCACAGCCCAGAAACAACCATTTTATCTCTGGCTCTGGGAAAGGAAAGGCCTTGACCAGGACATTGTGAAATGATGAACAGTCGGGCTTGTTTTACTGATGGACTTTCGCCCCTCCGAAAAGCTCTGCTGCTGTACAACTGATGGGACGTGAAACCTATTGATATTGAAATAGACAGGAAGTAACTCCGTTGCCAACTACTTTGCCTCCCCCCTTTTAGACCCGCTCCCGAAACTTCCCAGCATTGGATCTGATGCTAGCTTCCGCTTTGCCGGGGAAAGAAGTAAAGGATGAAGGCCAGGAGGAGAAGGGACCGCAGATTTAGAAGAAGCAAGAAGGCTGCTTACAGGGCAAGTCCCAAGGAAAGCCTGATGGTCCTATCAAGTGAAGACTGCTTACAGGGACAGCCAAGTGCTTGCTCACCCCGGGTGTTCTCAAGCTATGAGGTTGGAAGGGGGATTTAATGCTCCCCCGTGGAACATGCCTTCCTCCCTATACCAGACAAGGCAAGAAGATGCATATGGACTTTTCAAGGGTGATTCCATGCACGCACACCCCATTTGTCTTGTCCCGCCAACCTGATATGAGAAGGGCTGCCCTCCCTGTGTGTAGCTGTTACAGAAAAAATAGGGGGTTTGGCTTTTGCTGCCCAGCTCCCCAAGGGACTGAGTCCCCTAAGTCCATGATCACTCAGAGATGAAAGGATGGAGGCAAGATCCATAGAAAGCAAGGCAGATCTTTATTTTTCTGTTTAACAGAGTTCCCTCCCCTCCTTGCAAGGAGGTAGGAGAGACCCCAGCGGTGGTGGGCAAGCCCCTATAAAGACTTTTGAAATTGCTCATCCTGTAACCCAAGACCCCCCCCCCCAAAAAAAAAACCAAGATACCTACATCACAGAAGGAGGCGGTCTCCAGCAGAAATTTGAGAGTGTTGCTTCTCTCCTGTCCGCCAGGATACCTGATAATGCCTTTTCTGGGTAGCTTGGCCATTCCTTTGATATGGTAAATACTTTAGTTTCTGAATCTCTTACACATATTGATAGTTCCGCTCAGCTTAACAGATACTTGCCAGACTGTATTTGCAGGGTTGTGTGAGTCCCTACAGTCCAGTGACAATTGGAAAGCTTTTTCCATTTCCTTCCTCCTTGCAGGGAAATATTTGAGGTCAGTTTGGGAGAGTCAAAATGGCTTCAGGATTGCTCTCCTGTACTATTTCAGACACGTGGTTTATATACTTATGTATGTTTTTGCCCTGTACGTTTATGAACATTTGTTCTATATTTGAGACCTTAGAATTCTTATAACATACCTTTCCCGTATTGGTGGATTTAGGAAGGGGCAGAAGAGTTTTGCTCTATTCCCCTTTCCCTGTTAGTGGCCTGCTCCACAAACCTTTGCACGGGGCATCAGCTGGCCTGCACATATATATATATACAGTGGTGCCTCGCAAGACGAAAAGAATCCGTTCCACGAGTCTCTTCGTCTTGCGGTTTTTTCGTCTTGTGAAGCAAGCCCATTAGCGGCTTAGCGGATTAGCGCTATTAGCGGCTTAGCAGGCTTAGCGGATCAGCTGATAAGCAGCTTAGCGGCTTGGGAAAAAGGGGGGGGGGGGAGGAAAAAAACTCTGCAGGAACTCGCAAGACATTTTCGTCTTGCGAAGCAAGCCCATAGGAAATTCATTTTGTGAAGCACCTCCAAAATGGAAAACCCTTTCGTCTAGCGGGTTTTCCGTCTTGCGAGGCATTCGTCTTGCGGGGCACCACTGTGTGTGTGTGTGTGTGTGTGTGTGTGTGTGTGTGTGTATATATATATATATATATATATATATATATATATATATATGGATCCCTGCATGTTCTGCTGTTGGGGGCCCAGAAGTTGGAAAGGATTCTGCGAAGGACAAAGCCAAATCATTTGTCTGACATAGATCAAAAGCTTAGCTTCAGCCAGATGAGGGATTATGAGGTTCTTATGGACACCACTTTGGGAGATGACAGGACCCTATGTGTATTAAAGTGTTTCTGCTTGCTTGTGTAGTGTCTTCCTGACCCCCTTTGGCGTATTTTGAAAAAAAGGGGTGAAAGACTGAATGGCTACCAGCATGACTGGAGAGGCTAGAAGACTCTCTTGACTCTAGATATTATACCCCTTTTGCTTGTTACTGAATAATGATGGCACGTCTGCATTGAGATCCTTTTATTAGACAGCCCTTGTGGCTTGTAAGCATGTTGCATTTGTTCTTTTTGTGCAAAAAGATTAAAAAAGAAAATAACCTAAGTGTTTGGCCTCTGTGTTTTCTCTATGACTGCTGCAAGATGGAATTTCTTTCCGCTACCTTCACTAGCTATATTGTCTTTCTCCTTTCATTCCCTTATTGCTGAATGTCCGCAGGTGATCTCCCAGGGGGAGGATGGTGGAATAGTAGCAAAGATGCAAAGCCCCTAAGTTCTGCGTCTAAGCATTGCAGAATTGTTATAAACAGGATATAATCCCAGATATGTATAATTAAAGGTAAAGGTAAAGGGACCCCTGACCATTAAGTCCAGTCGTGACCGACTCTGGGGTTGCGGCGCTCATCTCGTTTTATTGGCCGAGGGAGCCGGCATACAGCTTCCGGGTCATGTGGCCAGCATAACTAAGCTGCTTCTGGCGAACCACAGCAGCGCACGGAAACCAGACACCCGGATCTGCCCCACCTGCAATAAAACATGTCTCTCCCGTATTGATCTCTGTAGCCACAGCAGGCCCTGTAACTTTCCAACGGTTTGACTTCACCCCCAAAGGCACATTCCTCCATCATCTCCCAAGAGAGACAAATGCCAACTAACTGATGGAATGTTTGACATGGCGATGTAGATCAACACTGGATTCCTCCCCATAATTTTTGAATTAAAATATTTATCTATATCATTCAAAGCCAAAAGAGGGAGTATAGTTTTTCTCACAACCTAAAAGCAAAGAGAAGCATGTTTGGTACCTGGAATTTTCTGAAATGTCTCTAACTACTTCCTTTAAAATTGAGGAAGACTGCATGTAAACGTTGTATCAATTAAAATTAGGTGTAGCAACACGGCAACGAGACTAGCAACACAATCCGAACTATGTCTCATCAGAAGAAAATTCTGTTGAATTCTTTGGGGCCTGCTTCATGTGAACTATGGCAAAGATTGCAGCCTTAGCTGTAATTTGGTATGTCTTCGGTTCAATAAAACCTCAGTAAAATTGTATCAGTCCTAAGTGTTATATTATTATTCCCTGCCTTGCAGCTCATAGTTCCATTTGCTGAAGTAATTGCCTACAAAAGCTCGTGCTCTTTCAATAAAGTAATTTCAGTTAGCCTTAGAGGTGCAACTGGCTTCTTTTAATAAGCTTATTAATAAAAACTAACACAGCTCCCCTACTGTAATGATATCCATAATTCACTGGGTGGACAGTGAAAGATGCTATAAATAAATTGGCATGTGCTGAAGCTGCTGGGTGATGACTTGCACTCAGCTCTCAACTAATAAGCCTGTCATCTTATCAGCATAGGGAGTATTGAACATAGTGGGCGGAATGACGTTGCATGGGCCCGGCCCCCTCAACCACAGGGGCAAGGCATGGTGATGGATAGAAAGCTTCATATTATGTCCTTCAAGCTCAAGGTTGGTGGTTCAATCCCGCCCAGGGACGGCTGCGGGCAGGATTCCTGCATCGCAGCAGGTTGGACTAGATGTCCTTTGGGGTCCCTTCCAATTCTATAATTCTATGCTTCTAAGTTTGAAGAACATAATCTGGGCCAGAAAAAAAAAATCAGAAAGGCAAAGTTTTAAACAGCTGCTCCATTTCCACTCTGCTCAAACTGGCCATCTTTTTGACTGATGCATATACATATATTTGGAAATGGTTAATGTGTCTTCTGCATATTTAGTTTGGCCTCAGGCCCAAGTCCCCTCTCTTTCTCTAGCTGCCTTAAGCGAGACCATTCACCGTATTTTTCGCTCTATAACACGCACCAGACCATAACACGCACGTAGTTTTTAGAGGAGGAAAACAAGAAAAAAAAAATTCTAAACGAAATAGTGGATATATGATTTTTGTGGTTCATGCTGTGGCCACAGACATGTGATCTGACAGTGAGTTTGGAGTAGTCCAATGCAAAAATCCTGAGGATCCATGTGGATCCATGCTTTGTAACCACGGAGGAGGGAAGGAAGGGGAACCATGGATCCTCTGCTCACGACTGCAGCAGATCCCCCCCGCCACCCGCAGGCATTCACTCCATAACACGCACAGACATTTCCCCTTACTTTCTAGGAGGAAAAAAGTGAGTGTTATGGTACAAAAAACACGGTACTTAACAGGTACCCTAGCAGCCTTCCTACCCTTTAAGGCTGGGGAAGGAAAATCAGAACGTAAGACAGCAGCTGGAAAATTATTGGCCTAACCCCAGACACACAGCAGATAACCGAAACCCTGGTTTGATAGTAACACCAGCAGAAACAGTTCACATGTTTTAGGTGTAGGTGTGTGACTTCTGAGCAATTTTGATGGATTCTGAGCACCATAAAAGTTCTGCTAAGGTCATACTGCCACCTAGAGTCTATGCCACGAAAGATACAGTGAAAAAGGGAAACATGATAAAACCTTTCATTATTTTTTTAAAAAAAGTATTTATATATCACATATCATTACTTTCTTCCAAAACTGGCACACATAGAATCATCCCCTTTTATCTTAACAAGGTCTCTGTGGGGAATGCTAGAATGTACTCAAGGTATATGCACAGGTAATAATAATAATAATAATAATAATAATAATAATAATAATAATAATAATACATTTTATTTATATTTTATTTATTTAAATTTTATTTATTTTATTTATTTAAGTTTTATTTATATCCTGCCCTCCACAGCCTCCCCAGGTAGGCATAATTGGAGCCACAAGCCTGTTGTGGAGGGACTCTCACTGCATTTTGAGCATTCATACAGACTTCCCTCTTGATTCAAACTCAGGGAAAATATCTTCTTTTGGTTCTCAGAAGAGTTTCACCTCGTGCTGCCTGTCGGTCACAAAATCACCTCCCTCAACTTTTCCGGAGCAGTTGAAAAAAGTTGCAAAACAAGCAGCACAAAACGACATTTCAAGAATTCCCTCGAAAAATGCTCCAGATCTGCTGTTACTGGGTGCAACTGTGCAGGATCATGTCACTCTAATTCCAAAGACTTCACAGGCTGCTGGGAAGTTAGCTGCTGTGTCCAGCGTTCTGCTTGTGAGTGTCTATGGGGCTTAGGCAAAGGTAAAGGGACCCCTGACTGTTAAGTCCAGTGGTGGACGACTCTGGGGTTGCAGCGCTCATCTCGCTTTATTGGCCGAGGGAGCTGACGTTTGTCCACAGACAGCTTCCGGGTCATGTGGCCAGCATGACAAAGCCACTTCTGGCAAACCAGAGCAGCACATGGAAATGGCGTTTACCTTCCCGCTGGAGCAGTACCTATTTATCTACTTGCACTTTGACCTGCTTTCGAACTGCTAGGTTGGCAGGAGCAGGGACCGAGCAATGGGAGCTCACTTTGTCACGGGGATTTGAACCGCCAACCTTCTGATCGGCAAGCCCAAGAGGCTCTGTGGTTTAGACCACAGCATCACCCGCGTGGCTTAGTCGGAAACAAAAGATGATAAGCTATGGACCTTGGTCTAATCCAGCAATGCAATCCTTACATTCTTATTCCTGACAGAAGTTCATGTTCTTTATCAGCTTGATACTGGATTAACTCGAGAGCCAGTGTGGTGTAGTGGTTAAGAGCGGTAGCCTCCTAATCTGGGGAACCGGGTTCGCTTCCCCGCTCCTCCACATGCAGCTGCTGGGTGACCTTAGGCTAGTCACACTTCTCTGAAGTCTCAGCCCCACTCACCTCACAGAGTGTTTGTTGTGGGAGAGGAAGGGAAAGGAGATTGTCAGCCGCTTTGAGACTCCTCCAGGTAGTGATAAAGCGGGATATCAAATCCAAACTCCTCTTCTTTCCTCTCACCACTGCTTCACGATGGGAGGAGTGGAACCTCACTTGCGGGATGCTCTCTCTCAGGCAGGTGACAGCAAAGTTTGCAAGGTTTTTAGCCGGGGCAATTAGAATAAGATCCATTATTTGACTATTGACCCAAACACCCAAAATGTATTTTATATAAGTGACTTTTTACCTTTGTTTTCTGTATACCACATTTTGTTGTTTTATTGCTATGGCTGGTGGCTGATGCATTCATTCAACGTTTCTCTGTAACAAGATGTTTGACTAATTATCATTCTACGGCCTTTGTGGAAGGGGAATTATTTGTTTGCTTTTGTTTTCTTATGCATTTTATGTTCTCATTTTGTGCAGTCAAACCTCGGTTGTCGAACGTAATCCGTTCTGGAAGTCCGTTCGGCTTCTGAAATGTTTGACAACCGAGGTACGGCTTCCGATTAGTTGCAAGAGCTTCCTGCACTCAAGCGGAAGCCGTGTCGGACGTTCGGCTTCCAAAAAACGTTCAAAACCAGAGCATTTACTTCTGGGTTTTTGGCGTTCGGGAGCCGAAGTGTTCCAAAATGGAGGCGTTCGGGAACCGAGGTTTGACTATATTTTTATGTTGTGATCTTTGGATGAGGGGCAGCCGACAAAATGAATAAATAAAATCTTTAATTGCACGGCCTGAATCTTCTCTGATGCAGCTGAATCCCACCCAGAAACAGTAACCGCCTGGAAGTGCTCAAAGGGGCCGTTCTCATTCATACAGTACTGACTTTCTGAGTCTGGCCGTGCATCTTCTCTGCCTTCTGCAAGGGTTGTTTTTCGCCACCAGCGGTCTTGTCACAGGTGGGGCAATAGCCTCATTTGCAAGGCTTTTCATTACAGTTCTCTGTGTGCCAGCTGAAGCTCTCTCTGCAAACTGCCGCCAGTGTCAGGTGTTGTGGCTTCAGGCAGAAAGCTTATTGTCTTTGAAGCTGCAGACATTATAGGCAACATGCTGAAGCAAGACGCTCTTTGGTGATAGGGCATTTTGCTCTTTCTGCTGGGCAGCTGAAACCTCAATTACAGGCATTCCTACTGGGCAATTAAGGAGCGAGCCTCCAGCGGTTAACAGGATGCATTGTGCTCAAGCGTCTCTTGAAGCCAAACGTAGTAAGCTGTCTTATACGAAATTGGACCATTGGGTCATCTAACTAAGTACTATTTACACTGACTGTCAGCAGTTCTCCGGAGCTTCAGAAGGGAGACTTTCCCCATCCCTACCTTGGAGTTGCTGGTAAATGAACCAGAGATAGCTCAGTTGGCTGGAACACTGCTGCTGCTGCTGCTCTGCTGAGTGTTTGGTGGGCCGCTCCCTTTTCTGCCAACTCCATCTGGCCTAGGGGGCGGAGCCTGCACTCACTGCCACAGCATAAGAGGCCGGAGAGAGGCCTCCGGGACATCACTGCTGCTGCTGCTGCTCTGCTGAGTGTTTGGTGGGCCGCTCCCTTTTCTGCCAACTCCATCTGGCCTAGGGGGCGGAGCCTGCACTCATCGCCACAGCTTGAGGGCCTCCATCAAGGCCTCTGAGACACTGCTGCTGTTGCTGCCTGCGTGAGTGTTGGGAGGACCGCTCCCTCTCCTGCCAATTCCATCTGGCCTAGGGGGCGGGGCCCGCACTCACCACTACAGTTTAGAGGCCTGAGCAGCTACCTGCAGCAAGTGACAAAATGGTTTTAAATGCTTTAACTGCTTTTAATTTGCTGCACCTTAAATGGTGGTGGTTGTTTTTTATAATGTTTTATAATTTTATAATTTTATTTCTGTTTGCGGTTGGTTAAGTATTTAGTTAGGGTGGGGAACAGTTTAATTTTAGCACTATTGTTTTTTGCTGTGCTTCTATTTTTATTATTCTGTTAAGTTATTATATAGTTTGTATTTTGCCTTTTAAGGGGAAGGGTCAGGGCTGCCTGGGAGTGGGCCTCAGCCAATAGAATGGCTGGGGCAGGTTCCACAGGAGGGAATGTATTGGGACACCCGATCTCAGTGATCACGGGCCGGAGGAGGAGTTACGCTAAGACCAGACCATGTCATTACCGAGGAGGCAGGTTTAGTCGTTGGTTGAGGACTATCCCTGCCTCCAGGTCTGGTCCTGACCGGAAGGATACTGGAATCAGCAAGGGAAACCCACATGACCTGAAAGTGTTGCTGTGCAATGCCTGGTCAATGATGAATAAAACCACTGCCATCCACGACCTGATTGTGGATGGAGGATTTGACCTGGCATGTGTGACAGAGACCTGGTTGGATGAGGCAGATGGGCCTGCCCTTGCCGCTGCTTGCCCACCAGGTTTCTCTTACGCACAGCAACCCAGGTCATGTGGGCGGGGAGGGGGGGTTGCAGTGATTTTTAGGAAGTCATTAGTCTGCACCAGGCGTCCTATTGGGAAGACCCAATTTTCTGAGTGCATGTTCTGGAAGTTGGGCAATAGGGGCAGTACAGGATTCCTTTTGGTGTACCGACCTCCCCGCTGCACCAAGGATTCCCTGTCCGAGCTGCTTCAGGTCGTGGCGGATATGCTCCTGGAGACACCTAGCTTGGTTGTCCTGGGGGATTTTAACATCCATGCCAACACGACCTTACAAGGGGCCGCTCGGGACTTCGTGGAAAGCATGGCCTCCATGGGGCTGTCCCTGAATAAGTTTGGCCCAACTCATAGCCGCGGACATGCCTTAGACTTGGTGTTTACCTCTACAGATGTTGGTGATCTGACATTATCTAAAAGCGAAACAAAAGAAGTGCCATGGTCAGATCACTTCCTGGTGCAACTGGACTTCTCCGCGACCCTTCCCCTCTGCAGGGAGGTGGGACCGATTCGGATGGTCCGCCCCCGCCACTTAATGGATCCAATTGGCTTCCAGAGAGTGGTAGGGGATGTTTTTTCCCAAGTTGATGGCCTTTCAGCTGATTCCCTGGTGGCCCGCTGGAATGCGGAGTTAACCAGGGCTATTGACTGTCTGGCTCCGAAGCGCCCTCTCCGATTGCATGGAGCCCGGACAGCCCCGTGGTTTTCCCCAGAGCTGAGGGTGATGAAACAATCGTTGAGACGGCTAGAGCGCCGGTGGCGGAAAACTCATTCTGAATCAGACCGGACACGGGCTAGAGCTCAACGTCGAGCCTACCAAGTGGCAATGGCAACGGCGAAGAGGGCCTTCTTCACCGCCTCCATTGCATCTGCAGAAAACAGCAGCAGGAGACTTTTTCAGGTAGTTCGCAATCTATCGGAACCACCTGCACCACCGGGGCCTGGTAGGGACCCCAAGATCTCCTGCAATGCTTTTGCAAAGTTTTTTGCAGATAAAGTCGCTCAGATTCAGAAGGAGGTAGACTCCACCGTGGGAGCAGGGCCAGGGTGGGAGAGTGCTAGAGTTCTGTCTGGTCCTGTTACATGGGATCAATTCCAATCTGTTACCTCCGAGGATGTGGACAGGCTGCTTGGACAAGTGAAACCGACCACCTGTCTCCTGGATCCTTGCCCATCCTGGCTGATAAAAGCGAGCCGGGAAGGGCTGGGCGATGGGCTCTGCGGGGTGGTGAATGCTTCCCTCTATGAGGGAGCCTTCCCAGACCCGCTGAAAGAGGCGGTCATTAAACCGCTTCTTAAAAAAACATCTTTAGACCCAGCCAATTTGGCCAACTATCGCCCAGTCTCAAATTTACCATTCTTGGGCAAGGTGATTGAGCGGGTGGTTGCCAGACAACTCCAAGCACGCCTGGAGGATGCGGACCATTTGGATCCCTTCCAATCGGGATTCAGGCCTCACCATGGGACTGAAACTGCCTTGGTCGCGCTGGTTGATGATCTCCGGCGGGCTAGGGACAAAGGTGAGAGCTGTTTCCTAGTTCTGCTGGATCTCTCAGCGGCCTTTGACACCATCGACCATAACATCCTTCTGGACCGTCTAGAGGGGCTGGGAGCTGGGGGCACTGTTATACGGTGGTTCCGCTCCTTTCTCCTGGGCCGTGTCCAGAAAGTGGTGGTGGGGGATGAGTGTTCAGACCCCTGGGCTCTCACTTGTGGGGTGCCTCAGGGTTCCGTCCTCTCCCCCATGCTTTTTAATATCTATATGAAGCCGCTGGGAGAGATCATCAGGGGGTTTGGGCTGGGTGTTCATCAGTATGCAGATGACACCCAGCTCTACCTCTCCTTTAAATCAGAACCAGTGAAGGCGGTGAAGGTCCTGTGTGAGTGCCTGGAGGCGGTTGGAGGATGGATGGCGGCTAACAGATTGAGGCTGAATCCTGACAAGACAGAAGTACTGTTTTTGGGGGACAGGGGGCGGGCAGGTGTGGGGGATTCCCTGGTCCTGAATGGGGTAACTGTGCCCCTGAAGGACCAGGTGCGCAGCCTGGGAGTCATTTTGGACTCACAGCTGTCCATGGAGGCACAGGTTAATTCTGTGTCCAGGGCAGCTGTTTACCAGCTCCACCTGGTACGCAGGCTAAGACCCTACCTGCCCGCAGACTGTCTTGCCAGAGTGGTGCATGCTCTAGTTATCTCCCGCTTGGACTACTGCAACGCGCTCTACGTGGGGCTACCTTTGAAGGTGACCCGGAAACTGCAATTAATCCAGAATGCGGCCGCTAGACTGGTGACTGGGAGTGGCCGCCGGGACCACATAACACCAGTTCTGAGAGATCTGCATTGGCTCCCAGTACGTTTCCGAGCACAATTCAAAGTGTTGGTGCTGACCTTTAAAGCCCTAAACGGCCTCGGTCCAGTATATCTGAAGGAGCGTCTCCACCCCCATCGTTCAGCCCGGACACTGAGATCCAGCGCCGAGGGCCTTCTGGCGGTTCCCTCATTGCGAGAAGTAAGGTTACAGGGAACCAGGCAGAGGGCCTTCTCGGTAGTGGCTCCTGCCCTGTGGAACGCCCTCCCAGCAGATGTCAAAGCAATAAACAACTATTTTACTTTTAGAAGTCATCTGAAGGCAGCCCTCTTTAGGGAAGTTTTTAATGTTTGATGCTGTACTGTTTTTAATATTCAGTTGGAAGCCGCCCAGAGTGGCTGGGGAAACCCAGCCAGATGGGCGGGGTATAAATAATAAATTATTATTATTATATAACATGGTACTGTAGCCTTATTGGGGTTCACCGATTGGGTCTGCGTTGCTCCCGGACAGGAGGAAGGAAGTCAAATGACACCGAGGGTTGGTTCAGAGAAAGAGTTCTTTATTTCTGCTCTCCGGAACAGCAGAAAGGCACCTGCGTGGTGTGTCCACAGCAAGTCCAAAGAAATGAGAGATTCATGCAGTATATATATCCTCCAGGCACCCTCTCCCTCCTTCCCTAGGAATCCAACCACGTCAGCCTATGTACGCAGGTTGACATTACATATGTTCCTGCTCTGGTATTTCTTAACCATAAAAGAGTATTCTTTCCTGTACTTCTGACCATAAAAGGATTTTCCTGTTCCTACTCTTATCTTGGAGCATGAGGTCACCATCTCCAAGAACACACTCTGGCGCTGTTCCCGGACTAGGTCTGTGGTCTTTGTGGTCAGGACATAAGATAAGGCACAGACGTGTCTTCTCTGTTCTACTGGTACAGTCAGGGTCATCCCTTGCCGTGACTGATAAAGGAGAGAGTTTGTTTATGCAGCTGTGTCCTTGTTATGCATTTGCTCAACAGCTCAAGTTTTATGCATTTTAGAGTACTCTCTTGGAGAAAGAAGAAAAGGTGTGTGTGTGGGGGGGTTGAGTCAGTTTTAAACTGACTGCACAGAAACCCATTCCTTCAGTACTGATAATGGCAAGTGTCAGGGAACTGCCATCGGAGCTAGAGGTGGAGGGAAGGCTCCAGAGGGATGCCGGAGAGGGTCCCAGTAGGGAGAGAGGCAGCCCATCTCTGGGGGAAGGAAATCAGCGTAACACCAGTGGGGAAGGGGGGCAGATGGGGGAATCGGAGAGGAGGCTCCAGGACTCTTCGCCAGAGACCAGCGGAGAGAGTACGGGTCCTCCGCTGCCCACACCCTCCCTGCGCAGGAGACTTCCGCGCAGGGAGAGTAGGAGGAGACTTGGCGTCAAAGAGCTTTTATGCTGGAAAAGGTTCAAGAAATGCCCATTGACGGATTCTGCCAGCGACTGAGACAGCCACGAAACTTGAGGCTGTCCAGACAGAAAGGGTTCAACCAGGTAACCTAGCCAGGAGTGGCGGCAACTTACGCACGAGCAACCCCTAGAACCATTACAGCAAGCTTGTAGGTTTGATCCCCATACGAGACAGCTGCATATTCCTGCTATTGCAGGGGTTTGGACTGGATGATCCTTGGGGTCCCTTTCCAATTCTACAATTCTGTGCAAAACAGCTCTATGCCGTTGAGCTGTGGCCTGGAGTCCCATTGTGTGTGAAGCAGAGGCGAAGGGTGCACTGCGTGTGGCACCATGATGTGAAACGGCAAAGAGCTAAATTCATACATTGGTCATGCCCAAATTAAAGAGCAGTGCTATGGCCATTTCCTTGTGTTAGGATTTTTCCTTTTTTAAAAAGGCCTCTCCTCCTTCCGTAGGGGAGGTGTTGTGGGCAGGACGCAATTCCCGCGTCATGCAGGAGGCGTTATGCCCCCTGCCCCACTCACCTGGCTGGCGCGCTATGCCCCTGGGTGAGCACCCAATTGGGCAGCTTGGTGGGGGCGTGGTTTGCTGTTTAAGATACAGCCACGCCAGCCATTCCGCCCATTTTCACCTTCTCATCGCGAGTCACCCACCCACCACTCCCTTAGGGCTTAGGGCCTAGCTTTTCTCTTGACCTTGCTATGGACCTATGGTTGGTCACCCAGGTTGCCCAGGGGGGCTGGTAGGAATTTTTTCCAACTGGCAATCGGCCTTTTGGTTTTTTCCGCCTACCTCATAGCAATCATCACAACTTTCTTGGTATTTGGCGATTAGGCATTGGAATGTGTTGTTGGTGTGTGGAAGGGC
Source organism: Podarcis muralis (assembly GCF_964188315.1). Classification (NCBI taxonomy): domain Eukaryota; kingdom Metazoa; phylum Chordata; class Lepidosauria; order Squamata; family Lacertidae; genus Podarcis; species Podarcis muralis. The sequence goes on along the minus strand of NC_135671.1, from coordinate 3,551,994 downwards.
AAGGTGTGGCCATCGCCTACCCCTTCAAATTTGGGTATTCCGTTAAAGGAATCCGGCAGTCGTGAATCCTGTCCGATGCCTGCTTGGCGGGAGGCCATGGCACGACCCTCGGTGACATCAGGGGAGAGCTTATAGTTGTATTAGCATCAACAGGCTCCCCCGACTGGTGGTTAACTCCTCTTCAGGCTCACCCCTCTTCGAGTGGGTGGAGTGAAATCTTCCGTGGTCCAATGCCTAAGCCAATACCTTCTCACTTGCTGTAATCAGTAAAGTTGTGGCCTTTTCTTGCCCATTAACCTTATATACTGTGGCCACGTGTCTTCATTCCCCAAGCGGGGATCGGGTCCTCGAACCACAAAGAGGCAGACCACAGCAGGACCAAAGGTCAAGGCAGTGGCGCAGCGTGGGTTGCCTGTGCCCAGGGCTGCGCAGAGGCGGGTAGTGGGAGGGAAATGTTTGGAGTACACATGTGCATTCAACTGCCTATTGGCATCTGAGTCAACCAGGAGATCTCAGCCAGAGAGATAAGAAAAGAAGTCGTTTCGTCATCTGGAGAGGTCATTTCCTGGTTTGTATGCAGAAGCCATTTTCAATGGAGCCCAGCTGCGGAAGAGCGCAGCTGTATTGAGGCAGCATCAGGTGTTGAAAGTTTGCACCCCTAACAGTTTTGCACCCGGGGAAACTACCCGTGCCCCCCAGGCTACGCTACAGGGTCAAGATCAGCAACTTTCTTATTGTTACTGCTTTACTGTTACTGTTGTTTAATAGTTGCTGCCTGATCTCCCCAAGCTTTTATAAGAATATCACCACTGTGGTGTCAATCTTCTTTAACAAGAAGATGAAAGTGTGCTACCACTTTAGGGCTGGTTTTATTTTAGGTGGGTGGACGGCTAAGAAGAAAATACTCAGCCAAAGATCAGACAGAGGGCCAAACAAATAATTTGCTTAATTACATAGCATACAGCCACATAGCTTGTTTTTCCTTAACTAATCTCTGAGCCAAAATACCATATTTTTCGCCCTATAAGATGCACTTTCCCCCCTCCAAAAATGAAGGGGAAATGTTTGTGCGTCCTATGGGGTGAATGCAGGCTTTCGCTGAAGCCTGGAGAGCGAGGGGGTTGGTGCGCACCGACCCCTCTCGCTCTCCAGGCTTCAGGAAGCTATCCGCTAGCCGTGGGAGACCCAGCTCTCCCAGGGCTAGCGGAGACCTTGCCGGCACCCAGAAGCTTGGGGCGCGCTGAGCTCCGCATGCCCCAAGCTTCGGGATTAGCGCAGTGGTTCGCTAGCCGTGGGAGAGTCGCGCGACGTCGCGGGGCTCTCCCACGGCTAGCGGAGACCTTGCCGGCACCCAGAAGCTTGGGGCGCGCTGAGCTCCGCACGCCCCAACCTTTGGGTTTAGCACAGCGCACCTGGGAAAAAAATAATAATTCCCCCCTTTATTTCCCCCCAAAAAAACTAGGTGCGTCCTATGGGCCGGTGCGTCCTATGGGGCGAAAAATATGGTAGCTGTTCACTTAATATGTGCATGTAGCTAAGTATCTTGTTTTTACTTAGCTAACTATAGGCCTGGAGGAGGCTGATTCTTACTCAGAAGGAACAGTCTGAGGAGAGGGGTCAGAACAGAGACATGAGGGACTTGTGCAGGAGAACTTCCTGGTGGATTGTGCCCTGTCTGTCAGATATGCCTCTCTCATTCTGTGCATTCTTAATGGCACTCAGAACTCACTGCCTGAGACGGCCTTCCTTCGCTTCATGTTTTGGCTGCCTCCGCGACTTACAACGAACATGAAAGACGTGTCTTATGCTGCATATCAATTCAGACATGGCTGTGACGTTTGTGGTATTTGCTGTCTTACCCACAATGTATGCCACTCTGTCTCCTCACCTGTAAACCAATGCGGTGCCCACCCCTCCCACCATAGAATGGGGTGGAAGTAGCATTGTCAAGGAAGGAGTGGGTGGCAAGAGAAATGAAATCTCAGTCGCTTCTGGGGGCTTTGGATTTCCTCTGGGTAACCTAGGCAGGGATTCATAGAAAGCAACCAACCAAGTGTGGGTGAGAAACCACAGCAGCCCCACCGTACTCCTCCAAAGAAGACAAATCACTGACATTCAGCATCATGAGGGACAGATATTTATGTTGGCATCCTGAACAATAGTTTAGTCAGTACTTGACACTGGACTTAATTGTTTCTGGGTGGAGTCTGATATTTTCTGTGTCTATTCTGTAATAGACTGTAATAGACTCTTGAGAGTCCCATGGACTGCAAGAAGATCAAACCTATCAATTCTTCAGGAAACCAGCCCTGAGTGCTCACTGGAAGGACAGATCGTGAAGCTGAGGCTCCAGTACTTTCGCCACTTCATGAGAAGAGAATATTCCCTGGAAAAGACCCTGATGTTGGGAAAGATGGAGGGCACAAGGAGAAGGGGACGACAGAGGATGATATGGTTGGACATTGTTCTCAAAGCTACCAGCATGAGTTTGACCAAACTGCGGGAGGCAGTGGAAGACAGGAGGGCCTGGCGTGCTCTGGTCCAGGGGGTCACGAAGAGGCAGACACGACTAAACGACTAAACAACAACAATTCTGTAATGTTATTTTTCCGTTCCTTGCTCTGCCATGTTTAAGAAAAACAAGGAAGTTATAATCTAGCGCCCTGACTGGAGTGTTCCCTAAGTAGGGCTGGCCCAAGACATTTTGGCACCTGATGCAATTGGCAAAATGATGCCCCATTCCCTGCCAGGACAGAAAGGGTGGGTGAAGATTTATATCAGGAACAAGGAGGGAATAAAGATCAACGTCAAGATCTGCTGTTCCCATGGATCCTGCCGCCTGAGGCTGTCGTCTCACGTTGTCCCTGAGGCCTTGTCCCTAAACCAGTAGTTTCCAACTTTCATGAGTACAAGGGCCCCCCCTTTTTAACCCCCCCCAAAAAACCCCATGTACACCCACATGTTAAATGCTGCAATTTTAGGCTGTGGTAACTGAGAAAATGCATACAGATGATAATCTATTAGGAACTCAGTCACGCTTTTGTATAAATTTGCCAGTGTGCCAAAACCAAATAAAGCAGCAAAAAATCCTTCGTTTATTTCCTCAGTTGTACCCACTGATCAATAATCCAAGCTATTGATTCCAAAAGGTATGCAATGTAACTTTATTTGTTCATAAACATACATTTATTTATTTTTTCAGCACACCCCCTGATCAACCCAATTAATCAATTCAGAAGGTGTGAAATGGAGTAATGGAGGAGCGCTATTTGTGGATCCTGTGGGCTAACCCCAAAGGTTGGGAGTGACTGCCCAAAGCCTTCCATGGCACATGGGTGAGAATTCTCATGGCTTCTGTACCAGATATGAAGCCTCATGTGGTCTTGAATGCAAATATTTAAGTGTTCAATTCACAAGCAACCTTCAGGAAAGAGCTTGAATTGGAGACAAGACTGCTATTTGCACTGGGAGGAAATCTCCTTTGTGTCAATGTGAGCTATACTTTTGTTATGTACTGAGTTGAATAGGATCCAAAATGCAGCAGTCTGACTGGTCCTAGAACAATAGGATTCAGAATGCAGCAGTCTGATTGGTCCTAGAACAATGCAGCAGTATGACTGGTCTGCAGGAGCCACCCAATCCAGCTCCAGGTGGAAGTGAATCCGCAACCTGATTGGCCTACAGGAGAATCCCGGAATTAGCCAATCACGTGCGGCCCATTGTGTAAATAATGTATATAAAGCAGATATTTGGGGGGAACTTGCATTCCTCGCTGCTATGAGCTGAATAAAGAGCATGAAATCCACACTCTACTCCCAGTATATTTCAATTTTCAATAGAGGGGGGTTTGCCAGGGCCATGACAGGGGGAGAAAGGGTTCTCTCCTACTACCTCCTATGGTTGTGATCTTGAGGCGGCGGGGAGGGGGAGGTGCATTTCTGCTAAATCGTTTTGAAAGTCATTAAATGCAGTAAGACGTTTGGCTGTAATTTGGCTCGTTGAAGATTTAAATCTCCCTCTCTCCTCTGGTAGTGCTGCTGGGAAGCTTGAAGTAAAATGGAAAAGGTGCAGATTTTTTTGGGGGGGGGCAGAGTCTGAAGACAGCAAAGGTGGAGAAAGGATAGAGGAAGGTTGCACCCCTTTAAATGAGGTTAGACGTGAGGGGCAAGGGATGTGTCTGCCGTTGAAGTTTCTCACAAAAGAAATGAAAATTGTGGCTGTGCATATTATAGTGGTACCTCTAGATATGAATGGGATCCATTCCGGAGCCCCGTTCGCATCTAGAGGTAAACGTATCTAGTGACAGCACGTCTGCGCACGCGCACGATGCTTTTTGCTGCTTCTGCACATGCGCATGACGTCATTTTGCATGCGCAAGCGGCGAAACCCGGAAGTAACATGCTCCGTTACTTCCGGGTTGCCGCGGAGCGCAACTCGAACGCGCTCAACTTGAAGCAAATTTAACCCGAGGTATGACTGTATCTCAAATGTTGGGTACTACAAATGCTAAAAACATTGTCTTTTTTAAAAATGAAAGTTGGGGGTCGGGAGTTTATGGTTCACCCAAGGGTGCCGCCCTCATCCGTTGACACCCATGGCCTAGGGTTGCTGCATGTTGAGCAAGAAGGAGACACCTCAGAGTAACATGGCGCCTGTGGGCCTCCAAGGCATTTTCTTGATGTGAAATGGCTTGTTGTACTGCTGTGAGGAAGCAAGGCAGTTCAAGAAGAGACTAAGACTCTCCTGCCCCCTCCTGTATGTGACATCTGAACACTCAAAGTGAGAATTTTGAAGCTCTGAGGTGATGCTTTCAGTTTGATAATCTGGCAGCATCAGCTTTTCATGGCAGTCTTCACAAAATTTGGGGCAGGAGGGAAGAGACTATAAACAGTGCGGCCCAAAAGGCCTTGACATGTAAGAAATTCTGTGAAATTTCCATGCAAAGCCCAACTGTAAACAGTACAATGACGGAGTGATCTTTCATAGTCACGGGTGATAAACACAATCTTTCCGACTACACTGCAGTAATTCAAAACCTGTAACAGTCTAGATGTCTGTAACCCTGATTAAGGCCTCATCCGCACAATACATTTAAAGCAGTGTCACACCACTTTAAACCGCCATGGCTTTCCCCAGATACAATTCCCTCACAGAGCTGCAGTTCTCAGAATGGTTTTTAGCAGTCAAACCCTCTGTGTAGGGAACTCTGGAAATGGTAACTCTGTGAGGGAAATAGGTGTCTCCTAACATCTCTCAGCTCCCTTAACTACTCTTCTTGAGGGGAAGCCATGACGGTTTAAAGTGGTGTGATACTGCTTTATAGTGCAGACGGGGCCCAAGATACTTTGGGTGGAATTTAAATGTGGACCTATTGAAATTAATGAGCCTAACTTATGTTCATTCATTTCAATAGGTCACCTCTGAATAAAAAGTTGAATGGCACTCATAGTCTTAGCATGTGTTATTGGTCATGCTTCGTCTCTTGTGTGCATTTAAGTTTCGCATGATAAAAGTGATACAGACACGTTCTATTTCTTAGCTTCCATGCCGGTTTAGCCTGACTGTTTACAACTTTTTTCTCCATGCCCTTGTACAACATGCCCTACTTGTCCGTGTATGTATCTGCTGATGGCACTTTATGTGTTAAGTTGTGGGCGAACATGTCAGACGACACAGCGATTCTTTAAACAGCTCTTCTTTATTCAGATGCCAGAACAGAACTAGGCTGAGGAGCTCAGTCAGCCTGTTTATATAGAGCTCCAGAACAATGCAACTGTTGCCATTTTCTAAAGCTATCCAATCACTGAATGTCACTTTTCGATCCTTCATTTGCATAACTATCTACAGTATCCCCCTGCTGGCCCAGGGTGAGAACTTCAGTACATAACATTATGTATCTGACAAAGTGGGCTCTTCAGTTGGCTAAATTATTGTGCTACAAGACACTTCGCTGGCTTTACTCTAAGAGGCATGATTACTCCTCTGAAAGACTGGCAAAAATGGCAGTTTTCAGGGAAGTAAGTTCCTTGGTCTTCTCACTGAGGCCTTAGTCATGCAGGCATGTCCAAAGTCCGTTTCGGGGGCCTAATCCGGCCCGCCAGTCAGCTTAAACCAGCCCCTGTGGCAATTTATTTCCTGGGGTAAAATCCTAAAAAAACCTCAACAACTTCAACCCTAAAAGAAGTTTAACAACTCCAACCCTAAAAAAAGCTGAACAACTTCAGTCCTTAAAAAATGTCAACAACTTTGGTTGGCCCTTTGGTCGGCCCCCACGGCCCTTCACTTCATCAAATCTGGCCCTCTTTGAAAAAAGTTTGGACACCACTGCGAAAAAGCACTCAGTTTTTAAGACCAAAGAAACAAAATGAGGCCCACCCCTCACAGATGCAGCAGACCCCTCTACTTGAATAGAATCTGCGTGTTTTTGTTGATGCATGAGGAAATAGATTATTTATTTATTTTTATTGAGTTTATTTACAACACATACACACACACTTGTAAAACTGCACAAGAAAATAATAATACGCAATCAAAAGGGAAAAAAACCACAAACGAAAAACAAAGAAATACAAATATTACATAATAACGTACGGAAACTTCTACAAAACAGATAGTCAACCATATATGTGTGTGTGTGTGTGTGTGTGTGTGTGTATGCACCATATTTCAGTTCTTTTCTTCCAAGAAGGAGACAGTTTACCAAAAATGAAAAGAGAACCGTGTAGAGGATGAAGGAAGTCAGTTGGAGGAAATAGATTATTTAACTCTTTCACAGTGATTTCTGGCCAGTCCGAGAGAGAAAGCAAGCCGACATGCGTTGAAAATTAAACTGAGAAACTAGAAATCCATTAGAAAGATTCATTATAACTTCTGCCTGTAGTTTCCTAACTAACACCAAAAGCAACTCGATCCCCACAGAGTGCCCCAAATGACCCCAATTGCGGGTCTCTTGAAAGTCTCTGAAGTCCAACCCAGAACCAGCTGGGTCCCCCCCCTTTTTTTGTTGTTTTCCGGTGCAAGGGGAAGGGAGGGGATGGAGAAACCAGAAATGCTGAGTGGCTTTCTGAACTTTACTGGCTTTTTTCAGTATTTTGAGAGTAAGAGGGAGGGTTTCCCCCCTTCTTCCTTCAGCTCTTCATTGCATTAACACCTGGCGAGGAACTCATCTTTCAGAGAGAAAGAACAGAAGAGAAATACAGAGAAAGAAAGAAAGAAAGAAAGAAAGAAAGAAAGAAAGAAAGAAAGAAAGAAAGAAAGAAAGAGGTAAGGACACAATTTCCCTGTTTTATAAACCAGTTCTATAATAAGTCAGTGGGAGAAGGATATTTTTGGCCAAGTGACTTGATAATCTGACACATTCACCCCATCCCTGACTCGCCCCTATGCAAGTTTATTTTCTAGGGAGGTAAAAAAAGAACATTCTCCCTCTTGCTTATAGAAGATAAGTTGTCTTCTGCATTTTAGACAATACACCAGTGGTCAGCAAACTTCTTCAGCAGGGGGCCGGTCCACCGTCGCTCAGACCTTGTGGGGGGCCGGAGTATATTTTTTTGGGGGGTAATGAACGAATTCCTATGCCCCACAAATTACCCAGAGATGCATTTTAAATAAAAGGACACATTTTACTCATGTAAAAACACGCTGCGGGCCGGATTTAGAAGGCGATTGGTACGGATCCGGCCCCCGGGTCTTAGTTTGCCTACCCATGCACTACACCATTTTCTCTCCAGCGATACAAATGTCACACACACTGGTGCTAGCATTAGCTTGTCGACGAGGTCTCTGACCTTTTGCTTCTCTTCTTTGAGGGGCTTCATGTTCACCTTTTTATTGAAGGTTCTCTTTATAAACACATAAGCTGTTCGCCTTTCTTAGTTCTTTTTGCATACGCTGTGAACGGTATCGAAGGCGGTGGTGGTGCGAGGATTGTGCTTGCGTTTTCCACTCCAAGCATTCATCTGAAGGCAGTGGCGTAGCGTGGGTTGTCAGCACCCGGGGCAAGGCAAGTAATTTGTGCCCCCTAACCCGTGGATTTGCGCCCCCTAACCCTAACCCCCAGATGTTGCGCCCGGTGAGGCCGGCCCCCCCCTGCACCCCCCACGCTACGCCACTGTCTGAAGGCCCTCTCTGTGCAATTGGCTTTGCAAAAAGCAGAGTTACTGATTATGGTTACAGAGCCAATGCACCAACTTTATTTGTACCTCTGAGTGAACACACAGAGTTTGGGAACAGGGACATCAGGTGCATTCTTGATTCCCCATCTCTCTACCCGTTCAATGAATATTTTTACGAATAGAGCCACTGTCTCTCTCTCTCCGCATCCTTGCTCTGGCTTCTGCTGTGTAATTTGTAATCTGTGCGGCGTTTTTCTAGCTTTGCTTTTCCCGAGCTGCTCCCTATTTTATTCCTCATTTCACCTAATCATCTTTTTGTGTGTGCCTTTATGCAATCCCCCTCAACGCGTCGTGGTCCCTGAAATGTCTGGCTGAAATTTCTCAAGGCATTTGTTTCCTCTTGCCTTGAAAATTGCTTTAATCATCATCAGCCAAGACAGAATTTCCTGCTTTAGCACACTCACACATTTTCTTCCATTTTAAGCAAAGGTTTCTCCCAGTAGGGATTCCAACCATATTTTGCAGCTAGTGAGAGAATAACCTGAAATTCTACAGCCCTAACCAGAACACAGGATCCATTCAGGACATGTTGGTGCCTCAAGCAGAAAATCCAGAGGCTATCAGGGACATACGACATGGAGGACAAACATGCTTCATTGAAATGAGGGGAGAATGCGCAAGGGCATGTTAATTTCAGTGGGCCTTTTGCATAATATTAATAATTTTATAATAATTTTATTTATATGCTGCCCATCTGACTGGTTTGCCCCAGCCACGACTACAGACTGGAAATTTGTGACACTTTTAGATTCTTCAGGAAGAATGTGAGTTCCCTATAGAATAGGTAGAGGAGTTCCATTTCCACCCATGACTTATCCTCACTATGAATCAGGGATAAGACCGTCTTGGTGGAATTTGCCTTGTAGATCAATTGTTTCAGTCTCCGACTCATCTGCTTTTAAAGATATCAGAAATGGCCGCTTCACCTTGCCTCATACTACAGTTAACTTCAGAAGCAAGTGAGATAAACCATGTGTTAAATGGTTAAAAAGCTATCATTTTCACATACACCTTAATCAAATTTAAATCTGGATTCTGGTTTATTGGAAACCTTTTTCATCATTCATGTACGCACAAAAAAGAGCACAACAGGCTGACGAGTGCCAAATCTACACATTTTTCCATAGGGGGACAAAGGTCTGCACTGCTGCCGCCGCCCCCTCTCCCACATAGGATGCTATTTTGCCACTTCTTCCGACCTGCTGCCTAGGGCACATATCCCCTCTCGCCCCCGCTTGATCCGAGCCAGAGGATGTCAGGGACATACGACAGCATGTTTGAAAATGCTTTCATACTGCATCACTCATAGAGCCCCTTCTAAGTCCAGATGGATTTTGCTTTACAAATATTTCAGTGATGTCTTGCTAGTTGAGCCTCTAAAGTGGAAGCAAGGAGTTAACAGCACAGACCCTCCAAGTATCCCTATTTTCCAGGGACATCCCTGATTTAGAGAAGCTGCCCCAGTTCCTGATTTGATCCCAGAATGTCCCGCTTTTCCTTAGGATGTCCCTATTTCCAGTGGAGAAATGTTGGAGGGTGCAGAGTTATCCGACTCCCAAGCAGTCTGAAGGCAGTCCTGTATAGGGAAGGGTTTTTCTTAAATGTTTTCTTATGTTTTTATATATGTTGGAAGCTGTCCAAAGTGGCTGGGGCAACCCAGTAATATGTGTGGGGTATACATAGCACAATTATCATTATGGAATGGAGCGTCCCTATTTTAATCAGAAAAATGTTGGCTGGTATAACAGCATAATAAAACAGAAATGCAATGCAAAGGAAGAGACAAGACAAAAGAAAAGGGAAAACCTAAGGCAAAATAAAAAATGCATTGGGACATTATGTTTACTTGTAGATAAGTATATTGATTCTAAAGCGCATAACGTAACTCTGTGCTGTACATAAATCAAATTGGAGATGGACTTTGCCATATCAATGTTTTATCAAAAGGCATGCTTTTACTCTGGAGATTTTAGCAAATGCCCTTGGCCATTACAAGAACATTCTGTATGCTCAGAGGCATTGTATTTAGAAGAACTCAGGTAGTAGATGTTGTTCCTTATTCTCTGTCTGATTGCTCTATTCATAAAGCGTTTAGACTCTGGGATTTTCTTCCCCCCTTAGTTCCTTTTGATCCCTAATCCAATCTGCAAAAAGTTTCTGGTTTTTAACTGGCAAGTAAAGCTAGGCTGCTCATGTGAAAAGCATTCTCTTTTATTATTAGCAGCAGGAAGGCAATTTTTAAGGAACATTCATGTGATAAGATTGCTTTATGCACACCTGACTTTTAATAATTCAGTTACGGATTTGCATTTAATTATGCTGTGCCTATTTGGTTTTTGTATGGACAACGTGACAAACTAGCAGGCTGAATTCCTAAACACACACACACATATTGAAAGGCTAGGGTGGTGCATGTTGTTGTTGTTTAGTCGTTTAGTCGTGTCTGCCTCTTTGTGACCCCTGGACCAGAGCACGCCAGGCACTCCTATCTTCCACTGCCTCCCGCAATTTGGTCAAACTCATGCTGGTAGCTTCGAGAATAATAATAATAATAATAATAATAATAAATTTTATTTATATCCCACCCTCCCCAGCCGAGGCTGGGCTCAGGGCGGCTAACAACAATCAAAATAATCCAACGTTCTAAAAACATTTCATTATAAAACTTAATTAAAATCAAATTGATGGCAACCATTAAGCAAAATTCTGTGCAGATTGCCAGAGGAGGGGGTCAGGCTGCGCCCTGACCAAAGGCTTGGTGGAACAGCTCTGTCTTGCAGGCCCTGCGGAAAGATGTCAAGTCCCGCAGGGCCCTAGTCTCTTGTGACAGAGCATTCCACCAGATTGGAGCCACAGCCGAGAAGGCCCTGGCTCTAGTTGAGGCCAGCCTAACCTCTCTGTGGCCTGGGATCTTCAATATGTTTTTATTTGCAGACCGTAAGTTCCTCTGTGGGATATACCAGGAGAGGCGGTCCCGTAGGTACGAGGATCCTAGGCCATATAGGGCTTTAAAGGTTAAAACCAGCACCTTAAACCTGATCCTGTACTCCACCGGGAGCCAGTGCAGCTGGTATAGTATCGGATGAATGTGATCTCGCAGCGAAGACCCCATAAGAAGTCTCGCCGCGGCATTCTGCACCCGCTGGAGTTTCTGGGTCAGTCTCAAGGGCAGCCCCACGTAGAGCGAGTTACAATAATCCAGTCTGGAGATGACCGTCGCGTGGATCACAGTGGCTAGGTCAGGGCGAGAGAGAACACTATCCAACCATCTCGTCCTCTGTCGTCCCCTTCTCCTTGTGCCCTCCATCTTTCCCAACATCAGGGTCTTTTCCAGGGAGTCTTCTCTTCTCATGAGGTGGCCAAAGTATTGGAGCCTCAGCTTCAGGATCTGTCCTTCCAGTGAGCACTCAGGGCTGATTTCCTTCAGAATGGATAGGTTTGTTCTTCTTGCAGTCCATGGGAGTCTCCAGCACCAGAATTCAAAAGCATCAATTCTTCGGCGATCAGCCTTCTTTATGGTTCAGCTCTCACTTCCATACATCACTACTGGGAAAACCATAGCTTGAACTATACGGACCTTTGTCGGCAAGGTGATGCCTCTGCTTTTTGAGACGCTGTCTAGGTTTGTCATTGCTTTTCTCCCAAGAAGCAGGCGTCTTTTGATTTCATGGCTGCTGTCACCATCTGCAGTGATCATGGAGCCCAAGAAAGTAAAATCTCTCACTGCCTCCATTTCTTCCCCTTCTATTTGGCAGGCGGTGATGGGATGGTGCATAGTTCCCTCTTAAATAGCCTCTGGCAAGTAGGAAGCTACTACCGCATTTCTCTCAAGAGCAGTAACTAATAGCCCTCAAACAGGGTGCCAGTGCTAGATGCTTTGCATTGCTTTAAAGCTCCTCAGATTTCCCAAGGTGCCAGCACAGGGGTGGGGAGGTGGGGAATTCTCCAGTGAAGCACCCTGGCCAGCAGATGCAAATACAGCAATGAATCCGCTGCTTCTTGTCTCCAGTCCCCTCCTCACATTAGGATTGCTCTGCCCAACTTCAGTCCTAAGCACACCTACCTCAATAGGGCTTACTTCTGAGTAGGAATGCGGAGGTTTGCACTGTGCAAGACTTACCATGCATTTGATGCAGTGGGGTGTAATTCATGAAAGCTAATGCCGTAATAAAATCTGCACATGGGGAAAGGGGCAAAAATTTAGAAAATAAACAGCCAGCACTGTGGCAAGTGGATGCATAAATTGGACAGTGCTAATATCAGACTTCAAGACTGTATAAATATAGAAAGAAAGAAAGAAAGAAAGAAAGAAAGAAAGAAAGAAAGAAAGAAAGAAACTAAGAAAGAAAGAAAGAAAAGAAACAAGCAGGAGCTCAAATTTATTGAGAACAAGCTAGTAATGAAATCCTTATAAATGCAATAAATGTAACTTAACTCATCATCCTGATTTTTTTTTAATAAAAAAAATAGCTTTGTTTTCTTCAAATTTCCCACCATGTTTCAATCTCTGGCCCGAAATAGGGTCAAGAGAAAATTGAGGGTGAAGAAATAAAGCGTTTCCATTTCTGCTCCAGTCCTTCATGGCTCAGTTTTTTACCACACATAGAACTAAGCACTGTAGGCTTGTCCAACACTCCAGAGGAACATAAAAACTTTTATAGGACTCTCTGGTTTATGAGAAACAGGATTCCCAGCCTCAGGCTTTTTCTCAGTGAGTAAGATGTGTGAGTGCAGACAGTGCTTTCTCTCAGCATGACAGAAATGTATTCACTGTGTTCAGGTTTCTCGGCCATCATAATCCGAAGAGGCATATGTGTCTGCTAGCCTAGGTCCTTCGGCTGCTGTGATGCAAGCGGGTGGTTAATCAGGGAACTGGCCACAACACACCAGCATTAAAGGAGAAATGAAACCTTTTCATGGAAAGAGATCCACTAAATGGCTTTGTAATAACAAATGGCCTACCGTGGGGCATCTGCCTGTGCTTTTCAATCTCACGGCCTGAGAAAAAACTAATTAAATAGTGAAAGGCCTCATGTGATGGCAGCCAAGAGATGCGTCTTGGTATCTCCATCGCATACCCGCATGTACTGCTCTGGCCTTGTCACATCCTGCTGGGGGAAGGAGGAGTATAGTTAGCTACAAACTCTGTGGAAACAATTCAGAACAAATGTTGAATAAACAGGTCATTCGGAAGCGGGATTGGATCCCACTGAGATCAGTGAAACTTACTTCTGAGTGAATGTGTAGAGTAGTGGTTCTCAAGCTTTGTTCCATGGGCCACACTTTTAAAATAAAAAATTGCTAGCGCCACACCAGGTTTTTTTTTTATGGAAAAGAAATACATTGGAAAACAAAAGGAAACAACTCCTGGTAACCCTTGATTTATAACACAAAAGACAACTACCGTATTTTTCGCCCCATAGGACGCACTTTTCCCCCTCCAAAAATGAAGGGGAAATGTGTGTGCGTCCTATGGGGCGAATGCAGGCTTTCGCTGAAGCCTGGAGAGCGAGAGGGGTCGGTGCGCACTGATCCCTCTCGCTCTCCAGGCTTCGCGCAGCTCTCTGCAAGGCGCGGGAGTCCTGCGCTGGGCTCCTGCGCCTTGCAGAGAGTTGCCTGCATGCCGAAGGCTGGGCTTGTGGAGATTTGCGTGTTCTGGGGGCTGAGGTCGGGGGAAGCTCAGGCTTCCCCCACCCCAGCGCCGCGCCTGGGGGAAAAATAATTCCCCCCCCCTTTATTCCCCCCCCCAAAAAACTAGGTGCGCCTTATGGGACGGTGCGTCCTATAGGGCGAAAAATATGGTACTTTATAATATAATCATGGGACATACAGAAAGCATCAAAGAATGCAGTTACATCAATAACTTGAATCATTCCCAAAATATAAACGTGCCTCTTGCATATGTACCTTAAGTATGTATGCAAGCTCAGTGAGAGGTGTGAGCTTGCTTTTGCCAGGAAATTTCATTTATATGAGGTTTGGTTTGAGACAAACTCTCATCTCCTCATCAATACAAAGAGGCCTTTCTCGTTTCTGATCTTTCATATTTGTCAGAGTTTAAAATCTCTGTTCACAACAATATGCCATAGAGAACAGCATATAAGAACAGCCAATGCTCTTGAACAGAGGGATGGATACTGTTTCTGGTTGCATTCACCCCCTCCATTTTTTTTATACTGTACTGTACTGAAATGTTCGAATGTTTATTTGATTGTCATTGAATCTTCTGGTCACACTTGCTATCCTCTCCTACCACATCCTTTGAGAACCACTGACGTAGAGTCAAACTGCCATGATATTGGCAGTTCTGTGACAGAAATCTTGCGTCTTTTTATTTTCCAAAAAACACCTGCAGGTGGGGGGGATACTGTGTCCCCCTAAATTTTACCAATGGATGCAAATAGTAGCCTCAGATTGGGAGGGAGATTATCAGTGGGAAAACAGCCTGGGGAGGAATGGCTCAAGTCCCTACCTTACACTACAGTCCTGACTCCACCACACACAAAAAACCCAGCAGCTGCTTTTTGTAAATGAAAATGACGTTTGAGGTGTCTTTTCCCCCTTTCCTTCCACCTGAAACTTCACATCCTGTGAGGTCTGAGCAGGACTACAAGGCTGGCAGGAGCCCTGAACAGGAGGACTTGTCCTAGGAATAGGGATACACAGCAACATTTTGTTGTTTCAGGTCTCACTTGCTAGTAAAGGGATATAGGTAAAGGTAAAGGGACCCCTGACCATTAGGTTCAGTCGTGACCGACTCTGGGGTTGTGGCGCTCATCTTGCTTTATTGCCCGAGGGAGCCAGCGTACAGCTTCCAGGTTATGTGGCCAGCATGACTAAGCCACTTCTGACAAACCAGAGCAGCACACAGAAATGCCATTTACATGCCCACCGGAGCGGTACCTATTGATCTACTTGCACTTTGAGGTGCTTTCGAACTGCTAGGTTGGCAGGAGCAGGGACCGAGCAACAGGAGCTCACCCCGTCGCGGGGATTCAAACCGCTGACCTTCTGATCGGCAAGTCCTAGGCTCTGTGGTTTAACCCACAGTGCCACCCGTGTCCCAAAGGGATATATAAATGTTAAAAATACAAAAATTAACACTTAAGCATTTTAAAAACACTAGCACAATAGATGAAAAGCAATAGAACTTAAAACCAAGAGCCAGCCCAATACATTTTGCTACCTGAGGCAAAGGACAAGATGGCACAACCTTCCCATTCCACATTCAGAAGCTGACTGGGTGGGCAGCACAATCGTACTCCAGCACTGCCGATGGGATTGCCAGTATTGCACCTGAGGCAACTAAAAGGCTCCAGCACAGGCTTTGCCTTTTGTCCACCAACGGAGAGGAACAGCTCACGGATTGTGAAGAAACAGCCAGGACAGCTGCCCTGCAGCATCTGCCGCCTGAGGCCGTTGGCTCACTCTGCCTAATGAGAGAACTGGTGCAGCCTAAAAGCTAGAGAGCGGTAACATTTTTGATCTTCATCTAACTCCCACACCCATCCAAATAGCCTGCAGATGTCAAGCCACAGGAAAATCCTTCTGATTTAGGAAGAACTTTACCTCACTGGCGAAGACCTCAAACAGCTCTCCCTGGGGACTGAATACTACAAAGTGAGCACCACGACAAAGAAGAGGCTGCTCCTCCGCTTCACAATCTTTATCTGGCTATAGTGTAGAATAAGGAGCAGGGCCTCTCTGGCAAGGCCACTATAGGGAGGAACGTTCTTATTGGCATCCGTCTGTCTCAAGAGACAATGGAGTGCGCCTCAGCAGGGTAAAGTCAAACCACTGCATTAGTGGTTCAGAAGTGACCTCCTTGGAGTGCAAGCCTAAGCAGTGTGTCTGGAGGTCCTGGGCTGCCCAGGTGACCAGACCCTCCTCTTGGCCTCTCTGATGGGGTCCAAAGGAAAGCAGAGCAATATGTTTGGTACCAGCTTGGCTGCAGGAGTTGCCAGGAGGTATACAAGGCGCTTCCAACCGCCTTAGGGACACCTCTCTGGATTTGTGTAGGGTTCAGTCCTTAGCCTTTTCTTCTCTCGAAGATATCCCACAAGGCAGCAGAGATTTGGGTTCACAGTTTTCCTCTGTCTAGATGGGCTACCTTCCCAGGTGGGCAAGCCCCACCTGCCCCTCACTTCCCTCTACAGCACATGCAGAAACCACACGCTTCTTGACCATTGGATTGACTATTGGTCTCGTATGGGAGCCAATCTTCACATGCAGGGGAGGAACAGGAGTGTTAACTTGGCCCCACAACTGTGGGGGCCCGGGACAGTGGGTGCCATGCATAATAATAATAATAATAATAATAATAATAATAATAATAATAATAATAATATTTATACCCCACCTGTCAGAGAACTGCCATCGGCTCAGAGGTGAGAGGCGGAAGGGCAGATGGATTACAGAGAGCCTCCAAAAATCGTGGGAAGCAGCACTTCCTCAGCGGAGGAAGGAAGCCACGCCTCTAGTGGGGAAGAGCTGCAGGGCTCGGAGGATGCAAGGCGGTGCCAGGACACCGTTCCTGAGCAAAGCGGGGAGGAGGGAGGTCCCCCTTTACCCAAGCCTTCCTTGCACAGTAGGCTTTCGCGCAGAGAGGTGAGGCGTCGGCTGGGGGTCAAGACACTACTCTGCTGGGGAAAGTTTAAGGACCGCCCACTCTCAGATTCTGCTAGTGACTGAGCAAGACATGGAATAGAGGCCTTCTGCATTGTAAATGTTTTGCACCAATAATAAAGCCTTTGAAAAGACCAGTGAGGGACCTTGCCTGATCGCCCTCGAGCAACCACACCGATAGCCATAACACCACCCATCTGGCTGGGCTTCCCCAGCCACTCTGGGCGGCTTCCAACAAAATATTAAAATACAGTAATGCACCAAACATGAAAAGCTTCCCTAAATGCAGTGTGTGTGGCCCTGGCACCAAAATTTACAGGGGTGCCTGGCCCCTTCTTGGGAAATTTTGTGGGTGCTCAGGCACCCAGGGCCCCAGAGAGTTGAAACCTATGCAGGGGAAGTCTCCTTAACTCACTCACCTACCCTCTGCTGGTTTAGCCGGCCAGTTGAAGCCATTCCTGGGGTGTGGCCACTCTAGCATGCTAGCAGCTTCTAGGAGCCACTTTATCTCACTTTATTGGCCGAGGGAGCCAGCGAACAGCTTCTGGGTCATGTGGCCAGCATGACTAAGCCGCTTCTGGCGAACCAGAGCAGCGCACGGAAACGCCGTTTACCTTCCCGCCGGAGCGGTACCTATTTATCTACTTGCACTTTGGTTGTAGTATTGCTTTTGGTGGCAAAGACTTGGAGAACTAATGTCAGTAAATACGTAAAGGTTAGGAAGATGTCAAAGAGAAAAACTTGATCACTTCAGCATTCAAATTACAATGGAAACTTGCATATTAAAAATCAAGATCTCTATCTTATGGAAATGTATAGGACATCAACAACAAGTTTCATTATCACTGTAATTTTTCATTATTATTTTTTTCATTTCTGTTGACTTCGTAAAGTCATCAGTACTTTAACACACTCACAGTCTGTTTAACAGTCAGATAATGATGTGGGTTTTATTGGCATTAACAGATTTTCCCACAGTTCTTGGATGACTTATTTTTCCAGTGAATTTTTTTTTTGGGGGGGCAGGTATTGATTTAATTACATCCCACATTTTGGCTGCAATCCAAAAGCAGTTTGCAACATTTATAAAATGCAATAGATATATAATAGAAACTGTTAAGTTGTGGGTGAACATATCAGACGACTCAGCGATTCCTCAAACAGCTCTGGTTTATTCAGAGGCCAGAACAGAACTAAACTGAAGAGCTCAGCCAGCCTGCTTATATAGAGCTCCAGTACAACGTAACTGTAGCAACTTTCTAAAACTATCCAATCACTGAACGTCACTTTCGATCCTTCATTTGCATAACTATCTACAGTATCCCCCTCCTGGCCCAGGGTGAGAACTTCAGTACATAACAGAAACTGTAGCCTTTAAAGCTGCCTTCCTCAACCTAGTACCCTACAGATGTTTTGAACTACAATTCCCATCAGCACATGCTGGCTGAGGCTTATGATGGGAGTTGTCGTTTGAAACATCTGGCTGGGGAAGGCAACTTTAAGCCACTTCAATTATAGTGGACAGAGCACAAAGGGAAAGAGAAATATAGGGATGCTTAACGTCTTGCCATATTATCAGTATGAGACATTCCCACAAGACAACACATTTTTCTGAACTTCTTTCCTCCTTGTTTCTGTCGCATGTGAATTTTAACGTGGAATGGGTTGATGTGGAATAGAAACAGAGTACACACAGGGGCCAGGGATGCGGGTGGTGCTGTGGGTTAAACCACAGAGCCTAGGATTTGCTGATCAGAAGGTCAGCGGTTCGAATCCCTGCGACAGGGTGAGCTCCCGTTGCTCAGTCCCTGCTCCTGCCAACCTAGCAATTCGAAAGCACGTCAAAGTGCAAGTAGATAAATGGGTACCGTTCCGGCAGGAAGGTAAACGGCATTTCCGTGCGCTGCTCTGGTTCGGCAGAAGCAGCTTAGTCCTGCTGGCCACATGACCCAGAAGCTGTATGCCGGCTCCCTCGGCCAATAAAGCGAGATGAGCGCCGCAACCCCAGAGTCGGTCATGACTGGACCTAATGGTCAGAGGTCCCTTTACCTTTTTTGCACACAGTGGCCAGTATTAGTTTTGTTTGCTTTGGTGACTGTTGTTGGCATCCGTCTGTCTCGAAGACAATGGCATCCACTTCTGATAGTCCGGGGCTGCTCAGCTGACATGTGTAATAAACAAAAATCTGCCCTTATTCCCTTATGGGGAACACAAGAGCCCTTATAGAGGCCTTTGTAGGTTCTCCATCGGTCAGAGAAAATAACAGAGGCCAACCAGAGAATATTGAGAAGCAAAGCAGCTCGTAAGCCTGATCTTTATTGAACTGTTGCAACAGGGTGCTCCCCTCACACGCAGGAAACGATGGGCAGAACGATGGGGGTGGAGACGCTCCTTCAGGTATACAGGACCGAGGCCGTTTAGGGCTTTCAAGGTCAGCACCAACACTTGGAATTGTGCTCGGAAACGTACTGGGAGCCAATGTAGCAAATGATTGATGATCAGCCTTCCTCAACCTGTTGCCTCCCCACCCCGAGCTATGTTGGCTGAGGCTGATGGGAGTTGATGTCCTAAGCCAGGTTGCTGAAGGCTGATCTAGCTGAAGGGCTGCCTCACCCAAGTCTGGTTTAAAGATAATGAATGCTAAGAAGGGAATCAGGAGCCTCACAGTTGTCCACCAGCAGTTAACACCTGGGCAGCAGGTGCAACAGGCACACATGTCACCTGTGTGCCTTGCTTAGTTCCTCCACACTGTTGAAGTCCCTGGCAGTTGCCTCTAGGTAGAATTGAAAATGTCAGGAGATATGACCAAGGATCTCCCAGGCCTCATCTTATTTTGGCCGTAAGGTCTACTGGGCTCCAGGCTTCAGATTAATGTTGCGGTCTGGAAATGGCACATATCTTGTTTTCGTCCTGGAGGCTGGTGTGGAAGAAACAGAAACCCGCAGAAAGAGCCCCGCAAGCAGAGCCTCTTATCATTTCTCAGCAGGTTCCTGAACAAAAACCTCAGCCGCAAACAAGAGCAGAGCAAGAAGAAAACCACAAGGCCATGGGGGCGGGCTGAGAAAAACAGAGGAAGGGTTGTGCATGAGCACACAAACACATGACAAAAGACCTTGTTTATGTAACCCTAGCAC
Source organism: Podarcis muralis (assembly GCF_964188315.1). Lineage (NCBI taxonomy): Eukaryota > Metazoa > Chordata > Lepidosauria > Squamata > Lacertidae > Podarcis > Podarcis muralis. The sequence goes on along the minus strand of NC_135671.1, from coordinate 3,532,061 downwards.
ACACAAAGGAGCGGTTAAGAGTCCTGTATTGTATTTCTCCACAAAATAAAAAGCAGGTTGCCTACCTGCGGCTTTATAGGTCATGCTTTGGCTTCTCTGCTTAGGAGAGAGGAGCACAGCATAGAGCCTTGTCCCTGCTGTCAGTGATATACCAAGCAACCCCGTGGAAATTGCTCTTCTCCTCTCCAGGCGTTGTTGTATGAAACAGGCTCTGAAGAAGCTGTACAGCCTGTCCTGTCATTCCATTGCGAGACCAGCTTCAGTTTCATCAGAGCCCAACACCGCCTTGGATTTAAACCTCACTGCCCATGTGGCTTCTGAAGGTTCAGTGCCACCAACTATATGTGCCAAACTAGCCGCCAAGTGAGCTTCTAAATAACTTTAAAAGTATAAGATCCCACCACACACACACAGGCATTCTGCATCAGTCTCAGCGGAGCCTAAGCTCTGGGGAAGAGGCATGAAAAGGACTGTTCCTCTACTCCACCCAATGATACTATTTATCCCAGTTCCTTTCTTGGACCCTTCACTAACACCACTGCTTAGTCAAGGTTGATGCCAGTGCTGCTGTCTCAATCAGAGTCTGTGCTCCAGAGGTTTTTATCTTGGTTTCATGTGCCTTTCATTTAGTGTTCATGTGCAACCTCTGGCAGCATTACTATGCTGGCTAGATTCTGGGTTCCATGTTAGAGGGAGATAACTTGCGATGGTAGGCTTGACTTCTCCTAAAACTCAGGAGGAGTTGGAGTAGACTCTTGAGAGTCCCATGGACTGCAAGAAGATCAAACCTCTCCATTCTGAAGGAAATCAGCCCTGAGTGCTCACTGGAAGGACAGATCCTGAAGCTGAGGCTCCAATACTTTGGCCACCTCATGAGAAGAGAAGACTTCCTGGAAAATTTCCCTGATTTTGGGAAAAAATGGAGGGCACAAGGAGAAGGGGATGACAGAGGACGAGATGGTTGGATAGTGTTCTCGAAGCTACCAGCATGAGTTTGACCAAACTGTGGGAGGCAGTGGAAGACAGGAGTGCCTGGCGTGCTCTGGTCCATGGGGTCACGAAGAGTCGGACACGACTAAACGACTAAACAGCAACAACAAAACTCAGGATGTTTCTCCTGTCAGGAAGGCACACCAAGATATATGTCCCTTTTGTCCTTTTATATCAAATACTATCCTTAGGATTCAGGACAAAAAAAAACCCACCTTAATTCGTTTAGATTAACAGACAGGTGGGGTTTCTCTGTCTCTCATTCACACACACACGTACATGTACACTGGATACTCCTTAGTGAGTTCACCTTTCTGATTTATCCAGACAGGATACCCCTACCTCAACCACTAGATAGGATAGTAACCTATTGGCAGTAACCTTTGTCATTTTCTTTGTGACATTGTTGACCCCACCTTAGCATCCTACACTGTCAATGTTGGCTTCATCACAACCACCCACCATATTGTGGCCACCTCTGGCCGTCTCTCCAACTGTGGTCCCAGTTAATATATCCTATGACTGCAGCATCAGTACTACTGCATCTGCTGTCACATCTACCTGATGCAACCTCTTGCAACCACTTCACCATGGTAGCTCCTCCAGAGACCACAGCTCAGCTTCTCAGCATTCACCTTCTTTACATCAATCTGCCTTGTGTTCCGAGGAAGCTACTAAATTCTTTGACTGTGACCAGCACATTGTATATGTGACCCCAAACCAATCACTCTACCAGAGCATTTAAAGCGTTACTCAGAGAACATCCTTCAGGTAGCATAGGCTCTGAGCCAAAACGGCAACAAGCCTCTCCTGTGATCCACTGACCTGGGTTCCAGTTTGTTTCAGCAAAAACAGCAGTACCATTAGCCTTGATTATGCTCCCAGTTCTCATGCAGGGAACTAGACAGCTTTGAGATAAACTCTTGTACCTCCTTTCCATTACAGTGGTACCTCGGGTTACAGACGCTTCAGGTTACAGACGCTTCAGGTTACAGACTCCGCAAACCCAGAAATATTACCTCGGGTTAAGAACTTGGTGTTATGTACTGAAGTTCTCACCCTGGGCCAGCAGGGGGATACTGTAGATAGCTTTCACTCAGGTCCACATATGCAAATAAGGGATTGAAAGTGACATTCAGTGATTGGATAGTTATAGAAAATGGTTACTGTTGCGTTCTAGTGGAGCTCTATATGAGCAGGCTGGCTGAACCCTTCAGTTCAGTTCTGTTCTGGCTGTGAATAAACAGGAGCTGTTTGAAGAATCGTTGTGTCGTCCGATATGTTCACCCACAACTTAACATTTTGCTTCAGGATGAGAATAGAAATTGTGCTCAGATGGCGTGGCGGCAGCAGGAGGCACCATTAGCTAAAGTGGTGCTTCAGGTTAAGAACAGTTTCAGGTTAAGAACAGACCTCCGGAACGAATTAAGTACTTAACCTGAGGTGCCACTGTATTTTGATTTGACAAAAGCCCTGTTGGATGATACCAAAGACCCATCTGGTCCAACATTCTCTTCTCACAGTGGTCAACAACATGCTGATGGGAAGCCTGCAAACCGGACCTGAGTGCAACAGCGCTCTTCTCGCTTGTGCTTCCCAACAACAGGTATTCAGAGGCTTACTGCTGTGTTTGTTTGTTTGTTTGTTTGTTTGACGCCCATCTGGCTGGGTTGCCCCAGTCACTCTGGACAGCTTCCAACAAATTAAAAACATTAAGCACAGTAAAAAATCAAACATTAAAAACTTCCCTATGGGTGCAACTACCAAGAAGGTCCTCTGCGTGGTTCCCTGTAATCTCACGTCTCTCACTTCTCGCAGTGAGGGAACCGCCAGAAGGCCCTCAGAGCTGGATCTCAGTGTCCGAGCTGAAGATGGGGATGGAGACGTTCCTTCAGATATACAGGGCTGAGGCCATTTAGGGCTTTAAAGGTCAGACCCAACCCTTTGAATTGTGTTTGGAAATGTGCTTCCAACAGTGGGGACAGAACATATCCAGCGTGGCTAGTAGTCATTGATAGTCTTATCCTCCAGGAATTTGTCTAATCCTCTTTTAAAGCTGCCCACATTGAAGGCTATTATTGACTCTTGTGAGAGTGAATTCCATAGTGTAACATGCTGTATATAGAAGTACTTCCTTTTCTCTGTCCAGAAACTTCCAACATCCAGCTTCATTAGATGGTGATAGTATTATGGGAGAGGGGGAAAACAGTTTTCTCTATTCCCCTTCTCCACCCATGCATAATCTCTTGCCATGTCCTCTACCTGTTTTCTGAACTAAAAATCTCCTTATGTGGCAGCATTTCCTCATAGGGGGGAAATACATACAAAGTACATGTGACTTTCTTTTTCAACACCGTTCATGTTTTATTCCTCACCCATGCTGGTTTCTCACATATTGAACTTTCAAAATTGTGCATAGGTAGATTAATACTTCCTCTGGGGAAATGTGCCAAACTTTTACGCTATACTCAAGGAAAATCAAAATAAGCTTTTAAAAGCTAACCTTCACCTTTCAAAGAGACTGTTGGCACAGCCTGCCATGCAGCAGAGTATCATTCGAAGGCAATTTTACTATCTGGACAAAGGATGAAGGGCAGGAAGACCTATTCTAAATTTTCAGGATGATAAGTTATTTATCCAACTAAGGAAGTTTCGTATGGTCTGTCTTGCTGAGATCTTAACACTCATCAGCAATTCAACATGATTGAGCTCTGTGACTTCAAGGTTGCATAGTTTCCTATTACTGCACCTACATAAAGGTAAAGGGACCCCTGACCATTAGGTCCAGTTGTGACCGACTCTAGGGTTGCAGCGCTCATCTCGCTTTACTGGCCAAGGGAGCCGGCATACAGCTTCCGGGTCATGTGGCCAGCATGACTAAGCCGCTTCTGGCAAACCAGAGCAGCGCATGGAAACGCCATTTACCTTCCTGCCGGAGCAGTACCTATTTATCTACTTGCACTTTGACGTGCTTTTGAACTGCTAGGTTGGGCAGGAGCAGGGACTGAACAACGGGAGCTCACCCCGTCACGGGGATTCGAGCCTAGGTCGGTGGTTCAAATCCCCGCGATGGGGTGAGCTCCCATTGTTCAGTCCCTGCTCCTGCCAACCTAGCAGTTTGAAAGCACACCAATGCAAGTAGATAAATAGGTACCGCTCCGGTGGGAAGGTAAACAGCGTTTCCGTGCGCTGCTCTGGTTTGCCAGAAGTGGCTTAGTCATGCTGGCCACATGACCCGGAAGCTGTACACCGGCTCCCTTGGCCAGTAAAACGAGATGAGAGCTGCAACCCCAGAGTCGGTCACGACTGGACCTAATGGTCAGGGGTCCCTTTACCTTTTATACAGTGGTATCTCTGGTTACGAACTTAATTCGTTCCAGAGGTCCGTTCTTAACCTGAAATCGTTCTTAACCTGAGGTACCACTTTAGCTAATGGGGCTTCCTGCTGCCGCCGCATGATTTCTGTTCTCATCCTGAGGTAAAGTTCTTAACCCAAGGTACTACTTCCAGGTGAGCGGAGTCTGTAACCCAAAGTGTTTGTAACCTGAGGTACCGCTGTATCTGTTTTAAAGTAACCAAGTAGTGCCAAATCAGAAATTTAAAAAGCAAGTTACTGTAAAAGTTAGTTTTCTCTTTTTTTTAGATGGGGCGGAGGAGGTTGTTTGTGGAATTTAATTTATTTGTAGGATAGCTCGGTGGGTAGGGCATTAGACTCTTAATCTCAGGGTTGTGAGTTCGAGCCACATGTTGGGTAAATGATTCCTGTATTGCAGGGGGATGGACTAGATGACCCTCGGGTCCCTTCCAACTCTACATTTTTATTATTCTATGACTCTAGCTCAGGGGAGCGCCTTCCTCCGCTCAATGTCACCTGCTACAGATTGCAGACAACCAGCTCACCATGTGGCTAATGCTAAATATTTCTCTAAATATTTTTGCCTAGGTATTACATATACAGTTTACCTTATATTTTGTGTTGTGTCCTCTACCCAGGGGTTGCTGCATATGCAAAAGTGCTGATCTCTAGGGATTTTCTTAAATCTCCCTTCCAGAAAATTAGATTTCATAGTCTGAAAATACAGGGCTGTAAGTGCTTGGCAAAGAAAAAGAAGTTAGCTCTGCTAAGTATTTCTCTTCCCCATGGTATGATTTTAAGGTGGGGAATGTATTGGAACAACTGGATAAAGTAATGGCATCCAGGTTCTCTTCTGAAAGCAGATTTTAGAGCTACGCTTTAATATTGCAATGCTTAAGTTGGATTTTGGCAGCCAAAAGGCCTCTGGATCAGGTCCACATTTTCTCAGTAATAATTTACTATTAGCTTATCGAGGAGTTTTGGGAGGATGAGCAAGACTGTTCCACTATACACAATCTGATCAGTTCATTTTCCGAGTATCTTGGTTTTTAAAAATAAGACAAAATAGCCCTCAATATGAAATATGGCAGCAAGGCAACAGAGTCTCACAACCATTCCTTGCATCTGTGGTCCAGTGAAGCGTAGGGATGATAATTTAGAACAATAGGAAGCAAAAAAGGGGTCCCATTAGAACCGTGAACAAATTTCATACATTTAAAGATTCCATTCATATTTATTTCACTATCAAAAATCAAAATTACCCAAATGGGATTAATAATAATAATAATTTATACCCCACCCATCTGGCTGAGTTCCCCCAGCCACTCTGGGCGTCTCCCAATCGAGTGTTAAAAACAATACCACATTAAATATTAAAAACTTCCCTAAATAGGGCTGTCTTCAGGTGTCTTATTTCCTTGACATCTGATGGGAGGGCGTTCCACAGGGCGGGCGCCACTACCGAGAAGGCCCTCTGTCTAGTTTCACTATTTGGAATGGTTTTATTAATTACATGTGGGTAATTCTGGGTTTCCCCCCCATAATGAAATAAATATGAAAATTATATTTAAATTATAATTTATTCTGTTGGTGGCAGCAAATCTTGCACCTCCACCACAATCTTGCAGCTGGTGTTGGGACACCAGTTGCACCACCCTAGTCACTTTGCTGAACAGATATCAGTGGCAGCCACACATCACCCATAATGACTACCTGATAGAGAGGACCAGCTTCCAAATGACTAACTGCACACCAGGCCATATTATCAATCAGTTGACTATTTTCTGTCTATATATTATGTATGATATATTCAGGGAAGAAACCACTGCTGACTTCACTGATACAATCAGGAGAGCCAGTGTGGTGTAGTGGTTAAGAGCAGTGGACTCGTAATCTGGTGAACCGGGTTCGCTTCCCCGCTCCTCCACATGCAGCTGCTGGGTGACCTTGGACCAGTCACACTTCTCCCAAGTCTCTCAGCCTCACTCACCTCACAGAGTGTTTGTTGTGGGGGAGGAAGGGAAAAGGAGATTGTTAGCCGCTTTGAGACTCCTTAGGGGATATCAAATCCAAACTCTTCTTCTTCTTCTACAAGATTTCTGACCTTTCCCTGCTAGGATCCCTTAGACAGAAGACCGAGTCTGCAGTACGCAAAGCTCTACCGATGGATATGATCTTGAGATGCATTCTTGTTTCCTTTGTCCTTCACCTGGGTAAGTTCTCTTCAGCAGGCACACATAGTGCCAGAGTCACCAACACAGATGTTTTGCTTTGACTAGAAATATAATGAAAGCTGAAAAAGCAAAGCAAGCTAGCTAGCTGTGTTGGTCCACATAGGATCCATTTCCATATGACCCATTTCCCCCCTTGCCATGGCCCATACTGTGTTCTTATTGTTACTGTACATTGTTACTAAAAAAAGACCTGCACACCCTTTTACTATATTGCACCGGATTGCTGGGATCAATATCTCCTGCTCACAGAAGGCTGCCTTCTCTTTGTTGTGGTTCCAGAGACTTGGGGTGACCCATATGGTTGACAGTCGTTGATCTACTGTAACGCTGACTTCAGCACTCAAAAGCAAGTTTTCATGCTGGCCGCAAATCTGGTCAATCCTTTGGTTTAAAACTAGACGTAAGAGCTCCTGCAGAAATTAGAATTACTGTGGCAGTCCTTTGTACTCCTATTTATTCTGGGGGTTGATCAAATTCTCAGTATTAAATCCAAATTGATGCATTTTCCAGTGACACTTGAGGGACATAAAGAAACACTTAAATAAAAGGTATTAAGAAAAAGAGAACACAAATGCAAGCATATACGAAAATGAAGGTGCTATAAAGTCCAAAGGTGGTGTTCAGATTGTAAGCTTTGGGCCGGGAAACCCCAGAATTCAGCGCGGAGGGGAGAATTCTGTTGACCTGTTTTTGCTTTTCCATGTGGTTTTGTTTTTGTGTTTTTTGAGCCTGTGTATCTTTCAGGTGTGATGCTTCATGTGAGTGAAGAGCATTACATAGATGCTACTTATGGGCAAGAAGTTACCCTTCCTTGCCAAGTTGGTGTAGTTAACCCAAGCGCTCCAGTGATCTGGAAATATAAATCAGAAGAAATAATTAAATATCAGCGTGGACATCTTTTAAGAGGTAAAAATCCAGTTGTACCATTCATTATGCGTTTAAAAGAGGGAAGGCAGAACCTTTGCTCTCTGATGAAAAGCTTTAACTCTCTGTGACTCCACTTCTTTCAAAGGTTCCTCCTCCTCATCAGCAACATACTCGTTAAAGAATGCAGATAAAGGAGATTACTCTTTAACTATGAGATATGGAAAGGAAGGACAGTATACATGTGAAGCACATGGGAAAATAAAAACTACTAATCTTAACTTGTGGAGCGGTGAGTGATGTGATATGGAGAAAGAATAAAAGTTTAATGTCAACTCCTTTTTCCCTGTCCCATCTTCCTGCACTTGCTTGGGGAGAAGGACAGGGAAGAGCCCTAAAAACAATTAACCTAATAAGGCTTTCTCCCCCCTTCATAGTAAAAGGACCTTCAGAGGGATACCTCCTGGAGGGTGACACTACACAACTGGAACTGTCTTCCTCGGACATGTCTACCCAGGTTGAGTGGTTTGGCCCCAACAAGTCAAAAATAACAAATAAAAAAGCGCGATGGACTCTACAAAATAAAGATCGGAGGTTGCAGATAAAGGACCTTAAAACTCAGGAGGACCAAGGGACCTGGGAATGTTTCATTAGTCGTAGTGGGCTTCGCATCACCCGTGATGTCAGAGTGATAGGTAGGAAAAATCACTGACCTCGTCGGTTCTTTTCCTTGCAGAAGAACCAAAAACAACAACTATACTAATGTTTTGTGGAGGAGGAAGCGGGAGGAGCATGCGCCCATCCCTATCCCATTTGTTTCCTTCCACAAGTTGGAAGGTGGCCATCTGCAGCAGGGAGCCAAGTGAGCAGAAAATCAGGGTTATAAAATGCATCAGTAAGGTAAAGGTAAAGGGACCCCTGCCCACTAGGTCCAGTCGTGGCCGACTCTGGGGTTGCTCATCTCGCTTTATTGGCCGAGGAAGGCGGCATACAGCTTCTGGGTCATGTGGCCAGCATGACTAAGCCGCTTCTGGCGAACCAGGACAGCGCACGGAAACGCTGTTTACCTCCCCGCCGGAATGGTACCTATTTATCTACTTGCACTTTGATGTGCTTTCGAACTGCTAGGTTGGCAGGAGCTGGGACCGAGCAACGGGAGCTCACCCCGTCGCGGGGATTCGAACCGCCAAACTTCTGATCGGCAAGTCCTAGGCTCTGTGGTTTAACCCACAGCACCACCCGCGTCCCCTAAAAAAACGAAACCTGCTTCCCTACTGCAGGCAGTCACCACCCAACTCACGGTGATGGGGACAGCCTGAAGAGGTCTTATGCATCATGGTTAATTCTGCCAAGTTGTACAACATTATAAAGAGAAGCGTAAAAGATATTGGAGTGACTGTGTGATGCTTCCAGGCCGTCTGAGTTAAAGGCTGGAATCGCCATCATTTGTTCAATCACTTATTTTTACGGATAATCCGGAAGACATTGTTGCCAGATCATTTTCTGTGCACACCCCACTCCTTCTCTTTTGACAGTTTTTTGTTGTTGCTTTTTTGCAATAAAACTCAGTTGCATAACCTCTCTTTCCACTGTGGACAAGTAAAATGTTTTGAAGGCCTTTCAGGAAACTTGCACCTTTAATGGAAAGTTGGTCCGGCATGTTCCTTGCGTCTTGTTGACTGATTACTACTGGTTGGGGGGTTGAGCAGGACTTTAATTGTCCCTTGAATAGTCTTTCTTAATTACTCCAGTGCCATTTTCTGTTACCATCGGGCCCCCTTGCCTTTAAATGGTGCATTTGCCAAACTTTGGAGAAGAGATCTTTGAGTACTTGATGGTGATGATGCAGCCCCCTTTTTCATTTTCATAGCTTTTTCTTTGCAGAGTCTACTTCGTTTAGGGAACCCAGAAATAGGTTCACAAGTAAAGCCTCTCTAGAATTCTATAGGGGGGAAAGAGTTTCTCCCTACTCTTTACTGAGGAAAATGGAAATTATTTATTCCTGTTTTTTTCTGCCTTAAAATCAGGTTTTGCTAATTCACTGGATGGAGATACAGTGTATGCAGCTGTTAATAGCACAGTTGTCCTTTCGTGTGAACTGAACACTGACTTCCAAGAGATTCCAAAGAACATCCTAAGAAACCCAGTTTTGAGATGGACGAAGGATAACAAGACCATTGTGGAGGCTGACTTAATCAATTTCAACAGTTCCCTACTTCAGCAAACGATAGACAAGGTCCAGTTTGAGCATGCCGGAGAGCACAAGTGCAGTATTGCATTTACACGGAGGAATTTGAGTAAGACCACCCGCTTGGTAGTGATGAAAGGTAAGAATAAGTCTCGATCACTTTGTGTTATGGTGTAAACAAGGACCATAACACTGCTTAGATCACACTTGCAAAAACTATCCCATCTAGACCTGGTGAAACTCCTAGTTGAAAAACAGAAACAATTCCCGGGAACTCCTAAAACTTTGGGCAAAAATAGACGTGAGGTCAAAACAAACAAAAACTCTGAAGCAACTAAAGGGTGCTCTGATTTGGATTGGAATAACGGCACTGGTAGAGAGGGTCAGCCCAGCCCAAGACAGTTTGCTGCCAGATTGGTTTGGTGCTGTTTTGTGCTGCAGACCCCACCTTCCCTGCCGCCCCACCCCCCAACGGAGTAACTGACACTCAAACCGGGGTCACAAGTAAAGGGTCAGAAACACAACCTCATCTGGTTGACTGCAAACCAGTGCAAAAAGTAGAGTGCTGCTTTGGTACCCTTTTGTGCCACACTTAAAAGTGCCTCCGCTTGTGTGTTTGGAAGGTGGCAAAAGGACCCAGGACAATATGCCAAACCAGGATATAAGCTGGTGCCCAAAATATGGACAGTGTACACTGACTTCCTCTGCATTGTGGCCCTCTAAATAAAGCCGATGGAGCTGTAGCACCTCAAGTCTGTGTGTCGATCCAAGTGTTTTTGCCTTTCCATTGGGAGGAAGCCTTTCTTGTGAGTCAGGCAGCCTAGAACCTTAGATCATAAGATGAATGTGTCTCTTGTAGCAATGAGCATCTTCAGCATGGATGCTTGGCATTCTCTCCTGAGCTTTGTGGAAACGGGACCCCTGTGAATGTTCCTTTCTTGTCTTCCCTGCAGTTTCTGCTGACCGCCCTAGACTTGATTCCAAAGAAAATGTGACCCTCTGCTGTCATGTCGCTGCTCCTGATCTTTCTAAGGCTCAGCTGTGCTGGAATAATAGGCGTGACTCGCCCAAATGTGAAACTCACCTTCCGGAGGGCAAATTTTGTTTTGAGACCAGAAGCGCAGGGGAATGGAAGTGCAGCCTCATGGTGCAGGACGAAGAGAAGCTCAGCATGATCTACTTTGTGGGTATGTTGCGTGTCAAGACCCTGCAGCCCCCCCCCCCCCCCCGTTGGAAATAACTCACACAAGGACACAGATATTAGGTTTATGTTATTGGGGAAATTTTGGCCACAACTTTATTGAAATTACAGAATGTGAGCAGTATTGGCTTAGGCATTGATTGGACCTGACTGTATCTGACTCCTGCCCATTGTGCAGGAAGTCCAGTAAGGGTAAGCCACCGGTAGGGGGAGCCCTGTCGGTGCGAACCAACTCAAGCTGCCCCTGGTGTTCCCGTCGGGGTCGTGTCAAGGCCCTAGCCCCCAGCTGGGCTTCAGACTAGATCAACAGCCCCGGATTCCCTTAACGGAATAGCCTTAAGCATGGAGGGGCAGATGATGGCCACACCTCCCCTCCCCCACACAAGGTCAAACAATGCCTAACCGCAACCCTAACAAAGTTGTGACGATTGCTACGAGGGAGGTGAAAACCAAATGGCCAGTGCCAATTTGCCAAGTGGAAAAATTCCTACCCGGCCCCTCGGACAACCAAGGCAACCAACCGAAGTCCATAGCAAGGTCATTGCCTAACCTGCAAAATAGGGAGGGAGGGCGGGTGTTTGAGGAAGCGAGCCAAAGAGGAAGTCCTCTGGCTCGCTCCTCCGTTCAAACGGCTCCGGCCATGCCCCCCCAGCCAGCGGATTGGCTGGCCGGGCTCTGATGTGGCCAGGATCCCCCAGGCAACGGGGGACAAAGTCCCCTGCCCCCGTGGGGAGTGGGTGGCCACGCGGTCCACCGCAACTCCTCCCCACTGGGAAGTGGAGCAGATTTCCAGAAGTGGTAGCCATGGCAGCAAAAACCGCAAGGTCTTTTCACTTTAATGATGTAACACATTTAGAATGGCGTTTGTTTTCGTGGGCCAAAGCATACATCATCAGGTGCATGTGGCTTTGGTAATTTTCAGCACAGTGAGTTTTACTCATGGTAGACCAATTGAAATTGATGAAGTTGGGTCCATTGATTTCTACTCTGGGCAAAACTTTGTTGACTACCACCCTGTATCATTTGTTTACATCCTATATTATTTATTTCCATTTCATATGCGTATCCTCCTCTCATCTCAACTCTCCTTTTTACCACAGATGAGGCCTCAACTGTGTCCAATTCATTCCCACTGACTTACATAGCCATTGGAGCTGGTGTGATGTTGCTGCTGTTGATCATCATAGCCGTGTGTGTGTTCAGTTGCAAAACTGTTAAACAGAAAAGGGTGAGTGGATATGTGCTTATAAATGGAAAGGGAAGGGGGGAAATACTTGTACATACAGAAGTCTGTGGAAGAGAACTTGGAAGAACATAAAACTCTGCTTTATTTTTTGGCAGCAAAGAGCAAGGAGGATGGCTCAAGCCAGGCAGCACTTGCTTGAAAAGAAGACTTGTCAGTGTCATAAGTACGTACCAGAGCACTCAGCAGATACCCTGCATTGACTTAAAGGAGGACCCTTGGTCATTTATTTTTCCAAGTCTTCCTCAGGGAAACGGGACTAGGAGTCCACAAGACCAGCTGATGACACTTGTTATCATTCTCTACCAAGAAACAAGACAGATTAAAGAGAACAGGGTTATTTCTCTTTTAATACCACCTTTAGCGGTTTTGTTTTGCAGTAATGGACCAAAATGAAAATAGCCTCAAAAATGATAAACAAGCTCTCAGCATCACCAGTTAAAATTTGTCCTCTACCCCATTAATCAACTGAAGTTCTACTTGAGTAGTCTATCATTTAAACCAAGTAAAGCTTGCATGAGCATGAGAATAAGGGCTTGACCACATGTGAGCATTATTTAGCTGTATATCCACTTTCCCCCTCATTCAAATGACACTGGAGTGTTCCATACCTAGACATACTTGAATTTGTATATGAGGAGCAACTTCTGCCTCTCCTGTTCATTCCAGTAGCATCTCCTTTTGGGCTTTGTGTCTGCCTTCTAATTTGTTAAATCTGCTATCATGATTAAATATCACTAGGGCATGTTCACAGATATCTGTGCAATATCTGGTGGGTTTTCTTCTTCTTTTGATATCTTTGTTTTGCACAAAACTAGAAAAAGGTTCAAGCAAACCACCTTGAAAATTTGACCTGATTTCCTTGACTTTTCTGGTTTGGTGCAAATCCTAGGGATCAAAACAGTGAAAAATGGTATGCTCCTCCATGTGCGTAGCAAGGATTTTTGTTAGGGAGGGCAGACTTTTCGGTGGGAGAAGGCAGAACCTAAGATTTGTATTGATTTTTAGTGATGTGGGAAGCAGCTGCCCACCCCCCCACCCCCGGCTATCCCCATGTGCTCCTCCTTTCAGGAGTGCTGGAAATAGTTGGGAGTGTTAAGTTGTGGGTGAACATATCAGACGGCACAGCGATTCTTCAAACAGCTCTTGTTTATTCACAGGCCAGGACAGAACTGAGCTGTCAGCCTGCTTATATAGAGCTCCAGTACCACGTTACTGTAACAACTTTCTAAAACTATCCAATCACTGAACGTCACTTTTGATCCTTCATTTGCATAACTATCTACAGTATCCCCCTGCTGGCCCAGGGTGAGAACTTCAGTACATAACAGGGAGCACAGCCATAAAAGAAATGGAAGCAATTGTAGATTTTCAGCACACTTCAGATTAATTTGCAATATCTAGTGTATAAATTTTTTATGTGGTTTGCTTCTGCATTTTTCTGGTTTTGTGCAAATCTGGAAGGTCAAAGGGGGGAGAATATAGTTCAGAAGAGTGCTGCAAATAGTTACAGGCATGCTCAGAAAAGAAATGAAAGCATTGAGGGGAGTAGTGCGCATTGAAAGGGGAGTAGCAGAAAGTGGCAAGTGATCCACCCACACCAAAACACCAAAACAAAATTGTCTGTGACCCCAATTGGAGTGGTTTAGAGCCCAATTTTCCCCAATTTATCAGATTATCCATATATAAGAGAAATCTGAATTTACAAGGGGAAGCATCAAATCGGGTGTGATTTCAGAGTAAGATTATGTGAGCTGCACAGATTAAATGGGAAGGCAAACAGCTGCAAAAACACAGTGAACTCCATTGTGGACAAGCCTTTAGTCACTTGTGTCCATATACATTAGAAGACAATGCAAGGCACTTCCATCAGAGGCTAGGTGATCAACCACTCTTCAGCAATTCACTTTTACTCATTTTTGAACTGCATTGTACAAATTGTGCACTTCACATTGCAAAACCAAGTGCATTTATCCACATGAAATCTCAACCAAGTGTGCCTCCCCATTTTCCCAGTCTTAACAGCATGCTATGATTTTTCCTGCTATATCCTGGTGTAAATCTCAGGGAACTATTTATTTTTTCTCTTACAGGGACCTGACAAATGATTACTACCATGCTTGAGACAAGAGGGCGCCTGTAGGCTGTCACTGTTTTGCAGGTGGGATTCATTGGCACACCAGCAAATTTAGCTTGCCCAGTTAAAGTGGATTTGGGCCTTTGTGCAAAACAAATCCTCTTTTTAAAAATCTGGACCTTTTGCAGGAAGGAAAGTGATGCACTGGAATGTGATGCACTGGAATGTATAGTGTAACAATTGCTTGGCTTGAAATTGTATAGCCTCCGTGCAAACCGATCAGAATGAATACTGGAAAAAATTGCCAACATCATGCAGCTTCCGTGCAACCAAATCAGGGTGGAAACATTTCATCCTGAAGCAACAAGAAAGGCAAATGTGCTATTGACACCCATTCCATGCTAGATTGCTATTGCCTTCATTGGGTTGTTGTTTTTCAATGCCTTGCTTTGTTCTTTTTCTCTTTTGTTCCATATCTCAGCATGCACTCCTGCCACAGCTCCAGGTCCAAGACACACATGCCGAATGTAAGAGTCATGTTTGGATTATCTTGTTGTAATGTTCTCCTAAATTATTATTAACGTCACAGACAGATACATAAAGTGAAAGGCTTCAGATATGTTCAGCTGATCCTCACCAACAATGCCATTCAAAATTCCTAGGTGTGTGCAGGCAACATTATATATATTAGTTAGAATCGCTCACAAATCTTGGAGTTTCACCCCCCCCCCCAATTTTGTGAAGAAAAATTAATGAACTGCTTAATCAAATAATTCTCTAAGTGGTGTATTTGTATGCAATATATAACAGTGATCAACAAACCACTGAGCCTTGGGCTTGCCGATTGGAAGGTCGGTGGTTCGAATCCCTGTGACGGGGTGAGCTCCCGCTGCTTGGTCCCTGCTCCTGCCAACCTAGCAGTTGGAAAGCATGTCAAAGTGCAAGTAGATAAATAGGTACCGCTCCGGCGGGAAGCTAAACAGCGTTTCCATGCGCTGCTCTGGTTTTGCCAGAAGCGGCTTAGTCATGCTGGCCACATGACCCAGAAAAACTGTCTGTGGACAAACGCCAGCTCCCTCGGCCTGTAAATCAAGAAGAGCGCCGCAACCCCAGAGTTGTCTGTGACTGGACTTAACTGTCAGGGGTCCCTTTACCTTTAAGAACATGAACAGGTTTTTTTAAAAAAATGTATAAGTAGTTAAATGAAATGTCTTGGTAGGCTTGCCAAAACGAAAACAAAGCGGCCATACCCTACACCGCCAAGGCGCTCTGTGACTTCAGAGCAGCTAAACCAATGGCAGCTGGAAGGGCTATGAGAAGGCTACTTCCTCAAGAAGCATTTTTTGACATCAGAGTAGATCAGCCACGCACTGGAGCACCTGTGTCTTCTGCAGCTCAGCAGTTGTGACTATGGATCAGTTAATTGCAACAGGGAAGTTTACAAACATATGGTGACACCGACTCTCTGTTGAAAAAACCTCTTATCTCACTTATTCTGTATATTTACAGTATACTGGCTCTTCATGTATCAATATACTGTTGTGTGATTGTTTTAAACTTAATTGCGTCTCTCTGTAGTCATCATTTATCCTTAAGCTGTACAGCATCAACTTCTTAGACTCCTGCCGATAAGGTAAATGATTCTCCACCAACCACCATCCTGATGGAAACAGGACAACATAATATTCTAAATATGGAAGCACTGTGGCCTTATATAATATAGTATTATCGTGCTTGCTTTTTATATCCAGTCCCCTTCTTAATAATCCCAAACACGGCCTTTTTCAGTGCCGCTGAACACCAACTTGACATTTCCAGTGCGTTTTCTGATTTGACCTCAGGATTTATTTCCTAAATTGTAAAAGCCAGCTCACAACCCATCAGCATACATGTGTATAGTTGGCATTATTTGTCCCAGCATGCTTTAATTTGCTGGATTTCATCTGTCATCTTGTTTCTCAGTCATTCAGTATGGAGATATTCATTTGGAGCTCATCCTCACAATGTATTTTGGATATTTCTGTCTCCAGTACTTTGATGTGATTTTTTCTTCCCGCTGCAAAATCCTTATTCCTTCTCTACCCCACATTGCTCCCAGGCATCCCACTTTCTCTCCTTACCAACCTCAACCCCCCCCCCATTTTAATGGCTTTTCCAACATTAGGATCTGTCACAAAACCAACAACCTCCTGGTACATGTTGATTTAGAAGGATGATGCCAAGCCTGGTATTTCCATCAATTACCGTATTTTTTGCTCTATAAGACTCACTTTTCCCCTCCTAAAAAGTAAGGGGAAATGTGTGTGCGTCTTATGGAGCGAATGCAGGCTGCACAGCTATCCCAGAAGCCAGAACAGCAAGAGGGATTGCTGCTTTTGCCTGCACAGCGATCCCTCTTGCTGTTCTGGCTTCTGAGATTCAGAATATTTTTTTTCTTGTTTTCCTCCTCCAAAAACTAGGTGCGTCTTACAGTCTGGTGCCTCTTATAGAGCGAAAAATACGGTAACTGCTCTGGAAAACAAAGGTTCAGTACCACTAGGCTCTCCTTCCAATTGCCTCCTTTTCAACTCCTCCCCAAAAGCGTTACTGGTTTCTTGCCACCCCTTTCCATGCTCCTTCATCCCCTCACCTCAGCTTACCTAGAGAAGATTTTACTTTTGTTGGACTTTGAAACATATCTTGTACCAAAAGAGATATATATCTTTTTGCATATATGCAGAAAGAATCAGCCTGGAAAGACTGCTGGTTGGGAGAAAGCTTAAGGCTTATTAGTCACAGCAAACAAAGCCATTTTACGTAAAGATTTTACATGTGGCCAAGATGGAACCAAGAAGTAAACACTAGCACATGCTAACATGGTGGCTCTCAAACTGTTCTCTCTGGGCCACCCTTTCAGAATAAAAATTTGCTCACGCAACACAAATTTTTTATTGATAAGAAATTCTACTTTATAATATGTTCATGGGACAGCCAGAAAATATAAAGCAATGAGAAGATGAATCATTCCCTAAAATATAATGATATATGAGCCTCTTCCATGTGTACCTTCAGTATGTAAACTCAATGAGAGGTGTCAGCTTGATTTTGCTCATTCATAAAAAATATTTTGATACTATACTACATTATGGTGCTGGAGGAGACTCTTGAGAGTCCCATGGACTGCAAGAAGATCAAACCTCTCCATTCTGAAGGAAATTGGCCCTGACTGCTCACTGGAAGGACAGATCCTGAAGCTGAGACTCCAATACTTTGGCCACCTCATGAGAAGAGAAGACTCCCTGGAAAAGACCCTGATGTTGGGAAAGATGGAGGGCACAAGGAGAAGGGGACGCCAGAGGACGAGATGGTGGGACAGTGTTCTGGAAGCTACCAGCATGAGTTTGACTAAACTGCGGGAGGCAGTGGAAGACAGAAGTGCCTGGCGTGCTCTGGTCCAGGGGGTCACGAAGAGTTGGACACAACTAAACAACTAAACAACAACGTACTACATTGAAATGCTTATGTTTCTTTGATTGTCCTTGAATCTTCCCTCCACACGTGCCATCCTCTCCTGCCATGCCACTGCGGCACGCCACACCCTTTGAGAATCACTGTGCTAACTCATACTGACTGAACTTGGAGACGAAGCAGGAAGGAAGTAATGCCTGAAAGGATCTACTGTGCCAAGAAGGACTTACTAAAAGAAAAGGAATCGGTTGCATCTCTCTCTAGCCCCCCGCTGCATCTCCTGCTTCAGGTAACTTACTGCAAGTGCTGTTGCCTTACTCCCCAGGTAAGGTGGATTTGAAGTGGCAGAGTGGAAAACACTATAGGAAAACAGATAGGAAGGTCCTGAACAAGCAGGCAGCAAAAATATAGTGCATTACTTTGCGTCCAATCTGCAGAGAATTAAGATTGCACAAAGATCCACCCGTTTCAGCAGCTGCATATAATAATGATCAAGAGTAAAACCATACTGAAAGAGATCATTAGGGCTGGCACAGCATGGATTGAATCCTGCACCATGTGAGGGAATGGCAAGCAAACCAGCCAAATTAACCTTCTTAGCTTCACCGTTGTCACCAAGTAGATCTCCCGGCCCCCCCAGCTGCCTCCACTAAACCAGCTGCCTTCTTGCCTCCCAGACTCAAGACTTATGAACACAATCACATAACATTTCTCTCTTTCAGGATTAAGCTCTGTATGAACTGAGTACGGGACCTAGAACTCATCCTGTGGCTGCATATTTGCAGGAGGAGATAAGTAGTGATGGGCAAGCGTGAACTGAAATATAACGTTGGCTTAGCACTGGCACGCAGAGCTCGCACGTGTACTTTAAATGCAAACGGCAGTCAGTGTGCAGATTCTAATTGTACCGATTTGCATTTTCTAATTATTGTACTAATTGCGCATTTCCTAATACTGGGCATGAGTGGAAGGTGGGGAGGATGAAAGCAGTAGGGTGGCAATTTAAATTAGCTTTGGGTCAGATAAGAAAGACTCTAGAAAGCTTGAAAATATGGTCCAAAACTGTCTATGTGGCAGGGCTACATAGCAAAAGGGTCCCTTCTAAGATATAGCTTATTTCTGCTACTAAGCGTGAAGCTGTGATGTCCCAATCCAATCCATCCCCCCCCCCCATGTGACTCATCCTCCTCAAGGGGAGAGAGCTTCATGTTGTCCCTCTGAATCGGCGATGTCTGAATGACCATGCAGTGGATTTCCCCCCCCCCCCCCTTATATTTTCAAAGCCTTGGGGAGAGTGGGGTGGGGAGCAAGAGGGCAGGCTGAATGCTTCGTCTCTTCCTCTTCATTCTGCAGGAAAAGTGTCTGCAGCTTAGTCTTTTTAATTTACTTGTGTTATCACATACGTCTTGCACTACTAAGCAATGTAGTTCCCAACTTCCCTCACAAATATATGTTGTCGGCAGCCTTCTGTCTTGATGGAGTGCATCTCCAGGGGTAAAGTCAAACCAGGGCACAGGCCTGGGCGGTGTGTGTGGCGGTCCTGGGCTGCCCAGAGGACAAGACCCCCTCACTGATGGGGTCCAAAGGAAAGTGTTATGTACTGAAGTTCTCACCCTGGGCCAGCAGGGGGATACTGTAGATAGTTCAGGTCCACATATGCAAAAAAGGGGTCGAAAGTGACGTTCAGTGATTGGATAGTTATAGAAAGTTGTTACAGTTACGTTGTACTGGAGCTCTATATAAGCAGGCTGGCTGAACCTTTCAGTTCAGTTCTGTTCTGGCCTGTGAATAAACAAGAGCTGTTTGAAGAATCGCTGTGTCATCTGGTATGTTCACCCACAACTTAACAGAAAGTAGAGCAATACGTTTGGCACCAGCTTGGCTGCAGCAGTTGCTGGAAAGAGGTGTACAAGACTCCACTCCAGATTTGTGAAGGATTTACTCCTCAACCCTTTCCCCTCCCGAAGACATCCTGCAAGGCAGCAGAAGTTTAGGATCCGAGTTTTCCTTCTCCTAGGTGGGCTACCTTCCCAGATTGATGAGCCCCATCCATCGCTCACTTCACTCTACAGTACATATAGAAACTGCCTTCGTGACCATTGGACTCACTATAGGTCTTGCCTGCTCAACCCTCTGGATCCTGTCTTGGCATGCAAGGGATGTCCCTAATTCACCTAGGATTTCAGACCCATCGGCTACCCTCGCCCGGCTTAGCCAGCCAATCCAAGCTGTTCCCTTGCAAGCAGGACCAATGGTCAGGGTTGATGGGAATTGTAGTCCCAAAACAGATGGAAGCCCAAGTTTGGGAAACACTGATCTAGACTCTTACAACCAGGTTGTTGTTGTTCTTTCTATATTGTGGTTCGAGGACCCGATCCCCGCGTAGTGGAATGAAAACACAAGGACACGTGATATAAGGTTAATGGGCAAGAAAAGGCCACAACTTTATTGATTACAGCAAGTGAAAAGGTATTGGCTTAGGCATTGGATTACGTCAGCTGACTCCACCCCCTCAGAGAGGGGTGAGTCAGAAACAAAGTGGGTTTATTCACCAGTAGGTGGAGCCTGTTGATGCTAATCCAACTATAGGCTCTCCCCTGATGTCACCGAGGGTCGTGCCATGGCCTCCCGCCAAGCAGGCATCGGACAGAATACACGACCGCCAGATTCCTTTAACGGAATACCCAAAAATTGAAGGCATAGGCGATGGCCACACCTAGCCCTTCGACACACCACAACACATTATTCCAATGCCTAACCTACCCACCAATACCACAAAAGTTGTGACGATTGCTACCAGGTAGGCGAAAAAACCAAAAAGCCTAATGCCAAATGGAAAAATTCCTACCAGGCCCCCCAGACAACCAGGGCGACTAACCTAAGGTCCATAGCAAGGCCAAAAGAAAACTGAGACCCTGAGCTCTAAGGGAGTGGAGGGTGGGTGACTCGCGACGGGACGACGAAAAGTGAGGCCAGAAGGCTGGTGCCGCAGCAATTTGGGCTGCTAAACACGCCCCCTCGCAGGCACCTGGTTGGGTGCCTGCCCGTGGGCGTAGGCCAGCCAGGTGAGTGGGAGGCAGGGGGCTAATGCCCCCTGCTTGAGGCGGAGTCCGGCTCCCGACCACAACCACTCCCCTCTCTTGCAGGAGGAGAGTCTCTGTCCTTCATCCAAAGATCACAGGACAGTTTACAATATAAAAACCCAAAAATATTTTTAATAGTAATTTTTATTAAGTACAAATTAGAAAACATACATATTTACCACAAAATAAAATACAAAGGAAAAAGAAAATACATATAACCAAGGGGAAAAAATACTTTGCCTCTTTTCCTATTTACAGTTATTTATACCTCTATAAAATGCTATTCACAATATAGGAATGAATTACTCTGGTTTCTCTTCAGATCGTATAAATCTTTCGCCTTTTACTAAAACCCCAAAAATATATAGCATAGTCACAAACAGAAACAATAGCTGCTCCCACCCCCACCCCCACCCCCGTTTAAAAGGCCATGGATTGTTTAATGAACTAAAGTAACATTGAAGTATCTGGTTTCAGATCCCATCTTTACCTTTTCAGGATTCTTTTATGCCCAGAGAAGCTGCTCTTCTCGCTGTTTATTTAGGTCATAGTTGTCGCTCCCCTTTCAAAGTGCAGAGCCACTTCTATCACACTTCCGTAATAAAGAATTTTGAGACCTGCCTTGTGAATTTTTGCTGCGACTTCTTTGGGCAACCTTGAAATGTGCCAGCACTGATGCAGCTTGGGGACTTTAGGAGATTTATTGAGGGCGCCTATCCAGAAAGGACAATATCTGCTCCTTGCTTGGCTGCAGACAGGTGCCCTGTGCATTTGGCAGCACACATCAATATATTCCGTACGGACTGTGTCAGTCCCACAACACCTCTTCCTCCGACTCTTGACTGTGCCTCCTAAACTACTCGCTTGCTGCCCGGTCAGCTACCCAAGTGTCTCACACAACCCTGAGAGAGGGGGAAATGTGTGCCAACATTTGCTCCTTTGCCTTTCACCACCAGGACTGTGGCATCATGCATTTAGGGCTGGCTCAAAAACAATTGCCCTCCACAAGCAATGCAGAGCATCCTTGTGTTTTCAAGGGATCTGGGCTGCACTCACCATTTGAAAGGGTCCAGCCAACTCTACCAGAAAGAAGAGTTTTGGCTTCTATGCCAATTCTTCAATGGTAAGGTAAAGGTAAAGGTACCCCTGCCCATACGGGCCAGTCTTGACAGACTCTAGGGTTGTGCGCCCATCTCACTCTAGAGGCCGGGAGCCAGAGCTGTCCGCAGACACTTCCGGGTCACGTGGCCGGCGTGACATCGCTGCTCTGGCGAGCCAGCGCAGCACACGGAACGCCTTTACCTTCCCGCTAGTAAGCGGTCCCTATTTATCTACTTGCACCCGGGGGTGCTTTCGAACTGCTAGGTTGGCAGGTGCTGGGACCGAGCAACGGGAGCGCACCCTGCCGCAGGTATTCGAACCGCCGACCTTTCGATCGGCAAGTCCTAGGCGCTGAGGCTTTAACCCACAGCGCCACCCGCGTCCCTCTTCAATGGTAGGCACCCTTTGAATGCTGCTGTCCTGTATGGTTAAGTGGACCTTAGATGTCACTGTAGATGAGACATTGGTAACATGAACCTCCTTTCCCTCTCCATACCTCAATGTTCCTTTAACCTAATGGCGCCTGGCTAGGTATAGGTATTGCTCTCATTGCCCTAGTTCCAAAGTCAGATTGGGCTGACAAACCAAAGGGAGAATACTCCCTTTGCTGGTTAAAGTCTGGGACTTCTTCCAGTAATGCAAACAGCCCACGGAGGGAACACGGAATTATGGAACTGTAGAGTTGGAAGCAGAGACATCACCTTGCCAACAAAGGTCCGTATAGTTCAAGCTCTGATTTTCCCAGTAGTGATGTATGGAAGTGAGAGCTGGACCCTACAGAAGGCTGATCGCCAAAGAATGGATGCTTCTGAATTCTGGTGCTGAGGGAGACTCTTGAGAGTCCCGTGGACTGCAAGAAGATCAAACCTCTCCATTCTGAAGGAAATCAGCCCTGAGTGCTCACTGGAAGGACAGATCCTGAAGCTGGGACTCCAAGACTTTGGCCACCTCATGAGAAGGGAAGACTCCCTGGAAAAGACCCTGATGTTGGGAAAGATGGAGGGCACAAGGAGAAGGGGACGACAGAGGATGAGATGGTTGGACGGTGTTCTTGAAGCTACCAGCATGAGTTTGACCAAACTGCGGGAGGCAGTGGAAGACAGGTGTGCCTGGCGTGCTCCGGTCCATGGGGTCACGAAGCGTCGGACACGACTATACAACAACAACAACAGAGTTGGAAGGGACCCTGAGGTTCATCTAGTCGAGGGGTGGCTAACTCCCAAGAGACTGCGATCTACTCACAGAGTTAAAAACTGGCAGTGATCTACCCCCTTTTTGGGGGGTTCAGGTCAAAGTTGTTGAGCTTTTATTAGGGAGGAGGAAAGCCCAGTTTTTAGGGGGTCAGGTCAAAAATGTTGAGCTTTTTTTAGGGGAGCAAAACTTGTTGAGCTTCATTGGGGGGAGCCAGTGATCTATCACAGATGCCCAGTGATCTACTGGTAGATCACGATCTACCTGTTGGATGTGCCTGTCTAGTCCAAGAATATGCAGCTGTCCCTCACAGGAACCTGCAACCTTGGAATTATCAGCAAGACGCTGTAACCAACTGAGCTATCCAGTAGAATTATCTTTGGGTGTTCCAGAAGCATATATCATAGTTTGCAGACCCTAAAACGAGGGACAGGGATTATCTGACTGGGAAACAGACAAGGACAAAAATAAAAATAAAACTGAACCTTTCTATTGTTTATCTACATTGGTTCCAAATATTTCAAATAGCGCCAACATGCCAAAACCTCATCCAGTGCTGTTGCTCCAATCAGATTGGGAATCCCCTGCAGCTACTTTAAAGTAAAAATAAAAAATGTCAGGGGATCCAATTATGGCCCTCCAGAATCTCTTACTAAATTCATCTGATGACAGATCTCCTGCATCCTTGCTTCTGTAAGGAGTTATTCTCTGGCTCTCCATGTCAATGTGACATATGGGAAGGAAGTGAGTGATAAATTCCCATAATTTTATTTTTCTCATTCTCTTGGTTGAAAACAAGCAATGAGAAAACAGCCTGTGACACATATTTGCTATTTAAGTAAAAGGAATAAGTTTTTAAGGGCAGTCAGAATATCATTACTCATTTTGGTAGCACCTTTTGTGTGTGTGTGTGTGTGTGTGTGTGTGTGTGTGTGTGTGTGTGTGTGTGCAGTGGCGTAGCGTGGGGAGTGCAGGGGGGGCCGGCCGCACCGGGCGCAACATCTGGGGTTAGGGCAAATCCACAGGTTAGGGGGCGCAAATCCACGGGTTAGGGGGCGCAAATCCACGGGTTAGGGGGCGCAAATTACTTGTCTTGCCCCGGGTGCTGACAACCCACGCTACGCCACTGTGTGTGTGTGTGTGTGTGTGTGAAAACTACTTTGCAATGCTCCTCTCATTCAACCAGAAAAACTTGCAAGATGAGTCATTAGAATGCTTATTCAACAAAGGTTGAATCGAGGCTGAGAGAGATTTTTGCACAGGGCCAAGTAGCAAGTTCATAGCTCAACTAAGATTTAAACCTCAGTCTCCCAGGAACGCTAGAATCTACTATGGGTGCAGGAACCATCAGTTGCCATCTTACCAGCACCAGGGGTTATAAACAGTGACTGCTGGAATCCACCTTAGTTTTCCACGATTCAGTATGGAGAGAATGTCTGGCTGCCTGTGATGGAGAGACATCTCACACATTCTTTTGTGCCCGTCTCTCAATGACTCATGTGTACGGCTATTTATATTTCTTGTCTAGCAATTTAGGTGCATTTCATTTAAGGCTATTTGCTCCATTTGTTTGCGGTTCTCAGTTGGTGATCTTAAGAAGCACCTTACTTTCCAGACTGGGTTTGTTTACCCTGACAGCTTCTTATAGAAAATGCATTTCCTGCATTGAGGGAAGGAGAAAATGAAGCTGAGTATCTTTTTATGTGCAAAGAATAGCAGAAAGGTGGATGGAGTCTGCTAGATTCTACAGTGCCTTTAACTCATTTGTGGGCAGAAGGTAAATAGGGTGTTGTTTATTTATTTATGGTTTATTGGTAGAGTTCTACAGGGCTTTTATTTCAGCCAGCACTCACCAGAACTCTGTCTCAGCACCTCTAAGGTGGGCGCCATTGCCATTATAAGAGAACAAGGGAGGTGTTTGTGGTGAGTTCCAGCACCTCTTTTTCTAGAAAAAATAGCACTGGATTTCTGGGTGATTTTTTAAAAAATGATTTTCACTTTTATACATTTCGATAATATTACAGTCATGTTAACATTTCAAAACTCGACATCCTTCCCCCTCTTTCTGCGGTTCCTTAAATTTGTTTTTTAAAAAAATATATTTTCTGCATATTCCAAATTAACTTAATTTACTCATTTATTCATTTACTTTAAATATATACTCTTATAAAACTGCAGGTTATTACAGTAATCCTACCAATGTGCTTATCTGTTTACAGTTTGTTTGTAAACATTCAATAAACCATTTCCACTCTTTTATAAAAAGTTTGTTATCTTGATTTCTGATTTCAATCAGGATTGCAGTTCTGTGGCTAGGGTTTCTGACTCCCCGTCGTTTAACAATAGCACCCATAGCCTAAATTATGTTGCTTAAATGAAAAAGAAGCAAGGCAGGGTGGTAACAAGATACACATATACTGTTAAGTTGTGGGTGAACATATCAGACGACACAGCAATTCTTCAAACAGCTCTTGTTTATTCACAGGCTAGAACAGAACTGAACTGAAGGGTTCAGCCAGCCTGCTTATATAGAGCTCCAGTACAACGTAACTGTAACAACTTTCTAGAACTATCCAATCACTGAACGTCACTTTCGATCCCTTATTTGCATATGTAGACATGAACTACCATATCTACAGTATCCCCCTGCTGGCCCAGGGTGAGAACTTCAATACATAACACACACACACAGAGAGAGAGAGAGAGAGAGAGAGAGAGAGAGAGAGTGTTCTGTGAACTCCATTCAGTTCTAGTATTCAAAATGGACTCCTGTGGTCAGAATTCTTTAATTCCAAAGTTAGGTCTTTTGCACCAAGATCTAGTTGGTGGATCTTGGGGAATGCAACCACAAGGTAGATTCAAGTCTGCCTACCTCTGCTTTGACAAGAATTTCTATATGCTCCCAAAGACCAAGGGTTGTATTCAAAACCTAGCTTTACATAAAAACCTCTAATCACAATATAACCATTGTATTTTGAAAAGACCCTGATGTTGGGAAAGATGGAGGGCACAAGGAGAAGGGGACGACAGAGGACGAGATGGTTGGACAGTGTTCTTGAAGCGACCAGCATGAGTTTGACCAAACTGCTGGAGGCAGTGGAAGACAGGAGTGCATGACGTGCTCTGGTCCAGGGAGTCACAAAGACGCGGACACTACTAAACGACTAAACAACAACAACAATTTTTTTTATTTCTATACCATTTTATATTTTTATAGCATATTGAATCAATAAAACAATCTGAAGAAAGTGAAATATAGAGCATACAGTCAACATAGCAGGAAACTAAAATATCATCTTAAAGATGTCAAAATAAAACACTACAAAGGAGGTCACCTACAAAATACATATTGTGTTTATTAAAGTTTGATTTTTACACATAGCACTGCCCACTGCTTTGAAGCAAGGGGATTAAAAGCTCTCTGGGACCTGTTGCCTTGGCAGGTATTCCTCAGGACCACATGACATGGGAAATGGGTGAGAGGATCTCCCATCTTGATTTTACGTGATAGCAGCTCCCTGCATTTTATCAGAGCAGCAGTACCAGAGACCTTTCCCCCTGCAAAGTGAAAATCACACACACACTTCCGGTTATTTGACCTGCACTTCAAGACATACAAGTATAATTCAGGTACTGGTAAGTCCTACACATACTCCCTTGGGGCAAATAGCAGCTGGGGAGGGTTACCTTCTGAACTCTCCTGTCATTAGCTTTAATTGATGAAACCATCAGTCGAGCATTCTGGAACTATTAGAAAGCCATTAGCCTAATGAAGGATGATCTCCTAGCCTTTTCCTTTTGAAAGAGATGTTGAAGGGAAAGGGGTTTTTTCCAGTGATGGCACTGGGCCAGCCCTATCATTAGGAGTGGGATGACTGCCTCAAGTGGCAGATGCTGGGAGGTGGGGAATGACAGAGGGATGTTGAAGGATCTGTGGCCACTGTGGAACGATCTGCAGCCATATCACAAAGCCATGATTGCTAGACAGTCACCAACAAGAGCAATGACACCATGGAGTTTCAAAACCTGTACTGTATAGAGAGGACTCTAATGATGTCATATCCCCAAACCTGGTGGAGGGAAAAAGACAATGGGTTAATCTCTATCCCTTCCTGTCACTTCACACTCTTCTTCTTACCTATGATGAGGTAGGTTGCCTGTGAACTGGACTATGGACCTTTGTAACTTTTAAGGATTATTGCTGTCTGGTTTTTTCATCACTGTACCTGTTGAAACCTGGCAATACATGTAAGGTGAGTAAACCTCCTATTTTTCTGGTTTACTTAAACTGTCTGAGAGTGATTTCTTTGTTAAGAGGGAGACATATAAAAGCAGAGGATCCAAGTCTTCCCTAAGCATTATTAGATATAATAATTGCTCCGGAAGGTTACGCAACCTCGTCCTAAAAACTTCTAAAGATAAGCTGTGCACGGATGGTAATTTTCTCCGCTGAAATACGTATTGCATTCTCACAGAAGTGCGAGAAAGAGGGAGGATAATTAATAAATAAAATATCCTCCCTTACACATCTAAATCCATCCAACAGCCTCTTAGCCTGCCCTGTGGCACCTAATTTCAAGTGCTTGGATGCAGAGGATGCTGTCCTGTCAACAGTTATCTTCTGCATTTATCCTTTGCTTTGCTTCAGGCAGCAATATGTCTTGGGCTAGCTTTGGTGAGACAACATAGAATGCCTTTCCCCAACCCAAATAAAAGGAATAAAAATCTCATTTGATTTCGGCAGCCTTTGGGTTTGGTGGCCTCTGCAACTGCTGCAAGATTACAGAACTACAGCAAGTTTGACTCTGTCTGGAAGCAGATAAGGTTGTTGATGTTTTACACAGAAGAGAGATGATGTCCACACTTGATTTATTTATTGCCAGTATTTATAGGCCACCCTATATGACTGGGTTCCCAGGGAGGCTAACCACTATGTTAAGAACAGATTAAACATTAATACCATAAAAGAAGACAACGGCAAAGCACAAAAGCAGCATGAAATATATATGGCAACGATAAACGAGATTAAAGCTAGTGCAGATTAAAAGCCCTGGAAAAGAACCGGTTTTTTTAAAGCCTCCTCTGGGCACCACAAAGTACATAAACGAGGGTGCCAGGCCATTTTCCCATTCCAAATTGCGCTGCCTCCGTGCCCCAAGGGCTTTTCTCTCCTCGGGGATACACCAGCGGCCGCATTTCCTCTGGCGACGCTTGCGCGCGCTGGCATCACCTTCTGCGCCTGCCGATAAGGTGCGATACGTGCGAAGCAGCCCAACACGTGTCCCCGGATCCACCCCCACCCCCCAAGACCGCACAACCTTCAACCTCAGGCCCCTGGTGGCGGTGCACGTCTCTTCCCGCCTGTGGCCGATTCGTCTTCCTCTGCCTTACACGATCCACCCCCCACCTCCCGTAATGCTCCCGTTCAG
Source organism: Podarcis muralis (assembly GCF_964188315.1). NCBI lineage: Eukaryota > Metazoa > Chordata > Lepidosauria > Squamata > Lacertidae > Podarcis > Podarcis muralis. The sequence continues at coordinate 3,503,658 of NC_135671.1, read as the reverse complement.
ACGTGACGCGCGCTCTCGCGGGCCTGCCTCCGTTCCCGTGTTGTCGTCCTCCCACAACCCCACTTGCCGCCGTCACACCTGTTACCCCGGGCCCGGCCCCGCGTCTCCATCCCGGCCCGAGGCCGCTTTGGATCCCCTCCGGTGCGGCGATGGGAGGCGCGCAACGCCCTCGGGCTCGGCGCACGGACGGCGCGCCTCCTCCTCCTCCTCCTCCTCTGTCTCCTCCTCCTGCTGCTGCTTCTCTTCCCCCGAGAGGGACTCCAATCCCCGAGAAGCCCTGAGCCGGGATAATGCTGCCACCTCCCCCGGGGACACGGAGGGAGGGAGCGAGCGCGCCGAGGGGACGGACACGCGCGCACCAGCCCAGGCGGCCGAGCCGGGGCCGCGGCCATTAACAGAAGCGCAAGCGGGATTCGCTTGGGTGGGTGGGTGGGGAGCCAAGGTAGGTAGGTGGCCGCCTGCCTGCCATCCATCTCCCTCCTCCTCCGCCCCAGGATCTCTCCTCCGCCCGCCTTTCCCCGCGCGCCCTCTCTCCCCCTCGCCAGCGCCGCCGCCGTCACTTCCAGGCGAGATGCGGGCAGGAGCGAGCGGCGTGGCTGGCGAGCGAGGGAGCCGCTCCCGCAGGCAGACACGCACGCAGCCGGCGGCAGAAGCAGCGGCAGCAAAGGATGCTCCGGTCGCCATGGCAGCAGAAGCGGCAAGAGGTAAGATGGACCAGCTCGCGCAGCTCGCTGCCTCCCTGCCGGGGCCGCGGGGAAGGGGCGGCCTGGGTTTCGCGCCGCGGTCCCCAGCCTGCCCTAGGGGCGCCTCGGAGCCCTTGCGCGCCTTCGGGCGATGGACGGTTCGCTTCGCCTTGGCTGGTGACCGCGCAGCTCTTGACCCCGGCCAGAGGGACCCTCTTCTCCCCAGGACGGAGGCCTCTGCCTGCCTGCCTGAGGCTGCAAGGACCCGACTTCCACCATCTCCCTCCCCATGACTTGGACATGGCCACTGGTGGGCACGGATCTGTCTCGGCTAGGTGATTTGCCCCCACCTCAGCCAGATTCTCTTATCCTCACTTCGGCAGGAAAGGGCACGGCAGGCCTGTGCCACTCTCCCCTTTACTACCTGCCCGCCCCCCCTTCCTCATCCCCATAGGAGCCAACTCTAAGGAACCAAGGTCCCTTCGCGCTCCCCCCCAAAAAAATATTTGAGAGGGCAACCCCCAAGTTGATAGACACTGTCATTCAAATGGTATGTGTGTGTCCACCTCGTAATCAATTTTGCAGGACGTGGCTTACCTGTGTGTGTCCCCCCCCCGTATTTTATTCAAGTTGGCACCCTTGCCCCCCCCCCCCAGGCCTACCCTCATCAGCAATAACCATGGTAACTTAGTTGAGGCCAAGGTCTGCCCAAGACAAAAGGATATATAGCGTTGGACTGGTGGCAGTGGGGGAGGATGTATCAGTGGGGAATATTCCCCCCCCCACCTTTATTATTCCTGGTTTCCCCCTGAGCCCCACGGGGCAACAGCAGGGGCTCTTCCTGCCCAGCCTCGGCCAGGTTCCCTCTCTCATGCCCACCTTGTGTTTTATTTTTATTGTCTGTTTTCATTTCTGGGTCATCTTGCTCTGCCTCCGAGTCCCTCCTTTTCTGCCTCTTCCCCGTCACGAGCTTGTGAGTTAACTTGTTTCCTTAGTCAGGCAGAACTTCCCATATGGAAAGACGGCTAGGATGGTGGGAGCTGGCATTTAACAGGAAGCGCCGTGGGGGGGGTGGAAATCTGCCAGCATAAGGCTTGCTGAGAACCAGGCAGGCCCACATCCCAGGGTAAGGAAAGGCAGGATGGAGATGGCAGCGGGGTGAGGTCTTAGCCAACCAGCTTAGTATTGCGAGGCTTGACCAGAAGTTATAGGAAAGGTGTTGTGTTGCTCGTGTTGCGTTTAGGGAACCCGTTGTCATTCGGGGCTGAGCTGACCCAGCTAGACCTCCGTGTGCCATTCAGATTAGCAGTGGCCGGCGCTGTCATCAGCATGGCCGAGCGTGAATTGCGAGTGACAGGCACAGTGATCTGACACACCTGACACCCATGTTGGGTCCTGCCCGTTTTCTGAGATGCCCAAATATGGTCGGATGCTGAAGCATCATAAAAACCTGCAGAAGCTACCCAGCCAGAAACCGTAGCATGGGAAGCAAAAAACAACGCCTGTATGATGGGCAGTAATGGCTCTGTCACATCACCTGCAAGTTGTTTTTTTTGGGGGGGGGTGGAAACATTGCTTGTAGAAAAAGCTCACCACCAAGCAAGCAAAACGGGATTCCAGGCCGGGCTAGCAACCAGGGTCAGTAACACTGATGTAAGATACTGTAGTAGATCATTTTGCCAGTCTTTGATCCCCTTGTTCACAAGGTGTTCATGATGTGAGTCCCAAGATTTGTGAATTAGCATGGATAGACTGTTAATGGAATTTCCAGCTATCTCAGAGGAAACAGATTGACACTGAAGCAATTTGCCCCCCCTTTTTTTAAAAGGTCAAGCTAAGTGATAGCTCTAAAAACCAAGGCCGGCCACCACTGCCTCCTGCCAGGCTGTAGTCGCTTGGGTGGTCCTTTGCTCTGGAACTATTCCAGGAAGGCTGGATGTGTGCAGCAAAAAGAACTTCCTGGCAGGGAGAGGCTGTGCAGCTGAAGAATATTTTACAGCCAATCATGTAGAAAGAACAAATAGGCCAAATGCGTGACTCTGGGCAAATTGAGGAGACATGGGTCAGGATGGATTGAGGTTTATCAGCTGAGCTGCGTGTAGAGAGACAGGACTGCAGTGGATGATGGTTATGAGGTCAGGGGGTCACTGGCAGAGAGAGAGCTGTGGGAAATAACCGATGGCAAGAGAAGAATGGGGGTGTGCGGCAGGACTGAGGAGGAGGAGGAGCAGAACTATAGTGGGAGCTCAGGAATGAAACAGCATGTGGGGACTGAGGACCGATGAAAGGGCATCGTTAGGCGGCAACAGCACAGACTTCTGCTCTTCGGGAGAAAAGCAAGTAGGCAAGGCTGCCAGTTGGTCAGGTCACAGGAAAAGCAAAAAAGGAAAAGCACGGGGAAATGAGGGTCTGCTCAGCAGTGCTTTGAGAACCACCACTGTAAGGTATTTCAGTACTGGCTGTTCAGATACAGCCCAAGACATTTTGATGCCCAAGGCAGAAAATCCAATCCACTAATAATCTAATGGATATGGGGGTGCAGCTCACCAGGAAAGTTCTCCTGCCTAAAGGTAGATGAAAGCAGTGGGAGCTCTGTTCCCAGTTCTGTCAGTGGGACTTGCACAGAAGAACCTCCCCAGTGAATTGTGCCTCATGGGCCAGGCATATCTCCCACACGGCCACCTTTAGCAGTACATGAAATCCACCGTCTGTGGCACTGGCTCAGCTTGCCTCCTGCAGAGCACAGGGGAGTTGTAAGAGGCAGGGAGAAAACTAGCACCCTCCCCGTCCCACCCACCTCCCAGCAGATACTTTCATATTTCATGAAATTATTCCGGCCTGGGGTGCAAAAGAGCAGGTAACAAGAGGCACATGTGGCTGCCATGTGGTTGAACTCCTGACATACAATTTCATTGTTCGACCGATCCAGCAATTTGGCACACTAGGCTATACACACTCATTGTGTGGGCTGGTGAATTGGGAATGATTTCTGCGAGGTGGGGAAGAAGGCTGGAAGAGATGGAGCTGTTTTCTGACGCTTTCCTTTTTCTTCTTTCTACAGTAAGGTTTCTCTAAACTCTTGAGTTACCAAGGAACTCTGGGGAAACGATTATTCCCTCCTGCAGTTGTTGATTGGCTGCCTACAGATTCCAAACAAGAGGAGAAGGTTCTGGCGACACTGAGCCACTGAGAAGCAGAGGATGTTGGTGTCCTGTAGGCACTGAAGAAAGAGAGAGAGAGAGAGAGAGAGAGAGAGAGAGAGAGAGAGAGAGAGAGAGAGAGAACTCAGTGGCCTGCAGCTCAGGTGTTTGGTGACAGAAGTCTGGTCTTGCTCCCTGTGAGAACCAGGGCTTTCATTCTGTGCACCGTTCCATTTCCCCATTGATCCTTTATTCATCCAGGAGAGTCAGAGCAGTGTGGGGTTAAGAGAAGGTTATCTTCTTTTCATTTCTTTTCCTTGAGGGAGACAGAAAGCAAGCAAGCAAGCAAGCAAACTAAGAAGTAGTACCAGTAAATAAAAATGCTTCTTGCTTATCTCACCTCCTTAAAATTTATTATTTATTTTCAACGTATATCCTCTGCCTCTGTGCTTGATGCTGTGTAAAAATAAAAAAATATAAAGCCAGTTACAACAGTAGTTTAAAACGCAACAAGGGAACCAGCCGCACAAATATACAGAGCCTCTCGAAGAAAAGCAGCTGAAATAGACAAAATGCCAAACCGCTATCACTAAAACTAGCAGTAAATCAGTAAATACATAGGCCAGCAATTCAGGAAAGCAACTTTTGCTGACCAGAGGCTCAGAGGAAAAGTGTCTTACATTTCCTCCCCAAATCCAGGAGGAATGGGCATAGGCTGACATCCTCCAAAAGGTTGTTCAATATTATTCGTCATACAGCTGCAAAGAGTTATAAGGATCCTGTTACTATACGTGGACTAGCTTTCCGTACAGACAAAGCAGGGCGTTAGTACATAGCTTTAAAAGGTAGGAGGAGGGGCACACACAGGTTGCAGCCTTCTGTCTTCTTTCGCTACTTTCTTTGTGTTCTGTAAACAAAATTAAAACAAGATATAAATTTAAAAGATATATAAGAGGAAAAGCGAGACAAAAATTAAAAGAAGGGAGTATGGATCGAAAGAGTGAAAAACAAAGAATGCAGAAAGAGCAGAGGAGGAAGGAATAGGATTAAGAGAGTGGGCCCTCCTCATGGCAGCACCTTCCGGACGCTCCTTCGACAGTTCTCTCCTAGTTCCTCCCGGAAGTAGATGAGACAGGCACTCCCTTGCCTTGTGCATGCTCCTCTGTACTGTCTCCAGATCCCAAGGCGGAGGAGGCACAATGAATCGCGGCGGAGGCAGCAGCCCCATGGAGGAACTCTCAAAGGCTACCCTGCACAATAACTCGCTGTGGTGGCTGGCTTGCGGGCTCCTTGCCCTGCTGGCCAACTCCTGGATCATCCTGAGCATCACAGCCAAGCAGCAGAAGCACAAACCCCTGGAGCTTCTGCTGTGCTTCCTGGCGGGGACTCACATCCTCATGGCTGCCGTGCCACTCACCACCTACGCGGTGGTGCAGCTGCGGCGCGAGTCCTCCGACTACGACTGGAACGAGAGCATCTGCAAGGTCTTCGTCTCCACCTATTACACCTTGGCCTTGGCCACGTGCTTCACCGTCGCCTCCTTGTCTTACCACCGCATGTGGATGGTGAGGTGGCCTGTCAACTACCGCCTGAGCAACGCCAAGAAGCAGGCCCTGCACGCCGTGATGGGGATCTGGATGGTCTCCTTCATTCTCTCCACGCTGCCTTCCATCGGCTGGCACAACAACGGGGAGCGGTACTACGCCAGCGGCTGCCAGTTCATCGTCAGCAAGATCGGCCTGGGCTTCGGCGTGTGCTTCAGCCTGCTCCTCCTCGGAGGCATCGTCATGGGCTTGGTTTGCGTGGGCATCACGTTCTACCAGACCTTGTGGGCTCACCGAAGGCACCATAGATGCCACCACCTGAGAGCGGAGGAAGCCGCCTCTGCTTGCCCATCTTCGGCTCACAGCACCTTCAACGTGCCAACTATCGTGGTGGAGGACGTTAGGGGCAAACGGCGCTCGTCGCTGGATGGGTCTGAATCTGCCAAGACTTCCATGCAGATGACCAATCTCATCAGCGCCATCGTTTTCCTCTACGACACACTGACCGGGGTGCCCATTTTGGTAAGAAATACCCCTTCCTCCTCTTTTCCATTGTCCTAGAGCAGTGCTATGGGGTGTTAGGGGAGGGGTAGTACCTCTGGTGGGGGGACACACATCATGCTCCTTCTGGGGTAGTTTGTCCACCTTTGAATTTCAATTTACATTTTATTGTTAAAAAGTGCAATTACGCCCAGCCCTAAATTTGGATAAGAGCTTAATATAAGGTCACACCCATAGCTATTTGGTTATAGTTTATTATGTCAAAAGTTGACGCAGCACAGAGGTTATCTAAGGGTACTTGAGGAATTTGGTCTCAACCTCACTGTAAAATGCACCCTTTCAAGAGCACCAGATTAATTTCACCCCATTTTCCATTTAGAGGGTCATTCCTTTGTGGGTACTGATCACGTGTACCACTCTAAAGGTTGTGAAACAATTTCCACCATAACTCTCTGTCTGAAACATCCTCATACCTGTGTCTGAAAGATTCACCTTAGGGCTCAAATGTTCTATTTTGAGTCTTCACCATTAAAAAAAATAATACTGCTACATAAAAAGAAAAACTTTTTCAGTTTGTCCACCTTTGGTCCCACTCTGCACTCTCTCACCTGTGGCTCCTAGAAGCTGCTAGCATGCTAGAGTGGCCACACCCAGGAACGGCTTCAACTGGCCGGCTAAACCAGGTGAGGGTAGCCAATGGGTCTCAAACCCTTAGTGAGTTAGGGACTTCGCCTGCATGCAAAGACTGGCCTCAGCAGATTGAGAACAATAATGGGTCCAAAGAAGAAGAGTTTGGATTTGATATCCCGCCTTTCACTCCCTTTAAGGAGTCTCAAAGCGGCTAACATTCTCCTTTCCCTTCCTCCCCCACAACAAACACTCTGTGAGGTGAGTGGGGCTGAGAGACTTCAAAGAAGTGTGACTCACCCAAGGTCACCCAGCAGCTGCATGTGGAGGAGCGGAGACGCGAACCTGGTTCCCCAGATTATGAGTCCACTGCTCTTAACCACTACACCACACTGGCCAAAGGTCAAGAAAGCAGTTACTGTATGTGCTGTAAAGGAAAATGAGGGGCAGATGGGGCTCCTCAACCTGGGAAGGTAGCCCATCTAGGAGAAGGAAACTCTAATCCTAAACCTCCACTGCTTTGGGGAATAACTTTGGCTGAAGGAAAGGCTATGGAGTAAGCCCTACACTGATCCCCTAAGCCAGATGGCACCTTGTACACCTCCTTCTGGCAACTCCTGCAGACAAGCTAGTGCCAGACCTATTGCTCTGCTTTTCTTTGACCACATAAGTGAGTCTGAGGGGGGGGGTCTTGCCATACGGGTAGCCCAGGACCTCCATATGCACCGCCCAAGCTTGCACCCCTTGGAGGTCACTTCAGTTTGACTTCACCCCTGGAGGTGCACTCCATTGTCTCTTGAGACAGACAGATGCTAACATCAGTTTCCTGACTTTGAACCTTTCTGCACTGACATGTTTGCAGTGAACCTTTGAGACTCCAGCATGGGCTCCCTGTATTTTGCAGAGGATTTGGGGACATAACTCATGTGGGGCATGTGGCCAAGTCTCTTAGCCCTCCCCATTGCAATGTGTCCACTAGAATTCACCCCAAAACACTCCACTGCATCTAAGCGTCACAAGGGAAGATCAGAAGCGATGCACAAGGTGTTTTCAGAGAACCCTGCTTGCCATTATTGATCACCTCAATGAGGAATCTCCAGTTAGCTTCCAAGGAACACCAGTGTTCCCTGAAACATAGCTTGAAAACCACAGTTTTAGAAAGTCAACAACCTCCCTGCCTCATTTTACAGAGAAAAATGAGCATAGTTCGACAGAGGCATTGTTGGCCTTGATGTAAAGGGACCCCTGACCGTTAGGTCTAGTCGCGGACGACTCTGGAGTTGTGGCGGTCATCTCGCCCTTCCAGCTGCCATTGGTTTAGCTGCTCTGAAGTCACAGAGCACCTTGGCAGTCTGGGGTCTGGCAGATTTGTTTTTGTTTTGGCAAGCCTACCAAGACATTTCATTTACCTGCTTATACATTATTATTATTTTTAAAAAAATATCTGTTCATGTTCTTAAAGTTAAAGGTAAAGGGACCCCTAACAGTTAGGTCCAGTCGCAGACGACTCTGGGGTTGTGGTGGTCATCTCGCTTTACAGGCCGAGGGAGCCAACATTTGTCCACAGACAGTTTTTTCAGGTCATGTGGCCAGCATGACTAAGCCGCTTCTGGCAAACCAGAGCAACACACAGAAACACTGTTTACCTTCCCGCCAGAGCGGTACCTATTTATCTACTTGCACTTTGATGTGCTTTTGAACTGCTAGGTTGGCAGGAGCAGGGACCGAGCAACGGGAGCTCACCCCATCATGGGGATTCGAACCACCAACCTTCTGATCAGCAAGCCCTAGGCTCTGTGGTTTAGACCTTGATGTACGCACACTATTATTGTGTCTGCCATTGCCTCTGATCAAACAGGTTTAGGGGGATTTTGAAGAACTGAAGAAATTTACAAAAAACTGCTTACCAAAAACAAGAGTGAGATGCGTACACCACGAGGAGCAGTGCATGTGCTGTTTTGCTTTAAAAACTGAAGAAAACCACCTGTTTCCAGCCTCAGGTTGCATTTATATACTCCTCCAACTAGCCTCTAGAGGGCATAATCTCTGTCCTGGCTCCCCAGTTCCTGTTAGGATTGGCAGATCAAAAGAACTTTTAAGAAAGGAGCAAACACATACACATAAAGAGATGCTATTTCCTGAAACGCGGGCCTTTGATATTTTGAAATAACGTTATCTTGAAACAACAGGCAGCCTAAAGGACTTGTGGATTATATCATAGGTACCTAAGCTATCCCCCCCCCCCCACCTGTTCAGCTTCTCTGAGCTTTGATGTCCATCTCTTTTGGCACCCCTTGACAAATTAACTTATATGCTTCGGTGACTGCACACACATCACGCACAGCCATGCAATCTCTGTCCTCAGGCCCCGTCTACTGGACCTGCAGAGTCTACCAAGCCGGCACCAAGTGCCGTAGTTCTGCTACAGAAGGAGCCTGTTGTACATTAGCAAAATGCAAAGGTGGTGCTCGGCTTTAGGGGGCGTTTGGCACAGGGGTTGTCAGTAGGCCTCCCAGTCAGGGGAAGCCCTATCTGTAGTCTTGGTCCTACTGGAACTGTAGTTCCATAAATACAGTGGTACCTCGGGTTAAGTACTTAATTCGTTCCAGAGGTCCGTTCTTAACCTGAAACTGTTCTTAACCTGAAGCACCACTATAGCTAATGGAGCCTCCTGCTGCTGCCACGCCGCTGGAGCACGATTTCTGTTCTTATCCTGAAGCAAAGTTCTTAACCTGAAGCACTATTTCTGGGTTAGCGGAGTCTGTAACCTGAAGCGTATGTAACCTGAAGCATATGTAACCCGAGGTACCACTGTATTTATATAGATGTTATGGCTGTATAGGCTGGGGTACTGCATTTCTGGTATAATTAAACACACTGAACAGCCACTAAAGATGGGAGCCGAGTTTGGCTTCCATTTGAAAGTGGCAGCGCTGCCTGCCCTGCACTGAAATCACCTCTGGAGACCTGGTGGGATCAGTGCTGATTTACGTATAAGCTAAACAAGCTATAGCTTAGAGCCCCACTCTCTTGGGGGCCCCCAAAAAATTTAAAGGGAAAAAACCCCTGGATGTACATTTCCAAAATATAAGATAAAAAACAAATTAAATAAAACCTACATAAGCAACAGTGTTTTGTGTTGTGTAGGCTCCTATGATGTAAGTCATGGGCCCTGCCTGCTAGCCTGCTCCCTAAAATATCACTGGTTTGCTCATTTCTATATATAGGGTGCCTACATTCTGCAAAGGGATGCGGGTGGTGTTGTGGTCTAAACCACTGAGCCTATTGGGCTTGCTGATCAGAAGGTTGGCGGTTCGAATCCCCGCGACGGGGTGAGCTCCCATTGCTCTGTCCCTGCTCCTGCCAACCTAACAGTTCAAAAGCATGCCAAAAAAAAAAGTGCAAGCAGATAAATAGATACCGCTCCAGTGGGAAGGTAAACGGCATTTCCATGCGCTGCTCTGGTTTCGGTGTTCCATGCGCCAGAAGCGGCTTAGTCATGCTGGACACATGACCCGGAAAAACTGTCTGCGCACAAACGCCAGCTCCCTTGGCCTATAAAGCGAGATGAGCGCCGCAACCCCAGAGTCGTTCACGACTGGACTTAACTGTCAGGGGTCCTTTGCCTTTACCTTTTTTTACATTCTGCATGTGCAAATGGCTTTAGATACCTATTAGGTCCATAAATTTCCATATAGCATATATTCAACACACAAAAAACAGCAACGATTTGTTGTTGACAAGGACAGCTGGACATATTGTTGTTGTTTAGTTGTTTAGTCGTGTCCGACTCTTCGTGACCCCATGGACCAGAGCAGACATATAAAGGGCCCCATTACCTTCAGGAGCTTAGGGCCTCATCCAACCTAAATCTGGCCCTGGGAAGGATGCTAAGTGGCAGCACAACAGGGCCCTTTGGAGCTCCTGGGGCCCTTGGCCAATGCCCAAGCCAGCTGACCTTTGGCACCAGGCCTGACACAAGCCATGGGGTGTGTGGAGGGAAAGCCCTTTATAATACAAGGAGCACTGGAGATGCAAGGACAGGCAACTGGGGTGAGAGATTATGCAGGATCCTTGTCTAGTGGAAGATAGGTCGGCGTGTGCTAGAATTAGAGGGTGCCCTGACCTTAGCTGTGGCCCCATGAGCAGCACTTTCCTCTATATAAGTGAATGGGAACTATTGTTCGGAATGAAGAGGCGTATCCCATGGGGCACCACTGGGCGGGCGCTAAACCAGCCTTGGTGACCCCAGTCATCTGGGCAAGAGGCGGGTTCGACCTGCTCTCAAATGTATCCCATTGAAGGCTGAGCCTCACTTATTTGCATTGCCCGATGGCCTTCGTAGGTACAGCTCCGTTAGGAGTTTGGCTCTTTCCTTTTCTGGGGAGTGTGATGAAAACTTGTGTGTACAGTGGTACCTCGGGTTAAGTACTTCATTCGTTCCAGAGGTCTGTTCTTAACCTGAAACTGTTCTTAACCTGAAGCACCACTTTAGCTGATGGGGCCTCCTGCTGCCGCTGCGCGATTTCTATTCTCATCCTGAAGCAAAGTTCTTAACCCGAGGTACTATTTCTGGATTAGTGGAGTCTGTAACCTGAAGCGTATGTAACCTGAAGTGTATGTAACCTGAGGTACCACTGTATGTGCTTCTAAGATACAAACATGCATTGCAATAATGCTTTCAACATGAAAATAAATAAATAAATAAATAAATAAATAAATAAATAAATAAATAAATAAAAAAAAGCCAGCATCAAGGTAGAAAATCAGTTTTGTAACATTTGCCCTCAGATACTTTTTCAGAAGTCCTGATCTTTCAGAGCAAACCGGAATTGCATTTTCCTTTTCATAAAATGTTCTCTCGGGTCCCTGTTGAGTGGGTATAAAGCCCAAAACTGCTTCTCTCGCCGGTGTTCTGGGGGCAGCAGGAATTGGTGGAGTATGACTGTTCATGAGAGTGGCAGGAAGAGACAGGACTGCAGTTGTGAGTTTCAGTAAAGGTCCCTAGAATCCTTGTCAGTTTCAAGCACAGTCCATGCCCCTGGAGTTTTGTTTTCCCACCCATGGATATACAGTCCAACAATGGAGAGGGGAAGACAGAGCTTCTAATGATCTTTTCTCTCTCTCTTAAGTAACAGAAACCGATAGCAAATGTAAGAGCACTACTGGGGCACGTGTTTTCCAGGGCTTAGCAGTTAGAATATCTACAATTGTCTGGCACAGTAGCAGAATATATGGACTGCAAATTAAAACACACACAAACATATGTTTTAAATAAAAAGACCACAAAGGTCTGGGGACGTGAATTTTGATGCACTACTTTGGTAACATTTGTGTAACCGCATTCCACACCTAGTTTCTGATTTAGAATGGTGGAGTTGCTGAAAATCGTAGTTTCCCAAAGACAGGGGTCAGCAAACGTTTTCAGCCGTGAGCGGGTCCTCCATCCCTCAGACCTTGTAGGGGGCTAGACTATATTTTGGAGGGGGGAAATGAACAAATTCCTATGCCCTACGAATAACTCAGAGATGCATTTTAAATTAAAGGACACATTCTACTCATGTAAAAACACACTGATTCCCGGACCATCCACGGGCCGGATTTAGAAGGCTATTGGGCCTTAGTTTGCCCACCCATGCCCAAAGACAAAGTCCAGATCAGCCACTGCTCTTTACATTATTCTAGCAACGATTAGCATTTGTTTGTTTTTAAAGTGCTGTGTTAGTGCTTGTTTGCGATGAATCAAGTTGCCTGACACTTGCCAGGAGCGGAAGCTGAAATGCTGCGAGTCAGCATTCAACTCATTGATCTGATTGCACCGAGGTGCACAAATTCAGTTCCTCCTGTGGTGAACTAGTTGAATGAGCTTTTTGCAGCGATCACCAGTCTCTGCTGTGAGTGGGGCAGGTATGCGAACTAGCTCACAAGTTACAATGCTTCCATTAATGTTAGGAATGACTCCCATGTTAATGCAGGAGCTTTGCCAAAAATATTTCACTTTCAGCTACCAACTGCGTTTTGCAGGCACCTCTCACAGCCTAGAGACACCCTCTCACACAGCCCAAACAGAAGTTAAGGGAAACTCTCAACAACAGCCATGGAAAATTAGTGTAGAAACCAGAGAGTTTAAATGCTGCTCTGTTGGGTGGGAGAACCCAGCATCTTTTCAGCAGCCCCAGTAAACCCCAATATGGATTTTCCCAGTTTACTTTAGAACATATAGAATTCTCATCAGGGCCAGTCCACCCATGAGGCAAGGCTGCCTCAGGTGGCAGAAATGATAGTGGCAGCAGATCTGGCCTCCAAGGAATGCATTACCCGCTGTTGCTGGTTCCCAGATTCCCAATGTAGATCTTTACTCACCCTTCTTTTTTTATTTTTTTAAAGTAATATTTATTAAGAGTTTAAAGATTACAAAAAGAAGAAAAAAAGTTAAACAAAGCAAAACAACACAATACAATAGAAGAAAAACAAAAACACTACTTAACAAAACAAAAGCAAGAACAGAAACAATTAAAAACACATCCAATATTTCCATATCTTGTCTTTCATTTACTTGTTTCAACGACCTCCTCGCACCTCCCTTTTTTGTATTCCAGTTCAGTTAGCTATTTCAGCAAATCCTTTCCATCTTTCTCATTTTTTGTCCTATAATTTATCTTAACCCAATCTAACCTTATTTTTTCCCCTTTGGCCCATTAAACAATCTATTCTTACTTAATTCTTTATAACATTCCTACTAAAGCCATATAGCTTCATTCCAACATCCTTCTAACATTCATTAATTTTACAATGTTTCTGTAAATAGTCTTTAAATTTTTTCCAATCTTCTTCCACCGACTCTTCTCCCTGGTCTCGGATTCTGCCAGTCATTTCCGCCAATTCCATGTAGTCCATCAACTTCATCTGCTCACCCTTCTTCCATGCCCCCCCCTACATTTTGTAGTTTGACTCAGGTGCGAAAATTTCTTGAGCTAGCCCTGATTTCAGTGTAATTTATATGCCAAGAAGCATACCTTCAGTATACCTGAAGGAGCGTCTCCACCCCCATCGTTCTGCCCGGACACTGAGGTCCGGCTCCGAGGGCCTTCTGGCGGTTCCCTCATTGCGAGAAGCAAAGCTACAGGGAACCAGGCAGAGCACCTTCTTGGTAGTGGCGCACGCCCTGTGGAACGCCCTCCCATCAGATGTCAAAGAGATAAACAACTACCTGACATTCAGAAGACATCTTAAGGCAGCCCTGTTCAGGGAAGTTTTTAATGTATGACATATTAGTGTATTTTTGGTCTTTGTGGAAGCCGCCCAGAGTAGCTGTGGAAACCCAGCCAGATGGGCAGGGTACAAATAAATTGTTATTTTATTATTATTATAAGCAAAAAGTGATAACAAACATCACACTTACGAAATGATACACCATGAAGCAAAACAAGCCTCTCTTTAATCTGCTCCAAAACCATCATCAATTAACTCAAATATTATTTACGAATACAGTGGTACCTCGGGTTAAGTACTTAATTCGTTCCAGAGGTCCATTCTTAACCTGAAACTGTTCTTAACCTGAAGCACCACTTTCGCTAATGGGGCCTCCCGCTGCCGCTGTGCCGCCAGAGCACAATTTCTCTTCTCATCCTGAAGCAAAGTTCTTAACCTGAAGCACTATTTCTGGGTTAGCGGAGTCTGTAACCTGAAGCGTATGTAACCTGAAGCGTATGGAACCCCAGGTGCCACTGTATGGTGGTACCTCAGTTTATGAACTTAATCTGTTCTGGAAGTCCATTCTTAAACCGAAACTGTTCTTAAACTGAGGCACGCTTTCCCTAATGAGGCCTCCTGCTGCCGGTGCCCTTCCACTGTTCGGATTCCGTTCTTAGACCGAGGTAAAGTTTGCAAACCGGGACACTACTTCTGGTTTTGCAGAGTTTGTAAACCGAATTGTTCGTAAACAGGGCTGTTCTTAAACCGAGGTACCACTGTATTAGCTTTGTCTGGTACATTCCGTAACATAGTCCACATGATTTAACATAATGGAATGGATAAATGAGCAAGATTATGCAAGCAATTGCTTATTTATAATGGCATTATTTACTGTATTTTTCCGTGCATAAGACTAGCTCTCTTTTTTTACCAAAAAATTAGGTTTAAAATTGGGGCTCATCTTGTACACGGGTAGTGCTGAGGGGTGTTTTCTTAATTTGGAGTCCCCCAAAACAGGGGGCGTCTTATACATGAGGGCATCTTATACACGAAAAAATACGGCATTTGCACATTCAAAACACAAGTCAATATTTTTTTAAGCGAGTGAGTGGCTTTCCACTTCTATTGCTTCTAAAAATGATCACTGCTTGTTATATGCAAACAAACAATCAAATGTACAAAATACACAGAAGTCAGAGACTCAAGAGGGCAACCATTTCTCCTAGGTAGTTTTCTTTCCCATGCCTGGAAACACAGATGCTTAAAACACTTTGCGAAGGTGTGGAAGAAAGGAAGCATATAGGTGTGGAAATGTCAAGTCGTGTGACATAATGTAAAGCACTTATGTGAACGATGGTGAGGAACATGGCGCACGAGCCTAAGGCACATATGAGGCTGAGTTATTTGATGAGTGTGTGGGAGAGGGTTAAGCAGCAAGGCCAGGGCCAGCTCAAGACATTTTGCCGCCTGAGGTGAACTGCAAAATGGTGACACACACACCCGCCAGGGAAGAAAGGATGAATGAAGATCTGTATCAGGAACAGGGGGGGAATGAAGATTTACACCAGGATCTGCTGCCCCAGTGGATCTTGCCGCCTGAGGCGGTCGCCTGACCTTGTCTCATGAGTGGGCTGGCCCAGAGGAAGACATTTTGCTTTAAACTACATTATTTAGTTGGGGCATGTACAGAAAATTCCTGTATACTACACTAACTTTGCGGTGGGACGGGGGGATATATCAAGTATTATAGGGACCACTTGCTGGTAGGTAGTGTTGGGCATTAAATGCTACAGTGCAGCAGTGTTGCTGCTTGGGTAAATGTAAACATCATGAACTGTGATTGCTCTTTCTTCAGCTTTTCTTCTGTGTGTATTGGGTGGGGGGACCTGTCTCCAGACTTAGCTGTGAATGTTGTTGTTTAGTCGTTTAGTTGTGTCCGACTCTTTGTGACCCCCTGGACCAGAGCACGCCTGGCACTCCTGTCTTCCACTGCCTCCCGCAGTTTGGTCAAACTCATGCTGGTACCTTCGAGAACACTATCCAACCATCTCATCCTCTGTCGTCCCCTTCTCCTTGTGCCCTCCATCTTTCCCAACATCAGGGTCTTTTCCAGGGAGTCTTCTCTTCTCATGAGGTGGCCAAAGTCTTGGAGCCTCGGCTTCACGATCTGTCCTTCCAGTGAGCACTCAGGGCTGATTTCCTTCAGAAAGGAGAGGTTTGATCTTCTTGCAGTCCATGGGACTCTCAAGAGTCTCCTCCAGCACCAGAATTCAAAAGCATCCATTCTTCGGTGATCAGCCTTCTTTATGGTCCAGCTCTCACTTCCATACATCACTATAGCTGTGAATAGGGAGCCTGATGGTGGAATGTTACTCACAATGTCCCCGTCCTCCTTTCCTTTCTGGTTTCAGGTGGTGAGCTTCTTCAGCCTGCGCTACGACACGGCTCCCACCTGGATGGTGCTGGCTGTGCTCTGGTGCTCCATGGTGCAGACGCTGCTCTTGCCATCCTTCATCTGGTCCTGCGAACGCTACCGGGCTGACGTCCGGACTGTGTGGGAGCAATGCGTGGCAATAATGTCAGATGACGACGGGGAAGACGGTGAGCTGCTCCAATCCCGTGTTCTCTCTACGCTAGAGGAGGCTCTGTATTTTCTTTCTTTCTTTCTTTCTTTCTTTCTTTCTTTCTTTCTTTCTTTCTTTCTTTCTTTAGCTATGGCTGGTTTTTTTTCTCATTTTCATTCTTTTATTAATATTTTATACATTTATTTACATTTTATACATTCTTTCTTTAAAAATTATCATTATTATTGACAAAGTAATAATCATAAATAAATAAGAATAAAAATGTGCATCTCACCCCCAAGACTATTCCATTGTAATTATCCAACCTCCCCAAATTTCAACGCCTCTTGCAATGGTTTGACCCCTTTCCCTTTTAACAGTACAAATTCTACAAATACCTTCCATATCTCCTCAAAATCATTTCTCCTGCATATTCCCCGTCTTGCCTTAATAGCACATGTTAATTTATAATTAATAGCTATATCCCACACCTCTTTACACCATTTTCCCATTTTATATTCTGCTTGCCCCTTCCACTTCCTGGCTATAATAATTCGTGCAGCTGTCAATAAATTTATGAGCAAGTCCTTCATAGCCTGCGAACCTTCCACCCCATAATGCTACCTCAGGACTTTTGGTCACCTTTAACCCAGTGATTTCTGTTATCTCCTTAAACACCCTTTGTGTTGTTTCTTTCTGCATTCTCTCTCTATAGCTGGAGGAAGTGGCAAAACTCTGGAGAGGGTGGGGATGGAAAAAGAACAATGGACAACGCTTTGTGGGATCTGCAGCTGGAATTGGGGGCAAATTAGTCAGGAGATCTATGACTGAATTTCCCATATTGGTTTGCATTTTGAAAAATAAACGCAGGCATAAGTGGGGCTGCAGAAATGAGGGTTCCTCCCCCCCCCCCCCCGCACATTTTCCCCAATCTAAATCCCCACAGTGGAAAACATACAGATACCATATTGTCGTCCCCCCCCACACATTGCAGCTACATCTACCTTTTACAAAACAGCATAGATTTTATCATAGATCATCCAGCGTCACAACCAATCTAGTCCCTAGCTAATGGAAGATGGTTAGAACAAAATGGGTTCATCTTCTAGATGAGCCAGGTGTTAGTTAAATTGGTGTTCGCTCATGGTGATTGCATCAGCTGCTGTTGAAATACTAGAAAAATGGCATTAAAAGCATCAAGCAGTTTAAATAGCAGTAGGTATAGGCGGATAAAACTGAATGTATCGAGGCAAAGGAAAAAATTGTGTTTGTAGAGGTTTTCTTCTTGAGGGGCTACTATCATATCACCAAAAAAAGGAAAATGCATCACAAAAAGAGGCAAAAGAGGACACAGATTTGCAATGTTATTTTTTGTATATTAGCTTACATAAGGTAAAGAGTAAATGGACCCCTGACCATTAGGTCCAGTCGTGGCCGACTCTGGGGTTGCGGAGCTCATCTTGCTTTACTGGCCGAGGGAGCCGGCGTACAGCTTCCGGGTCATGTGGCCAGCATGGCTAAGTCGCTTCTGGCAAACTAGAGCAGCACATGGAAACGCTGTTTACCTTCTCGCTGGAGCAGTACCTATTTATCTACTTGCACTTTGACGTGCTTTAGAGCTGCTAGGTTGGCAGGAGCTGGGACCAAAGAACAAGAGCTCACCCCATCACGGGGATTCGAACCACCTACCTTCTGATCAGCAAGCCCAGAGGCTCTGTGATTTAACCCACAGCGCCACCCACGTCCCATTAGCTTACATAGATTGATGCAAATTTGGAAGTAGTTACTATAATTTGAAAAGTAATACAGTGTGATCCATGGTAGGGAAGGCTGTGATCAGGTAAGCTGTGTCCCTGCTCTGTCTGCTGCTCTCCCTTCCCAGAGTCTATTATCTTTAAAACCATGGGTCAGATTATATCACTTGACCTCTCAGTGGACCAACTAGGAGATAAAGGCTTTGAACCTGTCTTCATTATTTAAAATGAATATAAAAGTGAAGAGTCGTGTAAGAGACGAACAACAGTCACAGGTGTAAGTCTGGTTTTTCATTACAGACATATACTCCCAACACACTGCATAACGGGTCAGCCATCAGTTTTGCCCTTATTCTCATGTATCACATTTTTGTTTTAAAGTAGCACATTTACATTCATTTGTTTATATCTCCACTCATCATCTTAGGAAAACAATCACCTTCCTTCCTTCCTTCCTTCCTTCCTTCCTTCCTTCCTTTCTTTCTTTCTTTCTTTCTTTCTTTAAAAAAACCTGTTGCAACATTGCTGAATTTTGTTTCCAGATTGAAACTTTCATGATGCTGGCTGGATGTTACTTCAGTCACTCTCACCATCTTTGTAGAAAAGTGCTTTCAGAGCTTATTCCAGTAGAGAAATGTGTGTGTTTAAACTTAATAGGATAAGGCCACTTTTAAACACCCCCCACCAAACTAAAAATGTTTGCTCTAAACGTAAGCATAGCTGTCAACTTACAGATTTGAAAATAAGGGACCGCAGCCTCAAAAATAAGGGATCAGCAGCCTCGAAAATAAGGGATCAACAATTACTTTGATAAAATACATATTTTGTGGCATGCAAATGGCTTTAGATACCTATTAGGTCCATAAATTGCCATATAGCATATATTCAACACAAGAAACAGCAACAATTTGTTGTTGACAAAGGACAGCTGGACATAGAAAGGGCCCCATTACCTTCAGTAGCTTATTTAAGGGACATCATCAATAAGGGACAGCAGCGGGACATGGCGCTGGGATAAGGGACTGTCCCGCCAAATAAGGGACGCTTGACAACTATATGTAAGACGGTCCGTTTCCTCTTACTTAAACAGTGATTCCTAGAATATGTTTTTTTTGGGGGGGGAATCAAGTACATTGCATTGCACTGCCCATCCCAATGCTCCTAAGTAACATACCCAATGACTATGGCATCCCTGTCCAAAATCCAGCTGGTGTTTCCTTTAAACGCACCAAGAGAAGTGACAGTGGATTCACACCATCACTGTGGTACGGTCAAATCCACACGGGTTTTCCTTGTGCACGTAGTCAACTAGAAATGGCAAGCTATTTCCCATAAGCGCAGAATACAAGCAAGGCTGCATTGTGGGAAACTTGACATGCAAGCCCAGCTCATTACAGGCTTGCGGCAATAGATGCCACAGTCATGACGAACCGCTTAGAAAACCAGCTCGCCACAAATGAACACTCCAGCCTCCTCAAAGCGCAAGAATCCAGATGTTCCACGCCTGCGTAGGTCTGCCCTCTGTCTGTTTGAGGTGGGGAACAAGGAGGAGGAGAGAAAATGTGGCAAAGACATTCTTGTCGTCCTCTAGATGGCACTGGTGACGATTACGGTGACGGGAGGATCTGCAAAGTGCGATTCGATGCCAATGGTGCTGCATCTATGAAACGGGATCCCAGGGATGCTAAGCTGCTGCCAGTGCATCACATGCTGTTGCCCCATGACAGGGTGCACTACCTGCAGGTAAGCAGTCCCCTTCTTCGGGGTGCGAGGGTTTGGCTGCCAGTCTGGGACATGACCAGATCACGCTGCCAACATTTGAAATGTACAAACCAACGTTCTGTTTATTTAACACATTTATGGGACTGGGAGTGGCCGCCGGGACCACATAACACCGGTTCTGAGAGAGCTGCGCAGGTGCGCAGCGTGGGAGTTATTTTGGACTCACAGCTGTCCATGGAGGCACAGGTTAATTCTGTGTCCAGGGCAGCTGTCTACCAGCTCCACCTGGTATGCAGGCTAAGACCCTACCTGCCCGCGGACTGTCTCATCAGAGTGGTGCATGCTCTAGTTATCTCCCGCTTGGACTATTTTTTAAAAAGAAAAACAGACCAAGGAAGAACTGAGCAGCCAAAAGGTACTCCAGACTCTCCCACCAACACAAATCAGGACCACGAATCTGTGTTAGTAGAACACTTGGGTTTTTTTTCTCTGTTTTGGAAGTTTTGTAGCCCCAAAAAGCACATAAAGTAGAACAAAACTAGAAAAGCCAGGGGGAGAGGTGTGTGTCACATTTTCTTTACAAAGTGGTGTTACGGGGCAGGTGTGTGTTGCTCACTAAGACTCACATACCCAAAACATTTCTATGAAATTTGCACAGCCGCAAAACTCGAGGCAAATGCATCAGAAATAGTGGCACTAGGTAAAGGTAAAGGGACCCCTGACCATTAAGTCCAGTCGTGGCCGACTCTGGGGTTGCGGCACTCATCTCGCTTTATTGGCCGAGGGAGCCGGCATACAGCTTCCAGGTCATGTGGCCAGCATGACTAAGCCGCTTCTGGCGAACCAGAGCAGCACACGGAAATGCCGTTTACCTTCCCGCCAGAGTGGTACCTATTTATCTATTTGCTCTTTGACGTGCTTTCGAACTGCTAGGTTGGCAGGAGCAGGGACCGAGCAACAGGAGCTCACCCCGTCGCTGGGATTCGAACCGCCGACCTTCTGATCGGCAAGTCCTAGGCTCTGTGTTGTGTTTTCTCTTTCTATATATATATATTTGCCATTGGACCTACCCAGTGCTATTTTTCTAGAAAAAGAGGTGCTGGAACTCACTATGAACGCCTCCCTTGTTCTCTTAGAATGGCAATAGCACCCACCTGAGAGGGAAAAACCCTATATATTGCACGCCGTCCGACCTCCTTGCCCGCTGGCTCTCACCTCCTTCTTTCCTTCCAGGTCCCTCTTTCCCGGAGGATGTCCCACGACGAAACCAACATCTTCTCCTCCCACCGCTCCTCGCCTTCCTTCCTCCACAAGTGGTCCTCATCTGACGACATCCGCGTGCCTACCCCTCACAAACACGGGGGCGTCCCCAGCTTCCTGCTGCCGGAGCTCCGCAGCTACCACCACCACCACCGGCGCCACCGGCCTCCCGAAGACGAGTTCACCACGCTCCGGCAGTTCCTGGAAGCTGGGCTGGTGTCCCGGGGACCTGCCTCGGGGTCTAGCGTCTGCTTCTTCCGCGATGAGATCACCACATTCATCGACGAGACGCCGGCGCCGTCCCCGCACAGCAGCCCGCGCCACTCGCGCCTGCCGCTGGCGGCGCAGCAGGAGAGGCGCCACTCTCTGGATGGCACCGAGCAGGAAGACGGCCCCGAGAAGGATCGCCGGTGTTCACTGACTGGTGGGGAAAACCTATACCTCTACAGCGGAGAACAGGAGCCCGGGAGACGGACCTTGGGAGCTCAGGAAGCGCGGGGTTTCCAGGAGCTCGGCCTATGAAATGGCGGCGATAGCATTTGCTGGGCTCTGGATTTTTAAGCCAAACTCGACGTGTCTCCCCAGGACCCAAGGGGTGTTTTTAGGTCCTTGTGTTTCTCACCATGTTGGCAGAGGAGGGGGGTGTGCCCATGGCGGGGTCCTGATGTGGTGGGGAAGGAGAACCGGCTTTGTTCGAAGCAGCCACGGAGCCCTGCGCCCAGGTGGCAAAACGTGAGCATAGACCACCGCAGTTCACCGGAGGGCACTTTTTTCTCCAGTTCCACCCCCTCAGTAGCATTGTTAGTGCCACACGCCCCTCCCTTTTCTTAGCTCCACCCATTATGAGAAACGCTTGTCGTCGGCTGCCAAGTGTGGGACAGGAAGGTATTAAAAAGAAATCTATATTTGGAGTGTCACCTGTGCCTGGCTTTCTCTTCTTAAAGTGTGTTCACAATGTTTGTTGTTTTGTTTTCAAGTGATTCGGGCATGCATTTATCTACGATTAAGCCCCAATGAAAACAATTGAGACCTACTTCTGAGTACAGTGGTACCTCGGGTTACATACGCTTCAGGTTACAGACTCCGCTAACCCAGAAATAGTGCTTCAGGTTAAGAACTTTGCTTCAGGATGAGAACAGAAATCGGGCTCCAGCGGCGCGGCAGCAGCAGGAGGCCCCATTAGCTAAAGTGGTGCTTCAGGTTAAGAACAGTTTCAGGTTAAGAACGGACCTCCGGAACGAATTAAGTACCGTATTTTCGCTCCGTAAGACGTACTTTTTCCCTCCTAAAAAGTAAGGGGAAATGTGTGTGTGTCTTATGGACCGAATGCAGGTGGGAGGCAGGCAGGAAAAGCCCCCAAGAGCCGCACACAAGCTCCACATGGCTCTTGCGGGCTTTTCCCCAGGAGGGAGAAGGGACTGACGCAGCCAGTCAGTCCCTTCTCCCTCCTCGTAGAAAAGCCCGCAGGAGCCGCACGTTCCTTAAAGGGTGCGCAGCTCCTGTGGGCTTTTGCGGGAGGTGGGGGTATTGCCATAGCTGTGCACAGCCTCTCCTGGCTGGAGAGGTTGCGCGTGGCTAAAGAGGAAGCCAAGACAGCCAGCGGGATGGATCCCGCTGGCTGTCTTGGCTTCTTTGCTCTTTGGGGCTGGGGGGGGGGGACCCGGGCTTCCCCGGCAACCCCAGAAGCTCTGGGAGAAGCGGACAGGCTTCAAGATTTTTTTTCTTGATTTCCCCCTCTAAAAACTAGGTGTGCCTTATGGTCCAGTGAGCCTTATGGCGCGAAAAATACGGTACTTAACCTGAGGTACCACTGTAAAGGTAAAGGTACCCCTGCCCGTACGGGCCAGTCTTGCCAGACTCTGGGGTTGTGCACCCATCTCACTCAAGAGGCCGGGGGCCAGCGCTGTCTGGAGACACTTCCGGGTCACGTGGCCAGCGTGACGAAGCTGCTCTGGCAAGCCAGAGCCGCACACGGAAACGCCGTTTACCTTCCCGCTAGTAAGCGGTCCCTATTTATCTACTTGCACTTAGGGGTGCTTTCGAACTGCTAGGTTGGCAGGCGCTGGGACCGAAGAACGGGAGCGCACCCCGCCGCGGGGATTCGAACCACCGACCTTTCGATCGGCAAGCCCTAGGCGCTGAGGCTTTTACCCACAGCGCCACCCGCGTCCCCTGAGGTACCGCTGTAGATACTACTTAAAGAGACTCAACAGCCAATTGAGAAGAGAGGATTCCAAGACGGAGTGTCCCAGTGCCAAGAGATGACGCATGCAGTGCTCAATTTCAAAATGCTCCACACACTCTGTTTCAGTCCTCCTTGCGGCAGGCATGCTGTGGTGGGCTGGTAGCATCACCCCCAAGATACAGATGAGTTTGGCTACCTTAACAGAGGTTGTCGAGAAAAAGGATGGAAATCTTCTCCATCACTAGCCATAAGGAAAGCTCAATTTCTCCCTACACAGCCTTTGCAGTGGCGTAGCAAAGGTTGTTGGCGCCCAGGGCAAGACAAATATTGCACCCCTTGGGTAGACCGGGCAGCCTTATGCAACTTAGGACCCCAATACCTCAAGAACTGCCTCTCACCACATGAACCAACCCAGACCTGCCGTTCTCCACATGAGGCCCTTCTGCATGTGCCCCCTCAGTGTGATGCAGAGGGTGGCAACACAAGAACTTGCCTTTTCAGTGGTGGCTCCCCCATTTATGCAGTGCTTTCCAGGGAGGCGTGTCTGGTGCCATCGCTAACTGTTTTAGGCACAAGGCAAACACGTTCTTGTTCACCCAGGACTCTGGTTCTTAATTTTAGTGAGGTGAGGCAGAGTTGGATCTGTGTGTGTGTGTGTGTGTGTGTGTGTGTGTGTGTGTGTATATATATATATATATGTATGTATTTTAGGCTGCTTAGCCCTTGTACCCCTTTTTAATGTTTGTTTTTTGTAAGTTGTTTTGAGCTTCATTTGGAGGGGGGAGTAATTAACACACAAATAAATAGTAATAATCAGCTCAGCCAAAACTTAATTGAGATCAGACAAGCTGTACTTTAGCTCAAACACCTTAGAATATATGAGAGCTCATGCCCTCTTTTAATCCTTAATGTAAGATTATCAGATTACTTTGTGCTAGTAATGTCCAATTCTCATTGATTTTAAAGCCAGAGGGAACCATTAGTCTGATGTAGTTTGCCCTCTTACGTAACCCAGACCACAGAAATTCACTCAGCCATTCCTGCACTGAAGCCAGAATTCTTGGAGGAACTGAAATTCCAAATGTATGTATTCTATCAAAGTGTGAGCCATTGGAGTTCTTTAAGACCTCAGGCCATTTATTTGAAGCTGATTTCCATTGCTGGCAACTTAATTTTTTATTCTCAAGTGTTTTGAGTTTGTACTGGCTCTCATGCCTATCTTTTTGGAGATATAAAAAGATATCCACCCATAATCACATCACACATTTATTTCACGGAACTCTCAGGCCATTTCAAAACTTCAGGAGGGTCGCACATGTTAAAAAATAAGACCTGCAACACACATTGTCAAAATGTAGCCCCGCCCTCTTAAGGGAAGAAAAGATAGTTCATCCCGTTTTATTATTTTTAATGTATGCTGATCTCGCTTAGGAACAGCGGGATTTAAATTATTTTCAACATATGTATACTGTACATACATATGTATATAAAGGTAAAGGTACCCCTGCCTGTACGGGCCAGCCGTGTCCGACTCTGGGGTTGTGCGCCCATCTCACTTAAGAGGCCGGAAGCCAGCGCTGTCCGGAGACACTTCCGGGTCACGTGGCCAGCGTGACAAGCTGCATCTGGCGAGCCAGTGCAGCGCAGCACACGGAAACGCCGTTTACCTTCCCGCCAGTAAGCGGTCCCAATTTATCTACTTGCACCCGGGGGTGCTTTCGAACTGCTAGGTTGGCAGGCACTGGGACCGAACAACGGGAGCGCACCCCGCCGTGGAGATTCGAACCGCCGACCATGCGATCGGCAAGTCCTAGGCGCTGAGGTCTTACCCACAGCGCCACCCGCGTCCCCATACATATGTATATACATCTATACATACACAGTGTGGGGTAGTGGTTAGAGTGGTGGGCCAGGACCTGGGAGGCCCAGGTTCAAATCCGTGCTCAGCCATTGAGCTCACTGGGTGATCTTGGACCAGTCACGGCATCCGCCTAACCTGCCTCACAGGATTGTTGTGGGAATAAAACAAAGGCAGGGAGAACCAGGCATCCCACCTCAAGCTTCTTGGAGGAGAAGTGGAATGCAAATGCAATAAAGGATACACCAGGGTTCCTGGCAATCTGAAACAGAAGCCTTGCAAGCCTAACTGGGGATTTGAACCTTGGGCCCCATTTTTGTTGGGGGAGGTCAATGTATAAAGTCAATAAACCAACCTGGGTTTCCTCCTCCTCATAGCCCTAGGCTGGCACTTGACACAGACTGGTTGGACACAGAGGAATAGTGGGAGGAACCAGTTGAGGGTCATAGGTAAAGGTAAAGGGACCCCTGACCATTAGGTCCAGTCGCAGATGACTCTGGGGTTGCAGCGCTCATCTCGCTTTACTGGCCGAGGGAGCCGGCGTACAGCTTCCAGGTCATGTGGCCAGCATGACTAAGCCGCTTCTGGTGAACCAGAGCAGCGCACGGAAACGCCATTTACCTTCCCTCCGGAGCGGTACCTATTTAACTGGAACATGTCCAGAGGAGGGCAACCAAAATGGTCAAAGGCCTGGAAACGATGCCTTATGAGGAACGGCTAAGGGAGCTGGGCATGTTTAGCCTGGAGAAGAGGAGGTTAAGGGGTGATATGATAGCCATGTTCAAATATATAAAAGGATGTCACATAGAGGAGGGAGAAAGGTTGTTTTCTGCTGCTCCAGAGAAGCAGACACGGAGCAATGGATCCAAACTACAAGAAAGAAGATTCCACCTAAACATTAGGAAGAACCTCCTGACAGTAAGAGCTGTTCGACAGTGGAATTTGCTGCCAAGGAGTGTGGTGGAGTCTCCTTCTTTGGAGGTCTTTAAGCAGAGGCTTGACAACCATATGTCAGGAGTGCTCTGATGGTGTTTCCTGCTTGGCAGGGGTTGGACTCGATGGCCCTTGTGGTCTATTCCAACTCTATGATTCTATGATTCTACTTGCACTTTGATGTGCTTTTGAACTGCTAGGTTGCCAGGAGCTGGGACTGAGCAATGGGAGCTCACCCCATTGCGGGGATTCAAACCGCCAACCTTCTCACCAGCAAGTCCTAGGCTCAGTGGTTTTAGACCACAGCGCCACCCGCATCCCTAGTTGAGGGTCATATCCCAAAGGGGAAAAGGCTTAGATCCCAAGGAGTGGTGGTGGGACAACAATGATTGGTCAGAGGGAGAAGACCGGGAGGAGGAGGTATTGGAAGCTGAAGAGGTAACGGGGCTTAGGGAGTGGGGAGACTTTGCAGGGACAAGTCCAGAATCAGAGATAGAAGCTGAAGTAGGAGAGGAAAGAGGCCAAGAGGCAGAGATAGGCCCAGCTTGGGAAGAGGCACGGGGGTCTCCCCTTCCGGCTGCGACAAACTCCCCTCCCCCCTGGTCTCCTAAAACCAGGAGAGGCATGAAAAGGGCAGAGCAGCGGCTGGCGCAGTTTCCGATTGCTTGGAAAACACCCTGGAGAGGAGGGGACATCGCCAGCTATAGAAAGGCAGGGATCTTTAGCCTTGGCAACTGCTTCATGAGGGCAAGACCTGAGTTGCTATGCTCCTCCGGCCTAACACTCCAGTGCAGATCATGTTTTGCTAATAAAGAGTTAACTCCAATGTGCTTGGTGCGATTTACTGCTGGCTTGCTCCTGTCAGCACACCAACAGAAGACATTTTGCTTCCCCCAAGCCAAGGTGGATAGTACGCAAGGCCCCCTGAGGCTTTGACCTATAAAGCCTTAAATGGCCCAGTACCGCACTACTTCAAGGATCGCCTCTCCCCATATGAACCAAGCCAGGCCTTGTGAACATCATCTGAAGCCCTTCTTTCTGTGGTCTGGATGGTGGCAACACGAGAACGAACCTTTTCTGCAATGGTTCCCCATTTGTGGGCTGCTCTCCCCAGGAAAGCTCGCCTGGTGCTTTCCTTAAATATCTTTAGATGCCAGGCAAAAACGTTTCTCTTTAACCAGCCCTTTGGCTGGTTAACATTCTTATGGCTCATTCTATGGGAGGAGAGATCATTGCTTTGTCTTTGTTCTATTATGCATTTTGTCTTCTCATCTTGCATTTCTATGTTGCGAACCGCCCTGTGATCTTTGGATGAAGGGCGGGATACAAATTTAATAAATAATCATAATCCTAGCAGCAGTGAACAGCACAGGGAACTACAATCAGGGGTGCCAACTTGAATAAAATATTGGGGGGCACTCATGGACGTAGCCAAGATTTATGTGAGGGGGGCGGAATCTCAGTTAATTATTTTTATGTATTTACTTGATGGGGGGCAACTGCCCCCCCATTGGCAGCTATTCCCATGGACCCAGGTAAGCCCTGCCTTGCAAAACTGATCACAAGATGCAGTGCGCACACACCATTTTAATGACAATGCCCATTAACTTGTAGGGGGGCGGCCCTCTCAAATATCTTATGGGGGGAGCCAAAGGGACCTTGGCCCTAGGAGTTGGCTCTTAAGCAGCCAATCATGGCTGGCTGGCAGGCCTGTTGACTGCATTCCTTAATGTACAGGCACTCCTACCATGACCGAAAAATGTGTTGTGTCAAGGTGCCCTGGAGTTATGAGAATCCTGTTAGGGTGCTGGAGGCAAAGCTCTGCGAGGAAGAGAAGCAGAATTTGTTGCGCTCTCTCTCTCTCGCTCTCTCTCTCTCTCTCTCCCCTCTGTCTCTTTCTTTCTTTTTTGGCTGGGTTTCTGCATCTATCATCCTTCTAGCAGGCAGAAATCCAGCAGGTGAGGAAGATTTCCTTTCAATAGTGCTGCTGGAACCTTTGCAGTGACTTGAGAGCTTCCACTGGATCCTTGTGATGGATTGCTTTGAAGTGATTTCTGCACCAGGGAGAGGGATTTTTGTTGTTGTTTAGTCGTGTCCGATTCTTCGTGACGCCCTGGACCAGAGCACGCCAGGCACTCCTGTCTTCCACTGCCTCCCGCAGTTTGGTCAGACTCATGTTTGTAGCTTTCCAACCATCCCGTCCTGTGTCGTCCCCTTCTCCTTGTGCCCTCCATCTTTCCCAACATCAGGCTCTTTTCCAGGGAGTCTTCTCTTCTCATGAGGTGGCCAAAGTCTTGGGGTCTCAGCTTCAGGATCTGTCCTTCCAGTGAGCACTCAGGGCTGATTTCCTTCAGAATGGGTAGGTTTGATCTTCTTGCAGTCCATGGGACTCTCAAGAGTCTCCTCCAGCACCAGAATTCAAAAGCATCAATTCTTCGGCGATCAGCCTTCTTTGTGGTCCAGCTCTCACTTCCATACATCACTACTGGGAAAACCAGAGCTTGAACTATACGGACCTTTGTTGGCAAGGTGGTTAACCCCCTCGCACACACCTGTCCTCTATTTTGCCTGACCTGTCCTGTATTTTGAACCAACCATAGGTGGCAAATCTACTTAAAGCACAGGAATTAAGCAGCAAAACGTACTTTATCACCTCCAGGCTAGGGCAGAGCCGGCGAGCGGGCGCGCCCCTCTCCACCACCGTGCGCCCCACCTTCCTTCCCCGCCGCCACCGCGTCCTTCCCCGGCTTGTTTGGGCCTCCTCTGCCCCGGGAGGAATTTCCAGCCTCGGGCAGCAGCTCCGGATTACGCATCCCTTCTCCCCGCCTTCTTCCCCCCCTCCGCCAGCAGCGCAGGCCCCTTTCCCAGCCGCCTCCTGCCCGCCCCTTTCGCCCCAACTCCTCGGGCGACGCCTGCAATTTCTCCCCTTCGCTGCTGCTGCCTCTCCTTTGCGCTCTGCCATGGCTCTCCGCTCGCGGCCTCCTTCCTCCTCCTCCTCCTCGCCCCGCTTCTCGGTCCCCTTCCTCCTCCTCCTCCTCCTCCTCCTCTCCATCCTCCTCTTCCTCTCCTCGCCCTCCTCCGGCCACCTGGCGCCTTACGACGCGCTCTACGCCGACGGGGTGCGCGCCTACTTCGCCCAGGACTGGCCTCGGGCGGCCGAGCTGCTGCAGCGCTGCCTGCACAGCTACTCCGGGCTGCAGGGCGCGCGGCGGGAGTGCCAGGGCGCGTGCCAGGGGCAGGCCGGCTTCTCGACGGGGCGCCCGCCCTCGCGGCCCTGGGAGACGGGCTTCTTCGAGCGGGTGCTGCAGCGGGCCGAGTGCCTGGAGGAGTGCCTGGGGCGCCGGCTGGGCGGGCAGCCCTCCCTCCACCGGGCCAGCGCGCAGATCCGGCAGGACTTCGAGGAGAGGGAGCCCTACAACTACCTGCAGATCGCCTTCTTCAAGGTGAGGGGCAGGACGGGGCCAAGAGGCGCCCGCAGCTGCTGATGTGGCTGCCTCGCCTGCCCGCCCGCCCGCCTGCCTTTAACAACTTGGCAAACTTTATTTTTCACTTTCCCAAACTTGGGCTTTCCAGCTGTTTTGGGACTACAGCTCCCATCATCCCTAGCTAGCGGGATCAGTGGTCTGGGATGATGGGAATTTATAGAATTATAGAATGGTAGAGTTGCAATGCAGGATTCTCAGCTAAAGCATCCATGGCAGGTGGCCAGTCAACCTCTGCTTGAAAACCTCCAAGGAAGGAGTCTGCCGTTCCACTATTAAACTACTGTATCACTGGCAGAAAGTTTTCCTGATGTTTAGTCAGAATCTCCTTTATCGTATCATACTTTGTGGTCTTTACATTAAGAGCAACCATGTGTCGTCGTCTTCTATGGGCAGAAAAATGCCTAGTGCAGTCAAGAAACATTCAGGCTGTGCAGAGTTACTCAGCAAAAAAATAAAAATGTGCAGACGGCCAAAAGCAATTTAAACTGGCAGGTCCTTGGCACTCGGTTCAGAAGTCCTTGTTTATCCATTTTTTCCTGCTGCTACGTCTACTGCCTTCCCATTCCATGCCTGGGCTGCCTTAGAGCAGAGTTAGCTGCTACACACAAGCATTTCTAAAATGGGGTTATGGGCATTAAACTCAGGATTCCCCCTCCCCTTGCAACATACTTTAGAATCACAGAATCATAGTGCATCCTCCTGCAATGCAGTAACTTTTTGCCCAATGTGGTGCTCGAACCTGCGGCCCTGAGATGAAGAGTCTTTGTTGTTGTTGTTTAGTCGTGTCCAACCCTTCGTGACCCCCTGGACCGGAGCACGCCAGGCCCTCCTGTCTTCCACTGCCTCCCGCAGTTTGGTCAGACTCATGTTTGTAGCTTCGAGAACACTATCCAACCATCTCGTCCTCTGCCGTCCCCTTCTCCTTGTGCCCTCCATCTTTCCCAACATCAGGGTCTTTTCCAGGGAGTCTTCTCTTCTCATGAGGTGGCCAAAGTCTTGGAGCCTCAGCTTCAGGACCTGTCCTTCCAGTGAGCACTCAGGGCTGATTTCCTTCAGAATGGAGAGGTTGGATCTTCTTGCAGTCCATGGGACTCTCAAGAGTCTCCTCCAGCACCATAATTCAAAAGCATCCATTCTTCGGCGATCAGCCTTCATTATGGTCCAGCTCTCACTTCCATACATCACTACTGGGAAAACCAGAGCTTTAACTATATGGACATTTCTTATGCTGTACCAAGTGAGTGGTGATGGGTGCCTCGTGCCTCCAGTGCAGACCCTGCCATGAGCCACAGCGAGGTGATTTCCCTTGGGAAATGGATGCTTTCTTCTCTTCTGCTGGCAGAGCCTGGTGTGCCAAACAGCCTGCCCTTCACTGCCTCAACTCGCCTTCTTCCCTCAGGTGTGATGGTGGAGGATGCTGCGAAATCACTAGCATGAGGATGCTGCTGCTGACTCTGTAGGCTTCTGCATATGGACTGGGCTGCATAGGCACCTCCAGCACCTCTAGCAACAAAATGCCTTGGGCTGGTGATGCTTGTATCCATGCCAGATTTTTTTTCTTTTTCTTTAAAAAGAACTTTTATTGATAAATGCAATACATACAAACACAAACCAGAACACTAAACAAGCTTATTATACATAGATACATACACCTCTCAACTTAGATTACAAAAAAGAAAACAAACATACAAACTAAACATACAGACATAAATTTTGACTTCCCTCCACCTATATGTGGCTTCCTTTGTTTCTTTTCTTCTTTTCACTCTGTTATCAATATTATTTTTGACTATCTCGTCTAATACCCATTTCTTCTTAATTTTTTACTCTATAAGTTTCATTCATTGCATATTGATATATTAATACCAGAACAATGTTTTTTGATGTATTCCTTCACTCAAGTCCACTCCTCTGCATCAGTTTCTGGTCTGATTTGCCTCTTACCACTGCTGTACGTCTTGCTGAGTCTATATATTCACAAAATCTTATTTGCCATTCACTTATTGAGGGATTTAGGGTATTGTGGACAGTTGCTCTGCACAGGGCGCTGAGCCAAGAGGGCGCAACATTGAGAAGATTCATTGGGGCACCAAATGTTGGCCTCGCTCAGGGAGCTGTACAACCAAAGTCTGCCCCTCCTCATATTTTCCCCTCACAGACTGCAATCATTTGTAATCTGAAATAGGCCTTTGTCCAAATATTGAAGTTGTTGTTTACAGAGGTTGACAAGAACTTTAAAACAGGGGAAATGGTGTTCTGTCAGGAACGATTAGGAGAGGGGAAAGTAGTCATGGACACACATATCCTGTGTTGCAGAGGGCAAGTGTTTATTTGACAGGGCTACCAATAATAATAATAATAATAATAATAATAATAATAATAATAATAATTTATTATGTATACCCCAACCCATACAGCTGGGTTTTCCCAGCCACTCTGGGCAGTTCCCAACAGCATATTAAAAACACAATAAAACATCAAACATTAAAAACTTCCCTAAGCAGGGATGCCTTCAGATGTCTTCTAAAAGTCAGATAGTTGTTTGTTTCCTTGACATCTGATGGGAGGGCATTCCGCAGGGCAGGTGCCACTACTGAGAAGGCCCTCTGCCTGGTTTCCTGCAACCTCACATCTGACAGTGAGGGAACCGCCAGAAGGCCCTTAGCACTGGACCTCAGTGTCCGGGCTGAACGATTTGGGTGCAGACGCTCCTTCAGGTACCTACATTTCCATAGTCTGCATGTTGGGTAGCTTTGTTTTTAAAGCAAAAATCCCTTTTGCTTTTAACAACAAACAAAAGCTGTTCGACAGTGGAATGGGCTCCCTCAAGAGGCTGGGGACTCTCCTCCACTGGAGGTTTTTAAGCACCGTTTGGTAGTCCATCTGTTGGGGAAGCTTTAGCTGAGGTTCCTAAATTGCAGGGGGTTCGGCTAGATGACCCTCTGGGGTCCCTTCCAACTCTACAATTCTATGAAATCTTTTTTGACACCTGATAATGCTTGTTGTGGTAGTGGTTTAGTCGTTTAGTCGTGTCCAACTCTTCGTGACCCCCTGGACCAGAGCACACCAGGCCCTCCTGTCTTCCACTGCCTCCCGCAGTTTGGTCAAACTCATGCTGGTAGCTTCGAGAACACTGTCCCACCATCTCGTCCTCTGTCGTCCCCTTCTCCTTGTGCCCTCCATCTTTCCCAGCATCAGGGTCTTTTCCAGGGAGTCTTCTCTTCTCATGAGGTGGCCAAAGTATTGGAGCCTCAGCTTCACGACCTGTCCTTCCAGTGAGCACTCAGGGCTGATTTCCTTAAGAATGGAGAGGTTTGATCTTCTTGCAGTCCATGGGACTCTCAAGAGTCTCCTCCAGGATCATAATTCAAAAGCATCAATTCTTCGACAGTCAGCCTTCATTATGGTCCAGCTCTCACTTCCATACATCACTACTGGGAAAACCAGAGCTTGAACTATACGGACCTTTGTTGGCAAAATGATGTCTCTGCTTTTTAAGATGCTCTCTAGGTTTGTCATTGCTTTTCTCCCAAGAAGCAGGCATCTTTTAATTTCGTGATAATACTATGAGGTATTAAAAAAACTGTAAGAAATGTTTTTAACTTGCACTGCTTTGCGTGTGTGTTTGTGTGCATGCAATTAAATCCTAGAGTGGGCTTGTCCACGTTCTCTGCCACTTCAGTCTGAGAATGGTGCCCTCGTGGCCCTCTTTTTACTTCTAAATGGTACTGTTTTGTTCCTGCAGCTCAAGAAACTCGATGAAGCCGTTTCCTCGGCTCACACGTTCTTCGTGGCCAATCCACAGCACCTACAAATGCGTGAGGACATGGAGAAATACCGGCGCATGGCGGGGGTGAAAGCAGAAAGCTTTCGGGATCTTGAGGCCATGCCACACTGGGTGAGACACTTCTGGGAAACTGGATGTTGCTTGGCAGATAAAGAAGGGCTGCTTTGTGAAGCCTACTGGGCCCTGTGGGTGGTAAAGAATTCACAGAATCGTAGTGTTGGAAGGGACCGCCAGGGTTATCTAGCCCAGGCCCCTTGCAATGCAGGAATCTCAACCAGATCTTATGTGACATATGGCCATACAACCTCTGCTTAAAAACCTCCCAAGCATTGAAGGTGGGGGTGCGCCCCCCTTTCCCACTGTGCTACCTGTGGCTCCAGAGGGGATGGTATGCTGAAATTGGCACAGAAGGATGTCACTGAATTCTTCTCAATATGGATCCAGATTCCAATGTATAGTAAAGGTAATGGTAAAGGGACCCATGACCATTAGGTCCAGTCGCGACCGACTCTGGAGTTGCGGCACTCATCTCGCTTTATTGGCCAAGGGAGCTGGCGTGCAGCTTCCGGGTCATGTGGCCAGCATGACTAAGCCGCTTCTGGTGAACTAGAGCTGCGCACGGAAACGCCGTTTACCTTCCTGCCAGAGCGGTACCTATTTATCTACTTGCACTGGTGTGCTTTTGAACTGCTAGGTTGGCAGAAGCAGGGACCGAGCAACGGGAGCTCACCCCGTTGCAGGGATTCGAACCGCCAACCTTCTGATCGGCAAGTCCTAGGCTCTGTGGTTTAACCCACAGCGCCACCCGTGTCCCTTAATGTATAGTTAGCAGAGTAAAAACTGAAACACGTTGCAGGATTCCCAAAAATTAAACCTGAGGCAATAAATATTTCATCCAGCAGAGCTTTACTGCTATGGAAGGCAAATAAGCATAATGGTCCAATACAGCGGTACCTCTGGATGCGAAACGGATCCGTTCTGGAGCCCCATTCGCATCCTGAGTAGAATGTAAGACATGTCTGTGCGTGCGCGGTTCACAATTTGCCGCTTCCGCTCATGCGCGTGACGTCATTTTGAGCGTCTGCGCATGGGCGAGTGGCGAAACCCGGAAGTAATGCGCTCCGTTACTTCCGGGTTGTCGCAGAGCGTAACTTGAAAACGCTCAACCTGAAGCACATTTAACCCGAGGTATGACTGTGCATTCAGGATTGGCACTGTCCATAAGAAATCCAGCTGCAGCAGACTTAACTTAAACTTAACAATAACTTACAATAAGTCTAAACCATAACACTATGTACAGAACACCACACCAGAAGGAAGAGAGATAGAAAGAAAGAGAAAGTGAAACCCAGGCTCCTTCTGGCCTATTATAGTCAGCAAGACCTTGACAGAAAAGATAACAGAACCGGCTTAAGCAGCTGTACTCAGCTTCTCTGAAAGTATAACCCAAACATCATGAACCTTCTGCTTGTTTCTTTCACACGGAGAAGCTTCCAGAACCCTCTTGAATTAAGTAGAATAGGAAAGATCTCTACACATCAGATCAAAACTTTCTGCACTAAGAAATGCAAACTGACAAGGGAAGGGTTAAAGACCCATTAGACAACTCTTACCATTCCTACACGCTGCTTTTAGGACTTAAAAGATACATCTAGCCATAAACTCCCATACCTCATGTGGTTTGGCCCTGAGAGCTTAGCCTCTGGTTGCAAAGTCCTGCTACCACAGCCCCCCATCACTATCCCATGAGAGAGTCACAACCTGGGCTGTCCTGGGGGACTGATGGGTTTGTGACCTGCAGGTGGCCTACGAAGCTGGAATTCAACATTACAAGGCGGATGACTACCAGCAGGCGGTGACAAAGCTGGAGGAATCGCTCAAAGAAGGGCTGCTGGCGCTGGAGGACTGCAGGGCCCTTTGCGAAGGGCCTCAGGAGGATGAGGAAAAGGAGGAGGAGACGCAGCTTGGCCTCTACGAAGCCATTGCAGGTAGAAGCAGCAAAAGTCTGAGGGAGCGCTGAACGTTAAGAGCTGGAGAGAGCTTGTGGTTTGAGGCGGCCTTCCTCTTGAAGCAAGCACATGTGCTTACTCCTCTGTAGACTAATAATAATAATAATAATAATAATAATAATAATAATAATAATAATAATAATAATAATATTTATACCCCACCCATCCGGCTGGCATGTTCTCCAGATGCTTAACGAATATCAAATGCTTGCCTAACAGTCACAAAAAACAGGTGAGGGTTTAAATAGATGTGATGGGGAGAGCCATTGATGAAATTTCCTGTGTTCTTTTAAGAGCAGTTAGAGGGGTATTTGAGTTGGGATCTGGCAATAGAAAGAGAAGGTTTATCCACTTCCCAGCGATGTTTTCCCAATTGAAATGTCCTCCCCACCTCAAGCATCTGTTTCACCTCATGGGAGAAAAGGGGCAGGTGTGTTTTCATTTAGGTTGCTTTCCTGCACTGTGGTGAAACAAAAAAAGGTTGGGGAATTTTGAATATTGGCTATTATTATATTGAATATTATTTGTATAATAATAATAATAATAATAATAATAATAATAATAATAATAATTTATTATTTGTACCCCGCCCATCTGGCTGGGTTTCCCCAGCCACTCTGGGCGGCTTCCAACAAAGATTTAAAATACATTAAAATGTCACACATTAAAAACTTCCCTGAACAGGGAAAAGAGGGAGGGGGTCCAGCAAAAGGCACGTCAGGTCATCGTGGAGAGTTAGCCATCTGGTTTCCAGGATACAGGCCTCGAAATCCGACACGCGGGTAAAGGCCGTGGGTTTCTTGAGGGTATTGTAACCCTCCTGGCAAATGGAAGGGGAAGAAATGGAGGCAGTGAGAGGTTTTACTTTCTTGGGCTCCATGATCACTGCAGATGGTGACAGCAGCCAGGAAATTAAAAGACGCCTGCTTCTTGGGAGAAAAGCAATGACAAACCTAGACAGCATCTTAAAAAGCAGAGACATCACCTTGCCAAGAAAGGTCCGTATAGTTCAAGCCATGGTTTTCCCAGTAGTGATGTATGGAAGTGAGAGCTGGACCATCAAGAAGGCTGATCGCCAAAGAACTGACAGTCCAGCTGCTACTCCGGGGGCATGTATTCTCTATTTCTATTTCTCATTCTCTTTCTGCCTTCTTCCAGCTCACTACATCCAGGTCCTAAAGTGCAGGCAGAAGTGTGTCCTTGACATTGCCACCAAGCCCGGGAGGGTGTCTTCCACAGAAGACTTCATCCCGTCTCATTTTGATTTGCTGCAGTTTGCCTATGAAAGAAGTAAGCAGGGGATGCTGTGCTGAGTGGGAATGTGCCCAGGACAAGAGTGGGGTGGAGCATGGATGGAATGGTAGTCGGAGCCATTGTAACTTGAGTCCATCTTCTCGTTTTCAGCTGGGAATTGGGCCCTCGCCGCTGAATGTGCAGCCACCTATTTGCAGTTCTATCCATCAGATGGGGCATTGCTGGAGAAACTGAAGCAATACCAAGCAGAGCTGGGAGACGTGCCCATTGCAGCCAGAGAGGTACCAGTAAACATTTCTTCCATCTGGAAGCAAGCACCACGTCAATGAGAATATTTTGCGCATTGGGCATAATCCAGAGAGAGTTAAGGATTCCCAACTCTCTCATAAAAATCACTCAAGTGACCTTAAGGCACATGGGATAGATAGCTGTGCAGATTTACTGTCAGAGTTTGTTGTTGTTGTTTTTAAGCAAAAAAGCGGGAGCCATTTTGTAGTAATGTTTTTTTAATGCCTGGTTTTAATATCTTTATTTCATTCACAGAATATCCGCCACTATGTGGAGAGGTCTCTTATGGAGAAGAAACTCATTTACTATGCAGTGGAGCATCTTGGGGAAACTTTTAATGACCCTGTAAGTAGCTGCAGTCCGCTTTTTCATCTATGGACGTGTACTGGACAAATTAATATATGGGAGGGGACCATCCCCCCCCCCCTTCCTGCCTTGGTGCCTGAAATAAGTGATGAGCATGAAGAAAAGTAAGGATATCAAAGATACTTCAAGATGGCTGCTTCCAGTTGAGCACAGTGAGTTCCCAAAGCTAGGCGGGCGAGGACTGTTTAAATAAAGAAATCGACTGCTTACCTCCCTGACACAAAGTACACCTTTGGTCAGGCTTCTCACTTGATGTGGCTCCAAAAAGATCCCTGTGGTTCGGTGATTTTCAAAGAATGTGGCGCGCCACACTGGTTTAGCCCGAAAGGATGGCAAGTGTAGCCAGAATATTCAAGGACAATCAAATAAACATTGAAACATTAGTGCAGTGTAGTATAGTAAAGGTAAAGGGACCCCTGACCATTAGGTCCAGTCGTGGATGACTCTGGGGTTGCGGCGCTCATCTTGCTTTATTGGCTGAGGGAGCCAGCGTTTGTCCGCAGACAGCTTCCAGGTCATGTGGCCAGCATGACTAAGCCACTTCTGGTGAACCAGAGCAGCGTACGTAAATGCCGTTTACCTTCCCGCTGGAGTGATACCTATTTATCTACTTGCACTTTTTGGCATGCTTTTGAACTGCTAGGTTGGCAGGAGCTGGGACCGAGCAACGGGAGCTCACCCCATCGCGGGGATTCGAACCGCCAACCTTCTGATCGCAAGCCCAAGAGGCTCTGTGGTTTAACCCACAGCACCACCCACGTCCCTAGTATAGTATAGTATAGTATAGTATAGTATAGTATAGTATAGTATAGTATAGTAATTGTTTTGGATAGATAAACAGAAACTGTATCCATGCCTCTGTTCAAGAGCATTGGCTATACTACTGTTCTCCACGATACTGTATATTGTTGCAAACAGGGATTTTCAACACTGACAAATCTGACACATCAGAAAAGAGAAAGGCTTCTTTGCACTGATGAGGAGATGAGAGTTTGTTTGTTTCAAAGTAGACATCATATAAATGAAATTACCTGGCAAAAGCAAGCTCACACCTCTCATTGAGTTGGTATACACACTTAAGGTACATATGTAAGAGGCTCGTTCATAATTACATTTTGGGAATGATTCAAGTTCTTATGTAGTTGCATTGTTTTTTACTTTCTGAATGTCCTATGATTACATTATAAGGTAATTGTATTCTGTGTTATAAATCAAGCACCTCTCTGGGCTCCAGTGTATTTCTTATCAAAGAAAAATTAGTGTGGTGCTGGCAAATTTTTTATTCTGAAAGTGTGGCCCGGAGAAGAAAGCTTGGGAACCGCAGCTGTAGCATGAACTAGCTGGGAGGCAGAGCATCTGTGCACATACTATGGTGAGGGAACAGGAACTTTATACTGCAATATGTAGGAAGAGGTGAGGGTTCTGCCACAGCGTGGAAAAACCTTGTGTAACATGAGTCCGTGCCTTTATTTCTTTAGGATTCGTGGACTCCAGAGGAATTGATTCCTGAAAACATGAAGGAAAAACACAAGTAAGCACCAGAAGGTAGAGAGGCTGGGCTGAGGGGGAGCAATATTAAGTTGTAGCCTTTGCTTTTTTGCCAAACTTTTTAATAGGGGAGAGTCTCATGTCCTCCATTTCTGCAATTGATGGCCTTTTTTGTGTTTGTTTCTTAATCCAAGAGAAGATCAAGAGAAGCAAAGGCTGAAAGCCCCAGATATGGAACAGCAGGAGCCAAGAGGTGAGTCCCAGAAAACGAGCTGACATGAAGGGAGGAAAGGCTGGTGAGGCAATAAGACTTAGGTCATCCCCACTGACTCCCTATGGTGGTTTGAGGGGAGTTGGGCATTGGTGAGTGAGATGAGCCTGAGGCTTCCTCTGAACGTGGAGCTAAAGAGGAGAAGGGACCAACTCTGCCCCTTCTCCAGCTCCTAAGTTCAACTGAAGCCTGGGATTTGTTTTGGCTCTGTGCTTGCTAGGGAGAGGTAAAGAAACCTAGAAAGTTGCCACCTCTCTCTGCGAACAAGAGGGGAGATGTAGGTGCATGCCTTGAAGCAAGCCTCTCCCCACAGCCCTGTTCCAAATTGTTGGAGGTGGGGCCTTGTTTTCTCTCTTCCTCTTCCCCTGCAGGCTCCAAGTTTAAGAGCTTCAGAAGGAGGGGGTCCTGGCAAAATGAAAGTTTGGGTTTGCTTATTTGTTGTTGTGGTGGTGGTCGTTTAGTCGTGTCTGACTCTTCGTGACCCCCTGGACCAGAGCACTCTAGACACTCCTGTCTTCCACTGCCTCCCACAGTTTGGTCAAACTCATGCTGGTAGCTTCGAGAACACTGTCCCACCATCTCGTCCTCTGTCGCCCCCTTCTCCTTCAGCCCTCTACAATTCTATGACATCTTTTTTGACACCTGATAATGCTTGTTGTGGTAGTTGTTTAGTCGTTTAGTCGTGTCCGACTCTTCGTGACCCCATGGACCAGAGCACGCCAGGCCCTCCATCTTTCCCAACTTCAGGGTCTTTTCCAGGGAGTCTTCTCTTCTCATGAGGTGGCCAAAGTATTGGAGCCTCAGCTTCAGGATCTGTCCTTCCAGTGAGCACTCAGGGCTGATTTCCTTCAGAATGGATGCGTTTGATCTTCTTGCAGTCCATGGGACTCTCAAGAGTCTCCTCCAGCACCATAATTCAAAAGCATCAATTCTTCGGCGATCAGCCTTCTTTATGGTCCAGCTCTCGCATCCATACATCACTACTGGGAAAATATAACGGTAGCCCCCCCCCCCCCTCAAAAATGCTGACACTCCTGTTCAAGTTTTAGATTGAGCCTTGTGGCCTTTGGAAGAGCACTGAAGAATTTTGAACAACCCACTGATTTTATCTTAATTAGGCATTTCTGCTCCCAGTGAAAAACAACTGACTTTGTCTGAAGTCGTGCTTGCAGCACAGGGTGGGGTGTTTTTTGGATTTGGATTTGGATTTCATATCCCGCCTTTCACTCCCTTTAAGGAGTCTCAAAGCGGCTAACATTCTCCTTTCCCTTCCTCCCCCACAACAAACACTCTGTGAGGTGAGTGGGGCTGAGAGACTTCAGAGAAGTGTGACTGGCCCAAGGTCACCCAGCAGCTGCAGGTGGAGGAGCGGAGACGCGAACCCGGTTCCCCAGATTACGTGACCACCGCTCTTAACCACTACACCACGCTGGCTCTCTTTTATCGCTTGAATTAAGTTGGCTCTGAATTAAATTGGCTTTGGTGAATTAGGTGAAGCTTTACTTTTTAAGGATTTACCCTGGATTTGAAATACCATTTTTTTCGTGATCCTTTCTTTTATAAATATGTAAATTGTGCAAAGGATAGCTCAGCTGGTAAAGTGTGAGATTCTTAATCTCTAGGTCATGGGTTTGAGCCCCATGTTGGGCAAAAAGATTCCTGAATTGCAGCGGATTGGGCTAGAGGACCCTTGCGGTCCATAATAATAATAATAATAATAATAATAATACCTTTGTTGTCAATGTACAATCTGTGTACAATGAAATTAACTGAGCCCCCCTCCCCCCCCAAACACCCAGTCTCATTGCATTCTGTGTGCTTGTCGCAAAACACACCAACCCCCAAAG
This sequence comes from Podarcis muralis, assembly GCF_964188315.1. Lineage (NCBI taxonomy): Eukaryota > Metazoa > Chordata > Lepidosauria > Squamata > Lacertidae > Podarcis > Podarcis muralis. The sequence continues at coordinate 3,462,898 of NC_135671.1, read as the reverse complement.
TCAATTGCACTATATTATTTTCCGTTCAGCAGCCTAACAGCCCACGGATAGAAATGGATTCCAAACTCTATGATTCTGTGAAATGACAGGGACCCAGTGCTGAAGCTTCCAAACTCATGTTCAATCAGATAGACTCGGAGGTTGCTTAAGAGGCGATATGCTGAGAAATCGGAAAGTACTGGGGAATTAGGAGCTTATTCACTATATTTAAGAGCAGCCCTGATGGATCAAGCCAATTCATCATCATCACTTTTAATTTGTATACCGTCTTTCTATCTTACAACACCCAAGGCGGTTTACAAGCTGAAGAAACAAAGAATGTACGCCGTACAACAATCTAATGCAATACAAAAATGTGATAATAAAACATAACTTTAAAATACGCAACCTCCATCAAATAGGTAACATTCAACATTCCTTAGAATAGTATAGAATAATATTAAATATCAGCATATAAAAATTAAACTGAAATCCACTCTTAACAATTACAGTAAATAATTTCTAAACTCCAATCAATAAAACAATGGCAAGCTATGGTGCATAAAATAATACAATACAAATTGAGACGCAGAGACTGGATGGTGGGGCAAGACAGGTGGAAGAAGGCTTTGCCTGATGAAGTCTCTCCCAGTTGTCATATAGTCCAGCATTTTACCACAGTAGCCAACAAGATGCCTCTGGGAAGCAGGACTTTAGCACAACAGCCCTCTCCCACTCATGATTTCGGCGGTCGGTATTCTGAGGCATACTGCATCTGATTACAGAGGCCATGTAACCATCACGGAGCATAAAGCCATTGACAGCCTCATCCTCCATGCAAACTTGTGTTGGGCCCATAGCTGCTTTTGCAGAGCCAGGCAGCACCCTTGTGGTGGCAGTGTTTGCTTATGCACAGGCCTTGCAGCGGCAGGGTTGCCTTATGCACATGTGTTGTACCCATGCCAAAGCGCATCACCTCCCAGAAGGAGCGTGTTACCCCCTTTCTGCACAATGCAGGGGCACGCGCTTGTCTGTTATGATGCTGTTCCTTTGGCCATCTGCACAGCAGATGGGAATGAAAGTGAGGCCAGCGGTGGCTGCCCTGCCTGCATGACCCAGGGAATGGTGTTGCCAGAGATGAGCATTCGAACACCATGTTTATGCCTCCTTTTTGGACAACAGTTCCTCTACTTCCAGCTGGGACCGAAACTGTTGATTCAGAATGGGAGACGTGTCTGGCTGGTGTATTGCACCATGCATGTTCATAGGTAGTAGCCCTTGACTTTATCAGCGAAGATGGTAGGGATTTGTCAACGTATTTGGTTCTTATGCCAAAGGTTATGGCAAATTTACAAGGTGAAAATAAGCAATAGCTGGATTGCAAATCACACACTGTTTGCTAGCGTACTAAACATGAATAAAGTATACTAAGGATCTATCTGGATGACAAATCCTGAATGTCTTTGAGCCTCCTAGTGGTCTTGCTCATTGGTTTTACATAATTTTATACTTTTTTTTTACTTTAACCATTTCCAAATATTAAAATAAAAGGTTCTTTCAAACCTTCGGACCTCCTTCCCTCCCTCCATGGGTTCCATATTCAAAGAAAAATATTTTGCGTCTTTTACGGTTATCTATCTGTTACATAGGGGACGCAGGTGGCGCTGTGGGTTAAACCACAGAGCCTAGGACTTGCCGATCAGAAGGTCGGCGGTTCGAATCCCCACGACGGGGTGAGCTCCCGTTGCTTGGTCCCTGCTCCTGCCAACCTAGCAGTTTGAAAACACGTCAAAGTGCAAGTAGATAAATAGTTACCGCTCCGTTGGGAAGGTAAATGGCGTTTCCGTGCGCTGCTCTGGTTCGCCAGAAGCGGCTTAGTCATGCTGGCCACATGACCCGGAAGCTGTACGCTGGCTCCTTCGGCCAGTAAAGCAAGATGAGCGCTGCAACCCCAGAGTCGGCCATGACTGGATCTAACGGTCAGAGGTCCCTTTACCTTTACCTATCTGTTACATATCCATAGTTACTAAAGTTCATTTCACATTACAAGTGTCAGTGTATCCCTGCCAATGATTTTAACTGTTTACAGTGGTCTTTTAAATATATTAAAAAATTATTCCATATAACCATATTATTCCATATATTTTCCCTACACGTTTGGGAAGCAACACATAAATGACTAGGGCCTGTAAGGAGATCAGTTTCCTCCCTGTTTATTTACACCTCTTAGGCACAGCGGAAGGATAGCATTGCCTCATGTGTGCATTCCTATACTGTCTTGCTCATCTCCTTTCCCCAGAAGCACTTGCTTTCGAGGGCATCACCATCACCATGGACTCCCAGCAGCTCAATGGCTCCCAGAGAGTTGTCTTGGACAGAGTCCTGACTGAATCTGAATGCAAAGACATCCTCCGCCTGGCCAAGGTAAGGAGAGGTGCCAGCACCTGTTCTGCATCACCCCCCGCCAGCAGCAGGAGAGGGAACCAAGAGCAACCCTGCGTCCCTCACATAGATTCTCTATGTTTCAGGCAGCTGGAGGAACAGAAGGCGGCTATCGCGGCAGGCGTTCGCCGCACACGCCCCATGAGAAATTTGAAGGATTAACAGTGTTAAAGGCTCTGCAGGTAAATGTCTATATTCTTATTTTTAATTGAATTTATATACTGCCCTATACCCGGAGGTCTCAAGGTGGTTCACAGAGAAGATCACAATATATAAAACAAAAATAAAAACAATACAGTGGTGCCTCGCAAGACGAAATTAATTCGTTCCGCGAGTTTTGTCGTCTTGCGATTTTTTTCGTCTTGCGAAGCACGGTGTCGGGAAAGTTTTGGAAAAGCTTCAAAAATCACCAAAGTCTTTAAAAACCTCAAAAAAGGCTACCACACTGCGTTCTATGAGTTGCTCCTCAAAGTCAAGTCGCAACTGTATTAACAGTGTTAAGAAAAAGGAAACAAACTTGCAAGACGTTTCCGTCTTGCGAAGCAAGCCCATAGGGAAAATCGTCTTGCGAAGCAGCTCAAAAAACAAAAAACCCTTTCGTCTAGCGAGTTTTTTGTCTTGCAAGGCATTCGTCTTGCGAGGTACCACTGTAGCCCAATAACGCCCCCCCAAACAAGAGCCACATTTTAAAAGGGAGTAGGACATGGGTAGGCAAACTAAGGCCCAGGGACCGGATCCGGCCCAATCGCCGGCGGATGTTCCGGGAATCAGCCCATTTTTACATGAGTAGAATGTGTCCTTTTATGTAAAATGCATCTCTGGGTTATTTGTGGGTCATAGGAATTGGTTCGTTTTTTCGCCTTCAAAATATCGTCCGGCCCCCCACAAGGTCTGAGGGACAGTGGACCGGCCCCCTGCTGAAAAAGTTTGCTGACCCCTGGTGTAGGATGTCCAGCAGGTCAACCAAAGGCCTGGTTAAAAAGGCACATTTTTGCCTGGCGCCTAAAGGTATAAAATGAAGGCACCAGGCGAACTTCCCTGGGGAGAGAAGAGAAGGCCTGTTCTCCTGTTGCCACCCTCCGGACCTTGAGATATTGCCGTCCTGAGCCGTTTAAGGCTTTATAGGTCAAAACCAGCGCTTTGAATTGGGCCCAGAAACTAATTGGTAGCCAGTGCAGTTGGACCAGGATCGGTGTAATATGCTCAGACCGTCTTGCTCTGGTGAGCAACCTGACTGCTGAATTCTGCACCAGCTGAAGTTTCCGAACCGTCTTCAGAGGCAGCCCTACGTATAACGCATTGCAGTAATCTAACCTTGAAGTTACCAGAGCATAGACAACAGTAGTTAGGCAATCCCTCTTGAGATAGGGGCGTGGCTGGGCCACCAGCCACAGCTGCTGGAAGGCACTCTGGGGGGCTTTAGAAGGGGCAGAAGGTGTAGGTTTTTTCTTTGCATCTTCTCTGAAGCTAGAGAGAAACCAGAGGTGCGAGAACTTTAAGCCAGAGTACACGGTCAAGTGAAAATAGCAAAGAAGTTGTAAACAAGTACATTTTTAATTGGAGTTGAACAGTATATGTGAGGCAGTGTTGCCTGCTGAGTGTTTATCGGCATGCATGCGCAAAGACACACTCATGCATGTACAAACACACTTTCCTCCTCCTGTGGTTGGAAATGACTGTGAAACATTCTCGTTGCTTCTTCTAGGGAAGGCATGTCCAAAGTCTGTTTCAGGGGCCTAATCCGGCCCACTGGTTGATTTAATCCTGCCCCCGTGGCAGTATACCGTATTTTTCGCCCTATAGGACGCACTTTTTCTCCTCCAAAAATGAAGGGAAAATGTGTGTGGGTCCTATGGGGCGAATGCAGGCTTTCGCTGAAGCCTGGAGAGCGAGAGGGGTCAGTGCGCACTGACCCCTCTTGCTCTCCAGGCTTCAGGAAGCTATCTGCAAGCCTTGGGAGCCCAGCAGGAAGTCGTGCCGGGCTCCCAAGGCTTGCGGACAGCAGCCTGCAGCCCGAAACCCGGGAGCGCAGCAGAGCGCTCCCCGGGCTTCGGGCAGATATCCGCAAGCCTGGGGAGACCGGCGGGAGTTCCCGTGGGCTCCCAAGGCTTGCGGATAGCAGCCTGTTCTGGGGGCTGGGGGCTGGGGTCGGGGGAAGCTCGGGCTTCCCCAGCCCCGTGCCTGGGGGGGAAATAATTTTTTTCTTTATTTCCCCCCCCCCCCAAAAAAAAAAACCTAGGTGCGCACTATGGGCCGGTGCGCCCTATAGGGCGAAAAATACGGTATGTCCTCAACAACTTTGGTCAGCCCTCACACAGGTTCACTTCATCAAATCTGACCCTCTTTGAAAAAAGTTTGGGCACCCCTGTTCTAAGATAGAAAATTTTTCAGGAGGGAAGAGTTTTCATCTGAGAAGTGGCAAGGGAGTGTTTAACCTTTTCCTTGACCCAGTGCTTCTCTACTCCAGATAAAAACATTCCTGTAAGGATTATTTTCCCCTACAGGGTTTCAGGTGTGTGCATACAAACATGTATGTGAGGCCCCATGTGAGACAAACGGCTTGGGGGGGTGTGATTTTTAGCAAAGAAGTGGTTGGCGCAGAAAGGGCTCAGCACACGCAGGCGGGCTTCTTCTCTCCAAACAATCTCTTCCTGAAGCTGCTTTGCCTTCCAAAAAAAAAAAAAAAAAAAGCCACTGGGTTCTCTGGAACGAATTTGCATGTAATGTATAGTTTTGCCTTTATGTAGCCTTCATAGCCTGTGATGTATACATTTATTCGTGTTCTCTGGCAAAGAGGTTCTGCAGGATTTTGAAGAGTGACTTTTTTTTGTTTTTCGTTTATTCAAAAAACAAGGAATTTAGAAACATTATTCCACATAGCATCGTGCCGCAGGTTTTGCCCATAAAACACTCTCCATCATAGAATTGTAGAGTCTGAAGGGACCACGAGGGTGATCAAGTCCAACTCCCTACAACGCAGGAATCTTTTGCCCAACGTGGGGCTCAAACCCACAACCCTGAGATCAAGAAAAGGATCTAGGAGTCTTGGTTGACCACAAACTTGACATGAGCCAACAGTGTGACGCGGCAGCTAAAAAAGCCAATGCAATTCTGGGCCGCATCAATAGGAGTATAGCATCTAGATCAAGGGAAGTAATAGTGCCACTGTATTCTGCTCTGGTCAGACCTCACCTGGAGTACTGTGTCCAGTTCTGGGCACCACAGTTCAAGAAGGACACTGACAAACTGGAACGTGTCCAGAGGAGGGCAACCCAAATGGTCAAAGGCCTGGAAACGATGCCTTATGAGGAACGGCTAAGGGAGCTGGGCATGTTTAGCCTGGAGAAGAGGAGGTTAAGGGGTGATATGATAGCCATGTTCAAATATATAAAAGGATGTCACATAGAGGAGGGAGAAAGGTTGTTTTCTGCTGCTCCAGAGAAGCGGACACGGAGCAATGGATCCAAACTACAAGAAAGAAGATTCCACCTAAACATTAGGAAGAACTTCCTGACAATAAGAGCTGTTTGACAGTGGAATTTGCTGCCAAGGTATGTGGTGGAGTCTCCTTCTTTGGAGGTCTTTAAGCAGAGGCTTGACAACCATATGTCAGGAGTGCTCTGATGGTGTTTCCTGCTTGGCAGGGGGTTGGACTCGATGGCCTTTGTGGTCTCTTCCAACTCTATGATTCTAGGATTCTATGATTCTAGGACAAAAAGATGGAATACAAAAGAATTGTGTAGACTGCATGCTGAGGGAATAGAGGAGGCTTGGAAAAGAGCCCAGGCTTCAAGCATATCTTCCCAAAGTGTTTCTTAAGGTGTGTTTCAATCTTAGGCTGATGTGATTATCTCATGCCATTGAATATTTCCATCTTTCTTCCTTTCTCCCGCCCTTGCTTACTTGTGTTCTATCTTTATAAGCATTTCTTCTATCAAATATCCTTTATTAGGCATAGCAAACCACACATTATCAAACAGACACCGTATACAAATTGTGCAAAATACGAGCTCAGCATAACAAGGTTTGTCTCAGCCAGAGCTTTAACTCCAGAGGAAATCAATTTGCATAAATAATACAATGCTACACTACCACATCACCAATCAATTAAGAAGCACTAAATCTCTTTATAATGGCCCAGTCTTTCTACATGGACAGCACTCAAAAATTCAGCCACTATTAGAGTAATTTGATCATTCCTGTCCGAGAGCAGGTCCTGAAACGTTGATAGCGTAGAATTGAGCCTATTGAGTTGTAAGGCCTCCAATAATTGACTTCTGGCATAAATGCCAAAATCACAAGAAAAGCAAATATGCTATGAGCTTCAGGCCCCATTTCTTGAACTCCACCAGTGAGAGACCCCTTCCTCCATGCTTCCTCCTCTCTGCAGTCATGGAGGGTGCCCCATTGCAACAGAGGACAAGCCTCCTGTGCTATGGAGAGTTGTGCAGATGAAGGGATTTGGGCAGGTGCAGATTGCCATGCAACACATACCTTGATGCAGGCAAGGAAAGGCATCCAAGGGGACCAGGGAATAAACAGCCATAGCATTTCCTTCTCTCACTTCATTGATGCTTTGAAAGGTAAACACATATTATCCTGGCAGCTCTAACAAACAAGAAAAACTGCACCAACTTTCATTCCCCCCTCTCCCCAATTGTTACATGTGCAGAAGTCCCCTCTCCTGCGTTTTGCTAAGGAAACTGCTGCATATTCTGGCAATTGTTGTCTGTACCCTTTATTTCTTTTTCACATGTGTGCCTGGAGCTTCACGCAAATTCAGGACACTTTCGTAAGTGAGGGTTTCTGCAATGGCTTTTTGTCTTCCAGCTGGCTGAAGAGAGCACTGTGAACTGGAGGGATGCTAAGCTTCTCTTGCAAGCCAGTGAGAAATCTCGGAAAATTGTGGAATCCTATTTCACCCCTGGCAAAGACCTCTATTTTTCATTTACACATCTTGTGTGTCGCACGGCTGCCGAGGGTAAGGAACTTTGCCTCTTCTCATCGGCACAATGTTCCACACTGAACAAGAGCATTTCTACATTGTCAGTTGGAAATACGACCCAGCTGATAAATTTACTGCTTCAAAACAATTAATAGAAGTGATGTGAAATATACTCGGAGTCAAGTGTGGATTTCATGTTCTTTATTCAGCTCATAGTAGTGAGGAATGAAAGTTTCCCCAATATATCTGCTTTATATACATTATTTACACAATGGGCTGCATGTGATTGGCTAATTCTGGGATTCTCCTGTAGGCCAATCAGGTTGTGGATTCACTTCCATCTGGAGCTGGATTGGGTGCCTCCTGCGGACCAATCATACTGCTGCATTGTTCTAGGACCAATCATACTTCTGCATTCTGAATCCTATTGTTCTAGGACCAATCAGACTGCTGCCTTTTGGATCCTATTCAACTCAGTACATAACACCATGCAAACAATTCATTTGAAAGGCAGAGTAAAAGCCTTGGCTATGCTACTATCATCTAATAAGGAGTGAACATCAGCACTGAATCTTACATTTGTGAATATTCAACATATGCCAAAGTTTCAAATTTTTCTGTTTGCAAAATTCACACCAAAATTCGTAGAATTGTAGTATTGAAAGGGACACTGAGAATCATCTAGTCCATCCCCTGCAATGCAGGAATATGTAGCGGTCCCATATGGGGATTGAACCTGCAACCTTGGCCTTATCAGCACCACACTGACCCACTGAGATTGTGGAGTTGCATGCTCCCAAATACAAATTATCAAGAGTATCGAACATGAAATGTCATCAGCTGAACTCCCTCAAATATACCCACCGCAATCCAGCAAGAGAGTTCCACATACATAAAGTAGTCTTGTTATATGTGACTAGTTGCCCATGAGTAGTTGGATCGGAGCCTAATTATCAATGCATGCTAACTAGAAAATACAATCTGAGGGCCTTCTGGCGGTTCCCTCACTGCGAGAGGTGAGGTTACAGGGAACCAGGCAGAGGGCCTTCTTGGTAGTGGCGCCCGCCCTGTGGAACACCCTCCCATCAGATGTCAAAGAAATAAACAACTACAGTATCTGACTTTTAGAAGACATCTGAAGGCAACCCTATTTAGGGAAGTTTTTTAATGTTTGATGTTTTATTATGTTTTTAATATTCTGTTGGGAGCAGCCCAGAGTGGCTGGGGTATTAGATGGGCAGAGTATTATTATTATTATTATTATTATTATTATTATTATTATTATTATTTTCAATAAAAATGCTGGGATGGCAGATATCAAATATTTTATGAACATTTATTTCATTATATTTATTTATTTCATTACACTTAATTATTTCATCCTGTCCTTCCCAACAGGATGTGTCTATTCCCCTCCAACATTTTTCCTTGCATTCTTCAACATTTTCTCCTGGTGTCAGAAACAAGGCATTTTATGGTTTTCATTGGTGTTGTTTAGGAGAGCAGGAAAGTCGTATGGACCTCAGCCACCCAGTCCATGCTGACAATTGTCTCTTGGACCCCGAGGGCAGCACGTGTTGGAGGGAGCCTCCTGCCTACATATACAGAGACTACAGGTGAGGCATGGAAGGGGAAGACTGATATATATGTCTTTTAAAGAGCCACATGTACCTTCATTTATACACAATCCAGATTAAGGCGATATATTTATTAGGCCATCCAAAATGTCGCAAAATGGTGCGTAAGCTTTTGAGGACATGTTCATCAGGCTAGATCTGGGTTTCCTAAACTTGGGTCTCCAGCTGTTTTTGGACCGCAACTCCCATCATCCCTAGCTAGCAGGACCAGCAGACAGGGATGATGGGAATTGTAGTCCAAAAACAGTTGGAGACCCACGTTTGGGAAACCCCAGGCTAGATGGTAAACAAAGCAAGCAGGGGGAAGAAGAAAAAAAGATAGGGGTGATAAAGTCGGGAATCTGCATCTTGTGAGAGTGTTAATGGGAGGGGTTTTCAGGTGTTCAAATGAGGCCCTGAAGAACCCAAAAGCTTGCACACCCTTTTGTGCCATTTTGGTGGTTTGGTTGACATTTTAGATGGTCTAGGAAAAAGTACTGTCTTCATAATGAATTTCAAAAGGTTTCTTACGGGCATTGCTGTCAACTTACAGATTTGAAAATAAGGGATCAGCAGCCAAAATAAGGGATCAACAATTACTTTGATAAAATACATATTTTGTTGCATACAAATGGCTTTAGATACCTATTAGGTCCATAAATTACCATATAGCATATATTCAACACAAAAAACAGCAACAATTTGTTGTTGACAAAGGACAGCTGGACATCGAAAGGGCCCCATTACCTTCAGTAGCTTATTTAAGGGACATCATCAATAAGGGACAGCAGCGGGACATGGTGCTGGGATAAGGGACTGTCCCGCCAAATAAGGGACGCTTGACAGCTATGCTTATGGGCCAACATGGCTGCCTTTTACATTTTGTGTCGGCTCGACGTTCTTTGCTTCGGTTTAAAACAACAGTCCAGCAAACATTTCGGAAAGCGTTAAAGAACGTGCTCTGGGGCTTTGTTGATGTTGCAAATGCCCGTCAAGCGTGCACGTGTAACAACACAAATCCTCACCCGAGCGGTGCCAGTCTCTGTGGCAACGTTCATGTCCAACCTGGCTCTTAAAGACGAGTGAAGAACCTTGGAGCAAATCCCAGCTACCCATAACTCTGCCTGTCTCCCATTTCTCTGCAGTGCCATCCTCTACCTGAACGATGACTTCCAGGGGGGGAACCTCTTTTTCACTGAGATGGATGCTGTGACTGTTACAGTGAGTCTGGGCCCACGGCTTGGGGGGGTGAGGAAATGGCTGAGAAGGAAGAACAGCTGTAGCTGGGATCCTCCCCCTCCCCTCCAACAGAACCTGTCCTTGGCAACAGCAGCAGATTCAAATTGGGCAGTCAAAGGCAAATTCAGTCAAATTTCACCTTGGAACAGGCATTAACTCCTTGTCGACTGGTATGCCTAGCTCTTCTGCTAATTGCTGTGTTCCTTTCGCCTTTCTGTCCCTCTTCAGTCCTGCATGGTGCAATTCGCTCCAGAGCAGGAGGACCAGGATCCCATCAACAGCTCAGAAAGTTGCCATCCAACTTGGCGCCCCAAGAAGAAGACGAGTTGGAGAAGGGGAAACGGGTGGGCTCATGGCAAAGCCCTCGATTCACACCAGTCTCCCTCTTTCTCTTTCTGTGTGGCAGGCCGAGGTGCGCCCTAAATGTGGAAGGCTGGTGGCCTTCAGCTCTGGCGGGGAGAACCCTCACGGCGTGTGGGCTGTGACCCGTGGGAGGCGCTGTGCCATTGCCCTCTGGTACACCCTCTTCCCAGAGCATGCGGAGCAGGTAACGCAAAGCAAAGGAAGAGCTGGAGGATGTAGGGTTGAGGGAGCCAATGGGCATTGTCCAAAGGCATATATACTTAAGTAAAATGGGGGCTGGGTTGGGGGTGAGATGAAGTGTTGGTGCTGACCTTTAAAGCCCTAAATGGCCTCTGTCCAGTATACCTGAAGGAGTGTCTCTACCCCCATTGTTCTGCCTGGACGCTGAGGTCCAGCTCCGAGGGCCTTCTGGTGGTTCCCTCATTGCGAGAAGCAAAGCTACAGGGAACCAGGCAGAGGGCCTTCTCGGTGGTGGCGCCCGCCCTGTGGAACGCCCTCCCATCAGATGTCAAAGAGATAAACAACTACCTGACATTTAGAAGACATCTGAAGGCAGCCCTGTTCAGGGAAGTTTTTAATGTGTGACATTTTAATGTATTTTTAATCTTTGTTGGAAGCCGCCCAGAGTGGCTGGGGAAACCCAGCCAGATGGGCAGGGTACAAATAATAAATTATTGTTATTATTATTCGCTTATGCGGCGCATCCAAGCAGCGAGTGGTAGAATTTAATGCGTACACATCCTGCAGATTTCCGGAGGAGGAAATGCCACTTTTTTAATTTGATTTGATTTATTGTATTTCTGTGCTGCTTTTCATTCAAATGAATCCCAAAGCGGCTTACAAACAAGAAATAACAACATGATAAGCCGTAATAGAACATCGCAAATACAGCATAAATCATACAATTAACAAATCATCAATAAAACGATTACAATCTATAAAACAACAACTGAAAAATAAAATAAACATTGCAATTACAACAAAAGTCAAATGATTAACAAATCAATATGGCATAATCTATAAAACAATATTGACAACTTAAAAAAAGCAACTTTAAAAAAAGCTAAGCACTGTTAGGCTCATACACACTCTCATAATTCATAATTTTTCACTCTACAGTGGTACCTTGGGTTAAGTTCTTAATTGTCTGTTCTTAACCTGAAACTGTTCTTAACCTGAAGCACCACTTTAGCTAATGGGGCCTCCTGCGGCTGCTGCGCCACCAGAACACGACTTCTGTTCTTATCCTGAAGCAAAGTTCTTGACCTGAAGCACTATTTCTGGGTTAGTGGAGTGTGTAACCTGAAGCATATGTAACCCGAGGTACCACTGTATTTGGTTCATTAAAATAAATATAAAATACACATAATGCATGTTATTAAGCTAGCTCAACCCTTCAGCAAGGAGACCATCAACTTACAAAGTGCTGCTCTTCAAGACTCCTTCCGCCTTTCTAACTAGGCACACCAACTCTAGGGGGCCGAGGTGTCTTCGCCCCCCTTGATACAGGTTTGAAAGGGGCCGGGTGCATGTTGTGGAAGGCTGTGCTGGCACTCCGTGGCATCAGGAGATGCCACAGGGACTGGCACAGCCTGGGATAAGGTCACACCAGCCTGCACGGTGTTGAGAGATGCTGTGGGGACCAGCGCAGCCTAATGGAAGGCCGCACCAGCCTGTGTGGTGTTGAGAGATGCGTGTGACGCCACACGATGTGTGGCCATCTCCCTCAATCTTGGGGGCGACCTGGCTCCTCTGTTTCCAACACATACGGTCTTCTCACTCTCTTCTTGTAGGAGCGGGCCCGGGCAGAAGAGCTGATGAGGCAGAAGGAGGCAGAACAGGAGCAGTCGCATTCAGAGGAGGAGGAGCATGGAGGTGCTGAACCCAGTAGCGCAGACTCCCCCGAGCCCCCGACTCCAAAGGGAAGAGCCAGGTCCACTAGCCAAAGGACCAGGTCAAACTCAGACTCTGGGATACAGTCCACGAGGCTGCGAGCCAGAGATGAATTCTGAGCATGTTGGACATGCACAAGCCTTTCAGATTTTGTAGCAGCTTGTGGCGAGTGAATGACTTGGGAGTTTTTGCCCTGTGCCAGGCAATGTGGCAAGGCAGCTCTGCTTCTCCATGTGGCACCACCAGAAATGACATCAGAAGGTGACTTGGGGGTCCTTGGACCGTGCCCGCCCAAGTTAGCCGGAGAATCGTTTTGTCCCCACTGGGATGCCCGTGAACCAGGAATAATCCCTGCTACAACTCTCTCATCTCAGCTATAGCCTCTCATCTCTACACAGGAGTAATAGGACTGTTGTAAGGATGACAGAGATAAAGTGCTTTGACCATTCTGAAGTGCTATATAAATGTTGAATATCATTCTTCTACCAGTCCCGTTTTTCAAATAGTAATATGAAGGAATTAAAAAAAACAGGAGGAGGGCACCATCAGAAATGGATGGGTCTGAGAAATTTTGTTGTGATGGAAACTTACACTTGTGGAAGCAGCTAGGCCAGGGCAGGAATCTGTGGTGGGAAGTTAAGAAATGAACGAGTGGGGAAACCTGAACAGACCTTTCCTAGTCCTGAGGAAATGAAGAGTAAAAAAGCAGAGAGAAAGAAATACTTGCGCCAATTAATTTTCTGAGATATATCCTAGGAACAGCTTGTGCTGTCTGTGCCAGATCTTCAGTAGATCAGTGCTCTCCTCCTAGGTAGGTTTTCACTATAAGGTCTAATAGCATGCTTCAAACGTGGGTGGGTAATTCTCTTCCTACAGAGCACATACTAATTTGTTTTGCCCCACTGTTTCTGAAACCATTCAAAGCCAGGCAAAAGTAAAACGACGATATGGATCCTTTCTTCGTGAAAATCTTCCAACTTCCTGGAAAACGATGACAGCCTCCAGCAGTTCATAGAATTATTGAGTTGAAAGGGACCTCCAAAGGTCATTTAGCCCAACCCCCACAATAGCAGGAGTGCAATGGAGTTCAGATATATATGAAATCTTATCCAGAGAGAAATCTTGATGGAATAAGTGGTCCAGAAGTTGCTTGATTTCTTTAACAAGCAACCAGATCTTTGTTTCCCCTTCCATGGCAAATCCTTCCCATGTGGTGGTGCAACATATTGTACGTGTAGTAGAGCACACAGAAGAAAGCTTCCTTTTCAAACTGACCCCTGCCCTCCCCGCAAAAAGGACAGCACAGACCGGACAAGAGTCCTTGTTTCTGAGACAAAAATGACACGATGTTTGCGCTGTGGGTTAAACCACAGAGCCTAGGGCTTGCCGATTAGAAGGTCGGCGGTTCGAATCCCCGCGACGGGGTAAGCTCCCGTTGCTCAGTCCCTGCTCCTGCCAACCTAGCAGTTCGAAAGCATGTCAAAGTGCAAGTAGATAAATAGGCACCGGTCTGGCGGGAAGGTAAATGGTGTTTCCGTGCGCTGCTCTGGTTCGCCAGTAGCGGCTTAGTCCTGCTGGCCACATGACCTGGAAGCTGTATGCCGGCTCCCTCGGCCAATAAAGCAAGATGAGCACTGCAACCCCAGAGTCGGTCACGACTGGACCTAATGGTCAGGGGTAGCTTTACCCTTTACTAACACTGCACTGAAGACGCACCCCACCATGTGCACAATAGTCTACCAGTGCAGACAACATGCCACAGGGTCAAACCTCACAACTAACCCTGCCTGAATGACCTACTTTGCACCGGTGGCATTTTGCATCTCTTGGGCAGAAAGTGGGGAAACTACAGGCTTGCTACTAAACGTGGCAGTGAGAAAGCAGCTTTTGAGGATGAAAGTCAACAGGTCCAACTTGGATGAGTGTGATTATCGCTCCTGGGAGCTTGTCAAAACTGTGGGGACAGAGACGAAAACAGAGAGGGAGAGCCCGTGGGGCATCTGAGTTGCCACTGGAAGCAAATATTTAATTAACAAATGATGCTGGGAGACAGACGCCTGGAGAAAGGGAAAACAGATGAATAGCCCTTCCCTCAGCAAACACAAAAGTGGGCGAGATTAGGAAAAGAGTTACTGATAACTAGCTATGGCTTTTAGTATTCAGACTCGCAGTTACTTAGACGTACATGGTCTCCTGTATCTGTACTGGATCACACAGCTAAACAGCAGGGAGGACGAGAACTTCTGGATTGTTTACAGGTTTCCAGTCTGGGATAAACACAATCCAGTGTTGTTCCTGCGCAGGGGATTAGCATCCAGAGATGGGATTATATTGTAGTCAAACAGAAGCTGAGAGGGGAGAGTATCAAAGATGGCAATGACCCCATTCCTGGGAGGGGCCTAGGCCTTTGGGCAGACGAATTGGTGGCCCAAGCGTTGCTTTTGCACCACAAGGGACTCGCAGAATTACAGCTGGCTTCCCACTTCGCCTTATGCATCCACACAACAGGATATGACATAGCCACATGAGGAAGAAAAAGACAATTCACCTGAGTGCACTTTTTTTTAAAAAAAGTGTGAAAGTGCAAATAAAAGGTAAAGGTCAAGGGACCCCTGACTGGACCCCTGTCCAGTCATGACCGACTCTGGGGTTGCGGCGCTCATCTCGCTTTATTGGCCGAGGGAGTCGGCGTACAGCTTCCGGGTCATGTGGCCAGCATGACTAAGCCGCTTCTGGCGAACCAGAGCAGTGCACGGAAACGCCATTTACCTTCCCACCGGAGCGGTACCTATTTATCTACTTGCACTTTGATGTGCTTTCGAACTGCTAGGTTGGCAGGAGCAGGGACCGAGCAACGGGAGCTCACCCAGTCGCGGGGATTCGAACTGCCGACCTTCTGATCAGCAAGTCCTAGGCTCTGTGGTTTAACCCACAGCGCCACCCGTGTCCCTTAATGTATAGTTAGCAGAGTAAAAACTTAAACACGTTGCAGGATTCCCAAAAATTAAACCAGAGGCATCCCGACAGTGCAAATACTACTGAGCAATTACTTCAATAACTTTTTTGAATGTTTTAGGTCAAATTATAAAGGGGAGGGGGGGAGGAACACACTGAAAAGGATGTTGACTGTAAGGACCAGAAAGGGCAACATGGTTTGTGTATGTGCTTTAAACATGGAACACCTTTGGAGCTTCAAGGGTCCCCTTGCTGAGACTCTTAATCTTGGGTTCGTGGGTTCGAGCCCCACCCTCGCCAAAAGATTCCTGCATTGCAGGGGGTTGAACCAGATGTTTGTGTGTGTGGGGGGGGGGTCCCCTTCCAACTCTACAATTCAAATTTAAAGCCTTAATGTGTGTTTTTTTAAAAATTAACATTTTGATAAAATGGCACCTCCAGGTATGGAAATAGTGAGCATGTGCTGAAAAGTAGGTGGGAATTGGCTCAGCTGCCCAATATGTCGCCACACTTTTCAAAACAGCATCTCTTAAAAAGATGGAAGAACAAGACCGCAGTATCAGTGGAGATTCAACCCCCCCCCCCCTTTAAAAAGTCAGATTTTCTGCAATCGGAAAAACAAGCGTGGTGAAAAGACAAGAGAACGATGATTTGATAACATCATACACAAGGCCCTATAAAAAGTGAGTGAACCAAGTGGGATTGTCCAATATTGAGGTTGAATCCTGACAAGACAGAAGTACTGTTTTGGGGGGGCAGAGGGCGTGCAGGTGTGGGGGATTCCCTGGTCCTGAATGGGGTAACTGTGCCCCTGAAGGACCAGGTGCACAGCCTGGGAGTCATTTTGGGCTCACAGCGGTCCATGGAGGCGCAGGTTAATTCTGTGTCCAGGGCAGCTGTCTACCAGCTCCATCTGGTATGCAGGCTAAGAGCCTACCTGCCCACAGACTGTCTCACCAGAGTGGTGCATGCTCTAGTTATCTCCCGCTTGGACTACTGCAATGCGCTCTACGTGGGGCTACCTTTGAAGGTGACCCGGAAGCTGCAATTAATCCAGAATGCAGCAGCTAGACTGGTGACTGGGAGTGGCCGCTGGGACCACATAACACCGGTCCTGAGAGATCTGCATTGGCTCCCAGTACGTTTCCAAGCACGATTCAAAGTGTTGGTGCTGACTTTAAAGCCCTGAATGGCCTCGGTCCTGTATACCTGAAGGAGCGTCTCCACCCCCATCGTTCTACCCGGACACTGAGGTCCAGCTCTGAGGGCCTTCTGGCGGTTCCCTCATTGCGAGAAGTGAGGTTACAGGGAACCAGACAGAGGGCCTTCTCGGTAGTGGTGCCCGCCCTGTGGAATGCCCTCCCTTCAGATGTGAAGGAAATAAGCAGCTAATCTATCTTTAAAAGACATCTGAAGGCAGCCCTGTTCAGGGAAGTTTTTAATATTTAACGCTGTTCCGGTTTAACACTTGATTGGGAGCCGCCCAGAGTGGCCGGGGAAACTCAGCCAGATGGGCGGGATATAAATAATAAATTATTATTATTATTATTATTATTATTATTATTATTATTATTATTATTATTATGAATCACCCTTAGGCTCTGGGGCAACAGCATGGAAGCAGAGATGATGGGAGATAAAATACAAAACTAAGCAGAACATGAGTTACCTAAACTAGGATCGCTCAGTCAGCAGAGCATGAGGCTCTTAATCATAGGGTTTTGGATTCGAGCCCCAAATTGGGCAAAAGATTTCTGCATTGCAGGGGGTTGGATTACACGACCCCTTGCGGTCCCTTCCAACTCGACAGTTCCACAATTCTATGAGGCAGCCATTTTTTGATCTCCTGAAATCTTTAGGTGCTTCAAGACGCTGTTTTGCCATCAAATACCACCAGCAAATTCAGGCTACGCAGTTAAAGTGGATTTGGTGCTCTTGTGCAACAAACCTATTCCCTCACAAAAAAACCAGACTTTGCGATAAGGCAAATGCCAGGAAATTCTGCTGTAAAGTGTGAGATAGCAAATGTTTTCGTCGTGCAACCTCACTGAAAACAGATCGGAGCGCAAAAGCATCAAACGTTATAATACCACCCTGCAAACTTTGTGCAATCAAATCAGGAAGGATGGTCAATAAACGGGTCATCTGGAAGCAACCTTTGTCTGAAAGCAGCAAAACCCTACTGGATTGGATCCAGACTATAGCACTGGGGGTGGGGGGGGGGAGAGGCTTAACCCTTGCCATTCCAGGATTGAGGGCTAAGCATGGTGCTATAAAAACAGCCCTGGATGAACATAGAGAAGATCCGTTTCATACGTTGTCTGTGGCTCCAGACTGCCTGGCCACTTGATGGGAGCTAATCCAGTCCCAATGAGCTTGGGAAGATATGGGATTTGCTTCAATGCGATTCTGGTAAAAACTGATAGGTGGTTTGCTCCCACCTGTTGTTGCTGCTGCTGCTGCTGAGTAGAAGCTAAGATGCCTCAACTCGAAAGTTTCGCCTCACTCGCAAAACTCATTAGGTAGCCAGAGGCAAATAGCAATCTCAGCCTTAGCTACTCATCTGCATTATGAGGTTAATGCTGTGCTTCCACACGGGGCTGCCCAAAGGATTACTGAAGCACCAAGAATGCTTGAAATGAATAATATAAATGCTAAGTGTTATCACTATTATCCTACTCTAAAGGGAACCGGGGAGAACTAAATGCGTTTCCCCCTTTCCATTCTCTCTGCAACATCTGCTGCCCTATCCAATTGCCCTTTTCTCTTGTACATCCAGAGCTCATTTCAAATCCAGTTGTCACAGATGATGCTCATTTTGCGGGAGGAAGAGGGCGCATTACTAGCCCGTCGGGGGGCTAGTCGGCCTCAGATCCATGTGAGGTCCCTGGCCCTCTCAGCATGGTGGGCTACCTCTGGCCCAGAAGTGGCCCAGCTGATTAGATTGATGGCTTCCTGACGTCAGAATGCGATCCGTTAAAAGGTATTTATCTCAGGCTTGGGCCAAAGCTGCAGGAGAGATTAAAAGAGATTGAGGCCAAGATAATCCCTCTACAGCAGCATCCCAGAACACAGCTGCCAAAAGGCCTTCGACCAAATGCATTTGCCAGTTCACCGCACACCTTTTTTTCTAGAATACAGTTGCCTCAATTATTGCCCTAAGGTGTGTGTCCCCATTGCTGCCCTTTCCCAGCCTAAGGTGGGCTTCGCCAAAACACAAGAGGACAGTGGGTTTCGCCAGAATACAACCTGCCTGCCTCTGGATACCCCTCCAGACCCATTCCCCATAAAATGGAAGGGAAAAAAATATGCATGTATATTTTCTCCCTGGGATCGTTCCTGTTATCTTAATGCAAAACACAAATGAATCACACCAACATTCTCTGGATGTGCTCCCCCCCCCTCTTTCGAGAAAGCACATAACTCTCCCTCTCTCTCCCCTCCCAACCCGCTTGCTTTGCATTAAATCCCAATCCGATTTCCCCAACTCTCTGGTGTCTGATTTAATTTGCCTGATGCTGCTCCTGGAATTGGCCCTCCCCCAAACCCCCACCCTTCCCTCCACAGTATCCCAGCTCCCCACAGGGAGATCTGTCCTGGGAGAGGATGAGACGTTGAGAGCCAGCCAGAGATACCAAGCGTGTGGACTGCCGCTGGTGCTGGAACACAAACCGCTGAAGTGAACTAGCAGTGGGAGCAGGTACCTCGTGGCCTGAAGGAGCCAGACCCCCCACCCAGGGAGCCAGGGGGTCCCGAGCAGGAGGGTTCAGCCCATAGAGAACGGTAAGAGTAGACTCCCTTCTTCTTTCTTCTCCCCTCTCCCTGTTTTATAGCACCCAAATCCCTCACGCTTTTTGACTTGGTGGAATGCAAATTCTGGGTTTCCTAGGGTGTTGAAAGAGACCTGGTTTAAGAAGGTTGTGGGAGAGGCGATTGCGTAAAAGTGATTTTGTTTCTGGGGCTACTTTCACAAAACTACATTCCCCCAACCCATTATCTCTGTAGTTTGTGGAGCGGAGGTGTGCATATTGTCCCTTGTGAAGGCAACAGGAGTGTTATCTATCTCTATCACCGATCAACTGACGAACTCATTACAAACTAAAAAGCGACTAGGCTTCATGAGTGATGGTGAACAAGCTTTCCGCTGTACTTTTCGCTGTCCTGAAGGATTTACGCATCCTGCCTGAAGTGGGACCTCAGAGTTGGCAGGTTGGCACAAGTTCTGTTCTGCTCACTGAAAAGGAGAGAGGGCCAGGAGTCCCGCTTCTCCCAGAAAAGGATATTCCACAGAATGTCCTGAAGGACGCCCTAATGTAATGAGCTGGCAGCCACATGCTTCAGATTCTCACCCTTGCACCGTACTTTTAGAGTTCTCTTTGGAGAAAGAATCCACAACATTTGGTGGGAGCTGAAGGAATAGAGGAGGAGAGATCAGGGTAATTTTATCCTGCCCTTTGATCTCTGCTGGCAGGAGGAGGAGGGTAAGAATGGTGGTGGATCAACTCTATCCGGTGCTGAAGGAGCTCAGGGTCAACAGGACAAGCAAGTCCTGCCTGCATAGGGATTACATGGAATCCCAAGACATCTATTAATCCCACGTCCTTCCGTGCCTTTCCCTTTTCTATTTACAGCTCTTTGCCATAGCCTTCACCCACCTTCCCTGCCTCAAGAGGAAAACTTGGGGTGCCGTAGAAATTCAAGGCAGAGGAATCTGCACTGCCTGCTCCTCCCCACTGGTCCGTTTCCTTTCAATTTGTGACATTAGCTGATTTAAGTCTCAAAAACAAAAGTTCACACCACTCTGTTGTACAGGCAAGTGGCACCCACACAGCAACGCCAGGAGGTGCCCTGCATTGGTGGGCCAAGGCACACTGAGTACATCCCTCAGAGTTGTTGCTATTTCGGCCGACTGCTTGTGTAACGGTCAGCTGCCAGTCTGCAAAAACTTACAGGTCCGGCCCCATCGTTGGGCAACCTGAGGCAGCAGGTTCAGTGAGGGGTTGAAGCGGTGTGTGCCGCACGGCATGCCTCTGCAGCTCTAGGGTAGCTGGCTGCCCTCAGGTGTGGCAAGAGATATTGAGATGTCTCCAGTGCCAAAGTGAAGATTCAGCTGCCAGCTCAGTTGGTTTCGGTCCACCCTCTTGGTCTTCGCCTCAGGTGGCAAAATGTCTTGGATGGCATTGGACGTAAGCACAGCCGGAGCTTCCTTTTGCTAACTGAACCACAAGCACACACATGCACATAGTCATGAGGGGGGAAACTGAGTGATCCTACCCTAAACAGCTTGTCCTGATAATATCAATGAAATGTATGGAAAGCAAAACAGAGTCACCAAATACTCTGGGGGGTTTTTTTAATGTAGAAAATATTTCAGTTTCTTATATTTGGGAAAATGCTGCTGGTTTGGAGCAGAGGTATCGTTCACATACTTGTTCCACACCAGGTTTGTTTTCCACATATCAGGTGAACATATGGCCAGCTTTCATTGGTTCTTGCCCTTAATGATGTGGTCCTAAGGTAACTACCAGTGTGAGCTTTCTTCATATAGAAGTTGCAGAGTTGAAAGGGACCCTGAGGATCATCCAGTCTGACCCCCTGCCATGCAGGAATGAATATACAGCTGCCCCAAGTGGAGATCGAACCTGCAACCTTGGTGTTACCAGCGCCATGCTGTAACCAATAGCTGAGCTATCCAGGCTATTGGCCTTAATGTGTGGTGCTTTATCCTAGAGCAGCAGTAGCCAACGTAGTGCTCTCTAGAACTTGCTGTACTATAGCTTGAATCATCCTTGACCACTGGCTGTCTTGGCTGTGGCTGATGGGAGTGATGGTCCAAAACATCTAGAAGGCACCCAGTCAGTGAAGACGGATCTAGAGGCCTCGTTTTATGGTACAGTCCTTCGGGGAAAGCCATATTTTGTATAGCTATAACATAGGCGAAGTTGTCTAGGTGCTCTAGCACTGCTGAGAAGGACCGAAAGAATATAACAGCCCCAACCAGATGTGATAACGTAGTATTAAGATATTGCAAAGAAGATAAATGCAATCACTGGTGGCATTAGCAAAGCACCGTATACAGGACATGGGGCACTTTTTAAGAACAAAAAGGAAGAATTCAGATAGTAATAACAGGTTATTTTTAATGTGTGTAAGGCTGAGGCATCTAGGTAGGTTCAACTAAGATATTATTATAGAATAGAAGAGCTTGTAGTTATTTTCACAGCTGTCATAACTCTTCATTATAGCTGAAGAAGTAGCAACAGAAGAAGCATCTCCTCCATTTTTTTGTTTTTGTTTCTTTAGTGGTGGAACAAATTGCCAAAGACGGGTTTTATTTGTTTTAAATGTCATAATGTGTTCTACAGAATTATGGATGATGTATAGTGTTTTGGAGCTGGAATTTGTGGAGACCTGGGCTCAAATCCCTACTCAGCCATGAAGACCTCAGATGACTTTGGACAAGTCATTAATATTCAGCCTAACCCATCCAAACAGGGTTGTTGTGGGAATAAAATAGGATTAACATATTCATGCCCCTCTAAACTGCTTGGACAAAGAGCAGGATACGAATGTGATAAAGTCTCTAAAGTTCACTTAAAATCAGATAAACATGACCCAGATAGCATCAGAAAATAAACAAGTGTGCTCTTAACCCTCAAACTCCTTAATTAAACAAGGAAAGCTTTAGTTGATCACCTAATTAAAGCTTCCATTCTACCCTACACTGTAACAGGTAAAGTAAATCAAGCATCTATTTATCTATTGAGAACTATTCAGGATTTATGTATAACATGTGAGAAACACAACAAGCCTACAGGGTCACATCATTTAAAAGTTAATGCTTATGTCCCAACAAAATCAACAGGGCAAAACGTAAGCTCATTTCAGCTGGACGAGGTAACTGCTAGGTGGGTTTGTAGCTGGTTAACTAACCAAACCCAATGAGTGCTCACTAATAGTTCCTCATTATCTTGGGGGGGAAAGTGACAAGTGGGGTGACTCAGGGTTCTGTCCTGGGCCCATTGTCGTTCAGCTACTTGGATGAAGGTATTGAGGGGATGCTCATCAAATTTACAGGTGACACCAAACTGGGAGGGTAGCTAACGCCGCAGAAGACAGAATCGGGGTCCAAGATGACCTTAACATACTGGAGAACTGGGCCAAAACTAACTAAATGAATTTCAGTAAGGAGAAATGTCAGATTCTGCACTTAGGCAGGAAGAACCAGATGCACAGATATAAGATGGGGGACACCTGGCTTACTAGCAGTACATGTGGAAAGGATCTAGGGGTCTTGGTGGACCAAAAGCTTACCATGAGTCAACAGTGTGATACAGCAAGAAAGAAAGGCTAATTCTATTCTAGGCTATATCAACAGAAGTACAGTGCCCACATGAAGGGAGGTTATAGTTCTGCTTTATTTTGCCTTGGTTAGACCACACCTGGAGTACCATGTCCAGTTCTGGGTGCCACAATTTAAGGAGGATATTGTCAAACTGGATGGAACGTGTGCAGTGGAAGGCGACCAAGATGATGAAGGACCTGGAAACCAAGCCTTATGAAGAAGAGTTGAGGGAGTCGGGTATGTTTAGCCTGGATAAGAGGAGACTGAGAGGAGATATGATAGCCAACTTCAAATATCTAAATATCCAATGGAAGGTAGAGCAACTTTCTGTTTTCCTCCTCTGGAGGGTAGGATTCAAACCAATGGCTTCAAGCTACAAGAAAGTGTGATTACAACTAAACATCAGGAAGAGCTTTCTGGTGGTAAGAGCTGTTCAATTGTGGAACAGACTCCCTTGGAAGGTGGTGACCTTTCCTTCCTTGAAGAGTTTGGGTGGCCATCTGTCGTGGATGCTTTAGTTGAGATTCCTAGATAGCAGGTGGTTGAACTAGATGACCCTTGGGATCCCTTCCAACTGTATAATTCTATGATTCTGTATCCATTACCATACATGATCACATTCAGAGCTGTAAACAAAGGAGTGCAGGCAGCCATGCTGGTCCCAGCCAGGGTATGGGGGGGGGGGGGGGAATCCACTGAACACAGTCATAACCCAACAAAAAAATCACAGAGCCAATATGTTTTTTGCATTTCAGGCTCGATCATCTATTTTTAAAGGCGAGGTAGAGGTAAAATATGTTACCACTTGGAAGGACATCTTACTGAATCACTATTGTAAAAACTAATATATTTTAGGTGTACTATGGCCCACACTCTCCAACCGTCCACCTCCATTTTATTTATTGTTTATTTTATTTCATAAAGTTTATATACTGCTTGATTGTAGGGAAAAACCCAAAGTGGGTTTTTTTTCTTTCTTTCTGCGAGTTTACCATTTTGTCATTTTTAGATGGATTGTATTCAGGGCTTTTCCCCCAGCTGGAACTCAATTCCGGCACCTCTCAGGTGGGCGCCATTGCCATTATAAGAGAACAAGGGAGGCGCTGATGGTGAGTTCCAGCACCTCTTTTTCTAGAAAAGCAGTGCTGATTGTATTGCATTAGCATCACGGGTTCTGCCTTGTGTATATGAAAGCAGGGCTGTCTGCATGTCCCTGGCTTTCCCCAGCCTCGAAACAAGCTTCTTTTGATGCCAGATCAGCTTCAGGTCTGGTTCAATGGGCAGGGTTCTTACTGTATGTCCACTGAAATACTTTGCAGAATTTGCTGCATTTCCGGAACCCAATTTTAACCATGCTGATTTTTATTTATTTATTTATCACTGCCTGTATAGTTTTTTTTGTGGCTTTTACCTTTTTTTTTTTTTTTACTTATTTATGTACATGCTATTTATTCTATTTTTTAAAAAAACTGTCATAGGAATATGCTTGAAGAGCAGTATTAAATACTTAGAATAAACATCCCCCACCTTGCTTTCTTGCCCCCAATTTTTGCTTCCTGTGAAATGGCAGAATTAAGCAACAACATTAACATCTTTACATTTTTAGAACTCCCAATGTAGTTTTCCTTTAAAGAAGACTAGCAGGTGGATTCTATATTTGCGGTTCTTACTGTATGTCCACTGAAATAATTTGCAGAATTTGCTGCATTTCCGGGCCAACATTTGCTTTCTGCCACTTACTGTAGGGTACAGCAGGGCTGAGGCTTCAGGGGGAGCTACGAGTTATTCTTATCCTTGTGTGTGGCTTCTTGTCCTTCTGAGGTTGGGAACAATTCCCAGCCTTCATTTAGACTGTTCCCTTTGTGAGATTGGAAGGTTCCGCTGGAGACCTGAGCCTAAGCTGCTCCATCTCACCCTCCTGCTATATTTAGCCCTTCCTATCCCTCCTAATAAGTGAGCCTCTGCCCTAGCGTAGGATTCTTCTGCCAGCTTAGTAACCCCTCACCTTTGCAGCGGTGCAAACTTCGCCGCACGCGGTAAGGCACCAACCCCCATCACGCCTCCTTCCCCGAAATGAACACGGGGGCGTAAAAATAGCTAAAGGAGAACGAGAAGTTAGGGGACGGAGCGGGTGGTGAATGACAAAAAGAGAAGTTGGGAAGGGAGGTACGATTTGGAAATAGGACAAGGAGAAGACGAGGAGATGGAAGAACAACCCAGGAGGCAATAGAGCTGTGCCTTCAATGTGGGGCTGAGGTTAGCAGCAGCTGGGAGGAGTAGCAGGGATTTGGGGCCCTCACAGGACAGGAGAGGGGCTGTAGACAGAGTTGGGAGGCTGCCACCCATTAGAGGCAGAGGAATGGACACTGGCACCGTTTGCAGCCAGGCAGGGCTGGTGGGCAAAGCACTGTGCTAGGAGGGTGGCCAGAGAGGTTGGAATTGAGGCAATCTGGGGTCGTAGAGAAAGCCTTAGTTTGGAAAGAAGGGGGTTCAAAGCCCACACCCCTGGATAGCTGTGGGCAAGGACTTAACCTCTCATACTAACCTCACCAGAGCCAGTGTGGTGTAGTGGTTAAGAGCGGTAGATTTGTTATCTGGGGAACCGGGTTCGCGTCTCCGCTCCTCCACATCCAGCTGCTGGGTGACCTTGGGCCAGTCACACTTCTTTGAAGTCTCTCAGCCCCACTCACCTCACAGAGTGTTTGTTGTGGGGGAGGAAGGGAAAGGAGATTGTTAGCCGCTTTGAGACTCCTTCGGGTAGTGATAAAGCGGGATATCAAATCCAAACTCTCTTCTTCTTCTTCACCAAATTGTTGTGAGGACACAGGGTACATTCCCCCAGAGGGTAGCCACTCTCCCCACATTACAGCGTATTTACAGAGTCTGTTTAGAGACAGCCTCTCTTTGAAGGGCTCTCTGACCCCAGTCTGCTGTAAGGCTTAAGGGGAGTCGCAGTGGCCCATTGAGTGTTAATACCTGGGCGGAAGACCGAGCAGGCAATCTGCAGGTCACCTGGCCGCAATCTTCCCCACCATGCAGGGATGTATTGTGTTTCTGTTTAAATTCCAGCCATTATTTTTAAACGTGCGCCTATACATACAAATTAGCCAATGCAAATGTCACGCAAATCTGTGTGTTCTCTTCTTTGTGGTGAAACCTTCCCCTGTTTCTTGGCAGCTGCCTAAATGGCCCTTCTGCCTGAGTTCTAGAGAGGAATGGTGGGACGGCATTGTGAAAGAAGGAACAATGGCTCTAGTCCCACTGCCATATTTTTAATAACTCATTTGATGTTTTATCACACATGGGCTTGGAATAGAAATGTCACAGATCTTCCAAAGATCTTGTGTCCCATGGCCTTTTGATCTCGCTCAGAGGCCTTCCCTGGCCACACCTGGCTGGACCGTTGAAGGGAGGGAGGCAGAAATGGTCCGCCAAGGATGATTAATCTGACGAAGGAGGCACTAGCCCATAAAAGCTTATGCCACCATAAATCTGGTGCAGACCAGCTCTATGCATCTTTACTTTGAAGTAATTCCCCATTAAACACCATGGGGCACACTCCCAAGTAAGTGTGTGCTTGCAGCTGGAAGCCTTCATCTTTCAGGTGCCACCTGTCTCTGCTGTTTTCGCTTTAACCCTAACACCATTCCTAGAACTAGCAAAATAAATAGAAATGGAAAAGTATCCTATTGTCGTACTTGGAGGGTTAAGGCTGAGAAGAGGGAGGGTCCACAGTGAAATGTGGACCAGGTGCTTTCCAGCTCATAACTTCCACTTTTAGTCACTGTGTTACACTGCAGAAACCTCAAATCCCTCCTTTCTCTTCCTCTTCCTCCTCCTCCTCCTCCTCCTCCTCCTCCTCGTCCTCCAGTATAATGTTGTACTGCTTTCACCTTCCATTACCTCCAGGGGTGCAGGGAGACAGGACACACGTGTCTGATGCTTTTGCTATACTCTGGCACTGCAACATAGCCTCCAACGTTTCTCTGATGAAAATAGGGACGTCCCATTCCATAATGATAATGTTACTCTTTATACCCTATCCATCTTACTGGGTTGCCCCAGCCACTCTGGGCAGCTTCCAACATATATAAAAACATAATAAAACATTAACATTTTAAAAAACCCACCTTCCCTATACAAGATTGCCTTCAGACGCCTCAGGGGTCGGATAACTTCATACACTCCAACATGTCTCCAATGAAAATAGGGACATCCTAAGGAAAAGCAGGACATTCTGGGATCAACTCAGAAACACGGACATCCCTGGAAAATAGGGACACTTGGAGGGTCTGGCACTGTGAATTGCCAAACAGATTCAACAAAAGGCAGGCTTTAGGGATGTAGAGGCAGGTGGGTGTTTCTCCTTGGAGCAGAGCAGAGAGCTTGGGCCAAATTGGGCCAGGATTCAGTTCCGGCCTTAGACAAGACAAAGAAAAAGAGAGGGAACTGAAAAGTCAGAGGCCAATTCCAGCTTTTGCCAACCTGGTACCCTCCTGATTGTTAAGACCAGTTCTTTTTTATAGAAAAAAAGGTGTCGGGTCGGGACTCGCCATGAAGTTGCCACAGTAAGTGCCACACTTTTAACATGTGAGGAAGAGGGGAAGGTGCTGGTATTGCGTACCCTTGCGTCCTGGTTAAGACTACAACTCCCATCAGTCCCCATCTAGCACAGCTGTGCTGGGTGGAGCTGATGAGAGTTGTTGTGTGGAGGGCTCAAGTTGGAAAAGGCTGTCATATTCAAACAACTGTTTTGCAGAGGATAACATGACAGCTGCACGTCTTCCTTTGCTTGTATGCCTATTGCCCACTCTAATGAACCACACATTCGCCTCCAAGAATAATAAGACCAAGGGCTGTGTCGTTAAAAGAACACTATAAACACTATAAATATTACTGAGTCTCTTGGTGCGGGAGCCAGGCCCTGTGACCGGTAGGGATTTGCAGGACTGGGGCTTTCCTAAGTTTGTTCTGGCGAGGCAAGGCGCGGCCGCACAGGTGAGGCCAATTGGTAACTCACAGCACCTGGTGGCAAGAGCCGAGAAGGGATATAAGGTCAGCATTTCCCTTTGGCTCTTTGCCACAGCAACATGCTTCCTGCCTTGTTGCGTTTGGCTTCTTGACTCCTTGCTTCCTGATCCTCGGACCCTTGACTTCGTAACTCCTTGCTTCCTGATCCTCAGACCCTTGGCTTCTTGACTCCCAGCTCTCTGACCCTCAGACTCTGGGCTTCCTGACTCCTGGCTTCCGGACTCTCATTCCTGCTCCCACCCCGCCATCTTGCCCCCGGTCCTGACGTCCTCAGCCGGGACTTTGTCTGCCCATAAACTGGGCCATGACAACAACTCAGACAAGATTCAGACTAAAGCACATGCAGAAGAGATTCAAGGAAGATTCTGCCGATGCATTGAACAGATGCCCCAAGCCAGGACCAATTTTAAACTCCCGAAACATCAAACGTGGAAACAACAGAGATGCACACGTAGATCTACTGGCCTTTCCACCACTGCTATAGTTACAGGAAGGTTAAGGCAAGTGAAATATTATAAATGGGAAAACTCACAGAACAGCCATAAATAAGAGGATGGAGTATTGCATGAAGAGAGAGGGAGGAAAATTTGTCCTAGAAGATGATCACCCATCAAAATTTCTATACCAGTCTTCAGTTGAAATTCCCAGGGTGTTTTACATAAAATAATTTTGAAAAATTAAAAGTACAGTTTGTACAGGAAGAAAGATCTTAAAAGCCAGATAAAAACAATAAGCAAGACTAAAGTTAACTCTAAAAGGCCTTTCCTTGATTCTTGAAAGTACGATGAAGTAGGCACCAAGACCTCTCTAAGGAAAGCATTCCTTAACTGAGGTGCCACCACTTAAAAGGCCCTGTCCTTGGTAGCCACTTTCCTTACATCAGATGGCAGCCCTTTGCAAAAGGGAGGCACCTTTGAAGACAGACAGCTATTCAAGTATCCTGGCATCACAAAGTTCAACTCTCTTCTTGGGACAGGAAGAGAGCGGATTACACCATACCCATTGAACTGTGGGAAACGGTGAACCACAGGGAAGGTGCGAAGGACCTGCCCAGTGCTTCAGACAGTGCTAGTTTGGGACTGGAGATTCTGGCTGTGTTCAGTTTGTTTGTTCAATGGCCTTGATTTGCTCAGCTTGTCTAGTAACTTGAGGACCATGTGAGATTTTGACCCTTACAGAAACCACAATAAGGATCCAGTGTGGTTGTAGCAGCTGTGGGCCAGAATTTTTTTTTTTTTAATCCTGTGGTACCTCATGAAAAATAGCAGCCATCATTTCAATTTGCATTGTCAAGGCTCTCTGCAACAAGAAAAACAGGAGAGAAAACTGCCTAGTTTTTAAACTGGGGGAGCTTGTCTTTTTATGACATCTCATTTGTGAAACACTTCAGATCTTCTTCCAACCCAGAAAGGCTGGTTTTGCTTGAAGATCGAGAAAGAAAGCACATGAAGGAGAAGTGTGGAAGGTGAACAGAACTGAGAGACATCCAGAGTCCAAACAAAAGGGGTCTAGAAGAAGTTAAGAGGGACTTTGGCTCTTGTACAACAGCTACCGTATTTTTTGCTCTATAAGACGCACCAGACCACAAGATGCACCTAGTTTTTGGAGGAGGAAAACAAGGAAAAAAATATTCTGAATCTCAGAAGCCAGAACAGCAAGAGGGATCATTGCGCAGTGAAAGCAGCAATCCCTCTTGCTGTTCTGGCTTCTGGGATAGCTGCGCAGCCTGCATTCACTCCATAAGACGCACACACATTTCCCCTTACTTTTTAGGAGGGAAAAAGTGAGTCTTATAGAGCAAAAAATACGGTACTTCTCTGGCGCATATTCACTTCTGCTGGCGCAAATTCCCTTGTCACTCCTGAAAAGTTTTATTTTCAATGTCCCTTCAATGCAGATTAGTTAATATGCTTCAACAAGCCTTTTATACCTGCAGTACGGATGGGGCAATCAATCATATTTATCAAAGCAAAGTATAGAAATTTCTGGTCTGTGCTCTTCAATTCCAAGCATAAAACCAAGAGATAGTTTATTCCAGACTGATAACTCCAAAATAATATGCAAAGTTTAGGGGCGAAGTGGGGTTAGTGGCAGTCAAGGAAGTGTAAACAACTCTCTTGCGACTCCATTGTATCCCTTTGATGCAAGAAGCAGGAAAAATCCATCTGCCTGACATGGAAAAAACTTGAGGAAAGAGAGTGGAGAGGTGGGTGATGAGGTTACCTGCAGAACGTGAAGCCTGAGAAATTTCTGGTGCTGTCTGAAGACCAAGAGCAAAGCCTACACGCCATACATTTAAAGCACATTTCCCCCAAAGAATCCTGGGAGTGGCAGTTTAAGGGTGCTGGGAAATGTAGCTCTGTGAGCGGTAAACTACGGTCTCCCGAATTCTTTGGAGGAAAGCCATGTGGTTTAAGAGTGTGGTGTGTGGCTATAGCATTGCTCTGATTGCCAAGTTACAACCTATTAAAAACAATTTGTTGTTGTTGTTATTGTTGTTGTTGTTTAGTCGTTTAGTCATGTCCGACTCTTCGTGACCCCATGGACCAGAGCACGCCAGGCACTCCTGTCTTCCATTGCCTCCTGCTACCCAACCATCTCGTCCTCTGCCGTCCCCTTCTTCTTGTGCCCTCCATCTTTCCCAACATCAGGGTCTTTTCCAGGGAGCCTTCTCTTCTCATGAGGTGGCCAAAGTCTTGGAGCCTCAGCTTCAGGATCTGTCCTTCCAGTGAGCACTCAGGGCTGATTTCCTTCAGAATGGAGAGGTTTGATCTTCTTGCAGTCCATGGGACTCTCAAGAGTCTCCTCCAGCACCAGAATTCAAAAGCATCAATTCTTCGGCGATCAGCCTTCTTTATGGTCCAGCTCTCACTTCCATACATCACTACTGGGAAAACCATAGCTTTAACTATACGGACCATTGTTGGCAATAGAAAAACAATAAAAACAATAGAATCACCCAATGGGAGGTCACATTGGATGTGGACAACAGCACCTGAGGGTGTTTAATTCTTCCCTTTGGCACCATTTAATTCCTCCATCCTGTAGTTGCTGAAGAAAAAAGTCAGGCAAAATATGGATACCTCTGTCTTGCCTTCACCCCACAGTGGGGTTATTAGCATATTTGGGAGAGGACTTCAATCAAGTAAACAACACGGGCAGGAGAAGTTAAAACATCCCTCCCCTGCCCTGATCTAGTATGGACACCCTGCAGATGCTTTTTAATGTTTTGTTTTTACAGTTATTATTTTAATGGCAAGAGATCCAATCATGGTTCTGCCACGCAACATGCAGGTTTATTCTGGCTTGATTATTTTGGGCCAATCAACATGCAATCTGTGACTAGGATCTCCTATGGGGTTTTTAAAACTGAAAGGTGCTTGGCATTTAGGTAGGGGATCCGGACCAACGCCATGGGGGTATTAACCCTTTTCACAAAGTATTTCTTAAAAATGAAATCTCGCCGCCGCCCAGCCTCAGAATGCGTGGTGGCCAGGCAATTGGCTAAAGAACTGTAATATTTCTCTAATGCAGGCATAGGCAAACTCGGCCCTCCAGATGTTTTGGGACTACAACTCCCATCATCCCTACTTAACAGGAACAGTGGTCAGGGATGATGGGAGTTGTAGTCCCAAAACATCTGGAGGGCCGAGTTTGCCTATGCCTGCTCTAATGGCTATGCAGGTGGTTTCCTGATCTGCAGAGGTGATGTTTGGGACAAGGGCTCTGCAAGGTGTTGTATGTGATGAACGGCAGTTTGCCATTTCAACAAAGATGGGGATAGAGAAAAAATGGGGCATCTCTGTGAAGCAGGGATCTGCTGCCTATTTGCCACGGCTGCACTTGTATATTTGCAAATAAAGTCAACATTGCGACAACACTCTGAAAGTTCCAGCGCCATCTCCCATCCAAAGAAAATGAAGCCACTGTAGGTAGCTCTGCCCTTGAAACCTCTCTCCCTGTTTGCTTGGGGAACACAGATGGCACTAGCAGTTCTCCAAAGCAAGGAAGAAGGAAAGAAATGCTTGGGGACATTTCTGAACTGGCAAAGGTCTGTGCACTTTTTCCTCCCTGAACCAGCCGCTCCCTGAAACGCTCAAATAATATATTCCTACCACCAGTCTTAACTGGGATAATCAGGCGAGATGCAAAACATCCAGAGAACATCCTGAAACCTGAAACTCTCACCGTGGCCCATCGCAGAACAGGTGTGAGTGGAGTCTGACGAAGGAGTGATGCTGGTGGAGAGAGAGGAGTCAGTGATGAATGACCCTCCTCTAAACCCTTGTTGCCATACATTCAGACAATTTTCACATGACAGTCTCCTGGCCTCTTAAGGGCATGCAGGGCCTTTTGATCTTTAGCCTCTTCGCCATCCTGTTATCCCATGTTAACGTTCCAACCAGCTTCATTAATGTGTAATCCCAAAAATTTGGGTCCCCTACAAACTGACACCAAAGTTTTGGCACTGGATTTGGATTTGATATCCCGCTTTATCACTACCAAAAGGAGTCTCAAAGCAGCTCACATTCTCCTTTCCCTTCCTCCCCCACAACAAACACTCTGTGAGGTGAGTGGGGCTGAGAGACTTCATAGAAGTGTGACTGGCCCAAGGTCACCCAGCAGCTGCATGTGGAGGAGTGGGGAAGCGAACCCGGTTCACCAGATTACGAGTCTACCACTCTTAACCACTACACCACACCGGAAAATGTTGGGGTTTTTTTTTGATGGGACCTATGGCCCCCAGTTTGAGTATTAAAAACTCAGTTTGGGAGGGCAGCACAAAATTTGGGGTTCATGGCACAACACGAGCACAATCTTTGGCATCAATTTGGAGGGGATCGGACAGTGTTGGATTGGGGGAGGTGTTAACTTGCAAGCCTGATTTCCTGTATGAATTGCTCAGTTTTGGGGGTGGCACAAAACAAGGGGTTCAAGGTACAAAACAGCACAAAATCATTGCAAAAAAAATGGCACTGGTTTGGAGTTAATTGGACAACGGTTTGGGGGGATACTTACGGCCTCTGGTTTGAGTATCAATCACTCAGGACAATATGTGGAATTTGCAACACAAAATGAAGACAAAACTTTGGCATCAGTTTGAAAAGTTACACGTTAAGCTGTTCCAGCCCCTTACCTCAATCCCACAGTTGCCGTTGTTTTAAATCCTTTGCTTACAGCTTCAGCCTCCAATAGATTTATCCCATTGGATTCATTCATTTAACAACATTCAAAATGACCAGAAACGACATACTGTATCTAATTAATCAGACAGCCCTATTTTAAAATGCCAATGATTTTTACTAGAAATTCTTACAATAATTGCAGATGGCCAGTGCCATCTTGGAAGAGGGCTTCCCCCTTTCGGAACCCCTCTTCTAAGATGTGGTCCGCTATGACGTATGCATGTGCCATCTACAAAGCAGGAAAAGCTGCCTTTTTCATAAAAAAACTATCCGATTACGTGCATTCAAAACTCTTCAGTTCCACCGTTCAGCCTAAAAAGGACAGCTTGCAACAATGGTACCGTACACATTAAGCAAACAGTACAAATCCAATTATATAGAAAAAGAGCATAAAACCCACAAGACGGGCCAGGATAAAAACAACCAAAACAGCAGATTGGACCAATTAATTCATCCTTCAAAACTCATCTGATGAATCAGTTAGCATTTCTTTCTAACTGGGTGACGTCCCTAGCCGGGCAGCACAGCGGAGGGGTGTTTGCCAAGTCAACACGCAGGAACTGAGCTGGGGGTGGGAGAAGCACCCTGAGTGAGGCAGCGTCTACAAGTGCTAGCAGCTACCTAGGGCGCTGCCGAATTTCCTCTCTCAGCACTGCCACCTGTTGCTCCTGCTTAGTAGCAGCACAGCAGAAAATAGGATGGCTGGCTTGATGTGATCAAAGAGAGACCAAGGCTGCGTACGCACTGTGCTGAGGTCCAGCTCCGAGGGCCTTCTGGCGGTTCCCTCACTGCGAGAAGCAAAGCTACAGGGAACCAGGCAGAGGGCCTTCTCGGTAGTGGCGCCCGCCCTGTGGAACACCCTCCCATCAGATGTCAAAGCGATAACTACCTGACATTCAGAAGACATCTTAAGGCAGCCCTGTTCAGGGAAGTTTTTAATATGTGATATTTTAGTGTATTTTTGGTCTCTGTGGAAGCCGCCCAGAGTGGCTGGGGAAACCCAGCCAGCTGGGCGGGGTACAAATAAATAAATAATAATAATAATAATTATTATTATTATTATTATTATTATTATTATTATTATTATTATTATTATTATATTTGAAGCACACGACTTCCCCTCAGTAATCCTGGAAAACTAGGGTTTTGCCACCTTTGTTCTGGCAAAATACAGGACAGGATGGCAGTGGGTGGGGTGGGGGGGCGTGATCCACCCCACCCACCCCCGTCGCCACCACCTGGTGCTGAAATGACTTCAAAGCAATCCATTACAACCTATTGCAGCCTAACTGGCTGGCCCCTCTAAAATTTGTCACACACAAATACACACACACATACACACACAAATTTGTAAATCTGTCGCACACATGCAGTACTGTACAGCAGTAAATGCAGGCCAGGGCAAAAATACAGTGGTGCCTCGCAAGACGAAATTAATTCATTCTGCGAGTTTTGTCGTCTTGCGGTTTTTTTCGTCTTGCGAAGCACGGTGTCGGGAAAGTTTTGGAAAAGCTTCAAAAATCACCAAAGTCTTTAAAAACCTCAAAAAAGGCTACCACACCGCGTGCTATGAGTTGCTCCTCGAAGTCAGTCGCAACTGTATTAACGGTGTTAAGAAAAAGGAAACAAACTTGCAAGACGTTTCCGTCTTGCGAAGCAAGCCCATAGGGAAAATTGTCTTGCGAAGCAGCTCAAAAAACAAAAAACCCTTTCGTCTAGCGAGTTTTCCGTCTTGCGAGGCATTCGTCTTGCGAGGTACCACTGTAAATATATAGGGGGGCCTGTTCTGATGAGGGGATGAGCTTTGTTCCACATGATCAATTTCAGAAGGAGATAAAAAATATTAAGGAGGGAGGGAGGGCAAGTCTTGTGGGGAGCTGCTCTCTCCCCTCCTCTCAAATATTATGTTCAAAACTCGGGTCTCTGGGCTACACTGACCGAAAACCGCTTTTTTTCTAGAGACTCAGAACCTGTTGCTCTCTGAGGGATGGGGCCTGGTCTCCCAGACGAAGCTGCAGGGAAGGGGAAGGGACAACATGAAAGCCTTGCCCTGGTTTGCTCTTCCTTGGAGGTGGGATTAGGAGGGGGGGGGGAGGAAAGAAGAGAGAGAGAGAGAGAGAGAGAGAGAGAGAGAGAGAGAGAGAGAGAGAGAGAGAGTGTCCAGCAGCAAAGCAGAAATAGGGGGAATACAGGACAAACTACGGTATGTCCTGTATTGAATCAATACAGAACATAGCATTTTACATTGAAATAAGGGATAATCCCGTAGTGTATAGGATGGGTGAAACCCTACTGGGAACTGTAGTTT
Organism: Podarcis muralis; assembly: GCF_964188315.1. NCBI lineage: Eukaryota > Metazoa > Chordata > Lepidosauria > Squamata > Lacertidae > Podarcis > Podarcis muralis. The sequence continues at coordinate 3,427,596 of NC_135671.1, read as the reverse complement.
ATCCCTCACAGGGGCGCAATCTCCAGCGCCCTTAACAAGCTACGCTTCCCAGGGTTATTGGGGGGGAGTCGTGTGCTTTTTAATGTAGAGTCTGCTGCTACTCATTTACTCTTGTTAATTGTTTTCCTAACGCAATTACAATACAAAGGTCCGTATAGTAAAAGCTCTGGTTTTCCCAGTAGTGATGTATGGAAGTGAGAGCTGGACCATAAAGAAGGCTGATCGCCAAAGAATGGATGCTTTTGAATTATGGTGCTGGAGGAGACTCTTGAGAGTCCCATGGACTGCGAGAAGATCAAACCTTTCCATTCTGAAGGAAATCAGCCCTGAGAGCTCACTGGAAGGACAGATCGTGAAGCTGAGGCTCCAAGACTTTGGCCACCTCATGAGAAGAGAAGACACCCAGGAAAAGACCCTGATGTTGGGAAAGATGGAGGGCACAAGGAGAAGGGGACGACAGAGGACGAGATGGTGGGACAGTGTTCTCGAAGCTACCAGCATGAGTTTGACCAAACTGAGGGAGGCAGTGGAAGACAGGAGGGCCTGGCATTCTCTGGTCCAGGGGGTCACGAAGAGTTGGACATGACTAAACAACTAAACAAGAACAAAACGCAATTTTAAATCTTGGAATTGTAACGTTGCGCTTTATTCATTTGCTGTAACCCACCTCAGGAGGATATGATATCCCCTAAAGAGCTGACTAGAAATCCATTAAATAATGTCCGTCAAAGACCACGACCAGAATTGGCTGAAATGGGTGGAAGGGAATTAGATGCATCACTAATACCGAAAAGGAGGTTAGTGGGATGGGTGAGGAGAGAAGCTTATTGAAATGAAGGCAGCCCTGTATTTAATGTTTTTAATGTCTGATGTTTTTTCATGTTTTTACTATTTTGCTGGGAGCTGCCAGGGTGGCTGGGGAAACCCAGCCAGATGGGCGGGGTATAATTATTATTGTTGTTGTTGTTGTTCTTGTTGTTCACAGGATAATTTTTACGTTCTGTCTGGAGTGCCCCAGCCTTCTGGGCTTGGCTAATTTAAAGGAAAAAGAAAATGGGTTTTTCATTCAGAAATCAGCCACACTTGACACTGAACTCCAAGGCCGCACACTTGCAAACCATTTCCAAGCATTCCTCTCCAGCACAATTCATTTCTGCAAAACATGCAAGGGGCACATGCGCAGGAGAGAATAGGAAGTGGAAGGGGAAGGGTCATGGGCCTTGCCTCACCCATGAGGCAAGGTGATGCATCTGCCTCAGGCTGCAGAATACACCGGGGCAGCAGATCCCAATGTCGATCTTTCTTCCCCTCCTTGTTCCTGGTGTACCGTATTTTTCGCTCTATACAACGCACCAGACCACAAGACGCACCTAGTTTTTGGAGGAGGAAAACAAGGAAAAAAATATTCTGAATCTCAGAAGCCAGAACAGCAAGAGGGATCGCTGCGCAGTGAAAGCAGCAATCCCTCTTGCTGTTCTGCGTTCTGGGATAGCTGCGCAGCCTGCATTCGCTCCATAAGACGCACACACATCTCCCCTTACTTTTTAGGAGGGAAAAAGTGAGTCTTATAGAGCAAAAAATATGGTAGATCTTCATTCACCCCTTCTTCCCTGGTGGAGAGGGGAGGGTGCCATCTGGTGCTCTGCCTCAGGGGCCAAAACATCTCAGGCAAAGCCCTGCATGGACTAAGCGCTAGGGTTGCCTAAAGACCAGAAGTTTGACCTGCAAAAATCAGCAGGTGAAGGTTTTTTTTTGGGGGGGGGGTTGTGTCATGGACATTATTGCCTCCCACTGCTGTTGTTCAAGACATAGAAGCACCAGGCAGTAGTAAGCGGTCAAACTTACCCAACAATGGACTACAGCAGGGGAAATTCTGGTAGGGGGGGAAACAGAAGTGGATGACATTTCCACCCCATGCTTTTAAAGCACATTGAGCACAAATTTAAAGCACATGACTTCTCCCAAAGGCTCCTGGGAACTGCGGTTTCCCCTTCACAGAGCTCCCAATTCCTAGCACCCTTTACAAACTACTGCTCCCAGGATTCTTTGGGGGAAATCATGTGCTTTTAATGTATAGTGTGGATCAGCTCAAAGCATAGCTGTCAAGCGTCACTTATTTGGCGGGACAGTCCCTTATCGCAGGGCCATGTCCCGCTGCTGTCCCTTATTGATGATGTCCCTTAGGTAATGGGGCCCTTTCTATGCCCAGCTGTCCTTCGTCAACAACAAATTGTTGCTGTTTTTTTGTGTTGAATATATGCTATATGGTAATTTATAGGACCTAATAGGTATCTAAGGGACGCGGGTGGCGCTGTGGGTAAAAGCCTCAGTGCCTAGGTCTTGCCGATCGAAAGGTCGGCAGTTCGAATCCCCGCGGCGGGGTGCGCTCCCGCTGCTCGGTCCCAGCGCCTGCCAACCTAGCAGTTCGAAAGCACCCCTGGGTGGAAGTAGATAAATAGGGACCGCTTACTAGCGGGAAGGTAAACGGCGTTCCGTGTGCTGCACTGGCTCGCCAGATACAGCTTTGTCACGCTGGCCACGTGACCCGGAAGTGTCTGCGGACAGCGCTGGCCCCCGGCCTCTTGAGTGAGATGGGCGCACAACCCCAGAGTCTGTCAAGACTGGCCCATACGGGCAGGGGTACCTTTACCTTTAATAGGTATCTAAAGCCATTTGCACGCAACAAATTATGTATTTTATCAAAGTAATTGTTGATCCCTTATTTTGGCTACTGATCCCTTATTTTCGAGGCTGCTGGTCCCTTATTTTCAAATCTGTAAGTTGACAGCTATGGCTCGAAGGCTGAAGAGACTGGGAGAAGTTGTGGAGACGTGGTGTGACACAGGACTTGTGGTTTTTGGAGTCCACAGGATGGGCCACACATTTCGTAGCCTGTTTGGAATCTAAGTACTGTGGGTGGACAATTCAATATTTTATTAAAGTGGATTTATTTAACTGTGCTTTCTATTTTAGGGGCTATACCTTTTACAAATGGCAAACAGAACAAGATAGGCTGTAAAAACACATGGTTGAATAACACATTAATTTTATATGTACACACACACACACACCTCACTCTTGCTCATGGATTTTTCCTAGTGAGCTTTCCCCATCAATCTGTGGCAACAGAGCGATGTGGTAAAAGTCGCTGCTTTGCTTTTGGGCTGGCCCAAAATTTGCAGAACATTTTGCTTTGTAGGGGAAATTGCAGAGTAACACACTCTGGCAAACGGCATTCAAGCAACTCTTGAGATCTGGATGAACAGGAGGTGCTGGAGGAGACATGAACGAGTTGGGATGTGGCCACCTCAACCTCTCTCTTCATTTCCGCAGGACCCAGGTGACCCCGAGTGGGAGGCCCAACGCTAGCCTGTCAAGATGGGTGAAATAGAGCAGATGAAGCAAGAAGCTGAGCAGCTGAAGAAGCAGATTGAGGTAATGTGGGGCGGGGGGCGGGGCGCGTAAGCCAGGATGAGAACCTAGCCCCCTCCAGATGTTCTTGGCCTCCATGGTCAATGGTCAGGGATGGTAGGAACCGTGGTCCAAAAAACATCTAAAGCAGTGTTCCCCAAACTTGGGTCTCCATCTATTTTTGGACTACAACTCCCATCATCCCTAGCTAGTAAGAAGACCAGTGCTCAGGGATGATGGGAATTGTAGTCCGAAAACAGCCGGCGTCCAGAGGTTGGGAAACACTGATCCAGAAGGCCAGAGGTTCTCCATCTATGGTGTGATGGCCAGGCTATGAAACAGGAAGACCCTAGTCCCAATCTTCCTTGCCATTTACAATAAATAAACCAGATGAGAAAATCTTTCACATAAACGCAACCCCACCTTCAGGAAAGCGCCACCTACAGGAAATTCCCCCCGAACATCAATTCCGCCTTTGAAATCCCAGTAATGTCTGGGGGAATCCAGACACATTGCAGCCCTGTTATAGACGCAGACCTTCTTTGTATAAATGCAGTGATATTTGGTATGAATTTACGCATAACATATTAGGTTATTGATAATTATATGTGTATTAGGATAATAAGAATAAACACATCTGTATATTAAATGTATGGTCATGTAACAGTATTTTTTTTAATATTCTTTTACTCACCCTTTTTTCTCCTATTTTTTTCTCAATTTTTTAATAAATGAAATTCTTCTTCTTCTTCTTCTTCTATTATTATTATTATTATTATTATTATTATTATTATTATTATTATTCCAAGGCCAGGTAATCTGAGACAGCCAGCTTCCACAAAGATACAGAAGATCTCCAGGCCTCTTTTTGCCTGCAATTTCACTCCATCTCTCCTTTGTTGCAGGATGCCCGAAAAGCTTGTGCGGACACTACGCTTGCACAGGTAGGAAGGGCTGATACTAAATCACTGTGTCTGGGCAGAATTTGTCTAAAGGGAAGAATCCATCAGGGCTCCGAAGAGAGGAGTGGAGTTTCCCGTAATCACCTGTGGCCAGGGCCAGCCCAGCCATTAGGGCAAAGAAGAGAGGAAGAAGTCGCCTCAGGCAGCAGATGATGGGAGGGGGGTATAAGGAGTAGCTGTGACTAGGCATTGGAGTATAGAGTCACGCAGCCTGTACTGTACAACCAAAGGTGGCCTCCAGTCCTCAAGTGCAGTGAGGTGTGCTGGTCCCGGGAGCGAACCGAGAGGTGATGTCCGAGTCCAGTCCAAGGTCGATGGTGTACAATGAAGGCAATCCATAGAAGTTGAAGCTGGGTGCAGGGCACGGCGTCAGGTGAGATCAGGAGCTCCGGCAGGGAAGCAGGTCAGGGATCAGGCTGGAACTGACAACCAACAATGTTGCTCCTGCAACTTGGGGCTGGGGCTGGCTGGCTTTTATCTCCCCCGAGGCATAGGGCAGCCCCGATCCTCAGGTGACTCGCCTCTCCTGGCCTGGAGGCGAGCACTCCTCCTGTGGGAACTTAGTTCCCTCCGCCTCTCTGCCCCAAGCCTCTGCAGCTCAGGAGAGGCTGGAGGGTTACAGGACCCAGAGGCAACCTCAGCTTCCCCTGACGGGGCTGAGAGTGGAGCACCTGCAGGCAATGGATCCTCCATCACCTCAGGAGCCAGAGCAGACTCTGCCGGTGCCTGCACCTGAGGATCCAGCACAGGTGAGGACCCTTTAGGCTCATGCCCCAGCCCCAGCTCAGCTGGTTCTGGAGGTGGGGAATCCTGTGCAGGCTGGGATCCCTCAGGTTCAGCATCCGAATCTGATTCCCAGGCCATCACATGAGGGAAGCTGATTAACTTTCAGTTACTCAGTGGCAAGAAGAGGAAAAAGGAATAAAGATTTTTCACACAAAGAATTCCTTCCTCTGTTTAATCTTTATTGTCAACCAGAATTCAGGCTTTTCACTCTGCCTTAGCCAGCTTCCCCTCTCTTCTTCGAGACTCTTACAAGTTTCCCGATCGTAAATTTCTACCAGCAGACAGAGAAATATCTAAGTTACAATTTTTCTGGTGCCAAAAATGTTTTAAGAAAGAGAGGGTGCAGATCTTCTGACCACGAATGGTTCTTTGAGTGAGATGTTAGTTCCTCGGCTTGCCAGCTCATTTTAGCCCCCATCTGAGCCCCTGGGCGCAGATGGCAGAAAACGGCTTTGATCAGAGCATTTGAGGTTATTCCCTCAATCACTCTTTATCTCAGAGTGCCTGGTTGTTAGACATTCAGTCTGATTACCATCAATCACCACGTAATTATCTCCTGTCATCAGAGAGCCGAGACTATCAACCCACCATTCCTTCCGCCAGAAGCCCCCTGTTTAAGGCGGTTTGTGTACATGGAAGGAGAGCTGAACTAATACCATGCAGCCATGACAGTGTGTGTTCATACACACATTGTCCCTCCTTCCGCCATGCACCTTTGAAGGCAGAAACTGAAACTTCCTCCTTTCTCTGCAGCTTGTGTCCGGGCTGGAAGTGGTTGGGCGCATTCAGATGCGTACACGGAGGACTCTGCGTGGACACCTGGCTAAGATCTATGCTTGTCACTGGTCCACAGATTCCAAGTAAGTGATGCAAAAGGGTTGCGCCTGCTTCCCCTTGGTTCCCCCTTGTGCCGGAAGCTCCTTCCCTCAGGCTCAAGGCATTTTGGCACCTGAGGCAAACCACAAAATGGTGCCCAGGAAGATCTACGGTGGGAACGGGTGGGAGAATAAAATCAACCTTACAATGGTTGAAGTGGGAATCAAGGGCCGTCATGTAAATTGTTGGTGTTGTATAATCATTGTGATGCTATTATGTGAGTCTAAGCTATAAGAGTGCCTGTAGGCAGAGAAAGACAAGCCCACCCTCCCACTACCCCTTAATTACTCAAGTGTAGTAATTAAGTTGACATCAAAACACCAGTCCATATCTCTCCCCCCCACCCCAGTCCTATTTAATCCAGGTATAACATTCTTAGGGGGGACGCAATAATTAAAACAACAACACCTATTGCCAGCCACCTGTTAGCAATATCTCAATAGACCATGAAAATTAAGCCCTCTTCTGGAAGTGCCCAATGTAGTAGAAAACACAAAAGTGCCCTTGAGAATATGGACTGAACCAGGAAGAAGAAAAAGCGGAAGAGGAGGAGGAGTTTGCACTTGATATCCTGCCTTTCATTCCCCTTAAGGAGTCTCAAAGCAGCTAACAATCTCCTTTTCCCTTCCTCCCCCACAACAAACACTCTGTGAGGTGAGTGGGGCTGAGAGACTTCAAAGAAATGTGACTAGCCCAAGGTCACCCAGCAGCTGCATGTGGAGGAGCAGGGAAGCGAACCCGGTTCACCAGATTACGAGTCCATCGCTCTTAACCACTACACCAGGCTTTCTCAACCTCGGCCGTCCAGATGTTTTGAGACTACAATTCCCATCATCCCTGACAACTGGTCCTGCTAGCTAGGGATCATGGGAGTTGTAGGCCAAAAACATCTGGAGGGCCAAGGTTGAGGAAGCCTGCTGGCTCCCAGTTCCAGTTTGGTAGCCCTGAAGGTTTGGTAGCCCTATGGAGAAAGGCAATGGCTTGAGATGAGGCAAGGAGGTGTACTCTGAAGGACACCTTACCGGTCAAAGCAACCAAGCTGACGCGCACCTGGTTCTCTCCCTTAGGCTCATGGTCAGTGCCTCACAAGACGGGAAACTTATTGTCTGGGACACGTACACAACCAACAAGGTAAGGGATATTATCAGCAGGTACGAACCATCTAGCAAGATCAGAAATTAAAAGGTGCCAATTTCCCCCAGAGCCACAAATATCTTGTTCCTGAGTTTGTTTTGCTGCATCTTAATTACAGCCCGTGTTTCTTTCAATGTTCCTAGCTACATCTGCTTGCATAATAGAAACATAGAGTTGGAAGGAACCTGGGGGGGGCAGCGTTATCTAGCCCAAACTGCAATGCAGGAATCTCAACAAAAGCTGGGCAATATATATCAAAATATCATCCAAAACCTGTTTGACGTCCATATTGGTTTCATAATTTTTGACCTGTCAATATGCCACGAATCGTGGTGTGTGTGTGCGCGTGTGTGTGTGTGTGTGTGTGATGCAAAAATCAAAATGTGGGCAAAACCATGAATCCAGCCAAGGCCTCTGCATAGCTCCATCCTTGTTTCAGACATCATGATAAATCAATATAGCGCGATGTTTAGCTGGTTATATATCGCAATGTTGAAAACCAGATACAGTGGTAAAGGTAAAGGGACCCCTGACCATTAGGTCCAGTCGCAGACGACTCTGGGGTTGCGGCGCTCATCTCGCTTTACTGGCTGAGGGAGCCGGCGTACAGCTTCCGGGTCATGTGACCAGCATGACTAAGCCGCTTCTGCCGAACCAGAGCAGCGCACAGAAACGCTGTTTACCTTCCCACCGGAGTGGTACCTATTTATCTACTTGCACTTTGACGTGCTTTCGAACTGCTAGGTTGGCAGGAGCAGGGACCGAACAATGGGAGCTCACCCCATCACGGGGATTCGAACCGCCGACCTTCTGATTGGCAAATCCTAGGCTCTGTGTCACCCGCATCCCACAGTATTGCCCAGCCCTAAATTGGCCATCCAACCTTACTTTGGATTTCTACCCTGTCCTCTGATCCCAGGTTCATGCCATCCCTCTACGCTCCTCCTGGGTCATGACCTGTGCCTACGCCCCATCAGGGAATTTTGTGGCCTGCGGAGGTCTCGACAACATGTGCTCCATCTACAACCTCAAGAGCCGCGAAGGGAATGTGAAAGTGAGCCGGGAGCTCTCAGCCCATACAGGTGATCTTTCTGCCAGGACTTTGCACCTTCTGTCCTCCCACAGAATCACAGGAAACACACAGGAAGCAGCACCAAGTGCCAAATTCAACTTCCTGGAATTCCCTGCTTGACGCAAGATGCTGCCTTGTTCCAGGTTACAGCATTGGCCGAATCTGCGCTCTACACTGCCTGGCAGCTGCGTTCCTGGGGTTCAGGCAGGATTCCTGGGGAGATGGAGAGGTTTCTAGCCCTGTGATTGTGAAGATATGCTTCCAAGTGTGTAGGTAACATGAGGCAAAACCTCAGAAGCCCAAGGGGTTGCTGAATACGACTCCCAGTGCTAGCCCTATGTAGATCCTTCTTCCTCTCTACCAAGTGGGATAAATGATCGTTCTTATAGTAAAGGGACCCCTGACCATTAGGTCCAGTCGTGGCCGACTCTGGGGTTGCGGCTCTCATCTTGCTTTACTGGCCAAGGGAGCCGGCATACAGCTTCTGGGTCATGCGGCCAGCATGACTAAGCCACTTCTGGTGAACCAGAGCAGCGCACAGAAACACCATTTACCTTCCCGCCGGAGTGGTACTTATTTATCTACTTGCACTTTGAGGTGCTTTTGAACTGCTAGGTTGGCAGGAGCAGGGACCGAGCAACGGGAGCTCACCCTGTCATGGGGATTCGAACCACTGACCTTCTGATTGGCAAGTCCTAGGCTCTGTGGTTTAACCCACAGTGCCACCCATGTCCCATGTTCTTATAGTACAAATTGCAAAACAATGCACAATATTTTCCTTATCGGCCTTATTTATGTAGGTTGCCCAATTCAGCTTTTCGTGGTCCAAAATGTTGGTTTCAAAAAACTAATTACCATATTTTTCGCTCTATAAGACTCACTTTTTCCTTCTAAAAAGTAGGGGGGAATGTGTGTGCGTCTTATTGAGTGACTGCAGGCTGCGCAGCTATCTCAGAAGCCAGAGCAGCGATCCCTCTTGCTGTTCTGGCTTCTGAGATTCAGAATATATTTTTTCTTGTTTTCCTCCTCCAAAAACTAGGTGCGTCTTGTGGTCTGGTGCGTCTTATAGAGCGAAAAATACTGTACTTTTTTTTAAGCAGATTGTATGGACAGTGCCTGTAGTAACCTCTACCACCACAGACTTGTGATATTCAGAGTCTGTTATCTCTTCCCTGCAGGTTATCTCTCCTGTTGTCGATTCCTAGATGACAACAACATTGTGACCAGCTCTGGGGACACCACATGGTGAGTGTATCTTATCTAGCCATGTGGGGGGGGGGGGGGAGAGAGAGAGCAGGAGAGAGATTGATGTGCTTGAAGGAAAAAATTATTTCAGCCCCAGTATGTTTCAGAATAATCCTCCTTCAGGAACATTGTATATATTAAACACACACAAACACACACACACACACACACACACACACACAGATAGCACTGGGACAGTATTATGTTTCATAATCTCATAATACAGTAAATATGAAACAAAGTGATTAAATTACTTACTACAAAGGGTGGGTGGGTATAGTTTCACAATATACAAACAGAACAAAACAAAATAAAACAAAACAGTATAGGAAGAAACCGTTAATAACCTTTATTACATTTCATGTAGCATACAAAAATCTCAAAACTATTTCCAGCAAAGCATCTGGATTTAGATTTCATTGTACCTTAGTACACCAGTACATGGTGAAAAAAGTCCATTTTTAAACAAAGCAGCCATAATTCCCCTTACCCTCTCTGACCTGAATCATACTAGTCAGTTTAACTGTGCAGGCTATATCCCAAACTTTGGCCAGCCAGGAGATTTTATTCCAGCTGTAAACAATAATTATACAAACTGCACAAAATAAATAAAGGAACCTCTCCCTGTCACCTTTTGATATACCCAAAAGGAGTAGTCAGTGGATCTCTTGGTAAGCTTCATCCAGTGATAATTTTGATTTCCTAAGTATTTTAGGACACTTCCAAAAATTATGTAAAATGTGAGCATCTTACATCTCCAACATCAACCACTCGCTGCTTCATATGCACAAGTAAAACATTATGATTTTAAGGATCCTTAAAGCCACAACCAGATCAGATACAAGAGCAGACCAGGTGGCAATTTTAGTCATGTTGCCACTGCTGTTAGCTGCCTTGAGGTCTGTTTTGAGGAAAGGTGGGACAGAAGTACTTTAATTTTTTTTTAATGATTTTTATTGAAATTTACAGTCACCATCCAGCCCCCACCACCCACCACCAAAACATCACATCTTGTTACATGTATCCTACTTTGTGTTTCATAGATCCATTAGCTTCCGTCCTTCCCTTCCACCAGTTTTCCTATTCCATTCTATAGTTTACAGAAGTACTTTAAATAAACAAATGAGAGAGAGAGAGAGAGAGAGAGAGAGAGAGAGAGAGAGAGTTTCTCTGCGTGAACCCATGAGCAGTACAGCCCCATCACTCTGTGTTCCTCTCTCCTCCTCAATGCCCCCTCACTGCAGTATGCTCTGGGACATTGAAACCGGACAACCGAAGACAACGTTCGTCGGCCACACTGGAGACTGCATGAGCCTGGCCGTCTCCCCAGACTTCAATCTTTTCATCTCTGGAGCCTGCGATGCCTCGGCCAAGCTGTGGGATGTCCGGGAGGGCAGCTGCCGCCAGACTTTCACAGGGCACGAGTCGGATATCAACGCCATCTCTGTAGGTTCCCCCTAAGGTTCCCCTAAGTGGCCGGGCCCAGAGCTGAGGGGTGGTGGCAGGAGTGGAATAAAGGACAGGGGAAGGCAGCTAGGGTTAAAATAATGGGCAGGGGCTGCAGAATAGGAGGGCAGTGAGATCATTGTTTGCATCTGTCTCTGCCCAGTTCTTCCCCAATGGCGAGGCCATTTGCACTGGTTCCGACGACGCCACCTGTCGCCTCTATGACCTCCGGGCAGACCAGGAGCTCATTGTCTACTCACACGAGACCATCATCTGCGGAATTACCTCAATCGCGTTCTCCCGCAGTGGACGGCTCCTGCTGGCTGGATACGATGATTTTAACTGCAATATCTGGGACTCCCTAAAAGCAGAACGTGTGGGTGAGTAGGCCGTGCCTCGGAGCTAGCATCTCTCTATGCCGGCTACTTCCATTCCAGGGACAAAGACCGTCTTCTCCCTCAGGAAAGCATGTCGGTTTATTTTATTTTAAAGTATTTATATATCATCACACTGATTCCAGCATGGGTCACAACAATGAATTGCATATGCAAGTACAGTGGTACCTCGGGTTACATACACTTCAGGTTACAGACTCCGCTAACCCAGAAATAGTGCTTCAGGTTAAGAACTTTGCTTCAGGATGAGAACAGAAATTGTGCTCCGGCGGCGCAGCGGCAGCAGGAGGCCCCATTAGCTAAAGCAGTGCTTCAGGTTAAGAACAGTTTCAGGTTAAGTACGGACCTCCGGAACGAATTAAGTACTTAACCCGAGGTACCACTGTATTTAAAATAACACCTGCTGGGACTTTTGCTCTTTCATTGTACATTGCCTTGGAACGCTTGGGTAGAAGGTGATCAATAAGTTGTTATTAGTAATACTAATAAATGTGAAGGACAGAAGGTGGAATAGAAATCAAACCAACACAAAGGGGTGTTATATGAATCATCAGGGTTCTATCATCTTTTTGAAATGTATGTTGCTTGGAAACCTTAGTAACATGTGACTAATAAATCTAATTAATAGTAGTAAAGGTAAAGGTACCCCTGACCGTTAGGTCCAGTCGTGGATGACTCTGGGGTTGCGCGCTCATCTCGCTCTATAGGCTGAGGGAGCTGGCATTTGTCTGCAGACAGCTTCCAGGTCATGTGGCCAGCATGACTAAGCCACTTCTGGCCAACCAGAGCAGTGCACGGAAATGCTGTTTACCTTCCCACCAGAGTGGTACCTATTTATCTACTTACACTTCACGTGCTTTTGAACTGCTAGGTGGGCAGGAGCAGGGACCGCGCAATGGGAGCTCACCCCATCACAGGGATTTGAACTGCTGATCGGCAAGCCCTAGGCTCTGTGGTTTAGACCACAGCGCCACCCACGTCCCAATTAATAGTAGTATGCACAGTTAAAAGCCCTCTCCCTACCCAATTAAAAATAATAATCGCAATAACATTCCATGAATTTCCAACTCGCAATAGCAAGTTGAAAGCAGGTTCTGAAAGTGGGAGGTTCTGCTCTCCAAATGTAGAGGGCATGGTGTCCCCTTTACAAGGAGGACGGGCTGTCAACTGGCTGAGAGCTTGTCTGATCAATTAGTATTTCGCATGGTTAAATTGTTCCTGGACTGTGCCAGTGAGAGGCAGATCACAGCACATGAGTGTGTTCTTGATTGAATATTATCTCATATAAAAAGCCCACCATACATAGAGGTAAGGTAAAGGTAAAGGACCCCTGGATGGTTTAGACCAGTCAAAGGCGACTATGGGGTTGCAGCCCTCATCTCGCTTTCAGGTTGAGGGAGCCGGCGTTTGTCCATAGACAGCTTTCTGGGTCATGTGACCAGCATGACTAAACCGCTTCTGGCACAATGGAACACCGTGACAGAAACCAGAGTGCGTGGAAATGCCGTTTACCTTCCCGCCACAGTGGTACCTATTTATCTACTTGCAGTGGCGTCCTTTCGAACTGCTAGGTTGGCAGGAGCTGGGACAGAGCAACGGGAGCTCACTCCGTCGCAGGGATTCGAACCCCGACCTTCTGATCAGCATTCCCAAGAGGCTCAGTGGTTTAGACCACAGCGCCACCCTAGATATGTCAGAGCTCAGGCTACTGTCACTCACTCTTTCTCCAAAATGTTACTTTGCTGCATCCCACCCCCACCCCCCGAGGGCTCTCTAATTGTGCAACTTCAGGCCGAAGTGGTATGGTTTTACTGTTTGTATAAAGTGGTTCAGAGGCTTGGGAATGGAGTTGAGATGTGGACTTTAATGCATTGCAGGACCATGATGTGTGGAGGCCACTTTCCCGCACCTGGGACTGTCAGCTGCCAGACCAGGCTCCTGCACCTTTAATAGTTGTCTGATAAGCTACATCTGTTCAAGTTCTCTCTTCTACACTGTTATGAAAGGTGCAGGTGCCCAGTCCTTTTCTACCTGGCCCCTCCACAACAACAAGCATAGGTTGAGTAATAAACGAAGAGCTAAGGTAAAGGTACCCCTGCCCGTACGGGCCAGTCTTGACAGACTCTAGGGTTGTGCGCTCATCTCACTCTATAGGCCGGGGGCCAGCGCTGTCTGCAGACACTTCCAGGTCACGTGGCCAGTGTGACAAAGCTGCATCTGGTGAGCCAGCGCAGCACACGGAACATTATTTACCTTCCCGCTGGTAAGCGGTCCCTATTTATCTACTTGCACCCGGGGGTGCTTTCGAACTGCTAGGTTGGCAGGCGCTGGGACCAAACGACGGGAGCGCACCCCGCCGCGGGGATTCGAACCGCCGACCATGCGATCGGCAAGCCCTAGGCGCTGAGGTTTTACCCACAGCGCCACCCACGTCCCAAAGACACAAAGAGCTACTCTGTTCCATATCAAGCTGCCCAAATGGAGGCCATGCTCCGAGTAGCTCTGACGCAGCAGGTGAATGGCAACCAGAGACAAATTTGGTGGCACCAAGACTTTGGAATTCCTTCCTTAAAGGGACCTGGGTGTTTCCTTCCTCTTATGCTTCCAGTTATTTCATCATAAACTTTATTGCACTAGCCAAAGGCCATGGCATCATTCACAAAGGGAACAAAAAGAAAAGCAACAATAACCATAAACACATCAGGCACTGCAGATACAATAAACCACAATCACTTCTCCTAAAAATTGTTGCATACAATAGAATAGCAAGGGGTTCTCAGCAGCTTAGAGAATATTTTAACTTGGGTGGAATCTACACTCATATAAAAAAACCGCTGTGAAAATGCTTCTTTAAAAAACGTTTTGAAAAATATATTGAATGTGCCATAGCTCGCCATCACCATCTAGTGCTGCATTTGTATATTGCACTTCAAAAGACATTTAAAATGTTTTATTTGCAGCTGTAAAGCAGAGTCCCAAGTTTCCCATTTTGTCATGGCCATTATTCTCAGCTTGTATCTGTTCGTTTACACCAAGTTTTCTGCTTTATTAAGTTAGGTGCCTCGGTCTGCATGGCAGAAAGATGGGATGCAAGTATTTTCAAAGTGTTCATAATGGGTCTCCATCCATTCCCGTCAGGAATCCTGTCTGGACATGACAACCGGGTGAGCTGTTTGGGCGTAACCGCAGACGGCATGGCTGTGTCTACCGGCTCCTGGGACAGCTTCCTGAAAATCTGGAACTGACGAGGAAATGGGAGAAGGGAGACCTCCCCAGGCATCATTTATTGCGTACTACTGGTTGCTTGTTCTATGCAGACTTACTGATCCATAAGACACTTCCCTACATAAAGGAGGTGGTCAGGGAAAGGGTCCACAGGCCAGTTTTCCCAACACTTTTTCTTGCCCTCCCCCACAACCCGAGCTCAGGGATCCCCTCTTAGTGTGGCTGCTTCAGGGACACGCTTCAGCGAGAGGCAGGCCACCTATTCACTCTGCCAGCTTCCTTTACTTGAAGCTGCAGAAAACCCCTAGGCTCCTATCAGGTTCCTGACCCTCCTCAACCAGAAGTCAAATGCATTCCCCAGTACCTTCAGTTTTTAAGATTTCTTTTCCATTTTTATCCCATTAGTTCGCCCACAGACATACCTCCACCCGTTTTGCCCTTTGTTAACCGGTCGCATGCATTTCTGTGAAAGGAAGAGGTTCATCAGACCAAGGATTCTGCATTGATCTTTATTCACTTTTATTTCAAGTAAGGAACGAAGAGTAAGTTAGCTCACTGCTATAATCTATGCATTTCCAGGGCGGGGGGGACTTGGCTGCCTCCGTTTTGGGCGCCAGAGCCAGGGAATGCTTTATGTAGTCCTGTAGTCTATGCTGCACTTTCTTACCTGGTGTGTACACTTTCCCCCTCTCCAGCATCTGCTAGATTCCTCTTAGCCACTGCTTTGAAATGTAATTGTACCATACAGGAGTTTTATAGCCCAAGCAAAATAAAAGTGACACATCAGACAAACTGGCTCAGGCTGCATCATTTGAGAAATCTTTCCTCCCGTTGGGACTTCAGAGTCCAGTATTACCCTCCTGAAAAGGGTTGCAGCTCCCAGAACAGTGGGAAGTCAGCTCTTCCAACAGAAAGCAGCACAGTTCACTAGCCTCCCTCCCAGCAGGGTGCAAAATATCAAAGAGCCGCCGTCTCAATCAAAAGCAAAAGTTTATTTTCCACACAAGAAAGAAAACACAGAAAGTTGATAGCAGCAAAGACATTTCAGAAGGTAAGCTACCTACTAGAGTCTGTACAAGATAAAACATAAATATGAAGGTAGAGGTGAGAGAACTATATAAAGAGCGACTCCTTTACCGAGAACAGAAGCAGTGAGGGAAACCAGTTAGCAGGGAGGCAAAGGCTGTATTTCCCACGATAGGGCCACAATCCTCGAGTCTTCAGAGTTTCCTTCCTGCAGCTTCCAGGGGCCAGGAATTCCTGGAGCATCTGAAGGAGACTAGTTTTCAACCAAATGACGCTGATTCTCTTTGTTCAAGGAATCCCAGCTGTAGAAGCCTGTTTTCAAGCCCCGTCCAGAATTTAACACGCCTTCCCTGCGCTCTCCTTGGTTATCGGTCGCTGACGGTCGCCTCTTACTCTGAAGAGAAGGAAAAACAAGGTGTTGCCATGTTGAGATGGGGAGTGGGAGAGACACCAGTGCACACAAATGCTCCCACCCCCAGATAGGAACAACCAGTGACAAGTTGGGAGAGAGGGCATTTACAAGTTTTAATAAAATTCTTCCCCCAAAAAGATATCCAGCGAGAGAGAAAAGGTCAAGAACTCAATGCAAACAGACACAGAAACACACACCGGCCTCATTTCTTCTGCTGTGCTTCCCCTGTCAGAGGAGGCCAAGCTGCCAGGGTCTAGCTAGACAATAAAGGTGGTGAGATTTTATCCCCCAGTGGTTCCCCCTGTTGTGGTGGCCTCTTATTTTGTGCCTTAGAACTCATTTGAGTTTTAGGAAGAAAAGTACAGGCAACAACCCAATTTACACTCATTCAATTGATGCATGGCTGCGGATGCAACACGCCAAACACGGATGTGACTTTTAAAATGGCAAAAAGAGCCCAGAAAGGTAAAAAAAAGGTGCAAAAACAGCAACCAGCAATCCCACGAGTCTTTGCAAGTGCAATCCCAGGAGCCCTTACACCAACCATCGAGGTCTGTGGGGAGTTGGGAGTTTGAACAAGGACGTTTGGAGGGGGCAATTGTGGTGGAGTCTGGCGTCTGGTAAGTGCTGCTGGTTTTCCCCAAAGGGTCTCCAGAGGTTATGGGGAGGGTTTGCAGGCTTTTCCAATGGTGTTTCAAATGCCGTATACACAATCTCACTTAAAGCTGGAGGGACTATAACAAAACTAATAGGATGGAAGAGGCACCAAGCAATCAGTTCTGCTCCAGCTGCTGAAACTGAGAATCCAAGCCCCAGAAATACAGCAGAGGGGTGTCCTAGCTTTTATGGTCAGTGGAAATGTAGAGAGACTTCCTTCCCCATACATCACCTGGTGAGAAGCAAGGGAATTCGGGGAATTGTCGTCCTGCAAGACACTTAGGGGAGAGCGTCCAGCACCTGTTGACATTGCCAGTATCTTGCTGCTGGCTCTGTGCCTTGTCGTTCTGCTCCCTTGAAAAGAAAAGGGCAGAGAACAAATCAATGAAAACGTAGCATGCAGCATTCATGCATTTCAGCGGATTGGACTAGATGACCCTCAACAACTCTACAATTTCTCAAAATGGAAGTGCAAGAGCTTTGACACACCCCTACTCCACCTCCACATGGTCTGGGACACACAACCGGAGAGGTAGAGCACATTTTGCTGTGCCAGCCAACCAGAAGCTTACACTGTGTCCCTCCATTTTCCCTTTGGGGCAGGGGTCTCCCAAGAGGAAGCTGGCAGAGGTGGAACACTTGCCTCATCATATCCAGCATTTAGTTTTAAACCCAGCCTGATTTGCAAATTGCATGCATGGGAGACACTGTTTGACAGGAGTGGGGGCCAGCACTAGTTCCCCCCATACCTTTCACAGTAACCACCAGCTTATACTGCTACAACTGCACACCCAAAAATATACGTTTACACACAAACATCCTTACCCCCCAACCCAACTGCCCCCATAAATTCCTGTTCCCTCACTCCCCTCTGAACAGGAACTGTTATGAGCGAGCCAGCAGTAAATCACACCAGGCAAGTTGGAATTAACTCTTGCTAGCCAGTTTGCAAAGGAGTGTCAGGTCTAAAGAGCACAGCAACTTGTCTCCGGCAGTTCGTGCCCCCATGAAGCAGTTGCTGAGACTGGGGGTCCCCGCCTCCCCACAGCTGCCTCAGCCCCCTCCTCGCCAGGATTTGTTCCCCCCACCTACCCACCCAAGCGATCAGATACTGCGCCTGCATGCAACCAACCTCACCTCCACCCTCTGCACGCCTCTTCTGGTTCTGGGAGAGAAGGGTGGAGAGGAGTATGTTGCAGCAGGAGGGGGAGACCCCTGTGCCTCTTCACCAGCTGGACTCATCTCTGCCTCTTGGCCTCCCTCCTCTCCTGCTTCAGCATCTGCCTCTGATTCTGGACTTCTCTCGGCCACAGACTCTCACGGCTCACTAAGCCATGTTACCTCTTCAGCTTCTGACACTCTTCCCGGTCTTCTCCCTCCCACCCACTGTTGTCCCACCACCACTTCCTGGGCTCTGAGCCGCCTTCGCTTGGGGGGTTCCCCAGCTGGTGCTTCCCCCCATTCCTCTGCATCCAACCTGTCCATGACAGCAACTGACTAGAGGCACTGCCTGGAGTGATCAAAGCCTTACCTGTTGGATGAAGAACACCGACAGGGGGAGCTGTTCTTGTTGCAGCTGCAGCAGAAGCGTTGGAGGGCAGCGGCTCATTTCTCTCCTCTGCCCACAGGGGACTCTCCTGGGATGCTTCTCCTGGAGAATCTTTCCCCCTGGAACCCTCCTCTGTCACAAGGGCAGCTTCCGACTTCAGGCTTTCACGGCAAGACTCCTCCAGAAAGATATCTCCCTCCAAGTCCTCTGCTACAAAGACTCTGCTGAGTTGCTTCACAAGACAGTTTATGGTGTCTGGAAAGGAGGAAAATCACAGAACTGAGAATATGAGTTGTATGGTTTGTTTTAATTCCACCTATTTTGCATCTTGCCTAGTGGTACCTCGGGTTAAGAACTTACCGTATTTTTCGCACGATTGGACGCACCGGACCATAGGACGCACCTAGTTTTTTGGGGGGGAAATAAAGGAAAAAAAATTTCCCTTTATTTCCCCCCCAAAAGCAGGTCAGGGAAACCGAACCAGGTCGAGGAACAGCGGGATAGTGGCGCTGCGCCTCCCTGCTGTCCCCCGAGCTTGTGGGGCTGGCTGATGTCTGCCTAGCGCGCAGGGCGCTCTGCTTCAGGGCGCCCCTCGCGCCGGGCGGCAGGCTGCTATCCGCAGCGTGGGGAGCCTTGCGGGGAACTCCTGCAAGGCTCTCCAGGCAGCGGATGTGTTCCCGAAGCGCCGGGCGCTCTGCTTTCAGGGCGCCCGACGCTCCGGGAAGCAGGCTGCTATCCGCAGCTTGGGGAGCCTTGCGGGGAACTGCTGCAGGGCTCTCCACGCTGCGGGTGTATGCCTGGCGCGAGGGGCGCTCTGCTTCAGGGCGCCCCTCGCGCCGGGCGGCAGGCTGCTATCCGCAGCGTGGGGAGCCTTGCGGGGAACTCCTGCAAGGCTCTCCACGCAGCGGATGTGTTCCCGAAGCGCCGGGCGCTCTGCTTTCAGGGCGCCCGACGCTCCGGGAAGCAGGCTGCTATCCGCAGCTTGGGGAGCCTTGCGGGGAACTGCTGCAGGGCTCCCCAAGCTGCGGGTGTATGCCTGGCGCGAGGGGCGCTCTGCTTCAGGGCGCCCCTCGCGCCGGGCGGCAGGCTGCTATCCGCAGCGTGGGGAGCCTTGCGGGGAACTCCTGCAAGGCTCTCCACGCAGCGGATGTGTTCCCGAAGCGCCGGGCGCTCTGCTTTCAGGGCGCCCGACGCTCCGGGAAGCAGGCTGCTATCCGCAGCTTGGGGAGCCTTGCGGGGAACTGCTGCAGGGCTCCCCAAGCTGCGGGTGTATGCTTGGCGCGAGGGGCGCTCTGCTTCAGGGCGCCCCACCCGCCGGGCGGCAGGCTGCTATCCGCAGCGTGGGGAGCCTTGCGGGGAACTCCTGCAAGGGTCCCCACACTGCGGATGTGTTCCCAAAGCGCCGGATGTGTTCCCGAAGCGCTAGCCGTCTAGCGGAGACCTTGCCGGCACCCAGAAGCTTGGGGCGCGCTGAGCTCCGCACGCCCCAAGCTTCGGGATTAGCGCAGTGGTCCGCTAGCCCTGGGAGAGCCGCGCGACGTCGCGGGGCTCTCCCAGGGCTAGCGGAGACCTTGCCGGCACCCAGAAGCTTGGGGCACGCTGAGCTCCGCACGCCCCAAGCTTCGGGATTAATGCAGCGCTCCGCTAGCGGTGGGAGAGCTGGGTCTCCCACTGCTAGCGGATAGCTTCCTGAAGCCTGGAGAGCGAGAGGGGTCGGTGCGCACCGACCCCTCTCGCTCTCCAGGCTTCAGCGAAAGCCTGCATTCGCTCCATAGGACGCACACACATTTTCCCTTGCTTTTTAGGAGGGAAAAAGTGCGCCCTATGGTGCGAAAAATACGGTAATTCATTCTGGAAGTCCGTTCTTAACCCGAAACTTAACCTGAGACACCACTTTAGCTAATGGGGGCTCCCGCTGCCACCGTGCGATTTCTGTTCTCATCCTGAAGCAAAGTTCGTAACCCAGGGTACTATTTCTGGGTTAGCGGAGTCTGTAACCTGCAGTCTCCATAACCTGAAGAATCTGTAACCCGAGGTACCACTGTACTTTTTTTATGTGACTCATAAACCAAATAAATAAATGTGAAACCTTATGCCAGGAGAAGTATCTTTGATAAACCTCCAGCAGGAACTACATGTTTTCACCTCTGAGTTTGAGGTGAGCAAAGAGCAGAGCCATCTTTGGCAAGACAATTAATAATAATAATAATAATAATAATAATAATAATAATAATAATAATAATGTTGTTAATATGCCGCCCATCTGGCTGGGTTTCCCCAGGCACTCTGGACAGCTCCCAACAGAATTTAAAAACACAATAAAACATCAAACATTAGAAATTTCCCTAAACAGATGATGGCTTTGAGTCCACGCAGCTCTTTCCTCAAAAAGAAGAAAGAGCAGCCAACATTTCTCACCATGGTTCTTGGGAACCATTCTGCCGAGCGGCCATTCTCAAGCCAGGAAAATCAAAGGTCCCATTTCTCTGCTCGTTAGGGTTATTGGGCATCACATCCCCGCTTACCTGGCTCCACAGGTTTCACGGGAGTACGCGAGACACCAGGTGTTGGGGAACGAGGGTCGCAGCTAAGATTCTGGTTGCTGGTTACCAAGCCAACGTCCTTTGGATCGGTCAGGGGACTCGCTTGCGGGGAGCTTTCCACCTAAGGAACAATGAATATGAGCATGGCTCAGCCTGTGTGAACTAAGAACAAATAACAGGAAGGGGATGGGGAAAGAGGGAGGGACAACGTGCTAAGCCATGCTGCTTTAGAGAGGCGTTGAAAGATGGGCATCAAGGTACCTCTATGGGAGTTCTCAGGATCCCGGCTGTAGGTGATCGTGGATCACTAACGTGTTGCAGGTGCTTATTCAGCAGAGGCTTGCAGGTGGGTGTTGTTGGAGAGCTCTCGGAAGCCCCCATGACGGCAGGCAGCGAACTCAGCAACTCCTCACGGCAATTCTTCTGCTGACCAAGACTTCTGTAGAAAGAAGAGTCACTTGCCATGTTGAGTTACAATCCGGGAAAAGGGTCACCAACAGCATAATATTCTAAATCAAAGGCTACCCTCAGGTTAAAAAGGCCTGCTATCTCAAAGCACTGCAGGATGAAGAAAGCATAGGAGAAGCCATAATGAACTGCTGGCACCGTCTCCCTTCAGGGGTATCTAGATTACCAGCCAGAAGGGCTTTTTTTCAGCTGGAACTCAGTTCCGGCACCTCTCAGGTGGGTGCCATTGCCATTATAAGAGAAGAAAGGAAGCATTCATGGTGGGTCCCAGCACCTCTTTTCCTGGAAAAATAGCACTGCCAGCCAGCATAAATCAAGGGGGAAATAGTAAAGGTAAAGGTACCCCTGCCCGTACGGGCCAGTATTGACAGACTCTGGGGTTGTGCGCCCATCTCACTCAAGAGGCCGGGGGCCAGCGCTGTCCGGAGACACTTCTGGGTCACGTGGCCAGCGTGACAAGCTGCATCTGGCGAGCCAGCGCAGCACACGGAACGCCGTTTACCTTCCCGCTAGTAAGCGGTCCCTATTTATCTACTTGCACCCGGGGGTGCTTTCGAACTGCTAGGTTGGCAGGCGCTGGGACCGAGCAACGGGAGTGCACCCCGCCGCGGGGATTCGAACCGCCGACCTTTCGATCGGCAAGTCCTAGGCGTTGAGGCTTTAACCCACAGCGCCACCAGCATCCCCCAAGGGGGAAATACTGAGGAAGATATTAGCATTCCCACAACACCCAGTGGGAACCTCTCAAATTCCATATAGCTCTCACTGAAGGGGTAGCAGCACCTCAGACTGCAGGTGGAGGGGACTCACATGACTGAACACTCCTTAATATAATTCACCATATGTTATCACCAGTAGTCTTTTTTTGACCACAGCAATTCAAAGCAACTCAGAATATTTTAAGCCCAAAACACATACAGTGGTACCTCAGGTTAAGTACTTAATTCATTCCGGAGGTCTGTACTTAACCTGAAACCGTTCTTAACCTGAAGACCACTTTAGCTAATGGGGCCTCCTGCTGCTGCCGTGCCGCCGGAGCACAATTTCTGTTCTCATCCTGAAGCAAAGTTCTTAACCTGAAGCACTATTTCTGGGGTTGCGGAGTCTGTAACCTGAAGCGTCTGTAACCTGAAGCATATGTAACCCGAGGTACCACTGTACATTAAAACCAGCACTACTATATACACACACACACACACACACACACACACACAAATATATAATTTAATGCTATTAATTTTTTTTAATGATTCCCGTCCAATATGTTTTAGCTGTTCCTGCTATTATTATTATTAAATTTTTATGCTGCCCTCCATTGGAAAATCCCAGGGCAGTTCACAACCTAACTGAACTGAACAATATGAGAACGTATAATCCACAAGAAAAACAAACACATAACCCCACTCCCGCAACAACATTTAAAAGGACATATAATGTTAATCTGCTAAAGTCCACCTTAAAGTCCTTGTCAGGAAAAAAAGGCGTGGTATAAATAATGATAGTGATGATGATGATGATGATGATGATAATAAATCTTGCACGTATCAAAATGTTTGTTTATTCGGCTTTACACCCATCATAAAACACAACACAACAAAACAAATCAAATAAAACAGCGGGCTCGTACAAACCACAAGTAGTATAACACAGTTCACAACTCACAAGGACAGATATTAGCCATTCATAAGAAAAGTTTAAAATTAAGATTAAAAATTTTAGGCACTACACTAAAATCAATATCTGATGTCATTATAAAAAAAATTATTATAACTATCAATAATCAGCTAACATTCCATTCCGTCTCTTGTACGAGAGGACGGCTGTTAGGAATTTAGCAACCTGTAGGGTAATATAGGGATCCACATCTTGAAGAACCCAGGCCAGCTGTAGGTCTACTGGGATCTTGCACGTAGAAGGCTAGTTGTCTGGTGAAAGGGGGTCTTCTCCCTTAGCTGCTAGCTTTCTCCGTGCAGGGAGCTCTGCGGACCCGAGTCCCGGCTAAGCTCGCCAAGCCCATAGCCACCTTCCCCGTGGGGTCCCGCCCCTCGCCCGGTATCCTGGCTGCCCTTCTTCCCGCCACCCGAGTTACGGCCCCGACTCACCCGCCTTCGCCCGTCCGACGCGCCGAGGACCAACTCGGGTCGCTGCAATTCGAATCTCCCGCCTTCCCCCCCACAGCCGCCACGCTGCAGCTCTGACTGGCTCAAGCTCCCGTCACTCAACTCGCCGCGCTCTTCGGAGCGGCTCAATGTGACGTCAATCCCGTTTCCTCCCTTCCTTCTCCCCACCCTCTTTTTCTTTTTAACTGGGAAGTTGAAAGCATCGCCCCTCCTATAGTGGCCTTCTATTGGTGGAGCGTTTGTCAATCAATTATAAGGCAGCGTGGGCCACAGAGCCGGCGCTGTTTTATTGGGTAATTCGGGCAAATACAAAAGCCCACCACCCAATAGCACAGCTCGAATCTCATTGGGGCGGAGTTTAACAAAAAAAGAAACCGAACGTTTCCATTTGTCGGAAGGGACACCTAGTATTTTTATTGGATCAGGAGGATGTCCGTTTAGAACGAAAGCGCTGATAGGCGGGGGAAGGTGGGTGAGGAGGACGAACCAAACAAAG
This sequence comes from Podarcis muralis, assembly GCF_964188315.1. Lineage (NCBI taxonomy): Eukaryota > Metazoa > Chordata > Lepidosauria > Squamata > Lacertidae > Podarcis > Podarcis muralis. The sequence goes on along the minus strand of NC_135671.1, from coordinate 3,403,773 downwards.
CACCGCGCGTCCTAGCGTTCGTCTCCGTGCCTGTGCTCATTGGCTAGTGGCGCCTGAGGTACGTCGCTCTCTAATTGGTCGGACCTTGCTGTGGGAGGAGTCGGAAAAAGCAGCTGTCATGGCGGAGCTGAGTGAAGCGCTACTCTCTGTACTGCCATCCATCCGGGTCCCCAAGGCCGGAGACCGTGTCCATAAGGATGAGTGCGCCTTCTCCTTCGACACCCCGGTAAGCTCCCGTACGAAAGCGCCGGGCGCCGGAGGGAGCCCCCGTGGTCGCCGCAGACTCCGGCCGCCCAGGCTGTGGGAGCGGGGTGGGGGGAGGAGGTTAGCGTCGCCGGGCGCAAGGCACCATGGGACTTGTATTTTTCCCAGGGCGTGACGTCCCTGCCGAACCTGCTGCCAGGGAGCCGAAAGAGCACTACAGGTCCCAGCAGGCACTGCGGCCCAGTCACCTTTTCCTTTTTTCAGTTGCTTGAAATACGCTTGGCTTACTGGGGATTGTAGTTCGGCGGGAGCCGCCGCCTTCCTCTTGGCTTAGGCCCGCGCCTTGCCTGCGGGCGCCCCACCCCGCCGCATTCCCGGCCCCTTATCCCGCTGACAGGCCGCCTCAGCCGTTCTAAAGAGATACAAGGCCGGGCCGCTTCGAAACTGAGGGGGGCGCGCGCGGCATGCTGGGAGCTGTAGTTCTCGCGCCGCGCTGCCGGCTGTACGGCTGCGCTTCGCCGGACTACTGAAGTCTCTGGAACTATCGGGGCGGGGCATGCTGGGAAACGGAGTACCTCTTGTCTGTGTGCTTGGCGGCGACCACCCCCCCCCAGAAAACTGCAAATCCCGAAGTCCTTTGGGGCGGGGGGAAAGGGTAACGTCAGGCCTCTCAATTTCGAATCGCACGTGTGCTGCATCACTGGCTCTGCAGCCACACCTTTTACATGGGATTGATGCGACGAGGTCCAGAGCCTCTGGCATCCGAGGTCTTCGTCTGTTTGCTTGCTTGCTTGCTTGCTTGCTTGTTTCTTTGTTTTGTTTTTCTTTTCATAGTTTTTTTAAAAAGAATTTGATTGATTTCCATTATACAACAACCACACACAACTTATACGAAGCTGGGATCAGTCAGTCGGTAATAATAATAATAATAATAATTTTTTTATACCCCGCCCTCCCCAGCCAAGACCGGGCTCAGGGCGGCTAACAACCAATAATAAAAACAAGTTGATTAAAATACAATTTGAAAGATTAAGATACAACATTAAAATATTAGGATACAGTCTCTTCATAGGAAGAGGAAGGAAAAAGAAAGAGGGGGAGGGAATTAAACTGATTCTAAGCCAAAGGTCAGGTGGAACAACTCTGTCTTATAGGCCCTGTGGAAAGAAATCAGATCCCGCAGGGCCCTGGTCTCATGAGACAGAGCATTTCACCAGGTAGAGCACAAGGTTCTTAAATCTCAGGGTTGTGGGTTCGAGCCCCGCCTTGGGCAAAAGATTCCCGCATCGCAGGGGGCTAGACTAGAAGATGACCCTCATGGCCCCTTCCTGCTCTATGATTCTGCTATTTTTATTTATTAAATTTGTATACTGCCCTTCACCTAAAGATCTCAAGGTGGTTCACAGCCTAAAAATACAGAACAAGAACACAAAATAAATAATAAACACAAGAACGAAACAAACCAATACCTTCCCTGTCCAAACACGTTTAAAAGGACATAGAACGTTGATCAGTCAAAGATCTGGTTGAAGAGGAACATTTTCGTCTGGTATCTAAAGATGTATAATGAAGGCACCAGACGAACCTTTTATGATTCTGTGTAATAGCAACGATGAACAAAATCTCTTAAGTAGTTTATATGAAAATGATTTTAAAAAAATAACACTGCACCCCCATCGTTCAGCCCGGACACTGAGATCCAGCGCCGAGGGCCTTCTGGCGGTTCCCTCATTGTGAGAAGTCAGGTTACAGGGAACCAGGCAGAGGGCCTTCTCGGTAGTGGCGCCTGCCCTCTGGAACGCCCTCCCAGCAGATGTCAAAGCAATAAACAACTATTTTACTTTTAAAAGACAACTGAAGGCAGCCCTCTTTAGGGAAGTTTTTAATGTTTGATACTGTACTGTTTTTAATATTCAGTTGGAAGCCGCCCAGAGTGGTTGGGGAAACCCAGCCAGATGGGTGGGGTATAAATAATAAATTAATATTATATTATATAATTTCCTAAGAAATAGATATAAACTGAACACAACAGTATATCATAGATAAAGCTGAGCAGTGTACAAAACAAAAATTAAGAATCATGGAAAGTGTCGGTAAACGTGTATGTTTGGTGCTCTGAGGTCATTACTGCCTCCATCTCACAAATGGGCATTCCAGAGGGTGGGAACAGTAACAGAGATGGCTTGCTTTCATGTTGGCACCAACTGGCAATCAACTGGTCATGGAACGACCAGGAGCGTCTCCTTGAAAGATCAGCTTGGGCACATGGGCTGGCCACTGTGAGAACAGTGTGCTAGACTAGATGGGCCAGAAGAATGCGTCTCTTATAAGGAACAGGAGAGTAGCCTCCTTTTTCTTAGCTCCCCACAAGCCTCCACAAATGGGTAGGAAGGGATTGTTTGAGGCACTTGACTGGGGCTGTTTGGTTGCAATAATTGGCAGCTTTGGGGACCCTGTCTGACAGGTTCTCATTTGCATTATCACATTCCAGGCCTCTCCAAACATAGATTGTTTCTACTAGCTGGGGGAATAATAACAATTTCCCAGCAACAGTGTGTTGCAGTTTGAGTCTTGTTAAAAAATCCGACATTCCGCGGACAGAAATTCTGGGGTGACATAATGAATCCTTCACAACAAACATGATCAGAAAAAGTGCATTTGAGACTAGCTGGCAGTCATCAGGAAAAGCCCTGTGTCATCAAGAGATGGCTGTAGAGTGATTTTTGACACTGACAGGGTGATGTCTATCATTTGGCATGTTGTTCGCATTCACCAGTACAGAACTAATGCCACACAAAATCTGTCTCGAGCAGATGGTTTCAAGGCCTCCTTATCTGTAATTTGGAATCTAGGTGACAATGGTCAATACCCACATGCTATACTGTTTTAAAGCACCATGCACCTTGATGGGATTATATTAAATAAAAATCTGTATTCTTTCAGAAACAGGTGCTGTTGTCTGCTATGTTTGAGTTTAACACTACTTTAAATCTCAATCCCTGAAAGGACTTGAATGCCATATTTCTACTGTTGCCCATTACAATCTTGCACATGGACCCAAATTTCCTGAAAATGATATTCAGCAGTACTGTCCATAGGTAGATTTGGAATCAAACATCCTATAATAAAAAGACTGATCTGCTTTTAAGAATTAATGGAAACAAAATGTTCGATCTCAGAATAGGAGAGCTTCACCACACACACTTCAAACCATGTTCTACCTTGCAGGGAAGAGTTTGAGAAACAGCAGCTATCTGAGATTTATCCAGCTTTGGGTGTTTTCATGGTGCCTAATACAAACTATTATTGGAGGATGTGTTCAAAAAAATCTAGCGCTGTGCCTGTTACTGGGTTCACTGTTTTAACTGTCAGAATTATCCAATTAATTTAAAACCAACTTTTACAAGTTGTAAAAAATCCTGCATATACTTTCTATGCAACAGAAGTTCTTCCCCAGGTTCACCAATTGATTAGGATTTACTGCGATAACCGGATCAAAAGTTTTTTAATGAGGACACACCCGGTGTTCGAAATTAGCCAGGCACATTCTGCATCTGGCTTTTGACCATTTGCGGCCAAGTGAAGATGGCTGGGCTCCAGGATGGCACCTGATGTCTCCACCAGCTGGAGGTGCATGCCTGGCGGTCCTTAGATCTTGCCTGTTTTCACACACGAATCCCCCAGCCTTTAGAATTCTATCAGTTATATTTTATTTTCTGCACAATCAGAATGAATTTCTGGAACCAAAATACTTTTTCTGTGCAGCCTGAACAGGAGCAGTCACCATTAAGAAAAAAAGAGGTAGGAATAGGACTATATATGTGGACTGTCCCTGAATCAAGGGACTTTTCTTCTTTAAGCTCTCAGAAATTCTTAACCTAGCTCAAGGGTGCCATCTGAACTAGCCAGATGTTTAAATGATACAGTGGTACCTCAGGTTACATACGCTTCAGGTTACATATGCTTCAGGTTACACACTCCGCTAACCCAGAAATAGTGCTTCAGGTTAAGAACTTTGCTTCAGGATAAGAACAGAATTGGGCTCCGGCGGCAGCAGCAGCAGGAGGCCCCATTAGCTAAAGTGGTGCTTCAGGTTAAGAACAGTTTCAGGTTAAGTACAGACCTCCGGAACAAATTAAGTACTTAACCCGAGGTACCACTGTTATCACATTCAGTCCATCATTTAAAAGATAAGACTTAAGCGCTGTCTTGTCCCCAAATAGCAACTGGACTTTCTGTTTTGGCGGCTGCAACCTTGGTTTAAGAATCCATTTGGCGCCCAGCTTATATATCTGAATTTTTAACCCTGGATACACGCCCAGTCAGCGGGGATAAAAGGGGAGAGCACTGGTTGTTCACTGAGATGAATATTGTACTGCTTCCTGGACAGTTAAAAGCAGCCTAGACCACAGAAGGGAGGGAGGCTTGCAGTCCAGCGTCTGCCTAAGGAGGGTGATTCCTGGCAGCAGGTCAGATGTTTGAGGGTGGAGCACAGCTGCATAAGGAGCCAGACAGCAACTATTACTCAGCAAGCAGAAACCAGGAATATAGGAGTAGACTGGCAACTTTCTCTCCTACACAGAATGATTGTGATAGCACAGATACTGCTTGGCCTGAAAGAGAGTCTTGGTAAGGCTCTTCTCCAAAGATCAGCTTCATCTCTTCTCCCTTCCCTGCTGCTCTTTATCTGCCTGCCACATTCCTGGGGGCAAAGATGCCCAGGAGGCTGGTTCATCTTGAGCGAGTGTCTGGCCATGCTGGGATTTGTGGGACTGGAAGAAAAATGGATCGACAACCGATCTGCCTTGAGTAGCATCCTTAACCTCTATGCAGAAAGCCGGTCCATGAAATAAATCAAAAAATTGCAAATATAACCAGGGGAAGGGGGAGGATAGAGGATAGAAAAATCATAGGCTAACAATAACAACAAAAATATTCCATCATTCATAACTTAAATGAATAGATGAATATATGCAGTTCATATGTCCAAATAGGCATCTAAACAAGACTGACAATTGTAAGGCAGCCCTGAGCTTTATCGAGTTACACAGGGGTAAAAGGCAATGCAGAAGAACACACCAAATGACCTGTCTCTTTCTCGATCTTCATAGTTACGCTTTACTCAAAAGCTTTTTCCTTGGGTCTTTGATGTCTCAGGAAGTGTTTAAAAATAATAATAAATAGCAAGAATCAAATCACTGCAAGAATCTATTGCGTGCTCACACTCACATTTAGGCACTAAACCAGACCATAGCTAAGCATGAACTTACGAGTGTGTGGGTACTCATAGCCAAAGTCACAACTGCTTTGCTTCTCCCTCAGTTCTGCTGCTGCTGAGCTACCCAGAACGAAGCTATGGTTTGGCTTAGTTTTAAGTGTTAAGCTGGGCTCGTGGTTTGTCTCGCTCCACACAAACCACGAGCTGCAGCCAAGGTATGTTCTTGACTAACTGCTGGTGGTTTGTCTGAGGGATACAAACCACAAACCCTAGTTCAAACATAACACTAAGCCAAACCGTGACTTAGCTACTGGTAACGGGTAGTTCGGCAGCAGGAGGACCAGAGGCAGAACAAAAGCGGCTGCGATTTTTCCTCTGAATACATTTGTGTGTTCACATTTTGATATGATTTGTTTTATATGAACTCAACCTTAGAATACTTTGTGTGTGTGGTTCTGGTTCCTCTGTCTCCAAAACATCATTGGCTGAGTAGGCTATGGAAAACGATAACTAAAAGATAGTCCAGAGAGGAAGCAGCCTCGCACCCTGTGACAAGTGAAAATGCCTCAAACCTGGAAATCCTCCATATTAAAGTCAAGGGACAAAACGTGACGTAGACCTCTCATTTGAACCACTTCAGTTTGAATGGCTTGAATGATGTTCCACTTCAAATCTCCCATGCACATGTCAAGCTGGTTTGTTGGCACAATGGTTTCAGTCTAGCCTTCTCACTGGCACACTTAACTGTGCAGGCTTTTAATTTAAACCGGGCGAGGGAAACATGCAAACATTTGATTTCCCCACTTGTAGAATCTGGTCCACTCCTGTGCAGCTTGGTTTGTAGGCTGGATTTGGTTTTCAAATGCAGTTTATAGACTGGGCTGCCTTTAGGCCCCAATTCTGAAGAGTGCAGAAAAACAACAACACAGAATGTAGTGTTGGGTGTAGAACTCAGCTTCCTGAAGATTGCACAGATGCGCTTGGAAGTTGTGTGGCAAAGAGCCTGGAATCTTTAAGAAATTGTTAAAAACAAGAGACTTGCAGATGGAATACATTTGGATAGCTTAGGCTGCAGGCTTTTAGCTTTTGGGGGCTTAGAATCTTTGTTGTTTTTTTTTAAAAAAGTTGGGTTACTTACAGCACTGCAGACTCATCAACAACCCCTCAACCCCCATACCTGTTGAATGTCCTCGTATTTCTCTTCTACAGGAGTCTGATGGAGGCTTGTATATTTGCATGAACACATTCCTGGGCTTTGGAAAGCAATATGTGGGGAAGCATTATGAGAAAACAGGTCAGCGAGTTTATCTACATCTTAAGAAGACACGCAAGTTGGTAAGAATAGCTGGCTTTCTACCTTACGTGCTTGAACTGCTTGAGCTGAGAAAGTGGGGTTCACGTGTTTAACTTTCTGAGCAGGGGAAGAAATTCCAGGTCCCGATGGCTACTGCCTTGTGGGCTGTGGTCCAGTCTTTGGGATGACTTCCTAACTACCTCCCTCTTGATTTTGCTCCAGAAAGAAGAAGATACCAACTCCAGCTCTGGAGATCCTCCTAGGAAGAAACCAACGCGTCTAGCTATTGGTAAGCAACTATCCCTGCTCCTCTCTGGTACCCTGTTGGGCTACAGTTTTCCTAGTAGTAAAGACTGCAGGGAAGCTGATATTTCCCATTCCCTTTTAGATGATGTGGAGTTTGGTGTTTGGCTTAGACTTCTGCTTCCTGATCTTATCATGTTGTCTCTTGCACCTCTCATTTGCTGCTGTTATGCTTCTCTTTTGGCAGGCGTGGAAGGTGGGTTTGACATCCCGGAGGAGAAATATGAATATGATGAATATGTCAAAATAGTCATTTTACCAGAGCACTTGGATATTCCTCGAGATGGACTGGAGGGTCTGCCAGATATGGTCAAGGACAGGGTAGGCTCTCTGTTTCATCGGAGTGGGGGGGGGGCAGTCCTGGATTGTTTGTTGGGGGCAGAAGAAAGGCCAAGTACTGGGGCTTGGCCGGGGGGGGGGGGGAGTATCTAGGTGCCTTGGCAGAACTCTGTCTGCAGGTGCAATGCAGGTGGGTGGGTTAGGAGACACTGGAAGGCTGACCCTCTCCTCCTCTTGCCCATTAAGATTTCCAGTGCAATTGAAGCGATTCTGACAGCAGACTCTGCCTCGCGGAAGCAGGAGGTGCAGGCCTGGGATGGGGAAGTCCGGCGTGTGTCAAGGCACGCCTTCTCACTGCAGCAGCTCCAGAATGCTGTGCGTATCCCTCCTTGGTGAGTTTGATTGCAAAGTCTCAGCATAATAATACAATTAAGAATATATTTTTATTTATACCCCGCCCATCTGGCTGGGTTTCCCCAGCTACTCTGGGTGGCGCCCAACAGAATATTAAGAACACATTAAAACATCAAGCATTAAAAACTTCCCTAAACAGGGTTGCCTTCAGATGTCTTCTCAAAGTCAGATAGTTGTTTATTTCCTTGACATCTGGTGGGAGGGCGTTCCACAGGGCAAACACCACTACCGAGAAGTCCCTCTGCCTGGTTCCCTGTAAACTCACTTCTTGCAGTGAGGGAACCGCCAGAAGACCCTCGGAGCTGGACCTCAGTGTGGGCTGAACGATGGGGGTGGAGACGCTCCTTCAGGTATACTGGGCCAAGGCCATTTAGGGCTTTAAAGGTCAGCACCAACACTTTGAATTGTGCTTGGAAATGTACTGAGAGCCAATATAGGTCTTTCAGGACCGGTGTTATTTGGTATCGGTGGCCGCTCCTTGTCGCCAGTCCAGGTGCCGCATTCTGGATTAATTGTAGTTTCCGGGTCACCTTCAAAGGTAGCCCCACGTAGAGTGCCTTGCAGTAGTCCAAGTGGGAGATAACTAGAGCCTGCACCCCTCTGGCAAGACAGTCTGCGGGCAGGTAGGGTCTCAGCCGGCATACCAGGTGGAGCTTGGTAGACAGCTCCCCTGGACACAGAATTGACCTGCACCTCCATGGACAGCTGTGAGTCCAAAATGACTCCATCCCTCTGCTGAGTCCCGTAGCAGGAGGAAGGGACTCCTTTGACGCTTGCCAAGTCTTCCCGCCTGCTCTCACCTGAGGATGCAAGCCCGCAAGTTCTCCAGGAAGGAGACAGGTTTGCGTGTGTGCCTATGCCCAGGCTTGCTTGTACATGGCTGCCTGCCTGCCTGTTCCTGGTGGGCTGAAAGTCGCAGTGGCTGAGAGAAGTCGCTTATCCCCCACCTGTTTCCATTGCCAGTGGCTGGAAGTGCAGCAAGTGCGACATGCGCGAGAACCTGTGGCTCAACATGACCGATGGCTCCATCTTGTGTGGACGGCGCTACTTTGACGGCAGCGGGGGCAACAACCACGCAGTGGAACATTACCGGGAAACGGGCTACCCGTTGGCCGTGAAGCTGGGAACAATCACTCCTGATGGAGCTGGTGAGCGAAGCGTCTAGCTGAGGCTGCAGCCAAGTCTCTGTCCTGACAATGTGGGAATGTTAAGGATAGTAGGAAAGGATGTATTGAATGAGTATTATCCCTCCCTCCCCTCACGCTAGTGAAGTGATGTAGCAGAGCAAATTCCCCTCAATATAGCTGGAAGCTAGTTTGCAGATTGGTTTGAATCTCTTAGTTAAGATTATTTCCTGGTGTCCCATTTGACAACAACAACAACAATAAGAAGAATACAAATAAGAATAATAAATTTTATTTGTACACCACCCTCCCCGGCCAGAGTCAGACCCAGAGCGGCTAACATCATATAAATAATACAATATGCATAAAAACATAAGACACAAAAGTCTTTCTGAGTAAAGTAACAAAAGGTTTACTCACATTTCAGTTCACGATTTGGTCCCTGAAAGGCAGGCTTTACTTAGTATTTACACAAACAGACAGTGAGTTCATCTCATATGGAGACTGAACTCATGTGCTGCTGGCTGAGAGCCAGCAGACAGCAAAATTACATTAATAGAACAAAATGGCGGCAGGAGAACAGCATGGCAGCAAAAGAACAGTAAGCAAGAGAGCAAGCGAAGCAAGACAACAGACTGAGAAAATGGCTGCATGACAGCTCTTTTATGGAGTCAGCCACGCCCATCTCCCAGGTCACATGCAGAGGGAAGATGCTCCAGTCCAGTGGAACAGGAAGTTACAGGAATGTTGCATTTGACTGTACCAATGGATTACATCCTGCAGACAAGACAGGTGCTAGAATAGTTTTTGGAGTCTGTGGCCACGGACAGATTCTCTTGTTTGTGCTCTTGCTATGAAGCAGTTACAGTCTTAGGGGTCTGCAAGAAGCCTTTGCTGCCTGGGCCCAAGGACAGTTTGGGTCGGAGCTGACTCCTCTTTTCCCCACCAACTTGAAGTGAGCACGGCTATTCTTGCACATGCCAACATTCTTCCACGATTGGGAGGCCTGCTAGGGCAGTTGGTTTGCTACATATCCTAGAAGCCTGCCTTGCTCCACCAGGAATGACTACATGTTCTTGGGGCAGGGGAGTCGGAAATGAGTTTTGCTACACGCCCTTGCATGCAAACAGGCTCTGGCAGACTGAGCGGATGAGACTAATAGTCGGTCCAGTGGTCAAGAAGGCGGTTTCTGCACCTGCTGTAGAGGGAAGTGAGGGGCAGATGGGGCTCATCAACCTAGGAAGGTAGCCCCTCTAGAAGAAGGAAAACTCTGATCCTAAACCTTCGCTGCCTTGCAGGATCTCTGCTGTTATTGAGCATAGGTGCTTCACAGTTAATGAGAGACATATATTTCTGCACATCTGGAAGGCCTGTCTCTTTGCCCACATTGTGTAGGAAGGAAACGTTTTGGACATACAGTCATTCCTTGGTTGTCGAGCGGAATCTGTTCCAGAAGTCCATTTGACTTCCAAAAACGTCCAACAACCAAGGCGCAGCTTCCGATTGGCTGCAGCAGCTTCCTGCACTCAGCTGGAAGCCACATCGGACGTTTGGCTTCCAAAAAACGTTCACAAACCAGAACACTCTCTTCCAGATTGGTGGCGTTTGGGAGCCAAAACGGATGAGTACCAAGGCGTTCAACAACCAAGGTACAACTGTACCTTGGTTTTGCAAGGCCTTCAAGAGCCAGATCAGCGTACTTAAACAACTGAGTCTGTCCCATCAGCTGCCAGTAGGCAGACCTTCTCGACCATGAGCTGGAAGCATATTTTGACATGCAACCCATCCCTTTCATAAGCAGCTTGAGTAATTATGGGCCAATAGTATTATACATTAATCCTGCAAAATAGGCGTATAAAAGATTTAATGTTGAAATTTTAAGTAGCATTTTTTGCATGCAGCTTTCAAAAACGACACCCCCGCCCTGCCTTACTCCAAGTGCAGTCAAAGATAGTTCATCTTCTCTCCTGTATTTTTAAAAAATGATAGGACTGCTGGGGACCAGATAGAATTTATCTTGCTGGCTCAAGCAGTATTCAGCCTGCTGGGCTGCCCCAGGTGGTCATCCCTCCTCTTGAGGATTTCTGTAGGTGGAACAGCACCAAGGTGCACTGGGTAAAAAGCTGTTGGTTTCCACTTCCCCTCCCAATGTTTCCTTTCTCCTTAGATGTCTATTCATACGATGAAGACGACATGGTTCTGGACCCCAACCTGGCAGAGCACCTGGCTCATTTTGGGATTGACATGCTCAAAATGCAGAAGGTGAGAAGGGGCGATGGGAGTGTTGCTTCCTGCCCTGAGATTTTCATGGCCACTAGGGCTTGAGATTTTCACATGTGACACTAGGATGGGATATGGATTTGCCATTGGAGTAGCTCAAAGGCTTTCGGACAAATGGGGATCGAGAGAGAGAGAGACTGCCTGTTGTTGTTGTTTAGTCGTTTCGTCGTCTCCGACTCTTTGTGACCCCCTGAACCAGAGCACGCCAGGCACTCCTGTCTTCCACCGCCTCCCGCAGTTTGGTCAAACTCATGCTGGTAGCTTCGAGAACACTGTCCCACCATCTTGTCCTCTGTCCTCCCCTTCTCCTTGTGCCCTCCATCTTTCCCAGCATCAGGGTCTTTTCCAGGGAGTCTTCTCTTCTCACGAGGTGGCCAAAGTATTGGAGCCTCAGCTTCAGGATCTGTCCTTCCAGTGAGCACTCAGGGCTGATTTCCTTCAGAATGGAGAGGTTTGATCTTCTTGCAGTCTGTGGGACTCTCAAGAGTCTCCTCCAGCACCATAATTGCCTGTTACCAACTCCTAATGCCAGACTGTGGCCAGAATACTTCTTCTGTCTTTGATTCAATGTTTTAGCAAGATAAATTCCAAGTAGCCCAGATGGAGAGTGGGTGGGGAGAGGGCTCTTGAGTTCTTTGTAAGCTTTCTCACATGCCGCCTTTGTTGTGACTTACTCCATTAATTTTCCTTGGATCAGCAACTCTTGGGGGAGGGGCATTTTCTGAGCATTTTCTGTGGTTCTTTCTTCCCAGACTGACAAGACGATGACAGAGCTAGAGATTGACATGAACCAGCGGATTGGTGAGTGGGAGCTGATCCAAGAGTCCGGGGTTCAGCTCAAGCCACTCTATGGCCCTGGCTACACAGGCATCCGTAACCTGGGAAACAGCTGCTATCTCAACTCAGTAGTGCAGGTGTTGTTCAGCATACCAGATTTCCAGCGGAAGTAAGTGACCTGGAGGAGGGCTCCATTGTGCCTGTAGCTGCAGCAAATTGTATTGAATCACTTCTGAGAGTGCAAACAGATATCGCCTGTAATATAGCAATCTTAACACCTTCAGAGGGACGCGGGTGGCGCTGTGGGTAAAAGCCTCAGCGCCTAGGGCTTGCCGATCGAAAGATCGGCGGATCGAATCCCCGCGGCGGGGTGCGCTCCCGTTGCTCGGTCCCAGCGCCTGCCAACCTAGCAGTTTGAAAGCACCCCCGGGTGCAAGTAGATAAATAGGGACCGCTTACTGGCGGGAAGGTAAACGGCGCTGGCTCACCAGATGCAGCAATGTCACACTGGCCACGTGACCCGGAAGTGTCTCTGGACAGCGCTGGCTCCCGGCCTATAGAGTGAGATGAGCGCACAACCCTAGAGTCTGTCAAGACTGGCCCGTATGGGCAGGGGTACCTTTACCTTTACCTTTAACACCTTCAGAGATGAGAGCATAGTGTAGTATGGTGTCATTTTAGAGGGTGAAACATAATTTTTTCTTCAGCTGAAGGGTCTCAAAAATATGTTTTTGGGTGTGAGGAATTCAAATCTGCTATTATTTTTGTGATTAGACAACATTTAGCTTGGTATGTCTGCATTTGATGAAGAGGCACAAATGGCTTTTGGAAAAACAAAGAAATTTTATTTTGCCTTCTGAAAATGTCAGGCAATACTAAATAATAATAAGAGGAAGCAACAATATGAAGCAATAATAAGCAATAAAAACAATACTAATGTATCTAACTGCAGATATTTGGCAATCATTTTTAATGATTTCTTTGAAATTTTACACACATTTTACTTACCAAGCAAAACTAAATTATATCGATTTAACCAAAATATCTTTTGAATTCACAAGGTATGTTACAGCATTTTAGCTCTCTTCATTTTTGGAATTTGAAAGTTGAAAAAAAATCAACGTGTCCTGATAGCGTAGCCCAAGTTCATTCTCTCTGCTTCTAATTAAGTTAAAATAAACCATTTGTGGGCCTTGTCTAAAGCTTTGTACATCTAGCAGACCTACAAAATTCGGATAATGATTTTCAGTGAGTTTTGTTGCTTCTGTTCAGTGTGTACCCTGCCACACCTCAGGCACTGGGAATGGGCGAGAGTTCATCAGTCACAAAACCGCTTACCGCAGTTCTTTAATTAAAGCCCACCCTCCTTGCTTCTGGCTATCAGAAGCCAACTTGAATGAAAACACACTGCTTCCGGAAGCCATGCCAAACAGGAGTCTCCAGAGGAAGGAGATTTCAGAGCTGAGGGGCAGCTCTCTCTCTCAGCATCATTCAAGTTGGTTCCTAAGCAAGGTCATATTAAGGGGACATTCCACCTCCAAACATGCAAGAGAGACCCAAAAGCAAGAGATGTTTCTCTATTGCTCCAAGGCCTAGACATGTGCATTATTATTATTTTCACAAAACAGGTTGAGATTATTTGGGCCCCCAAACCCCTGAATCTTGCCAGCTCTGCTGTTCTGAATTATGCAACCGTGGGTTCACTGAACTGTTCTTTTTCGTTTGCTTGCTTGCATTCTAGGTATGTAGACAAGCTAGAGAAAATATTCCAAAATTCTCCTGCTGATCCGACACAGGACTTCAACACCCAAGTGTACGTAGTGCTCTAAAGGGCTCTTTCTGTCATGGGCTGCATTCCCTCGGGGGTTGTCTGTGTTAGCGGCTGCTGCGCTTCTAGCGGGGTACAGCCACCCCTTCTCTCTCTTTCTGCCACATGCCACACCCCTTTCTTCCTCCCTCTCCCCAGCCAATGGACTGTCAGAGGAGAGTCAGACAGATCTCTCTTGCCAGAGGTCTGATCTGATGGATGGCAGAAGGCCTTCTGCCTCCTGACCCACATCCATTTCAGCTCCCCCCCCCCATCACCTGTGAAACTAGGCTGCTGGACCCCTGGGTGCCAGTCTCTGCCCCAAAGGGACAGGGTTGGGGACTAAAGTGAGGGGTTTCTTCCCTCTCTTGCTACTGCCCCTCATGTTTGTCGTCACTGTTTGGCAGTGAACAGAGTGTGCTCACTAAGCAAAAGCGGCGACACTTTGAGAAACATTCTGTGCTGGTTGGGGTGCTGCCACATTTTGTAGAATTGTGAGGGTTTCAGAAATCTAAGGACACAGCTAGATTGGTAAACAAAAGGCGTTTTATGTGTGTAGTATATGCATTATAACACTGTGGCACCAGACTTGGGAGTTCCATTTTTGCCAACCCGATTTCTCATACAAAGTTTAAAGCATGTTTGCCTGAAACAGTTCTTTGATGTGTCTAGATCAGGCATAGGCAAATGCGGCCCTCCAGGTGTTTTGGTACTACAACTCCCATGATCCCTAGCTAACAGGACCAGTCGTCAGAGATGATGGGAATTGTAGTCTCAAAACATCTGGAGGGCCGAGGTTGAGGAAGCCTGGTCTAGATGCAGCCTGTTAAAATGAAATCCAAGGTTTTGGGATTATTATTTTTTTAAAAACTGAATTGTGTGAATTAGTTTTTGTTTCAAGTGTGGGGAATCTTTGGCCCACCAGGTGCTGCTGAGCTATGAATTACACCCGCCCAGCAAACATGGCTAATAGCCAGGGATGATGGGAGTTGTAGTTCAGCAACACCCGGTGGGCCAAAGGTACATCACACCTGTTCTTGAAAAGAAAAAGCTTTTAAGCAAAGGTTGGATGGCTATCTGTCCTGGCTGCTTTAGCAGAGATTCCTGCACCTTAGAGTCCCTTCCAGCTCTATAGCTCAAGGAAAAGCTGGATGCCACCAATCCTGAGATCCCTATTCCTTGGAAAAGACATATTGTACTGTTTGCAGAATTCCTTGAACACGGTTGACACTGAGAGGCTCCTAAACCACTCCAAGTATTAGAGCCCAAAAACTGATCTTTTGTGTGAAGCGGGAGGTGCCCATCAAGATTTCGGCAGGCTACCAGGTTAAAACTCGCAAGGTCATACCTTTATTATCCGTGCCAGGGCTGATTACATTTATCTGCTTTTCCAGAGCCAAGCTGGGCCATGGGCTACTCTCTGGGGAATATTCAAAGCCAGCTGCTTCAGATGGAGAGCAGCAAGTGGACAAGGTAGGGTTATGAAGCCCATTTGTCCCTGAGCTTGGAAGGAGGCTTCCTAAATCAGTTACAGGCAGGGTGAATAAAAATAAATTATTATTTTTTAAATTTAAAAATCAGATTTTTAAAATTTGAATTGGATTTTTTGGATTTAAATCAGATTTTTAAAATAAAATGATTTTGGAGAAAAATTCCTTCTAAAGATAGTTTTCAATTTAAGTTACATTATAGTCCAAAGGCTATTCATCAGGAAAGAAGGATTTGTTTTAAGTTTTTCATGTGTGCTAAAACTCATTCTGTTTGTTTTTTAAATTGTTTAAGCACATCAGTTAACAAACATGGATACAAATGCTATGATGTTATTGTTTTAGTTAAATAAATTGTTTCACTTGTTATTAAGGAAATGATTACTTTTCTCCTTCCAATAAAGTACAGCAGAAAAGTTGTCCAAATATGAACAGTTTACGTAGTAAACCTCACAATAATTTCATAATTATATGTCTTAATGTATTTCTAATAGTAGAACCAAATCAGTAATTTTTGATATAGCTGTAAAACCTATTCTGAAAATTTACTATTCCAAAAATGAAACATTCATCTGGTTGTAAAGATTAAGATTATACCAGCAAAAATGAGTCTTTCTGTAAAACAAAAAAGATTTAAATCAACTCTTACTGACTTGTGATTTAAATTGATTTGATTTAAATCAAATCCACCCTGGTTACGGATCTCTCCTGGTTGAAGCAAATGTCTCTTCTCCTTGCAGGGCATTCAAGATGGCATCGCACCTCGAATGTTTAAATCACTTGTTGGCAAAGGTCATCCAGAATTCTCTACCAATCGGCAACAAGACGCTCAGGAGTTCTTCCTGCACTTCATCAACATGGTGGAGGTAACAATTCCTGGGCTTTAGGAAATGGATTTCTACTTCTACTGGATAGAAATGGTAGGACGGGTACTTGGGCCATTGACTAGGAGTTGTTTGGCAGGCCAGAGTTGTTTGGCAGGCCAGCACTGAATGCTGCCACCAGAGGGAAAGAGGGAGAAGGCTGCTGACAGTATTGCCATTGGAAGAGAGGAAATACCGTATATACTTGAGTATAAGCCGACTTTTTCAGCACACTTTTTATGCTGGGAAAAACCCCCTCGGCTTATACTCGAGTATAAGGAATGTTGGGTGTGCCATTGGCTTAGGCAGGGTGCTGTCTAGGCCCAAAAGAGTGCTTCCTCAACAGCCGAAGCAAGTGCTTTCCTGAAAGTCCAGAAGCCTGGAAGCTTTGGCTTTTAAAGGAGAGGCGGACAGAGTAGCTATTGCTGGTTTGGATCCTTGCTCCTGGATCCTCTCCTCCAGTATGTATGCTGTCGCTGGCCCTAACGCCTCTCTTTCCTGTTCCCGTATTTTCCTTCCTCAGAGGAACTGCCGTAGCTCCGAGAACCCCAACGAGGTCTTCCGCTTCTTGGTGGAGGAGAAGCTCAAGTGTTTGGCCACAGAGAAAGTGAAATATACCCAGCGCGTTGATTACATCATGCAGCTGCCGGTGCCCATGGAGGCAGCGCTGAACAAAGGTGGGGAGCTGTGATGTCACTGGTGTCTCCCCACCCTTCCGTCCTTTATTTCTGTGCTCAAAGTGGTATGTGCAAGAGCATTGGTCTCCTTTCCACCCCAAGCAAAGCTTACTCTACCGCAACGTTTCCCGAACATGGGTCTCGGATTGCTGGACTACAACTCCCATCATCCCTAGCTACCAGGACCAGTGGTTAGGGATGATGGGAACTGTAGTCCAAAAACAGCTGGAGACCCAAGTTTGAGAAACCCTGCTGTATCATTTCCCTGTGATTTTCATGAGGATAACGGCCAGCCAATTCCCTTTTCCTCGCTCCACTCTGAAACTGGCCGGGCCTTGCTATGAGGTTCTAGTAACACTAAAACCCTGTTCATAGCAGCTGCCTCTGTGTCTCTCCACCTCTGCCCTATCTGTCATCTAGGGTGCATGCACATCATGCACTAAGCATGGATTTAAGGGAGAGGATACTGCAGAGCTTTTCCTGTGGTTTTTGTTGTTATTATTATTAATAAAAATTTTATACCGCCCTTCACCCGAATATCACAGGGCAGTTCGCAGCACAAAAACAAAAATAAGAACACAAAATACTTAATAAAAGCAAAAACAAACCAAGAACTCCCCCGTTACCTTGCCCAGCCAAACAGATGTTGGTTGGGCAATAGAATTAAATACCACCAAGAAATCCAATAAAATCAGCTCAGCTGCAGTCACCCAACTTTTCTGGGTAGAGGTCATCTATTATCATTTATTATTATTTATTGAATACCACCCTATATCCAGAGGTCTCAGGGCAGTTCACAGAATAAAATCAAAATACAAAACCACAAAATACATAATCAAAATAAAAACAACAACACAATAACCCCCCCAAAAAAATCACATTTTAAAAGGGCATAGGATCCTCACAACATTTAAAGTAAGTATTAGGGCAACCAAGGGAGATTTAGTTCCCAATATGAACCAGGATTCAAACTGCAACAAATAATAGATTATGAGTTTCGTCTGGAGTTCGCCAGCAACAGCACAATTTAACACCCTGCACAAGGATTTGTGTCTGGTTGGTAGCTGTTCTAATCCTAATTAAGCAATCAATGGCATTTTAAACTGTTTGTGGGAGGGGGTACTGTTTTCGTTTGTCACGATGGTATGTATTTTTGGAACATACCAGCAAGAATTTTAAGAAAGAAGAAAGATGAAAGATGTTGCCACTGGCATGGCAGCGGACACAGGGAATTATGTAATGGAAATTGCAGCTGGCCAGTCCATTTTCCATGACCTATAGCCAAACCTAATGATAAATCCCTTGTGTGCTTTTTTTTCTTTTTCCTGCAGATGAGTTGCTAGAATATGAAGAAAGAAAGCGGCAGGCCGAGGAGGAGAAGCAGCCGCTGCCCGAACTGGTCCGTGCCAAGGTGCCTTTCAGCTCCTGCCTAGAGGCCTATGGGGCCCCAGAGCAAGTAGATGACTTCTGGAGCACAGCCTTGCAGGCCAAGTCTGTGGCACTCAAGTGAGTTGGGGGAGCAGGGAGGCAGTGCTAGCAACTTCGAAATTCGGGGCATGCAAGGAAATAAACCTTGCTGAGGATTGCGTTTGTGTCAACTTAGTACAGTCGTACCTTGGAAGTCGAACGGAATCCGTTCCGGAAGTCTGTTTGACTTCCCAAACATTCAGAAACCAAACCGCGGCTTCCGATTGGAAGCCGCGTCGGACGTTCGGCTTCCAAAAATAGTTCGCAAACTGGAACACTCGCTTCTGGGTTTGCGGCGTTCGGTATGCAAAACGTTCGAGAACTAAGCCGTTTGAAAACCAAGGTGCGACTGTATTAGTGCCATTGTGGAGTTGTTTCCTGTTGCTGTGAAGCTTTTGTGTCGTTCCAATGATCTTCCCAAGGAACTGGACCCTACCAAATTTCAGACAGGCTCTCTAAAACAGGACCCCTTTTCCCCATGTAGGAAAACACTAAGTGTGTCAGAGGAGCACCAGCTGGGCAGACACCAGGCTCTTGCACAGACAGGCCTGGTTGGCAGACACTGGGCACAGTTTGAAGGCCTGGCTGGAGGCATTAGTAGCTTTGACAAACAATGCATATTATAAGATTTGAGAAACAAAGCTGCACCACTGAACCAGAGCTGATGGGGCCCAGAGAGTGGGACATTGAGCTGAACTGGGAGACCTAGGAGCTAGAAACCTGCATGACACAATTTCCAGTCTTGTTTCTCATCATTGGAAACAAAAGGCATGAGCCTGTTTGCCTCCCCTTGCAGCACCAGTGACCGAGGGATGATGTGCCGTGGGTGCGTAACATTCCCCTTCACCGTATACAGCTTACCTGCATGGGTAGGCAAACTAAGGCCCGGGGGCCGGATCCGGCCCAATCGCCTTCTAAATCCGGCCTGTGGACGGTCCGGGAATCAGCATGTTTTTACATGAGTAGAATGTGTGCTTTTATTTAAAATGCATCTCTGGGTTATTTGTGGGGCATAGCAATTCGTTCATTATTTCCCCCCAAAAAAATATAGTCCAGCCCCCCACAAGGTCTGAGGGACAGTGGTGAAAATGTTGAAAGTGGCTGAAAATGCTTGCTGACCCCTGGCTAGATCTTAAAGGTAAAGGGTAAAGGGACCCCTGAACATTAGGTCCAGTCGTGACCGACTCTGGGGTTGTGGCGCTCATCTCGCTTTATTGGCCGAGGGAGCCGGCGTACAGCTTCCAGGTCATGTGGCCAGCATGACTAAGCTGCTTCTGGCGAACCAGAGCAGCACACGAAAACATCGTTTACCTTCCCGCCAGAGCGGTACCTATTTATCTACTTGCACTTTGACATGCTTTGGAACTGCTAGGTTGGCAGGAGCAGGGACCGAGCAATGGGAACTCACCCCGTCGCGGGGATTCGAACCGCCGACTTTTGTTTGGCAAGTCCTAGGCTCTGTGGTTTAACCCACAGCACCACCTGCATCCCGGCTAGATCTTACATAGGAGATATTCCCCTCACCTGCAGATCTTCCCAGAGTTGGGTCTGCTGTTCTCCCACTGCCCACAGGATTTGTGAAGAAAACAAAAACCTGGGCTGTTGCTCCCTCTCAGTTTGTGCACAGATTGTGGCTGATGCTATGGCAGCTGGGAAAGTGAGAGGGGCTCTTTACTGCCTTGCCTTAGTCAAGTAATTACCCAGAACGGTGCACCCTGCACAGCTTCCTGACTAGGAGGGAATAGCTCAAATCATATTTGGATATCCCTTGCATCCAAAGTTAACTCCAGCCCCTTGGCAAATTCCCTACCTGGGAATAATTTGAGCTGAACAACATCAGCCTCCTTAGCCAGAGAAGTGCTTGCAATCACACAGGTGCAGCTGCCTGCGAAGGATACCTGCTTCATCCTGTTTCCCCTCAGTCCATTTCCTCCTCATTTTGCTGGCTAGTGGATGGGAAAATCTACTGGGTTCTTCCATTTGGGAGGCTGCCAAGTGCCATGGCCTGATGTTCTGCCAGCATGTCTCCCTTGTCTACAACCAGAAACTGCCCATCTGCTATTCATTGTGATTTGTGACAATGAATGGACTGATTCAGTCAGTATACGAGAGAGAGAGAGAGAGAGAGAGAGAGAGAGAACATCCTTCTCTCTCTCTCTCTCTCTCTCTCTCTCTCTCTCTCACACACACACACACACACACACACACACACACTGTGCATAATTGCTCACTCACTAAAACACACTTGGATTCTGAGCAAGCTTTGAATGAATAAAGGTAAAAGAAACACATGCCAGGCACAGGGAGGAGACTGATTAGCTACAATCTGCAAATCCATATCACAGAGGAACGGGATCTGGGTGGGACAACTTCTTCTTTGGCGATCACTCGTAGTCGAGTAAGATTGTCTTCCATAAACACGGTTTTAACAGTGAGTCTGTAAGTGACTGTGGAGGCCAATTCTGGATCCACACATCCTTCCACAGTGGGGACACTGGTTTCCGGGTGTGAGTTGATCACAGTGTGGATTTGCCAAGCGTGCCTTCCTCTTAGCACGTTTCTCCCTTGCATCCTGAGTTTGAGTGTCTTCAAAGCCCATGACACCTTTGATAAAGGCTGTTCTCCAACTGGAGCGCTCACAGGCCAGTGTTTCCCAGTTGTCAGTGTTTATATATTATTATTTTTTGTAAAATATTTTATTGCAATTTTTTAACAAAAGAAAATCACCAAACATATGAAACACCATCACCACTAAATAACAAAGAAAGAAGACATAGATAGACAAAGATATAGAACATAAAGTATAACAAAGAAAAAAAGAAGAAATCACCTTTCATACATTTTCCCATAACTATCTGGACTTCATCACGTCTCCCTTTCCTGCGTTCTCCGTAAAAAAAATTATAAACCACAATTTATTACCTTATTTCAGTTCTTATGTTCTAGTTCTCATACATTATGCCTCTAATTTTAAATGTTTCCATCAAATGTTTAACTGCTTAGTTTAGGCATAACATTACTTCAAATCTCATCTTTATCATTCCACTTATTCTCATATATTTGTCATCTAGGCTGCTGATGCCATATTATTTCCTTTCATGCACTTTCTTAACATTCATACAATTTATAAAGTTTTTGTAAATAGTCTTTAAACTTCTTCCAGTCCTCTTCCACCGCCTCTTTTCCCAGGTCTCGAATTCTGCCAGTCATCTCGGCCAGCTCCATGTAGTCTATCAGTTGCGTTTGCCATTCTTCCAGTGTGGGCAAATCTTGTGTCTTTCAATATTTTGCAATAAGTATTCTTGCTGCTGTTGTTGCATACTCCAGTTGTCAGTGTTTATAATACATTTTTTTTTTTAGATTTGCCTTGAGAGAGTCTTTAAACCTCTTTTGTTGACCACCGGCATTACACTTTCCATTTTTAAGTTCAGGATAGAGTAGCTGTTTTGGAAGATGATAATCAGGCATCCGCACAACATGATCAGTCCAGCGAAGTGTATGGAATAGGACTGAAAGTTTTAAAGGAACTGATAAGCTACAGCTGTATTTTGCACAGAAACCTACAAACCTTTCTCCAATTCAGAAACTACCAGCACAGGCAAAGGTCTTTTTTTGTCCTTCCACCTGTGGAAGGAAGACCTTTCACATTGTTGGACATCTTCAGCTCTAAGGTGTACAGTTGCCCCTTAGGAACTCATTTGTTTGTTCTGCTAGCCTCGTGACACTGGTGGCTTCCATTTTTCGGTTTTGTTTGGTATGAAACAACGTGCATCCTTAGTAGAAGCAAGTTAAGCAATTGTGTGCACGGTCCCTGCAGAAAGTGGGAAGCTTGCAAGAATCTAAGAAACTGTAAGCTTGCAACTGCTGCTCTATGTAAGAGTCTATATTGAGGAGTCTCCCTTCTCTGTTGGCTGGGTGTTGCTTAACTTTTGAAATGGGATGCTTCACTAGCTCTTCCTCTCATTTTTTAGGACAACCCGGTTTGCATCTTTCCCAGATTATCTCGTGATCCAGATCAAGAAGTTCACTTTTGGCCTAGACTGGGTGCCCAAAAAACTCGGTAAGAGGGCTATTCTTGGAGGTTTTTTGTACATTTTGTGTTTTCGTCTTGTATTTTTATGCTGTGAACCGCCCTGAGATCTACGGATGAAAGGTGGTGTTAAAATGTAATAAATAAATAAATAAATAAAATGTTGAGAAATCACGGGTTGTCCAGGGTTGGGAGTGACGCCTCATAATTCCAGCATGGCAACTCTTGTCGCTGCACCAGATATTCCGTCCTAGTTGACAAGTGTAATGACAATACTTAGCAAAGATATATGGCTCAGCTCTCCGGTGATCCTTAAAATACCCTTGTGAGGTAGGCCACTATTATCTGCAATTGTAGATATGGGGGAATGAAGGGGGGTGCACCACAGGGTGTTAGGTTGCTTAAAACTACCTGGTAGGTTAATAATAATAGAAATTTATTATTTATATGCCGCCCATCTGGCTGGGTTTCCCCAGCCACTCTGGGTGACTCCCAACAAAATATTAAAAACACGATAAAACATCAAAAATTAAAAACGTCCCTAAAAGGGTTGCCTTCAGATGTCTTCTAAAAGTCAGATAGTTGTTTATTTCCTTGACATCTGATGGGAGGGCATTCGACAGGGTTGGTGCCGCTACCGAGAAGGCCCTCTGCCTGGTTCCCTGTAACCTGGCTTCTTGTGCGAAGGAACCGCCAGAAGGCCCTCAGAGCTGGACCTCAGTGTCCGGGCTGAACTATGGGGGTGGAGATGCTCCTTCAGGTATACTGGGCCAAGCCCGTTTAGGGCTTTAAAGGTCAGCACTAACACTTTGAATTGTGCTCAGAAACATACTGGGAGCCAATGTAGGTCTTTCAAGACCGGTGTTATATGATCTCGGCGGCCACTCCCAGTTGCCAGTCTAGGTGCCGTATTCTGGATTAGTTGTAGTTTCCAGGTCACCTTCAAAGGTAGCCCCACGTAGAGTGCATTGCAGTAGTCCAAGCGGGAGATAACTAGAGCATGCACCACTCCGGCGAGACAGTCCACGGGCAGGTAGGGTCTCAGCCTGCGTACCAGATGGAGCTGGCAGACAGCTATCCTGGACACAGAATTAACCTGCGCCTCCATGGACAGCTGTGAGTCCAGAATGACTCCCAGGCTGTGCATCTGGTCCTTCAAGGGCACAGTTACCCCATTCAGGACAAGAGAGCCCTTCACACCTGCCCTCCCCCTGTCCCCCCGAAACAGTACTTCTGTTTTGTCAGGATTCAACCTCAATATTTTAGCCACCGTCTATTCTCCAGCCGCCTCCAGACACTCACACAAGTTTGTGGCTGTGGACTTCCTGGTTCATGGTCTCTGCCACTACGCAACATCTATTCTTAGGAGCCTCTCCTTATCAGTGGCCTCGTTCTGTTAGCACGTCCATAGATTGTGGCGTTTTCTTTCATTTTTTACGCTAGCCTTCTTTGTTTAGCCAGTTTACCTTCGACGCAATCCCTGACCTGATCCCCATTGTGCTGCTTGCGTTGACAGATGTCTCCATCGAAATGCCAGATGAGCTGGACATCTCTGCGCTCCAGGGGACGGGACTGCAGCCTGAGGAGGAGGAGATGCCTGACATAGCGCCTCCGCTGGTGACGCCAGATGAGCCCAAAGGTAGCCTGGGTTTCTATGGCAACGAGGACGACGACTCCTTCTGCTCCCCTCACTTCTCCTCTCCGACATGTTAGTGACTCTTCTCCTTTCCTCTCTTCCTTGAGTCTCTCACTCACTCAGTCCCCCCTCCCTCTCTCTCCTTGTGTCCTGTCACCTGTGTCAGTGCCTTTCCTTCTCCTTGCTCAGTCTGTCTTCCTGTCAGCTCTTCTGTCGAATTGCTGGCTGCCTGACTCTGCACCACCTTACACTACATCTCAGGATCCACTATTGAATCATGGGGGCTTCAGGGATGGAATTGTAAAGTCTGGATCTTACAGGGTGTGTTTCTAGAGAATCACCCGTCCCCTTTCTTTTCTTTTTTTAGCCAGAGGCAATCACTGTTGAAGATTCATTTCCCGTGTCTGCAGTCATGGGATTGTTGTCTGTCACATGACTCTGTATGTTTTCATTCCACAGAGTGGGAAGTGACGGAGACAGGATGTTTGTGTTACTGTGTGCCGTGAAGTGGGACTATTGTCCTTCGTTCTTTCTCTTTGCTGTCTGATGCCAGAGAGAGAGGGAGCCATGTTGCAGTGCTCCGTGTGTGTGTTTATGTAAATAAAGTAGATTAGCCAAAATGCTGAGCTACTGAGTTCTGTTACGCAAACTGTGAAATACTCTGCGTATCCATAAGTGTGCTGATGTTTCTTGGAATCAGTCGCTGTGATGTTTGGACTGAAGAAAGCTTTTGAAGCTCCCAAACGATTGACCAGGAGGGAGAGAACATGCCAGTCGGGCATGTGTCTCTGCCAGGGTCCTACTCAAGAGTAGGGGATCCTAACAACCACTCTCAAATCCTGTCTCTGAGGCACGTCTGTTTAAGAGCTGTCTTCTCCTGTCACATCTTTTCCCCCATCTAATGAGACCTGTGGTGCCCTGGAGGTTGCCGAACCCTTCCTTAACTGAGACCTTTAATCCCACCATGAAATCAGCAGAGTGAAATGTTATGGCAATGGATGGGGCATAGTGCACCTTCGGGCCTCGTTCAGAAGGGGTATTCCAGAGAGACAACCCTCTGCGATCCTTTGCAAAGTCTGTTTCTTGTCAAAGGGCACTTGCCCATGCTCTGCTCATAGTCACATGCAGCATGTACAGTGGTGCCCCGCAAGACGAATGCCTCGCAAGACGGAAAACCCGCAAGACGAAAGGGTTTTCCGTTTTGGAGGCGCTTCGCAAGACGAATTTCCCTCTGGGCTTGCTTCGCAAGAAGAAAGCCCATAGGGAAATCTCCGGGGACCTCTTTTAAATGCTGGCGGTGGGGAGCAAAGCCTTTTCCCCCCTCCGGCCTTCAGAAGAGGTCCAGGAAGGCCGGCGGGGGCCGAAAGGCTTTGCTCCCTACCACCAGCATTTTAAAAGCGGTCCGGGATAGCAGGGAAGTGCTTCCCGCTATCCCGGACAGCTTTTGAAGGCAGGTGGGGGGGGGAGCAAAGACTTTTGCCCCCCGCCGGCCTTCAGAAGAGGTCCTGGACCTCTTCTGAAGGCCGGCAGGGGGCAAAAGTCTTTGCTCCCCCCTGCATGCCTTCCCGGGGGCTTTTAAATCGCCCCGAGACAGCGGAGAAGTCCTCCGCTGTCCCGGGTTTTTTTAAAATGCTGGGGGTGGGAAGAAAAGCCCTTGTTCCCCCCCCCCCCCAGCCTTCAGAAGAGGTCGGGGGACAGACTGTCCCCGGACCTGGTCTGAAGGCGGTTTCCATAGGAACGCATTGATTGATTTTCAATGCATTCCTATGGGAAACCGTGCTTCGCAAGACGAAAAACTCGCAAGAAGAAAAAACTTGCGGAACGAATTAATTTCGTCTTGCGAGGCACCACTGTACATTTCCTTTAGAGAAGACCTGTGCAGCTGTGGCCCACCAAACTGAACACAGCCCACCAGCTAGAAAGTGTAGCTTGCCAGCAGCTTGACAAGCCTCCCAGTCGTCATAATTCCTCTGGCTCTCTCAGAAGTCAGTGGCGAAAAGCTCCACTATGTTCTGCCTGAATCTCCCACCTGAAGGTAGGGCAGCAACCAAAGTCTCCACTGACTTCTCTCAGGATCAGGTTTGTGAAATCTGAAAGAAACCGTAGTATGTCAAGGGCGAAACCGACCTAGTAGGATGTTCCCCATCTCCTGTTCCTTAAATACTTTTGTCGGGATGGTGTTGTTTTGGCAACGGCGAGAACAGGAGACTGTTGGAGCTGCTTGCTAGCAGGCTACCATATAATAATAATAATAATAATAATAATAATAATAATAATCTTATTTATATGTCACCCATCTGACTGGGTCGCCCCAGCCCCTCTGGGCAGCATGTGGGTTTGGTGAGCCACCAGTTGCACAGCCCTGTGAGGAAGGTATGGATGGGAATAGGGCTTGGTCTGTCTTTTAAAAAAAAATGATTTGGGGGGGGGGGGGACATACCTCACATCAACCAAAAAGGAAGAAGACGAAGAAAAGAGAGGTGTCACAATGCATATAGAATTGTCCCCCTAGTTACTATGAACCCATATTGTTCAACAATAGTATTGTATTCATTACAAAGCATGGTGTTGTAAATCATGGTCATTGTTTGCCATCTCATCCCAGGCTTGGTCTGTCTTTGACTCCTCTTTAAGAAATGTGCGCGGAGCTGGGGAGGTGGCTATGCCTCTCCTAGCAGCTGCTTGTTGCCGGTGCAGGAGTGGCCATTTCCACAGACCGCTGGATACAGGCATGGCCTTGGCGAAGGCGCATAGTGTGTGCGAGAGAGAAAACCTGCAGAGCGGAAGGCTGGGGCCTGATCCCGCAAAAGGCTTGGCCAGAAGTGGTGCTTTCTGGGGAGCTCTAACCCTTTCCCCTCCCATTGCAGCCCCTATGTTGGATGAGTCTGTGATTACTCAACTGGTGGAGATGGGCTTTCCGACGGACGCCTGCCGCAAAGCTGTGTATTACACTGGGAACAGTGGGGCTGAGGCGGCGATGAACTGGGTCATGTCCCACATGGATGATCCAGGTACGTCAGCCACGTGGGTCCCTGTTCTCAGGGCATTAAACTTTTCCTCCTGCTGGGATTAGCACATGTTGGGCGGGAAAACTCCATGGCTCCCACCTTTTCCCTCTTTTTCTCTAGATTTTGCAAATCCTCTGGTTCTTCCTGGATCCAGTGGACCAGGTTCCACCATCGCTTGTCCAGATCCTCCATCAGAAGACAGCGTGGCCACCATCGTCTCCATGGGCTTTTCCCGGGATCAGGCCATGAAAGCGCTCAGAGCTACGGTGGGTCGAGGGTGAAAGATGAGCAGAACGTTCCTCCTCTTCTGCTTCTCCTCTGCAGCATTGCGCCTGGAGCTGTACCCTTTGGGGATGGGGGGGAGAATTAGGTGGGCTCCTAGCTTGACTGTTTGCAATCCTCTCCTCCGCAGAATAACAGCCTCGAGCGGGCTGTGGACTGGATCTTCAGCCATATTGACGACCTGGACGCAGAAGCTGCCATGGACATTTCGGAGGGGCGTTCGGCGGCCGAATCCATATCTGAATCTGTCCCTGTAGGGCCAAAAGTGCGTGATGGATCTGGAAGTGAGTCTGCAACCCTGGGGGAGTTTTGACTTTCGAGGGTTGAGTAGTTTTGGTACCCTAGCGCTTTAGAACATCGTGGTCCGTACTGTGGTTGCCTAGATCTGTGCCTCACCCATCGGTCTTCATCCCAAGCCCTGAAGCCCTTATTTATTTCTCCCCACCCCACTCCAAGCTTGGCACCAAATTGACCTAGAGAATTTGCTCCCATATGATACGGTGATAGCTGCTGTCTTAGGTGGCTTTAAAACCAGGATTGGACAAGTCATGGCGGCTGGGGCTATAAAAGGCTCCTAGGCATATTGGAGAAGGTACCTGTGAATTCCTTATGCCAGCCAGCAAACAATGCAGGAAGGGTTATTGCCGTTGTTTCCTGGAAATAACTGGGTGGTTATGGGTGGCAACTAGATGGGCACTGGCCAGGTCCAGAAAGGCTCTTCGATTGACTTTATCTGAACCAGTCTTGTGTCCTCTGGCACCTTCTTTAAGGGGACGGGAGTGTCTGAAGACAGACTTGGTGCCGTTCCAGATTATCACACGCACACAAATGCACATGCCATGGCCTGCTTCTCATCTGTACATGTCAATGAGGCTGTTCTTCAGGACAGCTCATCCAGTCTCATAATGTACCAGATCCTGCATTGATTCCTGCATTGCAGAGGGTTGGACTAGATGACCCTCGGGGTCCCTTCCAGCTCTTCAGTTCTACAATTCTACTATCCTCTGGCGGTTTGAGGGAGAGCTATGCAGAGAGGGTAGCAAGCATGCTTGACTCCTTCCTTTCGCTCTTTCAGAATACCAGCTTTTTGCCTTCATCAGCCACATGGGCACATCCACTATGTGTGGCCATTACGTCTGTCATATCAAGAAGGATAGCAGGTAAGGGGGAAACAAAGTACCCTTTGAGAGAGTTGGGGGGCGGGGCGGGGTGAACAAGGATGGATTCTGAAGGCAGCCAGCCAACTAGATTTGTATTACTTACAATCTAACCCTCAAAATTAAACAAGGCAGTCCAAGCGGAAGTTAAAGGTAAAGGTACCCCTGCCCGTACGGGCCAGTCTTGACAGACTCTAGGGTTGTGTGCCCATCTCACTCAAGAGGCCGGGGGCCAGCGCTGTCCGGAGACACTTCCGGGTCACGTGGCCAGCGTGACATTGCTGCTCTGGCGAGCCAGAGCCGCACACGGAAACGTCGTTTACCTTCCCGCTAGTAAGCGGTCCCTATTTATCTACTTGCACCCGGAGGTGCTTTCAAACTGCTAGGTTGGCAGGCGCTGGGACCGAGCAACGGGAGCGCACCCCGCCACGGGGATTCGAACCGCCGACCTTTCGATCGGCAAGCCCTAGGCACTGAGGCTTTTACCCACAGCGCCACCCGCGTCCCTAAGCGGAAGTTAGAAACATGAATTTTCAGCAAGTTTGCAGTTTTTTGCTCCCGGTGCATATGTAAGCTACCCTGTAGGCCAGTGTTTCCCAACCGGTGTTCCGCGGCACACTACTGTGCCGTGAGACATCGGCTGGTGTGCCGTGGGAGGGAGGCGGGCGAGTCGGGCGGCGAGACGCGGGGCGGCGGCGGCGAGCAGCGGCTGCCCAGCGCGGGGCTCTCGCCGTCTGCCTGCCTGGCTGCCTGCCTGACGCGCAAACCCCCGGCGCAGGCGCCCCGCTTGTTGACACGGGAGGGGAGGGGGGAGAGGAAACGCTGCTGGTGTCGCTGCTCCTCGGCGGCGGCTCCTCCTCTCAGCCCGCCCTGCCTATATTTGCACCAATCCCCGCCCACTAAAGCATTCGCGCCTCCCAATGGGAAGCCTTGCCGGGCGGCGGGTGCTGCTGCCTGAGAGTTCTGAAGCCAAGCCCACTTTCCCAGAGACTGGCGGTTCTGAGGGATCCAGGGCAGGGCCGGCGCGCGCGCGCTTCTTGCTGCCCGGGCGCTTGCTCTAATCCCGCCTTCCCTGGGAGGGAGGGATGGCGGTGGCCGCGAGCGTCCGGGGTGGGGCGCGCGCTGGCTCTCCCTGGCGGCCCCCGTGCCTGGCGTTCTATCAGTGCGCCTCCTCTCTCTTTCCCCACCCATCCTCCACGTGCTGCGCTCTAACCCGGAGTTAGAAGCAAATTAGAACACGCCCCCCGTGTGTGGTGTGTTTTTTGTGCTGCTCCTCTTTTTTTAGGGCTTTTTGGCGGCTTTTGGGACGGCGTCGAGGGGTGGCCGCCTCAGCTGCCGCCGTCCCTCAGTCCCTCGCTCTGCTGCCTCCTCCCACCCCGGCAAGGGGGAGGGAAAAAACTTTCACTTTTGTGCGTCCCTCCCGGCGTGACGCTGCGCGCTGACGTCACGGGGCGGGGCTTTAATGGTGGTGTGCCGCGAGATTTTTTTCCGGTAAACAGGTGTGCCGTTGCCCAAAAACGTTTGGGAAACACTGCTGTAGGCAACTTATTTTAATCGGTCAAGCCCCGTAGAGGGAAACCACTAAGCCACAAGTACAATCCCTTGGTCTGCAGTGAAATATGTCTTTGAATTTTGTAGATAGGAAGAAGCCCTGTACAGTGGTACCTTGGTTTACAACCATAATCCGTTCCGGAGGTCCGTTTGTAAACCAAAACAGGTTGTAACCCAAGGCACACTTTTGCCAATGGGGCCTCTAAAAAAAATTTGTTCGTAATCAAAAAATAATGGGTTGTAATCCAAAAAAAAGGTTGCAAACCGGGACATGCACTTCCGGGTTTGACGTGTTTGTAATCCAAGACGTATGCAAAGGAAGGTACCACTGTAACTGCCTTGATTGGCCATTGCAGAAGGGCAGCTTGGCTACTGAAAGAGCCCGTATGCTGAGCTATGTGTGCTTTTTAAACAAAATTCTGCCCCAAAGCAATCCCAAGCCTGTAATGCCCATTACGCAAAGTGGCATTTTAGAGGGGGGAAATAATAATTGTGCCCTATTGATACATTGTTTCACTTATATTTGGGAGTGGGGGGTGTAATAGCTACGTTGAATATATTATTATCTCACCTCTCTGGCTGCTGAGATTTAAGCAGGCATTTGATCTGTTCCCTTCTAAGCGTTCTTTGCCACCATAACGACTAGAAACTTGATTTCCTTTCATAAAAGGAAAAGAAATAATTTCAATAAACCCCTCTTCTCCCCGCCCCACTCCAGATGGGTGATCTACAACGACCAGAAAGTCTGCGCCTCTGAAAAGCCTCCCAAGGATCTTGGCTACATCTACTTCTACCAGCGAATCTCCAGCTAGGACCCTCTCCTGCCACATGTGGAGCAGGAGCCAGGCGATGGCAGGAGGAGGGGAAATGGCAGCGATGAATGCAACGAAGAGGGCCAACTCTCAACCCCTATGTGTCTGTGTGCCACGGCTGCAGCCCCAGGAGCAGTATCCCTCCTGGAGGAAGCTGGAGTTTGCTGCCCCTCTGGACACTGGTGGGCGGGGGTGGGGGTGGGTTTGAACCTCTGTGTAAGAGCAGGAAGGGGGGAAATATATATCTCACTGAACCCAGGCACCCAGGGGACATCTGTGCACATGTTTCCTCTTGATGTAACTATAACACGCTTGGACAATTTAGAAAGGGGTGGGGACAGGAGGGAGCACTTGGGTTACGTGTGGCTTTCTGTACCATATAGGGCGGCTTCCCCCCCCTCACCCCCCCCCCGGGAATTGTGCTGTGGGAAACCTGGGCCGTAAAGTTAGCACCAGTTCTTCATGTGCCCCTTATATGCCAAAACACAAAGGATCAAATAAAAACCTTGTACCCCCCTTCCAGCAATTGGGTCTTGTTCATAGTCTTCATTTTTTATTATGGGCTGATCTGCGTTGGTTGGTCACAGCAAATGGTGTTTCAGTCCATGAACAGGCCTTATGCCCTGGATCTGATGTAACAAAATACCGTATTTTTTGCTCTATAAGACTCACTTTTTCCCTCCTAAAAGGTAAGGGGAAATGTGTGTGCGTCTTATGGAGCGAATGCAGGCTGTGCAGCTATCCCAGAAGCCAGAACAGCAAGAGGGATGCTGCTTTCACTGCACAGCGATCCCTCTTGCTATTCTGGCTTCTGAGATTCAGAATATTTTTGTTCTTGTTTTCCTCCTCCAAAAACTAGGTGCGTCTTGTGGTCTGGTGCGTCTTATAGAGCGGAAAATACGGTACATCTTTTTTTCTTTTGGAGGGGGTATTAATGGAGATGAGCATGTCTTCTACTTCTAGGAAAAACTCA
Organism: Podarcis muralis; assembly: GCF_964188315.1. Taxonomy (NCBI): domain Eukaryota; kingdom Metazoa; phylum Chordata; class Lepidosauria; order Squamata; family Lacertidae; genus Podarcis; species Podarcis muralis. The sequence goes on along the minus strand of NC_135671.1, from coordinate 3,372,130 downwards.
CCAAAATCTACTCCCATTTTCTAGTAGCTTTTCCTTGTTTTTCTGCTTACTCTGTGAGCCATTCAATTAATTCATAAGAGTGAAAGCAGACCGGGCATCCTCCAAATTTGGGGTCAAATTTGCCCACGGGGTTGGTTTCCTACTCACATGGCTTTCTGTGCCTTCTGCATTTGCTACGCCAGGCCTCTGCCTCCCTCATGTGGGCCAGGACAGAATCATAAGGTGCAGTTCATTTTCCCTTCTGCTACTAGGACTGGAAAATATCTGGTTTTCAACATTGCAATATATCACCAGCAAAACATAGTGATATATTGATATATCACAATGTCTGAAATAAGGATGGAGCTACATAGAGGCATTGGCTGGCTTCACTGTTTTTCCTACATTGTGATTTTTGCATAACACACACACAACACACACACCATGATTTGTGATATATTGCCAGGTCAAAAATTATGAAACCAATATCACAATATGGATTTCAAACCGGTTTTGGACAATATATTGGATCTATCGGCCACCCTACCCAAAAAGTTTTGGCACCTGAGGCAGCCCCCCAAATGGTAGCCCCATTCCCTGTCAGTGAAGAAGGTACCGAGGGAAGATCGGCATCAGAAACAAGGTGTGTGGGGAGGTGGAAATTGGCATTGAAATCTGCTGCCTTACTGGATCCTGCCACCTGAGGCTGTTGTCTCGCCTTGCCTCTCAGGTGGGCCGGCCCTGCCTGCTACGCTAAAGGAGTATTATACGAGAGAGACTTCTGCCTGGTCACGCTTGTTCATTTTGGGCTTGTGTTACAAAATCACATTTTACTTTTAGGCACAGTCACAAGTTAGAATGATGCCCACTGTATTCAACAGAACTTACACTGTAAAGGTAAAGGGACCCCTGACCATTAGGTCCAGTCGTGACCGACTCTGGGGTTGCGGCGCTCATCTCGCTTTATTGGCCGAGGGAGCCAGCGTTTGTCCGCAGACAGTTTCCGGGTCATGTGGCCAGCATGACTAAGCCGCTTCTGGCGAACCAGAGCAGCGCACGGAAATGCCGTTTACCTTCCCGCTGGAGGGGTACCTATTTATCTACTTGCACCTTGTGCTTTCGAACTGCTAGGTTGGCAGGAGCTGGGACCAAACAACAGGAGCTCACCCCGTCACGGGGATTCGAACTGCCGACCTTCCAATCAGCAGGTCCTAGGCTCTGTGGTTTAACCCACAGCGCCACCTGCGTCCCAACTTACACTGTAGTGAGTAACAAAATGAATCTCAGTAGGGACAAAGTGATGGTTCTGCTATCTATTGCTGTCATGCAGGCCTTGTATCTAAAGTGCTCATCACTTGTTTCCAGGGCCTTGTTCCCTATAGAGTTGTATGAGCTGGTGGATCAATACAGCTGCAGAGGAGAAACTGCCCTGTGGGGTGGGGGTCATGTCTCTGTAGTGGCATACAGAGGCCCTCCCCTACAGTATTTCCTGTGGCATCCCATTGGCTGGTTCTTTTAGTTCAGGCATATTATGACAGCTATTTTCTCAGTGTGAAAGGCGGAGGTTTGAAAGGACATCCTACTCTTAAATAGTTTTAAGTACAGTGGTACCTCGGGTTACATACACTTCAGGTTACAGACCTGAACCCAGAAATAGTACCTTGGATTAAGAACTTTGCTTCAGGATGAGAACAGAAATCGTGCTCCGCCGGCACGGCGGCAGCAGGAGGCCCCAATAGCTAAAGTGGTGCTTCAGGTTAAGTACGGACCTCCGGAATGAATTAAGTACTTAACCCGAGGTACCACTGTACTAAATTTCAGGTGTCTGACTAGCAAAACGGGGGTTGCAGTTGGGGAGGCTTTCCCTTTACTTCTATAATAAATGCTGTATTGTGATTATAAATAGGCCCCATGCATAAAACAAAATAGATTCCTCCTTATAGCGCAGATAAATGCAGGAGCTAATGCCACATGAATTTTCTAAATGTTTATTCTCTCCTAAATGAAATTCTGCACCAATGCAATAGAAACTCAATCCCAGAAAAAGCTGCAATTATGCAAACACAGCACATTTCTTCCATTCTTTTTAGTTCCCGCAACTTCTATGCTGTTCTGCATCATCTCTTCTGCCTCTGGCCTGCAAAACCAGGGGTGGTGAGCTATGCAGGAGTGGGAACACTTTCCAATCACTGGAAATTCATGCAGTCAGATAACCTTCTGAGGTTTCAGCAGGCATTGCAAATGCTTTCAGTCAGATGTTCACAGACATAAGCTCTATAAACGTGCTGTCCCACAACTGATGTGCTTTACTATGCTTCTAAAGCTACTCAGACTTACAGAGAAATAGTGTGGGCTGATCACCAAACTACTTTAACTGTGAAACCTGAATCCCTTTCTAAATGTTAAGGTATTTGCCAACTCATTGGTAGAACGGGCCCTATTATGCAACACCAGGCATTTCCCCATGTTTATGTTGGTGATGGGGATATTTGGGGAGAGTGCTGATCTGATCTGGAAAGGTTTTCCTTGTGGAAATGGTGTAGCTAGAATTGCAGGCTGTATGGAATGTTTTCATGACTCTACACAGGGCAAGTGGGTCTTTATTGTGTTCCACATGTTGAGCAGGTGGGTGAAAGCTGCTCTTTTTAGTCCAGGTTCTTCTTTTTCAAGGCTGCCCTGAGCTGAGATCAAAGTATGAAACAGTTGATGTGCTGGGCCCTGTTCCACAAATTGCCACACACGGGAAGAGAGCCTTCTAGAAGCCACTGTTTTATGTAAGACATTAAAACAACACATTGTGCTGCTGGGCATTATCTTAGCAGTACAGAAGAAGGGGCAAATTACAGAAAGCTGGAGTTGAGGAAAAGGGGTGTTGACTGCTGGTTGGCAAAGGTGAACAGATTCAAATAAACCCTTACTAACTTACCAATCAGGGACACGGGTGGCGCTGTTTAAACCACAGAGCCTAGGGCTTGCCGAACAGAAGGTCGGCGGTTTGAATCCCCGCGACGGGGTGATCTCCCGTTTCTCGGTGCCTGCTCCTGCCAACCTAGCAGCTCGAAAGCACGTCAAAGTGCAAGTAGATAAATAGGTACCACTCCGGCGGGAAGGTAAACGGCATTTCCATGCACTGCTCTGGTTCGCCAGAATTGGCTTAGTCATGCTGGCCACATGACCCGGAAGCTCCCTCGGCCAATAAAGCGAGATGAGCGCCGCAACCCCAGAGTCGGTCACGACTGGACCTAATGGTCAGGGGTCCCTTTAACTTTAACTTACCAATCAATGCAGATCAGGCTTTCGTAGGCTGCTGTAATGCATATTTTAAACAAGTAACAGAACTCATCTGTGCATTTCAATTACACATGTTGCTTGCAGAGTTGCTTAGAAAAAGAAAATGTTTTGCTAAACTAAAAGAGAAGCAGGGGGAGGGAGGTATTTTGCAGAATTACACATCTCCTGGTCCATCCTGGCTCCTTTCCAGAGGACCACACCTTACCTGTGAAGTCAGACTGTTGGTACACCTGGCTGAGTAATGCCCACTGATAACAGCTCTGCTGGGAGAGAGAGAGAGAGAGAGAGAGAGAGAGAGAGAGAGAGAGAGAGAGAGAGAGAGAGATCTTTCCTAGGCCTGCCTGGAATTTGGACCTGGGACTTTATATTAAAGTATGTATTTTTTACCACTGAGCTACTGCCACCATTCCAAACATAATTCAGATCAGCTTCAGCTAACTTATTTTTAAACCAGCGCTTCCCTGCACTCAGCTTTCACCTGTGGCTCCTAGAAGGTATCAGCATGTGACAGTGGTCACACCTTTGAATGGCTGGCTAAACCAGGTGAGGGGAACTGATGGGACTCAAACCTTACGTGCATTAGCGGCTTATTCTGCATGCAAAGGCAGACTGGAAGATTGAGCAGACCAGACCAATAAGTGGGTCCAATGGTCAAGAAGGCAGTTTCTGCACATACTGTAAAGGGAAGTGATGGTCAAGTGGGGTTCGTCTACCTGGGAAGGTAGCCCACCTAGAAGAAGGAAAACTCTGATCCTAAACACCTGTTGCCTTGGGAGGAGAAATGGCTAAGGAGTAAACCCTACACAAATCCAGAGATGATACCACGTATTCCCTGTGGACCCCATCAGTGAGCCCGAGAGGGGGGTCTTCTCCTCTGGGCAGCCCAGGACCTCCATACACACTGCCCAGGCTTGTGTCCCAGGAAGGTCACTTTGGTGCCCTTAACACAGCAAAAGCAATGCAGGAGGCAGCAGTTACGAGTTATGGCTCTTTGGAGCCACAGCAGGCACTGTGATTCTCCAACGGTTTGACTTCACCCTCAGAGGCACACTCCATTGTTTCTTGAGACTGATGGGTGCCTACTGCAACTTCCAATCGTTCATGGAGATGTGGTTTCATTGTAAATATTAGAGAAATAGGAGCCAACTCTAGGACCTGAGGTCTCTTCGCTCCCCCCTCCCCAATAAAATATTTGAGGGGACTGCCCTCCATGGGTGTAGCCAAGGGGGGCAAGGAAGGGCAGCTGCCCCCCGTCAATAAAAATACTTAACTGCAGTTCTTCCCCTCCAACATAAAGTCTGCCCTCCTAACAAAAATTCTGGCTACACCTATTGCTCCCCCCTCAAATTAATGGAGGGACGCGGGTGGTGCTGTGGTCTAAACCACAGAGCCTAGGGCTTGCCGATCAGAAGGTTGGCAGTTCGAATCCCCGCGACGGGGTGAGCTCCCGTTGCTCAGTCCCTGCTCCTGCCAACCTAGCAGTTTGAAAGCATGTCAAAGTGCAAGTAGATAAATAGGTACTGCTCCGGCGGGAAGGTAAACAGCATTTCTGTGCGCTGCTCTGGTTTGCCAGAAGCGGCTTAGTCATGCTGGCCACATGACCCGGAAGCTGTACGCCGGCTCCCTTGGCCAATAAAGTGAGATGAGCGCCGCAACCCCAGAGTCGGCCACGACTGGACCTAATGGTCAGGGATTCAAGTTAATGGGCATTGCCATTCAAATGCTGTTGTGTTTGGCAAGTCTTCCCTGCACCCCCCCCCTTTCATACTTTATTCAGTTTGGCACCCCTGATTACAGAAGACACAGAGGCACTTTTAGAAACGTGAAGTGCATTTGATAAGTCTCCCTGCTTCTTACATCACCGCCGGCAAAGCAATGCCAGCCAGCCAGCCAGCCAGCCAGCGCGCACGCGCCTCCTCCCCGCGCTCGCTCGCGGCTTCTTTCGGAACATCAAAGGGAGGCGGGGCCGGCGTGACGTCATGGGGGCCAGTGGGCGGGTCCCCCTCGCGCCCCTATAAAGAGGCCGGGGAAACGGCTGCGCCGCCGCTGCGCGCTCTGACCTTCGCAGTTCTCCTTCGCATCCATCGAGGCGGGCGGCCCCGGGGCACCAACCACCACCGTCACCATGTCGCCCAGGAAATTCTTCGTCGGCGGGAACTGGAAGATGAACGGCGACAAGAAGAGCCTCGGGGAGCTCATCCAGACTCTCAATGGCGCCAAGGTCCCCGCAGACACCGGTGAGCCGGGGGGTGCCCAGGTGGGGGGGGGGCAAGGGGAAGCCCCGAAGGGGCGCGATCGTGCGCGCGCTTAGCCTTAGGGGAGGGGAAGCCCCCGCGCCCGGGTCTGCAGGCTCCCCGGAGGGGCTGGCAGGAGGCAAGCGGGGCCACCGGGTGCCACGTTTAGGATGGGGAACCGTCCGGGGGCGCACGCCCCGCCGAGCCCTGCCCGTCTCCCCTCTTGCGCCCCCTTCGCCATAGGGGAGCGCGAAGGATAATACCCGCCGATGAACTCGCGCAGGGGGAGAAACAATGTCGAGATGCCTGCGGTTGCCGGGGGTTGGTTTGGATGACCCTGCGGGGTCCCTTCCAGCTCTAGGAGTCTGCGATTAACGCGCAGCGGCCTCTAATGGGATGGAGCATGAGAAAGGGGAGCCGGTGAAGGAGGCCGGCCTGTTGTCCTGGCCCGCTCCATCCACCCCCTTCCTGGCTGCAGCGGTGCCTTTCCTAGGGGCTCGGGCAAGGGCGGGGGAGGCGCCCGGATGCCTGGGTCCCTCCCTCGCCCCCGCCGCGTGCTCGCCCGCACGTACTCCAGGGCTGCCTCTCCCGGCAGGCGAGCTGCCTTCCTTGTCTCTCTCTCTCCTTCTCTGGGCGTTTATAAAGCCTTGCCAGGAGGAAGGGAGCCGAAGAAGCCTCTGCGCCCCGGAAAGGAAACTTGCTACATACTTTCTTTTTCCACTGCTTCTCTGTTTAACATCTTTCCGGCCGCGCAGAGAAAATAGGCTTTTCTTGCTACATTATTTCCTCGCCGGGAAATACTGCATTATTGTACTATAAAAGAAAGAAAGAAAAATCCTCGGGCGGAACGTGTCGGCAGCTTCAAAAGGCCGAAGAAATACTGTGGCGGGCAGTTCCGAGGGTGCTGTTCAACTTAATTCTGATTCAGAGTAGAGCTGTTGAAATTAATGGAGTCATGGAGGGGTTTTCCAGGGAGGCCAGCATAGAACAGCCCAGGCCTTAAGCACAAGCTTAGAGCAAAGTTAATTGTTTCAATGCAAAGAGGATTAAAATACAAGTAGATTTTATATTACTAGTAAACGGGTCAAGTGCTGGTGATTTTTTACTGATAGTTGTGAGAGGAGCAGATTTACTCCTTGCAGAGCAGTTGTGTGAAGCACGGCCTGCACATTTTTGCCTTCTCTTAATGACCTCCTTCTGAGAAAAATGAAAGGTTAAAAATCACAGAATGCCCTTGAAGGAGCTTCTTCTCTCCCTACAGTCTATTGTACTAGGGCGACTAGGCCCACTATTAGTCACAGCTCAGCCCAGTCTATGGAAATCCATGTGTTCAGAGAGAGCCTGCCCACTAGTCACGTGGCACAGAGTGCTTTGGGTGCTGTGTTAATGACCACCCACCCTACATTTAACTGGTGGCTAGCAGTGGATGAGAAGCCGGGAAATAATCTGACGAGTCCTCACAAGGGCCATATAGCGAGAGGGAAAAGGGATGCAGTTGAGGCCTGGTCTGCTGCAGAATTCTTTGTCTGAACGGGGCTGGCACGATGCCCAGTTCTCAGGCAGTGAGACTAGCTAGCCCGTCTGCCTCTCTTAGTTTTGGTTGGCATGGTTGTGCCAGCGGGAGACTCTGCCTGCAGCATGGACTCCTTGCTTGGGGGCAAAGGGGATGCCTGGACCAAAATTTGGCCAGCAGATCCTTTTCGCTGTCCCCCTCGGGTTGGAAAAGGGCAAGATGGGGGCATCCTGAAGAAATGTCAAAGGGTCTGGAGGAGAGGGTTCCTAAATATAGGTGGCGGCGCAGCTGCCTAAAAATACCAGCTACTGTACTTGGAGTTGGGAAACTTTATCCCTGCAGCCTGCTAAAGGTCAGGAAATGGGCCTCCAGATGAACTATATGGGGAGAGGTTGATCTACTCAGTTGCCCCAGATATTCTGTCTCCTCTATATTATATGGCCTCCTCAGGATTTGAGCAGATCTGAGAGCCAGTGTGGTGTAGTGGTTAAGAGCAGTAGTCTCGTAATCTGGGGAACCGGGTTCGCATCTCCGCTCCTCCACATGCAGCTGCTGGGTGACCTTCTTTGAAGTCTCTCAGCCCCACTGACTTCACAGAGTGTTTGTTGTGGGGGAGGAAGGGAAAGGAGAATGTTAGCCGCTTGGAGACTCCTTCGGGTAGTGATAAAGCGGGATATCAAATCCAAACTCCTCCTCTTCTTCTTACCTCCCTCTGTTGGAGATGCCACTGCAGTGTCCCCTATGCAGACTGCATCGTGGATTTGTAGAGTTGGATGGGACCCTGAGGATCATCTAGTCCAACCCCTGTAATTCAGGAATATGCAACTGCCCCACACGGGGATCAAACCTGCAACCTTGGTGTTATCAGTGTCATGCTCCAACAAACTGAGCTATCCGGTTGTTGCTTTCTCTTACCAGTTATTTGCCGACTGGCTAAGCAAGGCTTCTAGCCACAGAACAGCTTGTAAAAACATCCAGGATTATGTTGCTAGGTAAACACTAGGCTGCCTGCACCCCAAAAGCCCCCTTTCTCAAGAAATAGTGTAGCAGTGCTTAAGATTATTGGTTATAGGGAATAGGTTTGCCCTTTACCCCAGGGAGTCAGCTTTCAAGTTTCTGACCTTTTCAGCGCCCACAGCTCCACCCGACACACTTATTAGGTTTCCCTCCATTTTTATAACCTCTTATATATCTATGAACATATGAGGCTGCTTTGTCCTGAGTCGGGCTACTTGTCTGTCTCGTCCTATTTTGCTACCTGTTTTGACCAGCAGTGGCTACCCAGGATCCTGTGCAGAAAAAAGGATTTTCCCACCCCAGTAAGATCTTTTTAACTTGCAAGTTTTCTACCTCTGAGTTCTGGCTCCAGCCTGCAAAAACAAATTACAAGGCTCAAGTGTCTCTTGACCCAGGGGTCAGCAAACTTTTTCAGCAGAGGGCCTGTCCACTGTCCCTCAGACCTTGTGGGGGGCCGGAGTATATTTTGAAAAAATAATAATTCCTGTGCCCCACAAATAACCCAGAGATGCATTTTAAATAAAAGGACACATTCTACTCATGTAAAAACACGCTGATTCTCAGACCATCCAAGGGCCGGATTTAGAAGGCGATTGGGCCAGATCCGGCCCCCGGGTCTTAGTTTGCTTACCTGTGCTCTTGACCCTCAGGCAGATATTGTTTCAGGATTAGAGCTGGCAGTCAGAGCAAGAAGGGATTTGACCCACCCAAGAAGGATGCTATTTGTACTGCCTTGAACCCAGACGTGGCTGGCACATCTGCTTCCCTGTGACCCTCCGAAAATTGGGATCACGGTCACTGGTCAGGAACATTTGGATTTAAAGTCCAGCATTCAGAGGAATACTGGTTCCTCATCCCTGGTCAATGGGATAGGGTGATTTTTAAAAATAAAAATAAATAAATCTATAATGGGAAATGGCAGCCAATCTGTTTGGTGGTTAACCTTGCTGAAGGTAACTTTTTAGACTGAGACATAAGATTTAGTGTAGATTCCCATTTTCTCAGTGAAAACTATTTGGAGGGAGTAGATGCATTTAACCTCACTGAAAAATTTACCAAAGCAACTCTTTTTATTACCTGGGCTTTTTCAGCAGTATCCCAATGATTCAGGTTGGGTTACAAATATATCCTTTCTCACTTTTCGCTCTTACAAAAGTAGGCCAGGCTGTATTATTTTGTGCAGCACCTCTAAGATTCTGCTTTTGGTATAAGATTTGGCTTGCATCTGAGAAGGGAAGTTCTTTTAGTATGGAAAGTCAAGGAGAGAGCATCTATTGTCACTCAGGCAGGCCATGTTCAAGTGAGGCTTCGTTGCTGAAAGTCTTTGACATCCTCTCTTCCCCTTTGTAAATTTAAAGATAAACAAAAGAGCATGTAAATGTTAAGCAAAGAGGAAAATTGCCGAAAATGTCACTCCTTCCTTTCTTCTCCCCCCTCACTAATCTAGTAGTTTCAATGATCTAAGGCTCCTTCCAGAAAATCCCCTAAAATACGTTCATCTCCTTCCCCCCATCTGGCATGAAGATGCATTTTTAGAAACCACTTAGCAAATTTAGGACAGTCTCTTCCTGGTTGGCACCCTGTAAAATCTATTAACACCCAGTCACTATCAGGAAGACGGGATTTGTAGCCTTTGTCTTTGTTAATTTTAAGCCCAACTTTTTGATTTCCAAAAAGATCCTGTTTTCCCCACACAGAAACTCCTGTGGACTCTGCTCCCCACTCCTTCTCATCAGCTGCCCAAACCCTTACCTGTCTTCTGTTCTGAAACCCAATCAGGTCCCCATTTCTAGGAAAGGTAAAGGGACCCCTGACCATTAGGTCCAGTCGTGGCCGACTCTGGGGTTGCGGCACTCATCTCGCTTTGTTGGCCAAGGGAGCCGACGTACATGTGGCCAGCAGGACTAAGCCCCTTCTGGGGAACCAGAACAGCGCACGGAAACACCGTTTACCTTCCCGCTGGAGTGGTACCTATTTATCTACTTGCACTTGGACGTGCTTTTGAACTGCCAGGTTGGCAGGAGCAGGGGCCGAGCAACGGGAGCTCACCCCGTCGCGGGGATTCGAACCACCGACCTTCTGATCGACAAGTCCTAGGCTCTGTGATTTAACCCACAGCGCCACCCGCGTCCCATTTCTAGGGAAACCTATGCTCTTTCTTCCCCTTGCTGTGCACTTGTTTTCTCTTTAGTTTCCTCACCCCCAAACGCAACCCCCCCCCATGGAACTTTTACTTCTCTAGCAATGCCCCCCACCCAAGTCTTGCAATGGCCTATTCTGATTCTCACATTAAACCTTTCCCCAGGCTCCACAAAATCACTATGCAAATGCCATTCCAGCTTCCCCTTCTCTTTTTAAAAACAATTTGCCCTTGCCACATTCATTTTCCTTCAGGTACCACCTTAACACCTTCAGCCAAATCTCCCCCTTTGCCTCATTTCAGCCAAATTCTCTCTCTCTCTCTCTCTCTCTCCCCCCACTTTCCACAGGCCAATTGTCCTACAGTCTAGTGTGTTTTCAGGTCTGCTTTTAGAACTGATAGCTTTAATCCTCCAAATCTGACTATTGTTCAAATGCTACTAGGTATGATAACTTTGAGACCATAAGATCACTTTTGATTGTGTTCTCCCTGTTAACTCTTGGAGTGCTGAATTCTGAGGTGCATTCACAATTGATCATGAAAGGGGAAAGTCAGACTGCATGTGAGATGTGCAAGCAGCACACTTAATAATGACCATCAGTGTGCTGTGGGGATTGTGCATAGTGCTGTGGCGCTATCGAGAGAGAGGGCCACAGTGTTTGAAACAGGGTGGATTTGATTTAAATCAAATCGATTTAAATCACCATTTAGGCAACAAGACTCATTCTTGGTATCATCTTATATATTTACAACCAGATGAAGGTTTCATTTTTTGGAATAATAAATCTTCAGAGTAGTTTTTTACAGTTGTATCAAAAATTACTGATTTGGTTATACTATTAGAAATACACAGACAGATAATTGTGAGATTATTGTGAGGTTTAATCAGCTAACTGTTTATATTTGGACAACTTTTCTGCTATGTTTTATTGGAAGGAGAAAAACAATCATTTCCTTAATAACAATTTAAACAATTTGTTTAACTAAAACAATAACATTATAGCATATGTATCCATTTTTTGTTAACTGATGTGGTTAAACAATTTTAAAAAAACCACAGACTGAGTTTTAGCACACATGAAAAACTTAAAACAAATCCTTATTTCCTGATGAATAGCTTTTGGACTATAACGTAACTTAAATAGAAAACTATCTTTAGAAGTATTTTTTCTCCAAAAGCATTTTATTTAAAAAATCTGATTTAAATTTTCTGAAAATACAATTTTTATTTTTTATTTTTAATCATTGATTTTTATCCACTCTGGTTTGAAATTGGCCAGGTACATTTTGCATCTGACTTTCAACCACTTGCTGCGACCAAGTGTAGAGGTCTGGGTGCCAGGAGGACGCCTGACACCTCCACTATCTGGTGGCGCGTCCCTGGGGATCCTTGGATCTGGACTGCTTCCAGACACTAATGCCCCATCCTTATAGTGGTGGTATCAGTTATATTTTATCTGCATAGAATGAATTTCTCGAGTCAATTTGTTTTTCCTGTGCAGCCCGAGCAGGAGCAGTCACGATTAAGAAAAAGAGTTCGGAATAGGCCGATATACATGTGGACTGTCCTCGATCAAGTCACTCTTCTTCTTTGAAGTTCTTAGCCTAGCTCACAATTGTCATCTGAACTAGCCAGACGTTTAACAGAGAATCAATCGCAGTCAGTCCATCCTTTGAAAAACAAGACTTTAGAGTTGTCTTGCCCAAAAAATATCAACTAGAGTAGAAATTCCGTTTTGGCAACTGCGAGCCTTGGTTTTAAGGAACCATTTGCTGCTAGCTTATATACAGGGGTACCTCAGGATGTGAACAGGATCCGTTCCGGAGCCCCGTTCACATCCTGAATAGAACGTAAGACACATCTGCGCGTGCGTGGGTCGCGTTTTGCCGCTTCCGCACATGCGCATGATGTCATTTTTGAGCGTATGCGCGAGTGTCGAAACCCGGAAGTAATGCGCTCCATTACTTCCGGGTTTCACCGCTTGCGCAGGTGCTCAAAATGATGTTGCCCCGCGGCAACCCAATAGCGCTCAACCTGAATCACATTCAACCCGAGGTATGGCTGTATACAGTGGTACCTCGGGTTACACACGCTTCAGGTTACAGACTCCGCCAACCCAGAAATATTACCTCGGGTTAAGAACTTTGCTTCAGGATGAGAACAGAAATTGTGCAGTGGCGGCACAGCAGCAGCAGGAGGCCCCGTTAGCTAAAGTGGTGCTTCAGGTTAAGAACCGTTTCAGGTTAAGAACGGACCTCCAGAATGTATTAAGTACATAACCAGAGGTATGACTGTATATCTGAGTTTCTAACACTGGGGAAGGGGAGATTGGTGGTGGAAGGAAGGGAAGGTTTATTTACCCATGGTTACCTTCTGAACCTCATGGCACGGCCAGCAGAGTTGAGCCACGAGTGTCTTGTGTCCAGCACCCGAAGAGTGAGTTGGCCTTGGGGTGGGAACAGTCTGCAGCCGAGAGACTCTGTGGGGCGCCTGCTTCATCCTAGATGCTTTTCTTTTTCTCGTCCTCAGAGGTCGTTTGTGGTGCCCCCTCCATCTACCTCGACTTTGCCCGCCAAAAGCTCGATGCCAAGATCGGTGTGGCCGCCCAGAATTGTTACAAGGTGCCTAAGGGAGCTTTCACAGGAGAGATCAGGTTAGTCTTCTGGGACTCTGGGGGCCGGGGGCCACAAAGAACCGGCATTCCTTTAGCGAGGGGTAATTAAAAAAAAGTAAATAAGGATTTGGTTGGCACCCCGTGGCAGAACAGATGGCGTGATTTCTTTCCTGGTCTGCCCTGCAGAGGAGCTTAAGTCCATGAATAACCATAGTTTAGAGGTCCAGGGCCCTAAGGAAGTCAGACTATCCTCCGCCAGGGCCTTTTTAGTGATGGCTCCAACCTGGTGGAATGCTCTGTCCCATGAGACTAGGGCCCTTCGGGATTTAACCTCCTTCCGTCGGACCTGTAAGACAGAGCTATTCTGCCTGGCTTTTAGTTTGAATTCAGCCGGATCTTTTATTTCCCTTCCCTTCTCTTCCCTTCCCCTCCCCTTTTTATGAAGATCACCCACTCTGAGACCCCACAGCTAATTCTCCCCTGGCCTCCTCACTGGCCCAAGTAGGACCAATTCAGCCAGCTAGCCCTGATTTTTGAATTTTATTGTTATTCATGTTTTTATACCACATTTTATGCTGCTTTTATAATTAAGTGTTTTAAAGTGTTTTAGATTTGTCGTTAGCCGCCCTGAGCCCAGTTTTTGAACCGGGAAGGGCGGGGTATAAATAAAAATTATTATTATTTCCTTCTGTTTCAGCCCAGCCATGATAAAGGATGTTGGTGTCACCTGGGTGATTTTGGGACACTCTGAGAGGAGGCATGTCTTTGGCGAGTCCGACGAGGTGGGTGACCTAGTAGATTTCTTTCCCTCCGCCATCGCTGGGCTAGGAATCACCTGCAGCAAGGAGGTGTGTGGAGATGGTACAGTTTGTATGGGACTCTGAAGCTGTCCTCCTCCCCCTTTTCCAGCTCATAGGGCAGAAGGTGGCGCACGCCTTGGCTGAGGGTCTGGGCGTCATCGCCTGCATTGGGGAAAAACTGGACGAGCGAGAGGCTGGCATCACCGAGAAAGTGGTATTTGAGCAGACCAAGGCTATTGCGGGTAAGAAGAGATGGGAATGTGCAGAAGCTTCCTTGGGTTTCAAGTGAGGGGAAGGAAATGCTTCCGTTTGAAATAATGGGGCAAAAGGTTTGGTAATAGATCATTCAGTAGGCAGCAAATGCAAATGTACACCAGTGGCCAAAATTGTGGAAACCTTTTGGGGAAAGCGTTTTTTTTTTTTTTGAAGTTTGATGGCTCATAATACCGTTTTATATAATTTTAGTAATACCGTAAAATTATATATCAATGGAAAGATAATTTAATGAAGAATGCAATGCAACAAAGCTTGTTCAGTTGCCTGTATTTTATTAAAAGTTAGAGCCAAATAACCAGAAAAAGGAAGCACAACTTGCTTGCAGTAAATGCATGCTCAGAGGTCCTTAAAGTTCTAGATAACACTAACTTTTAAGTGACCCAGGTTTTCTCTCATTACTTTGGCTTCTGGATACATTACTCCAAAACCTGAGCCCTATACAGGCTTTTCTCCTAATGTGCTCTGTATCATGGGTTTTTTGGGGGAGGGGCAGGGGTGCACATTCAGGCCTCATTTGCTCCCCCCCCCCCCACATGCACTGAAGCCGAATGTCTCCAGCTGGGAATCTACTCTGCTCATGGAGGCTTCCAGCTTTATTTTGAATCCCTCTCAGTTAGCAGAGCATGAGACTTTTAATCTCAGGTCGTGGGTTCGAATCCCACGCTGTGCTGTGCAAAATATTGGTGCATTGCAAGGGATTGGACTAGATGACCCTCAGGACCCCTTCCAACGCTACAATTCTGGAGTTCTAGCCTCATAACTTGATGGGAAATTTAGATCTTGGAGATGTCTAATCTTTGTGCTTTCCCACCCCGCAACTGCCATCTAACTATACATGCTCTTCCCAATTGGTCAAATTGTGCCTGACTACCCCCCCCCCAACCCCAACCCCCCACAATGCTCATTGTCCCCCTCTCTTGTCCCCAGATAACGTGAAGGACTGGAGCAAAGTGGTTCTTGCCTATGAGCCAGTTTGGGCCATTGGGACTGGTAAAACTGCAACTCCTCAACAGGTACGGATGCGGTTAGCGAGAACCGTGTTCCCAAATCATGTTTCCCTTTAGAGGTGGTCTTGGCATCAGAGGATGGGGAATATCCCTGGGCCCACCCTGAGACTCTGGACCAATGGCCTTTAGCTGGCTGTGAGTAACACGATTCTTGCCTTTTGTTAGGCTCAGGAGGTTCACGAGAAGCTGAGGGGCTGGCTGAAGAGTCACGTGTCCGATGCTGTTGCACAGTCGACTCGGATCATCTACGGAGGTAAACGGAGCCCTCCCCAGTTCGCACAGCAAGTGTGGCAAGAGTTTGCCCTTTCCCCCTATTGATCGCACAGCAAACATCCTGTTTCAGATGTGCGCCTGTCAAACAGAATCTCAAAGGGGCACAAAGTTAATTTGCGTGTTCCTTAGTTCCTTAGCTGCACAGGCTGTAGTAGGGCCAGTTCAGGCCACAAGAACTGAAAAAAACCTTGCCTCCTCAGCAGATATGGATGTGGGTAGGGAGGAAAGTGTTGCCCAAATTCACTTCCCTTTTCTAAGAGATGGTTCGTACTGGAGAATGGAGAATGTCTTAAGCGCTGAGCTCCTTTGTAGGGTTTTGGTAAGGATTTGCCAAGGACAATCCTTGAATTGAATAATGAAACACTGGCAATAAAAATTAAAGGAACCACAATTCAAGCGCAGAAGCTGCGTCCATCTTCTCACAGCTTGCCATGGAGAATGGCAGTTTTAATCTGGGAGGGATGGTCAGCCCTATGGAACCGCCTCCTCAAATTGCCATCCCAATGTAGCTGTTGGCAAACAGCAAGCTTTCTGTGTGGTTTTTAGATAGCACGGTTTCATGACCAGATTGACCCTGCTCCCAACACTAATAATTAAGGTAGGCACAGAAACTTTAAAAGAAAATGTGAAGAGAGTTCATCTGGAAAGACATAATTTAGTTGCAGATAAGTGGTTTGTGAGGAGCTGTGAATGTGGGTTAGAAGAGGGGTTTTCTTAAAAGGCAAGGTGGGGTGGCATTTATATGCTACTTGCTTGTGGCGAAATCTCCACAGTTTGCAGTGGTTTGATCCAATGGTCAGCCTAGCTAGCACATGTAATTGTGCTACCTAATTTTGAAAGCATGGCTGATCTGAGAGGAGACAATTCAGAGCAGAGAAGCAAAGGGAAGAGGTGGGGCTTAACCCTTCACCTGCCTACATTGCTCCAAGGTGCCCTCCTTGGGTATATGTGTTTGTGCACGCACAATTTTATTACAGCAGAAAAGCTGGACAGGATTAAGGACTCCTGCCACCCCTCCACATTATCTCTCCCAGAGTAGTTTTGCTTTTGAAAGGCACTGTGAGGGGGTCGCAGAATTAGCCTTGGAAAAGCCATGTAGCCAAAGACATTGTGGGGTTTTTTTTGTCCTTATCTGCTGTGTGGTTTCTCCTCCCTCCTTGGGCATTTTTTAAATTTTTTAAAAAAGGGAATTGTAATCCTTTGCAGGTTCCGTCACTGGCCCCACCTGCAAAGAACTGGCCTCCCAGCACGACGTGGACGGCTTCCTCGTCGGCGGGGCTTCCCTCAAGCCCGAATTCGTAGACATCATCAACGCGAAACACTGAAAGCTGCTGCTCGGCGTTCGAAGTGAGGGGGTGCAGTTCATCGCGGGCGGAAGACACGGCACTGTAGAAACCTGCGCCCACCCTCTGCACTTGGGTCACATGAACTCCCCTTCAAGTCCCTGTTCCCATACTTTGCTGTTAATTGTCCCACACTGCTGCTAAACACAACGGTTGCCAAGGCAATTCTCGGTTAGCTGGATCTTTTGTGCAAGCAGGCCTTTGTTTACTTCCCCCTGTGCTGGAGGGACAGGCCTTCCTGCCTTGCTCTTCTCCCTGTAAGCTAGACAGAGGCCTGTTTTTTCCTGATCAATGTCTAGTTTTGCTGCCTTGCTGAGGACGGGGTCTCTTGCCTCTCGCTTCAGCCGAGTCGGAGTCTTTACCCAGTGGCTTGTGTTGTGTGTAAGATGTGCGTCCGTACTGTGTCCCACCCCCTAAGCCAACAACGAACAGAAATAAAGAAAGGGAAACGAACGTAAGGCTCTGAAATCTGTTGCCACAACTACAGTGTAGCCTGCAAGATAAATTATTATTAGTTGTTATTTTTATTATTATCATTTACATCCCACCCATCTGGCTGGGTTTTCCCAGCCACTCTGGGTGACTCCCAACAGATTAAAAACTCGCTAAAACATCAAACATTAAAAGCTTCCCTAAACAGGGCTGCCTTCAGATGTCTTCTAAAAGTCAGATAGTTGTTTATTTCCTTGATATCTGGTGGGAGGGCATTCCGCAGGGCGGGTGCCACTACTGAGAAGGCCCTCTGCCTGGTTCCCTGTAACCTCACTTCGTGCAATGGGGGAACCACCAGAAGGCCCTTGGTGCTGGACCTCAGTGTCCAGGCTGAATGATGGGGATGGAGATACTCCTTCGGGTCTACTGGGCCAGAGACCATTTTGCTTCACTGTCAAGTTATCCTGTGTTTCCCTTTAACACTGATTTTCATGATTTGTTGCTGGGCCACGAGCTGCTTCTGATCCTCTGCCAGGCAGGCTCACTTTGAGTCATACGGAGGAGAACGTGGTGGGGAACTTGTCCAGGCCTCAAGATTTTCACATAATATTTTGAGAGGCATTAGTCTCATTTTCACAGTGTCTGGAGGCAGGAGTGAAAATGTATGGGAGGGGGCAAGAATTAAGAGTGCTGTTTATTGGCTGGAGAGCTTTTGCCAGCCGCTCCACTCCCCACCACAAATACAGCGGTGCCCCGCAAGACGAATGCCTCGCAAGACAGAAAACCCGCTAGACGAAAGGGTTTTCAGTTTTTGAGTTGCTTCGCAAGACGAATTTCCCTATGGGCTTGCTTCGCAAGACAAAACGTCTTGCGAGTTCTTGCAATCCCCCCCCCCGCTTCCCCTTTTTCTAAGCCGCTAATAGCCTTTTAGCAGCTAAGCCGCTAAGCCTTTAATAGCCGCTAAACCGCTAATAGTGCTAAGCCGCTAAACCGCTAATAGTGCTAAGCCGCTAATAGGGTTGCTTTGCAAGACGAAAAAACCGCTAGACGAAGAGAATCGCGGAACGGATTCTTTTCGTCTTGCGAGGCACCACTGTACAGGGAAGGAAAACTTTGGCTTTCATAATTTCAAAGCAAGCTGCCATGTGCAGCTTGGGTCAAGTCTATCCCTAAGTCCATACCTTTCAGAGGTGAGCAGAGCTGACTGCTGCATAAGCCAGAGAATGCAGCATAGAAAAATGAAGGCAATCATATTTTAGCTGAAATGAATGAGGGGCAGGGCGGACCGGGGGGGTGTTAAGGCAAGATTGATAACACTGGTTTTAATGAATCTGTATCCTTGGCATTCCTGAAGCCATATAAACTACATTTTAGAAGTTACTTTCGCATTAAAACTCCCATGTGAAATGGGAGTGCTTTCTGGTTAGATGCAGGCCATCTTAAATTCCACATCTGTCAAGGCAGGTGGTTTAGGGGGCATCGCTTGCAAAAAAAGGGGGGCTGGATTTTATGCACCACGGAGGAATGATTGTTATAATTGGGAAGAATCGTTTACTCTTGGTCAACGCAGTTATCAAAAAATTGAGCTTTTCGCAGAGGAAAATATAACATTGATCACGCAAAAATGCTCGCTGGATGCTGAAGCTATATTTCGCCACTAAATTGCAGGGTCGTTTTCTTTGTCTGAAGCAGGTAGATAAAAAATATGGTTGCTGGACTGCTGTTCACATACTACACGATAATTTAATTTACATTTGCTATATATACCTACAGATGGGGAGGGTGGCATCACTTCTATACACTGTCTCCCTTAGCCCGTACCAAGATGTAACCGCATCATCTTTGCAACACTATTGAAGGAAACTCTGATCCTAAACTTCCACTGCCTTGTGGTCAGGCTTCCAGAAGAAAAGTCCATGCCCACTGTCTTTCAGGACATCTTCCGCAGAAGAAAAGGCTCAGGAGTAAACCCTACGCAAATCTTGAGTGGAGTCCCTAAGACTGCTGGATGGTGCCTTGTACGCCTCCTTCCAGCAGTTCCTGGAGCCAAGCTTGTGCCAGACATATTGCTCTGCTTTCCTTTGGACCCCATCAGCGAGGCCGAGGGGGGGTGGGTCTTGAAGTCTGGGCAGCCCAGGGTCTCCATTCACACTGCCCAGGCATGTGTCCCAGGGAGGTCACTTCAGTGCTGCTAACATAGCAAAAACAACATAGGAGGCAGCAGTTAGGAGTTGACAGTCTCTTCAGCCACAGCAGGCGCTGTGATTCTTCGGCAGTTTGATCTCACCCCCAAAGGCGCACTCCATTGTCACTTGAGGCAGATGGATGCCAACAGATATTGATGCAGAATTTCATAAGCAAACAAGGCATACCTTTGCCCCTGAGGAGCTTGCAGTCTTAAATTGTATGCTTGGTATTTTCAAAACAAAAAACCTTTCAAGGGGTGGGTTGCCTGGCTGAGCCTTCTCCTTTCACTTAAGTTTCCTAGCGTGATTGCTCAGCAGACTACCTTGGGAAAGGGTTTCCTGCTATACCCTTTTCTCATTCAAAAGGTTGCCGTTGGCTCCATTTCCGCAGCCCACTGTAAAACTAGATTAAGGTAACTGGTACTGGAGCCTGACAAACTGGTGCACTTCAGGGTTATTGTGCTATTTGCTATTGAGCATGCACCTCTTCAGCAGAATTTCCTAAGCTGGTGGCCACCAGATAATTTTGGACTACAACTCCCATCATCTCGGACCATTGGCTGAGGCTGATGGGAGCTGGAGTCCAGCAACCTTTGGAAAGTGCCAGGTTGAAGAGAGCAGCCTTACGGAGACCCACAAGTTTCTGTCCTGCCTGCCAGAGTACACTCTCTACCTCCATAGCTAATCCTCCCCTGGCAAAGGAAAACCTGCTGGCCTCTGTCTCGAGAGGCAATAATAATAATTTATTATTTATACCCCGCCCATCTGGCTGAGTTTCCCCAGCCACTCTGGGCGGCTCCCAATCAGTGTTAAAAACAGTACAGCGTTACATATTAAAAACTTCCCTGAACAAGGCTGCCTTAAGATGTCTTCTGAATATCAGGTAGTTATTTATCTCTTTGACATCTGATGGGAGGACGTTCCACAGGGCGGGCGCCACTACCGAGAAGGCCCTCTGTCTGGCTCCCTGTAGCCTCACTTCTCGCAATGAGGGAACCGCCAGAAGGCCCTCGGCGCTGGATCTCAGTGTCTGGGCTGAACGATGGGGGTGGAGATGCTCCTTCAGGTATACAGGACCGAGGCCATTTAGGGCTTTAAAGGTCAGCACCAACACTTTGAATCGTGCTCGGAAACGTACTGGGAGCCAATGCAGATCTCTCAGAACCGGTGTTAAGTGGTCCCATATGGACAAGTGCCACTGGGGATACAGTAAAATCCAGCGGAGAGTGATGGCACCTGCTGTAGCTGTAGAGACTGATATGGGAGAGACATGTTTTGTTGCAGGTGGGGCAGATGAAGGTCTGCAGATGCACCATGGCGTTCCTCCTCTCTGTGCTCCTCCCAGCAGTCATTCCTCCTGTGGTCACTGCTATGGATGCACAACTTGGCTGCCTGTCTGCAGGCATCTGAAAGAGATTCCCAGGTTGCCAGCCTTCATGTCACATTTGCAGACATCTTTGTAGCGCACAGTTGGTCTGCCATCGTGCCTGGTACCTGAAGCCAGCTCCCTGTAAAGCACATCTTTGGGGGTCCTGTCCTCTTCCATTCTGTGGACATGACCACAGAAGTGGTAACCCAAGTCGCTCTGAACATAGTCAGGGTGTGATTCTCCCCGCAGTGCAAAGTTAACCCATAAACCATGTCTCCCAGACCAGCAGTTTGTTATTTTGCTTTATATAAAAAGGCAAACAATATAATGCCGTTGCTGCTGGATCTGTTAAGCAACAGAGAATGCAGAGCAAAAATTGGTGGGGGAGGAAGTGCTTTGTCATTTTGGCCACCCAAAAATTGTTGATAGCCTGTCTTAGAGCTCCCTCACGTGGTCAGTTCTAGGGACGTAAAATAAAAAGGTAAAGGTACCCCTGCCCGTACGGGCCAGTCTTGACAGACTCTAGGGTTGTGCACCCATCTCACTCTATAGGCCGGGGGCCAGCGCTGTCCGCAGACACTTCCGGGTCACGTGGCCAGCATGACAAAGCTGCATCTGGCGAGCCAGCGCAGCACACGGAACACCGTTTCCCTATTTATCTACTTGCACCCGGGGGGTGCTTTTGAACTGCTAGGTTGGCAGGCGCTGGGACCGAGCGGCGGGAGCGCACCCCACCGCGGGGATTCGAACTGCCGACCTTTCGATCGGCAAGCCCTAGGCGCTCAGGCTTTTACCCACAGCGCCACCCGCGTCCCAGGGACGTAAAATAATCTATGTCAATTTCACCAGCCCTTTCTTTGCCACCTGTCATCATTTCAACGTAGTGAATTAGAATTGTTCATCCTGAAAGAAAATCAAGTTAGCTAACAAAGAAAGAATGAAATGGATAATAGCAGGCAACAGTAAATCAAAACATTTAAAACAAAGGTAACCCTGAACACAAAAGAAAAAAAGAAAACAATGCAAAGATTTATTCACATCTCATTATTTCAAATGCTCAAATAAATTATAAAACACACATATATACACTGTTGCAAATTATTGCAAGTAATTCATGAAAATGGGATCAACTTTGGGATGACAAAAGCACAACTCTGCTTGCACCAAGGTAATAAAATACACACCTGTAAATCTCAGGAACATTAAAGATAAAGTATTAGTGCATAGCTCTCATAGAATGAATATTCACCCAAAATTATGATGGCTGGATGCATTCAACCTGTTCCTCTATCTGCACCATTAAATCACAAATATAAGACAAGGTCTAGTTCAAATAATTCAGAAGCTTTCCAGTGGTAGCACAGGGGAAACCTACTTAGCAATGTTGTTGGGGATCACTACTTCCCAAGCCAGCAGAGCCAATGTATCTCTCTCCATCCAGCCCACCAGTAATGTAATAAGATGGGGAATAGTTTAATTCAATCAATCCTGCCCTTGATATAGGCCTGGATTCAACTAAACAGTTGTGCCAGTGGGACCCAGTGCACCAAGTCCTGCCAGTTTAATGGGGCTTTCTCCCCTCTCCTCCCCCCTGTGCAACCCCCCATATTAGCTCTTGGAGGGAGGGTCAAAAGAACCCCCAGGACAGCACAGAAGGGGAGGAGAAGGGACGTCTTCTATCTGGCAAGCATAAGTGCTTGCATTGACCAGCATGGTCAGAATGACGCAATGTTGAATTCCTCCCAGAAAGCTAAAGCTATGCTTTTAAAAAGCAAAATAAAATATATTGACAGCCACAGATTGACAGATTACATTGCTACACAGATAAGGGACAGGAGGCCTTGGACTTAAGACCAGCAGCACCATGCTGGCAGCCGGCACACACACTCCGCTGAAGCTAGGGCAGAGTTCACAGAGGACGAGAGTCTGAGTTGAGCGTTTCCCAATGGGATATTTATTTATTTATTGTATTGTACAGCAGCCACGAAATTAAAAGACGCCTGCTTCTTGGGAGAAAAGCAATCTTAAAAAGCAAAGACATCACCTTGCGAACAAAGGTCCGTATAGTAAAAGCCATGGTTTTCCCAGTAGTGATGTATGGAAGTGAGAGCTGGACCATCAAGAAGGCTGATCGCTGAAGAATTGATGCTTTTGAATTATGGTGCTGGAGGAGACTCTTGAGAGTCCCATGGACTGCAAGAAGATCAAACCTCTCCATTCTGAAGTAAATCAGCCCTGAGTGCTCACTGGAAGGACAGATCCTGAAGCTGAGGCTCCAAGACTTTGGCTACCTCATGAGAAGAGAAGACTCCCTGGAAAAGACCCTGATGTTGGGAAAGATGGAGGGCCCAAGGAGAAGGGGACGCCAGAGGACGAGATGGTGGGACAAGGTTCTTGAAGAGACCAACATGAGTTTGACCAAACTGCAGGAGGCAGTGGAAGACAGGAGTGCCTGGCGTGCTCTGGTCCAGGGGGTCACGAAGAGGCGGACACGACTAAACGACTAAGCAACAACAAGATGTTGGGCATGTTTAGCCATGTTCAAATATATAAAAGGATGTCATATAGAGGAGGGAGAAAGGTTGTTTTCTGCTGCTCCAGAGAAGCGGACACGGAGCAATGGATCCAAACTACAAGAAAGAAGATTCCACCTAAACATTAGGAAGAACTTCCTGACAGTAAGAGCTGTTCGACAGTGGAATTTGCTGCCAAGGAGTGTGGTGGAGTCTCCTTCTTTGGAGGTCTTTAAGCAGAGGCTTGACAACCATATGTCAGGAGTGCTCTGATGGTGTTTCCTGCTTGGCAGGGGGTTGGACTCGATGGCCCTTGGGGTCTCTTCCAACTCTAGGATTGTAGGAGGTGAGGTTTCCCGGGCCCTCCTTCCCCCCCCCCCCGCGCCTCTTCATGCAAATCATGCCGCTCCCTCAGCCAATCAGCGCCCGCGCCTGCCTCGCTCCAGCCCCGACTCCTCCGCACTGGGCGACAACAACCCCCCGTCAAACAGGTCGCGGTTGCCCGGGCAGCGGAGGCTTCTGGCAACGGCGTCCCGGGCCCGTAGCAACGGAAACACCTCGCCTGCCGCCGTCTCGCCCCGTCCAAAACAGCACCACCAGCAGCAGCAGCAGCTCGGAGCTTGAGCGTGGGTAGCTGTCGTTGCTCTTCTTTCTTCCCCATCCTGGATCCTCCTCGCACAAAGGGAGAAGAAGGGTTAGCAGGGAAGGGTCTTTGCATGGATGGGGAGAGTTCCTTTGGGCTGAGGGGTCTGTGGCTTGGCTGGTTTGGGGATCGCAGGCTCCGAGGGTCGTCGTTTGCTCAGGAGGGCAATAGCGAGGGGGAGAAGTTGAGCAGGCGCCGCTTCTCTCAGCACTGCGACAAGTTACATCTGTGAAATTTCTCCCCCTTTTAAGGGTGAGCAGGGGGCGGAAGGATAACAACAAGGAGATTTAAAGAAGGAACTATTGGAAACTCAAGGCAGTAGAAACATAAGATGATTAGAGCCCCACTGAACTTGAAGCATGGGAAACCCCAACAAAAATTTATAATTTGGCAGAATATTTGGACTATATGATATGTATTTGTATAATTTGGAGTACTTAATGTGATTTGATTGGATTGATAAAATGGAAAATTTAATAAAAATTATTTAATAAATAAAAAAAAAGGGTGAGCAGGTGGCTGAGCTCCTCAGCCCACAACTCTGTGCCTTAGCGCTGTTTAAAACATGGCAGGATCGCATCGTTGCGCTTGGTCGTTGCTGCTTTTTGCCCTGAATTTTAGACTTTTGCTCCTGGCTCCAGAAGGGGGGGGGGGTTTGAGAGATACGGGTTCCATCATTTTCACAATCCTTGTTGCCCTCTGATATACAGCTTGCCACACATATATTTTTTTAGTTTTCCCCAAAATTGTTGGGCAACCTTACTCTGATAGATACATTTCTGAGGCGTCCTGTCATTGTGACCAGGCCAGTTAGGGGATCCAGGACAGATGACATTAGTTAGACAGCAAGGGTAAAGAAAGACCTCAGGTGGCCAGAACCTAAATCAAGGACCAATTGAAACACAGCGGGGTTACCTGTGTGGTACCCAGGGGTGTGTGGGGTATTAGGGGTGGGGTAGTACCTCTGCTGGGGGACACGTTGTGCTCCTTCTGGGGTTGCTTGTCCACCTTTGGTCCCCACCCTGCACTCAGCTCTCACCTGTGGCTGCTAGACGCCATCAGCATGTGACATTGGTCACACCCCGGGAACGGCTTTGACAGGTGAGCTAAACCAGGTGAGGGCAGCCAATGCGTTTCAAACCCTTGGTGAGTTGGGGACCTCCCCTGCATGTGATGACAGGATCCGGTGAACTGAGTGGACAAGACCAAGAAGGGGTTCAAAGGTCAAGAAGGCGGTTTCTGTATGTACTGTATAGGAAAGTGAGGGGCAGATGGGGCTCGTCCACCAGGGATGGTAGCCCATCTAGGAGAAGGGAAACTCTGGTCCTACAACTCCACTGCTTTGTGGGATATCTTCAGGAGAAAGAAAGAAAGTTTCAGGAGTATGTAATCCCTGCACAAATCTGGAGTCCCTAAGACAGTTGGAAGGCACCTTGTATGCCTCCTTCCGGCAACTCCTGGAGCCAAGCTGGTGCCAGACGTATTGCTCTGCTTTCTTTTGGACCCCATCAGCTAAGAAGAGGGCCTTGTTGTCTGGGCAGCCCAGGACCTCCATCCCCACTGCTCAGGCTTGTGCCCCAAGGAGGTCACTTTAGTTTGACTTCACCCCCAGAGGCTCACTCCACTGTCTCTCAAGACAGATGGATGCCGGCAACAAACTCATGGACAAACATGTTTCTGCTGAAATTAGACTTGAAACACGCTTTCTGCCATAGCTGATAGAACTGGTCGCAGTGTGTGCTTGGCTGTGATGTTTGTGTGTGGTGCCCACAAGTGGTTTGCAAATGGGAGCACTGGCCCCAAAACATTGACAACCCCTGCTTTTCCTAAAATGTGCTTCCTACCACTACCAAGGATGGGATGAGATGCTGGTGGGATGCATGGATCTGGGTTGAGATGAATGGGTATTTCTTTCACCGGGAGCACACAGTCTAGGCTCGTGTTCCATGAGAATGAGGGGACTCTCTCTCTCTCTAGCCAGTGGCTGAAAAACCACATTTAGTCTGTTTCGTTGTACCAGCCCTTGAAAATGTCAGATGAGGAGCCGGATGATGAAGATGAGGTCGAAGATCAGAAGGATGATGCGGAAGAGAAAGGTGGAGACGAGGGGGAAGGGGAGGAGGAGAAGGAAGCGCCAGAGGAGGAGGAGGAAGAGGTAACAGACTGGTGGCTATTTTGTTTTGTTTTTATGTTCAGAAATGCAGGACACAATTAAACCAAAGTTAGGCTCTCTCATGTCAGTGGAAGAGACGAAGGGTGAAATCCTGTATGTGAGTTCTGATGGCTGAGGAGTGATAGGATTTGGAGGAAGCCTTGCTTGGTCCATGGGTGTTAAAATAAGGTATCGCCAGCAGAACAGGATGGAGTCCTGGGTGATATCTGAGCGGCAGACAAGAGCAGCACATTTACCCCCATACATGGCACAGCATTCCACCAGCCCTAGATTTGGCAGAAGAAATTTCTTCCCTGTTGACTTCCGTGGTGGAGAAAGGCAAATACTCCAAGATGAGTCTGTTTCTTGTCTGCTGCCTTGGCCGGAAGATTCAAGGACAATCAAAGAAACATTTCAGCATACTGTAGCATAGTATAGCATCAAAATAGTATTTTTTTTATTTGCAGAATGTGAATAGATATCTTTTCAAAATGAGAGCAAGAGCAAATTCTGATGAGGAGATGGGAGTCTGTTTGCCTCAAATTAGGCCTTGTATAAATGAGATTACCTCCCCAAAGCAAGCGCACACCTCTCATTGAGTTTGTATACATACTTAAAGTACATAAGCAAGAGGCTTGTTGGTTATTATATTTCGGGAATGGTCCATGTTCTTACGTAATGTAGCTGCATTGTTTCATACTTTCTGGGTGCCCCATGGTCATCTCTGTAAAGGATCATGGACCCTGATTTTATCTAAGGCTGCCAGACTGCAACTCAGATTGCAGCTGCCATTTAGTTTTGCCACTAAACTGGGGGGGGGGGCAAGCAGCAATGTCTTTGATCACCTCTGACCCCATTCCAGTCTTTTGGTGTGGCCCCCTAACCTGCCTTCTGTAGTGAACAGAATTCCAGGTGTAACACCTGGAGTTTCCGAGCACAATTCAAAGTGTTGGTGCTGACCTTTAAAGCCCTTAACGGCCTCGGTCCAGTATACCTGAAGGAGCGTCTCCACCCCCATCATTCTACCCGGACACTGAGGTCCAGCACCGAGGGCCTTCTGGCGGTTCCTTTGCTGTGAGAAGCCAAGTTACAGGGAACCAGGTAGAGGGCCTTCTCGGTGGTGGCGCCCTCCCTGTGGAACGCCCTCCCACCAGATGTCAAAGAGAACAACAACTACCAGACTTTTAGAAGACATCTGAAGGCAGCCCTGTTTAGGGAAGCTTTTAATGTTTGATGTATTACAGTATTTTAATATTTTTTTGGAAACCGCCCAGAGTGGCTGGGGAAGCCCAGCCAGATGGGCGGGGTATAAATAAATTATTATTATTATTATTATTATTATTATTATTATTATTATTATTATTATTATTGTTATTATTATTATTATTATTATTATTATTATTATTATTATTATTATTATTAACACAGGTGAGAAGGCACAGTGTGTGTAAAATTTGTGGGGTTGAGGGATAAGTCGCCATTGCCTGATCTCCTGATTCAGAGGCAAATTTAAAGATTCAGCAGAAATCTTTGCCGCTTGACAACTTTAATTTTGTCTGATGTCCTTTTTTCCTTGCTGTGCTTTCCCCCCCAGCACCAAGTCTCAAACCCTCTCACCGAGGATCACATGAAGGAAGGCCTTTCGATGTTATGTAAAACTGGCAATGGCTTGGCTCATGCATTTGTGAAATTAGAGGCTAAAGAAAAGTGAGTGCACAGGCATGACTAACCTGCCCCCCATTTCTCCTCCCTTCCAGTGGGTGCAGTTGCCCAGAAATGGGATAATTTCCTTGTCCACACTTCCTGGAAAAATTGAGCAGTTTGGGACAAGTGCACTGGTAAATAACATTGCTTTCTGCCCTCATCCTGCGGTAGGGAACTGACAGACATCAACCTCATTCAAGGCTTCATCCACTTACGTTATGTAGACCTGTCCGAAAACCTGCTCAAAGACCTGTCCCCACTGTCAGGACTCACGCATCTGCTGTGGCTGAAGGTGGATGGCAATCGGCTAACTAGCGCCGGCCTGGATGAGCTGATATACCTGCAGCATGCCAGCTTTGCCAGCAACCACATCAAAGACAGCAATGGCATTGGGCACCCGCGGCTGGTCAGTCTCAACCTGAAAAGTAGGTGTGCAACGCTCAAGAGAGTCCCTCTAGCCTTCGACGACAAAACTCATACTCTGTGATCTCCTGGGGGAATGAATCCCTTTCATCACAGTCTAATTCTTCCGTCACCCAGGTAATGAGATCGAGGCAATAACAGGACTGGACCCGGAAAAGCTGTCAAATCTGCAGACAATCGAATTGCGGGGAAACGGCCTAAAGTCCACAGCTGGATTCTGCCTGCCCAAGCTCAAAACTCTGTACCTGGTAAGAGAACTTTACTGATGACGGCTTCGTTAACTACGAACCCCAAATGCCTGAGCAAACAGATGTGTTTTCAGTATCACCAACCTCAGGACTACTCAGGCTTCATGTGACCTGTTAATTGTATGCATGCAGTTACTAGTTATAAGGTCCGCTTACCCTTGCTGGGTATATGGATGTACTCTGGATCAATACTATGTCCGAGGATGTGGGTGGCGCTGTGGTCTAAACCAGGCATGGGCAAACTCGGCCCTCCAGATGTTTTGGGACTACAACTCCCACCATCCCTAGCTAACAGGACCAGCGATCAGGGATGATGGGAATTGTAGTCTCAAAACATCTGCAAGGCCAAGTTTGCCTATGCCTGGAAACCACTGAGCCTCTGGGGCTTGCCGATCAGAAGGTCAGCAGTTTAATCCCCGCAACGGGGTGAGCTCCCGTTGCTCTGTCCCAGCTCCTGCCAACCTAGCAGCTCAAAAGCACACCAGCGCAAGTAAATGAATAGGTACCATTGCGGTAGGAAGGTAAACAGCGTTTCCCTGCGCTCTGGTTTCCGTCACAGTGTTCCGTTGTGCCAGAAGCGGTTTAGTCATGCTGGCCACATGACCCAGAAAGCTGTCTGTGGACAAACGCCGGCTCCCTCGGCCTGAAAGCGAGATGAGCACCGCAACCCCATAGTCGCCTTTGACTGGACTTAACTGTCCAGGGGTCCTTTGCCTTTTACTATGTCATCTTTCTCTTACATTGCAACATCTTTCCCCCTAGGCCCAGAATGCCATTACCGTAATAGAGGGCCTGGAGGACCTGGGGCAGCTCACAACTCTGCATCTGCGTGACAATCAGATTGAAACCCTGGATGGCTTCTCAGCAAGCTTGAAGTCTCTCCAGTATCTCAACCTACGGTGAGTTGTTTCCCGTAGCACAGAATTTCCACCAGGGCC
Source organism: Podarcis muralis (assembly GCF_964188315.1). NCBI lineage: Eukaryota > Metazoa > Chordata > Lepidosauria > Squamata > Lacertidae > Podarcis > Podarcis muralis. Next base: position 3,343,034 of record NC_135671.1, on the reverse strand, counting down.
TCTTAGAAATAAGAGAGGAAATGGCACAGGAGGCAGGGAGTGGTATCTGAGCCAAGTCTACGTTTGAGACTGGTTCTTAGCTCCTTGAAGTATTCGTTGTAAATCAGGGGTGGTTAACCTGTGGCCTACCAGAGCAGTGTTATATGGTCCCAGTGGCCATATAGTGGCCTATCCATGCTTCAAAGGCTCCTGCCATTCTCGGCTCACTCTGGTGCCATTTCTAGAGTCTATGTATGTACAGCACAAGGGATGCGGGTGGCACTGTGGTCTAAACCACTGAGCCTAGGGCTTGCTGATCAGAAGGTCGGCAGTTCGAATCCCCGCAATGACGGGGTGAGCTCCCGTTGCTCGGTCCCAGCTCCTGCCAACCTAGCAGTTCCAAAGCATATCAAAGTGCAAGTAGATAAATAGGTACCACTCTGGTGGGAAGGTAAATGGCATTTCCATGCGCTGCTCTGGTTCACCAGAAGCGGCTTAGTCATGCTGGCCACATGACCCGGAAGCTGTACGCCGGCTCCCTCGGCCAATAAAGCGAGATGAGCGCCGCAACCCCAGAGTTGTTTGCGACTGGACCTAACGGCCAGGGGTCCCTTTACCCATGTACAGCACAGGAAGACTGCCTTCTGCATAGAAGGTATACTTAACTATGGCACTGGCTGTTAAGGGAAAACTCTGGCATCAGAGAGCCAAACCAGAGCACAGAGGGAACATTTTCAACAGGAGGACCTGGAAGTTCCCACACCTGCTAACTTCTTCGTTCTCCTGCAGGGGGAATGCGATTGTGCAGCTCCAGGAGGTGTCGAAGCTGCTGGTGCTGCCCATGCTACGAGCCCTGGTCTTGCTAGACAACCCTTGTGCGGAGGAAGGGGACTACCGGGTGGAAGTGCTGGTGATGCTTCCACGCCTTGAGCGCCTCGATAAGGATTTCTTTGAAGAGGACGAACGGACGGATGCTGAGGAGCTGCGACAGAGGCGCCGGGAAGAAGAGCTGGAACTAGAGAGAGAGAAGGAGAGAGAGAAGGAGCTGGAGCTGGAAGTGAGACACAAAGGGGGGTGGCAGGAGGGGCAGCGAAGGCTCAAATTGTCAGGAGCCACAGAGAACCATACGCTCCTCCCTTTTGTGACACAACCTCTTTCCTTGCGGTTTTTCAAAGTGATAAAATTTGGCTATAGTGGAGGAGGGGGTGGAAAGGAGTATGTGGATTTCATTTACAGTCATACCTCAGGTTGAATGCGCTTCGGGTTGAGCGCGTTCAAGTTGTGCTCCGTGGCAACCCGGAAGTAACAGAGCATGTTACTTCCGGGTTTTGCCGCTTGCGCATATGCTCAAAATGACGTCACGCGTATGCGCAGAAGAGGCGAAAAGCGACGCGCGCAGACGTGCTGTTGCTAGTTACGTTTGCTTCTGGATGCGAACAGGGCTCTGGAACGGATCCCGTTCGTATCCAGAGGTACCACTGTAGTTGTTTCTCCCCATAATTTGAGCACAGGGGCAGGGGTGGTACGAATAGTGTGGATCCCCACTTAAGACGAGAAAAGCCTGAAATCAGGAATCTGGTCACTTTCAGCCTTAGATCACTCCCCGCGTTGTTGCTCTCTTTGGGCGGGATCCAATCGCATGCATGCTAGTTGCTCTGTTAAAAAGTGACCTGGAGGTCTTGCTCAACAACTATGTTATAATGAATTCGGCACGGCACATTATGCTGGGGAAAGGGGTTGAAAATGAAAGAAGAAGTCTTAATGCCATTTTTCAAGTCTATGGCGTGGCCACCGTTAGAATACTGCACACCACTGTGGTCCTCGCATCTCCAGATGGATATCTCAGAGCTGGGAAAGGTGCAGAAAACGGCAGCCATTGACACCCACACCCATTCAAAGCAAAATATCTCGAGATGTTTCAGGTGGCAAGTGAACACTATTAGGAGGATGAAAGCATAACATGGAAAGTAAAGGTGCTGTGAGTATGTGTTTAGCCTCTCATAGGCCTGGGTGTCCACCACTAACCTCGTTCAGCAGCTGTTCTTAACTCTTTGTGTGTCAGGACTCCGAGCGAATGAGAGAATGAATGAAGCAATTTTTTCACATCAGCCTTTCTCAACCAGGGGGCACCCCCCAAAGACATATGAAGATCTCAGTTGGGGTGTGTGTGAGTGTTTCCCAGAAATATGTGCAATATAAATAACACATTCAAACTCATGAAATCTCAATCCATTTGAAAATTCAAATGAAATAATTAGGGAAGCCAGGTTCGAAGGAGGGTGTGGGGTTTTTATGTTAGCTAAACCTAGCAGTTTGAAAGCATGTCAAAGTGCAAGTAGATAAATAGGTACCACTCTGGTGGGAAGGTAAACAGAGTTTCTGTGCGCTGCTCTGGTTCACCAGAAGCGGCTTAGTCCTGCTGGCCACATGACCCAGAAGCTGTATGCCGGCTCCCTCGGCCAATAAAGCGAGATGAGCGCCACAACCCCAGAGTCGGCCACGACTGGACCTAATGGTCAGGGGTCCCTTTACCTTTAAAAGGCAGTTATGTTATGTTTTGTTTTTTAAAAAAGAAACACTGCTTTCAATAATCCCACACCATGTGACCATGGTGCCTGTCACAGACAAGATAACAGGCTGCCTGCCAGAACAGGACACTGAACCAGCACAGACTGGGAGCAACAGTGTCTGTTGGCGGGCATGGGTGGGGAAGACTTTTGAAGCAGGAACTCATAAAGCCGATTTCCTTCTTTCTAAGGAATGCTTCCAGATGGGTGCTTTATGGTGGGACTGGTGCTCCTCGCGCATTCATGTGCTTGCAGCATCCGCACAACGTAATTGCCGTTGAAATACCAGCCCATTTCCCCCCTCCCCCAATTTAATCTGGATCTGTCCTTTCTGGATAAAGTCCAATAAATTAAAAATAACTCCTGCCAGTGGTCCATTTGCAACCCCTGTGCTGTGCTGTAGCTATGGGGGAGGGAGGGGGGCAGCCAGGTTTTTCACCCCAGGTGAAACCCCCAGAGGGGCGTCATTGAGGCTCCCAGCCCGTGTGTGTGTGTGTGTGTGTGTGTGTGTGTGTGTGTGTGCAAATGTGTGTGGGGTGTGTGTCTTTGACCTGGGTCAGGGGTCTGCTACCTTTAAGACAAAAAGAGCCACTTGGACCCGTTTCCAAAGGAAAAAAAAACCTGGGAGCCGCAAAACCATTGCGACATTTAAAGCATGCGCGCCGCTGCCCTCCGATCTGACAGCGGGTGGGAAGGTGACGTCGGGATGGTGCGTGACTAATGCACACACTGCCCCCATGTGACGTCACAGCCAGTACAGTGTAAAAGAGCCACATGCGGCTCCGGAGCTGCGGGTTGCAGACCCCTGGCCTGGGTGAAATAAAGCCTAGTTTTGCCCCTACTCTTTGCAGCTCCCGCCTGGAAGCAAGCTGTAAATGTCAGCATTCTGTGCTTTTAGTTGTGTGATCCTATGGCTAATCCGAAAATGAATAAAGCCATACCTACAGAACAGTATATATATATATATATATAGAGAGAGAGAGAGAGAGAGAGAGAGAGAGAGAGGGAATTGATCACCACCATTTATTAGTTATAAAGCTTCTAATATGTTCTAGATGCTATAAAGACAGACAGACAGAAGCACAAGGCTAGCTCAGTTGGTAGAGCACAAGACTCTTAATGCCGGGAATATGGGTTTGAGTCCCACACTGGCCGGAAGATTCCTGCATTGCAGGGGGCTGGTTTTGATGACCCTCGTGGTCCTTTCCAACTCTACAGTTCTGTGAGTAGCTGACCGCTAATAAAAGAGATGAAAGCAAAAGGCAGTTGGAGGGAAAGGAGAAATTTTGCGCTAAGGCTGTTAGACCTGATGCTCTAGTAGTGCTTAATCATCCAGTGGGAAGTTTTACACGAGCCGCATCAGAATTGCTGGCCGCTGCGTATTCCCATCCATTTCAACAGAGTCGGCACAGAAGACCCTCTCTGTGGATTACGCACTTCTTCTGATCTTAGTATTTGGGCTCTCAAGAAGCGGGTGGGACCAGCCCTCTCCTTGCGTGTCTCGCGGGTGTCGTGTGTGCCAAATCAGGCCGCCTGCCCCCTGAAAGACCCTCCATCCGGAAATAACCCAATTTCCCTCTCTTCTTCCTATCCACTCCGCCCCCTCCCCTATTTCTTCCAGGAAACGGATGACCTCGTTCAGGAGGATGATGCGCCAGAATGACACGAGAGTGCCAGTCCCCAGACAGGGCGTTTGCCCGGAGCCGCTTTTCCGGAGCTCAGCTGCCAGCTGGTTCGCGGAGTCGAGCAGGAGCTGCAGCCCGCCTTGCAAAGCCGCCTTCCGACCCAAGGAGCGCTGCTTCCCTGGCGCGCAGTACCCGAAAGGTGCCGAGAGACAGAGGAGTGTCTCTGCGCTTTGAATGGGATGGGATGGGATGGGATGCATGTGACTGTGGATTAAAAAAGGAGGGCAGGAAAAGAAGTCTGATGGAGCCGGGCTGAGTGTGTTGTTTTTGGCATCCCATCTCTGCAGCACCGCCGCCCCTCTCTCCCTCCCTCCTCCCCCCCCTCTCTCCATCCTCTACGTGCTGTTTGCAAAGCTCCCTTGAAATCCTGACTCATCCCAGCTCTGGGTCACATGCTCCCGCCCAGGCCCTATCAGGGGCGGCTCCATCCCACTGTTGCTGCTTTTGCTGCTCTTCCTGCCGCTGGCTCAGAGGACAGAGCTGCTCCCCTTCGCATCCTGTATCTTTCCTCTCGCCATCCATCTCTGCTTAGTGCGCTGCTGCCTTGGCCAGCCTTCCTGCTTCTGCCTTAGGAAGGTAAGTGGCTTCCCCGTCTCCTCCTCCTCCTCCTCCTCCCGCAAGGCGAAACCCCTATCCCTCCGCATCTCAAAATACTATCTCAGACCCTCCAAGTGTCCCTATTTTCCAGGGACAGTTCCGGATTTACAGAAGCCGCCCCGCTTTCTGATTTGACCCTGCCTTTCCTTTCCATCAGAGAAATGTTGGAGGGGTCTCCTCTCTATCCCACCACCATCCCAAGGATTGATTCTGCTCCTTCCCATCCTCCAGCCTTCGCTCATGGGCTTTCGAGAGTCTTCTTGCCCCGACTCCTGTCGGTGCCCCCCTTGGTGGGTTCTTGTGCTGGAGGCATCTGAGGGAGAGGGTGCTACTATTAAGCCTGCCTTTGCTGCGATGGCAAGGGAGTCTGGCGAGCACAGGACTTTGCCACCCCAGGGATCAAGCTGTGATTCTCCCCCCCCCCCCAGTCACCATCACCCAATAATTCTATAGTTGCGTGGCAAGGTTGCAGCCATGCCAACCAGCGCTGCCCAAAGAGCCAAAAGTCATCATAAGGTGGATTCCTGGGCTCCAGTTAATACGGAAGGGGAAGCGATGGGAACCAGGGAAGCAAAGCCCTCACTGCACCATCTCACGGCAGCTTGTGTATTCTTGGTACCAATGACTGCCTCTGGGTTCCCAGTTCTGCCTCTCCCGCCCCAACCCTTATCCCTGCTTATCTGGCCCTGACCTCCTTAGAGGACAGTGCTCTTGTCTCTCTGCCCCCCCCCTTCCCACTTCTAGCTTGGAAAATAGTTGTGGAAGGAGGGGGGGCAGGATAGAAGAGAGAGACGGAAAGATGAGTAGGAATGAAAGTGGGAGGGGGGACAGCCTGCAAAAGTCCTTCCTATCCTGAACCCAAGGACCCTTGGAAAAGGACTGGGGGGGACGGACGACGGATCAGGCACACAGCCAATGGCTTTGTCTAATCTCTGCCCGAACCGGAATGAATCAAAAGGCAAAGCCAGCGAAAGCACGGATGAGCCGCCAGGAATTTATTTGGGCTGGATTGCTGACAGTTTGGGCTCTGCTGCAGAAATATTGATGCCCAGGGAGTCCTCAGTACATCTGTGCACACAAACACATGCCCAAGGTGGGGGGGGGGATTCCTCTTGACACTGGGGCAAGGACGTTTCCATGGTCCTGGGTCTTTGCACCCCACTGAGAGCGCCTGTGGCATCTGAACAGACTGGGCAAGCCGTTTCGGAGTGCAGAGCAGCTGTTGGAGCAGCTGACCCAGAAGGTGCTGCAGAATATGGTGGGAGGGGAATAGAGACCTGCGTAGGTGCCGGAGAATCCCTGCCTTGTTGGCTGAAATTCCCAGGCACCAGAGGCTTTTCCTGGCGTGGTTATCTGCAATTTTTGCAGGTTTTGGCAGTGCAGAGGAGACTAAACCCTTAGCAGTGCTGTGCCTTGCACCTTTTCCCTTCTTCTCTTTCCGGCGCTGTGTCAGGCTCCATCTCTCCTCTCCCCCACCACCTACTGTGGTGTTTGCGGCCTTCTCCTTTCTGCCCCCCCCTTCATAGCCTTCCCTTTGCGTCACACACAATGCAGGTGGAAGGGTGTCCATACATCTCTTCCTGGCACAGTATCAGGTCAGCGTGCATTGCCATTCTTCTAAAGATTCTTCTTTCCTGGTTGTAGCTGTTGCTGGCAAAAGAGCTTAGCAACAACGAATAAGGCGGGAAGCGAGTAAGGAAACAAGTCAACTGATCCTAGAAAGGAGTCCTTGCTTGGTAGGGGGTGGGGGGGTTAAGGGGGGCAGGATTCCTGTGCACCTCCTCCATGTTCCCAAGGCATTTGTGCATTAAGCCATGCAGAGTGGCACCTCTGCAAGTTAACAAGTAGACACAACTCAAATACTGTATTTAAAAATATGCCGAAACCAGTGGGCAGACCACTTGCTCTCCCAAGGACTTCGTCTCTTCCCTTGGGGCCAGTAGCCTAGAGAAGATGACAGATGCGAGAATGGTCTGAAGACACCTGTCACAGTGGTATTGCTGATGCTAAGCAAGTCTGGAAGGGGGTCTGCTTTCAAATTACACAGCACTCGATGAGATCCTTCGAGAAAGAGCCCGAGCGGGTATATTAAGCGAGCACAATAATTCTGGGCACCTCCCTGAGTTTGCCTGTGCCGTTGCTCAAGCACCAATCCTGTACCTAAGCACACCAATCGCAACAGATGACACGGAGCGGGTAAGAACCTCAGTACATGGGAGGACTTACCTGGGAGTAAGTCACATTGAAATGAATTGGCCTTCTCTGTATAGTGTTGCACTGTACACGTGGCAAATATTTGCTGCCGGAGTTCCCTGGCAGGGAGAGTGAGGTGTAAAAGTGGTAAGTAAACAGTTACAAACAGACCTCCTGCAGGAAAATGCCTTCACATGACCCAATCTTACTTTGTTTTAATTTGTGCTTGCGGGGTGTACATCGTCTTTTTTAAAAAAAATAAACAGGGCGCCAAAAGCCTAGCTAAGTGTGTATAAAATTGCAGCCTTAAGTGGCTAACCCATTGGGGAATTATGCTGTATAGTGGAGAAGTCCACGCATTAGATGTAGCTTAATAACTATATCCAATGTCCCATCCTCCTATTAAAATTACACAAGCCGGGACGGGACACAGTGTGTATTTTGTCATCAGTGATGTTATGCATCCTACTTATTCCATGAATGCAGAAAAAGGCAGGATGTAGGAGTGGGCACAGAATTCAGCTTCCTCCACTTTTAAGAAAGCAGCTTTCTAGCCCTTATGAAGGGCTGTTTGAAAGTATAGTGGGAAAAGCTTTGGTGAATTTCAGGAGCCAAGATTGTTGCGAAATAAGATGTCTATTTGTCAGGGGCCAAGGCTTCAGAGCCTTAGCGCCTCACCCTTTCTAGTGATTAGCAAAACCAAAACAATACGTACCAAATAATAAACATTGGAGAATAGTGTATTTTTGCCAAGAAATTCTGCACTTTGCTCCATCTGCAGAATTTATGCAAGTCGCAGAAGCCGTTTTTTTCTTTGCACAGAATTTGGATTACCTGGCTTCATAATTATTTTAGCACAGAATGCATACATGCTCTCCAGTCATGCCCATGACAGATGCACAAGCACTTCAGATGAATTCTTAGTGGCAATGGGGGTGCTGGTCTTTCATCTGAATGCTGGATTCCTCACAACAGAGGCACAATCCAGGATGACATCGGTATCACACCTCTGCAACCAAAGAGGATCTCTTACAACTTGCTCCAGCAAATCTGTACACACAGCCTATTATACATGCAGTTGATTTCAGATAGGGCAACCACTTGCAAATCACAAAAAGGAGGGAATGCATTACCAAGGACAAACATGTGCATATGCTAATGTATATAAAGCAAAATTTAGAAATAATTTACTATAATTTAAATTAAAATGCACCTCAATCCTGTGGAGGAAACTGATGAAGTGTCCTGTGTCCGTTCAGGTACTAGCTACTGATTGGCAACTTCATGCCCCCTGTTCCTCCTTCTTTTGGTTATCATAGAATCATAGAGATGGAAGAAACCCCCAAAGGTCATCTAGTCCAACCCGCTGCAATGTGGGAATAGGTTCTTTATTTTTAAACTGGGCTTGGACCAGCCAACCCTTCAAACAGAGGATGCCTTCAACTAGAGGGTTGTCCTATGTACCGAGACATGGTCACCCTAATTTTAAAAAGTGGTTGTACTAAGGCAGGGGTCAGCAGACTTTTTCAGCAGGGGGCCAGTCCACTGTCCCTCAGACCTTGTGGGGGGCCAGACTATATTTTGGAGGGGAAATGAACGAATTCCTATGCCCCACAAATAACCCAGAGATGCATTTTAAATAAAAGCACACATTCTACTCATGGAAAAACACGCTGATTCCTGGACTGTTCTTGGCGCCTGATTTAGAAGGCGATTGGGCCAGATCCGGTCCCCTGGGCCTTAGTTTGCCTACCCATGTAATAAGGGATTGTGCTGTGGGTATTCATTATTGTGAGCTGCTTTGGAAACCAAACTTTGCTGCAAAGCAGGGTATAAAGGTAATAAATGGGTGTGCACTACATCAATCATAAGGATGTGCTGTCTTGAAAGCACAAGTGCAAGTTAGGTCTTTTTCTGATGCCTTGTATCACCCCTAATAGTGCAGAGCAAAGGAAAATTCACCAGCTCTGTTTTGCTTCCGCTATGATCTCGTTGCTTTCAGGCCCAAGACCAGCTTCTTGAATTTCATTTACCTTCCATCTCAGGCGGATGGAACCTGCGGTCTTCTTCCCAAGCCTTCCGGAATAGCACAGATCCGTTGGGTATCAGTGATTTCATAGGCTCAAGGTCAGATTACTCAGCTTGCCTCTCTGAGCATGGGAGGCACTGAATCCTATACTGCTGTTCATGGAGAGAATACACTTCAGACACAAACGCAGATCCCTGGGGAAATCAGCACAAAGGCAAATGTGAACAGGCAACAATCAGGAGAGGATGTGTGGGAACTTCTCTAGTCTCGCCTAAGCGCTTTTGGCTCTCCTCAAAAGGCATCTGGTGTTTTTATGACAATTCACCTCAGAAACATCCGGAGCCTGCCAGGTTGGCGAAGCCTGACATATGTTACCTCAGTAATCTGACAATAACCCAAAAGGGAAGGTCAGGATTATTTTCCCCCGTGTTACAGCCAGAGGGGGAATAAGTGTCTTGCGCATCAGTTTGCACCTGAGGTGAGATCTGAGCTGCAGCCTCGCAGCTCAAACACTTTGCAACTATTTTGTATGCACGCTTTACATTGAAAGCACATTCAAAGCACACACAGCCCTCAAAGAATTCTGGGCCCTGTAGTTTGTTCTGGGTAGTTGGGAACTGGAGCTCTGTGAGAGGTAAACTACAGGGCCCAGAATTCTTTGAGAGAAAGAATGTGTTTCAAATGTACTTTAAAGGTATAAATGTTTGCAGAACCTAAGTCAGCTCTCTGGCAATGATATTTCACTGTGGGGGAATCTAATTCCACTGTAAGCTTCTGGTCAGAGGAAACTGGACAGCAGAGATGAGGAAGGAGAATGTCGAGTTTGTCCACGTGGCCTGCTTTTGTGGGAACACATTGCCGCCACAAAAGGCACTCGGATCTAGAGCAGAGCTCAGGCCTCTGGCTTAAACCGCCGTGGGGCTGAACCCGGCAGCATAGGCCAGGGCTTGAAGAAGAAGAAGAAGAAGAGTTTGGATTTGATATCCCGCTTTATCACTACCCGAAGGAGTCTCAAAGCGGCTAACAATCTCCTTTCCCTTCTTCCCCCACAACAAACACTCTGTGAGGTGAGTGGGGCTGAGAGACTTCAGAGAAGTGTGACTAGCCCAAGGTCACCCAGCAGCTGCATGTGGAGGAGCAGAGATGTGAACCTAGTTCACCAGATTACGAGTCTACTGCTCTTAACCACCATACCACACTGGCTCTCTTGCGCACCCTCCCAACATTTCTCAGATGAAAATAGGGACATCCTATTCTACATCAGGAAGCTTCTCTCGCATTTGATATTTCCACACGCATAGGCGTCATGTACACATCTACATCTGTCACCTTAAGCCAATTGCAACCTCTCCATTGAACCTACCTCACAGGACTGTTGTAAAAAAAACAACTGAGCGAGGAAAGGGATCATGTACAACACCTTCAACAGATAAATGGAATGAAATAAAATGTTAGTGCCTTGAGTCCTTGTCAGGGAATAATGATAATGATGAGAGAAAGTGTGAGAATGATCAGGAACATACCAAAGAGCAAATCCTATTGAACTCAGTGAGACTTACTTCTGAGTAAAAATGCTTAGGATTGCAGTGTAAGGCTGCACCGTCTTTAACCAGTTACCTGGGAGTCGGGTCCATTGAATACAGTGGGACTTACTTCTGAGCAGAAAGTGTAAGGCTCCATTTACAATTAAGGAATAAACACTCCATGCATTTGGAGTCCTTCATTTGGTACAGGGATTTTATTTTCAGTATAAACAGAACTCTGTTTTTGCACCCACCTACCCACCACGGCTTAGTCATGCTGGCCACATGGCCCGGAAGCTGTCTGTGGACAAACGCCGGCTCCCTCGGCTTATAGAGCGAGATGAGCGCCACAACCCCAGAGTCGTCCACGACTGGACCTAACGGTCAGGGGTACCTTTACTTTTACCACTTCTAATTGCTCTCTGAGATGTGGAGGGGAGGGGAAAGGAAAACCAGGACATTCCCGGATCAAATCAGAAACCGAGATGGCTTCTGTAATTCCAGGACTGTCCCTGTAAAATCGGGACACTGAGAGTATGGGGCAAGTTGTGTGTCTCTTGCATTGTTCCTTTTTGTTCACAAGCCCATTGGACTCCTTGACCTTCCCTTGGCAAATGCACAGTGAGTTCCTTCCCCCACCCCCAGCGGATTTTCTTTGAGAAAGGCACGCTCCTTTTCTGTCAGAGAGAAAGCAAATGTGCTGCAAAATCTGTACCACATCTTAAAGCAGGAGTCTCATGCACTGTGCTCTGTCAGAGGGAGCTAGCCCTTCATTTGTGCCCTGGTCTGCAGGGACTTGGCCTCAGCATCTCCTTTTAGTGCCCCAAACTCAGCCCTGGAACATACGAACTCAAGGTTCTAAGGCAGTGCAGAATGCATTTCCTCCCAGTACTGAACCAATAGAGAGAGAATCCACAAACATCGTGGAGGCAGGTCTTCCAGAACAGAGGGTGCTGGTTTATCTTCTTCTAGAAGAGGTGGTAGAGACAGTGACTGTAATCTACTTGACTCAGCTGACTCATTTTGCATGTCGGCTGCAAGACCAACATGTCTCAGCAAAGACACCCTGCAGAATTGCACCACCCACCTCCACGATCCTTTCGTTCAGGACAGAGCTACGTGAAGCAGAATTGTATGCAAATATCTGCATTCAGAATGGCTCTGTTCACAATAAATGCTAAACCAGGCCTTTGGCAGATTAATATTCTACAGCCCTTTAAATGTGGGAAGGGGAGATTATTGCTTTGCCTTCATTTTAATTGTTTTTATCCTGTGTTTTATTCTGTGAAGGGGACGTGGGTGGTGCTGTGGGTTGAACCACAGAGCCTAGGGCTTGCCGATCAGAAGGTTGGCGGTTCAAATCCCTGCAACGGGGTGAGCTCCTGTTGCTCGGTCCCTGCTCCTGCCAACCTAGCAGTTCGAAAGCACGTCCAAGTGCAAGTAGATAAATAGGTACCACTCCGGCGGGAAGGTAAATGGCGTTTCCGTGCGCTGCTCTGGTTTCACCAGAAGCGGCTTACTCATGCTGGCCACATGACCCGGAAGCTGTACGGCGGCTCCCTCGGCCAATAAAGCGAGATGAGCGCCGCAACCCCAGAGTCGGTCACGACTGGACCTAATGTTCAGGGGTCCCTTTACCTTTATTCTGTGAACCGCACTGAGATCTTATGATGAAGGGTGTTATATAAATCAAATAAATTATAACAATGATAGTGATATTGATGATGATGATGATACATGAGTGTGTGGATACTCAGAGGAAAAATCATAATCGCTTCACTCCTCCGCGGTTCCTGTTGCTACACTGCCTGAAGCCAAGCCATGGTTTGGTTTAGTGTTACATTTGAGCTCAGACTTCAGATAAACCATCAAGTATACCCAAGGTTTGTTCTTGGTTTACCTCTCATGGTTTGTCTGGGAGAAACAAGCTGTGAGCTGGGTTCCTATTTGCCATGGACAGGTTGGATGCAGAGAAGTGGTGAAAGGAACCAGCTGTGGAATCCCCGAGGGAACCCTCAGGGGAAGAAGGCTCACAGCCAGGGGATTGGTGGTGGGACAACGAAAAGCAGTCAGAGGGAGAAGAGGGAGCAGCTTCCTCACAGCCAGAAGTGAAGCTACAGGGAACCAGGTAGAGGGACTTCTTAGCAGTGGCGCCCTCCCCATGGAACGCCCTTCCGTCAGATGTCAAGGAGATGAGTAATCCTAAACTATATAGTGAAAAGGTAAAGGACCCCTGGCTGGTTAAGTCCAGTCAAAGGCAACCTCGCTTTCAGGCCGAGGGAGCCAGCATTTGTCCATAGGCAGCTTTCTGGGTCAAGTGGCCAACATGACTAAACCACTTCTGGTGCAACAGGACACTGAGACGGAAGTCAGAGCGCACGGAAGTGCTGTTTACCTTCCCGCTGCAGTGGTACCTATTTATCTACTTGCACTGGCGTGCTTTCGAACTGCTAGGTTGGCAGGAGCCGCGACAGAGCAATGGGAGCTCACCCCGTTGTGCAGATTTGAACCATCGACCTTCTGGTTGGCAAGCCCAAGAGGCTCAGTGGTTTGGACCATAGCGCTATCTGCATCCCAAAAGTATATAACCTTTAGAAGACATCTGGAGGCAGTCCTGTATAGGGAAGCTTTTTAATGTTTAATGTTTTATTATATTTTTTTATATGTTGGAAGCCGCCCAGAGTGGCTGGGGCAATCCAGTCTGATGGGCTGGGTACAAATAATTATAAGTTTAAAGTGACTTTTGTTAAGAAACCAGTAGCCTTTCTTTTAGGAATAATTGAATCTGAAATACCTAAAGATCAGAAAAAGTTATTTATGTACGCAACCACGGCACCTCAAATGGTGTTTGCCCAAAAGTGGAAAGAAGAATTAGCTCCAAACAAAGGAGGACTGGCCACAAAAGTTACTGAAGTATGCAGAAATGGCGAAACATATTGGAAGATTAAGAAATCAAGAAGAGAGGATTTTTAAACAAGGGTGGGGATCATTTATTGAATATTTAAAGAACTGTTGTAAGGACTGACTTAAACACGCCCAGATGGTGAAGTTAAACTTTTGAGTATAAGAGATTCATTATAATTAGTCTTTAATGCTGGAGAGGCAGAAAAAAGAAGAGATAACTTAGGTAACTGCAGAAAGGGTGGGGGAAAGGAAGTTGATAACAATACTAAATGTATAAAGAATATTTGATATGTATTGTAAAATTTGAAAATAAATTTATCACCATCATTATTAAACATGCTGTTCTTTCTCCAAACCCTCTTGAAGCTTATCATGCCGTTCATCCCATACTGAGGCCAAGTGGCCCTTTGATGCAACTGGGGGTGGTGTAAGAGATCATGGAACAGCAAGGGCATTGGAACCAAAATTCCAGGTCCCATTTTCCTCTCTGTTTGTTCTCCTCCAGGAAAGACCAGCTCCGCCATGTCTATTGAGAAGGTTCACGCTCGGGAGATCCTGGACTCTCGTGGGAATCCAACCGTGGAGGTGGATTTGTACACAGCTAAAGGTACGTGTTGGTGGAGGGGCAGCAAACTGCAGGAGGCAGCTGGGATCTCAGCCGCAGTCCAGGGCATCGTGCTGCTAACGGATTAGCTCAGTCCCAAGGCAGCGAGCCGGAAAGGGCAGGAGGCGCCAAGCAGAGATGGCCTGAGGCTGGAGCTGTGCCTCTCCCTCTCTCCCTCTCCCCAGCAAAGTCATCACACAGCAAAAGCATCTAATTTTAGCCACGCTCTGTGATGCATCCCCACTTTTGGAGCAGGAGACGGTTGGGAAAGGCAGAGAAATGAGACATATTCAGACTCCCGCTGCCCTGGCTTTCTTTTAAGCAGACAGCAGTGCCTGGGTTTCGTTCCCCAGTCTCACACGCATACACCTTTCCACAGGCCTCAGGGTCGAGGTGATGAGAATTTAGCCCATGAAGAACAGCTACCAGCCCTGTATCCATTGCTGAAGCACTTGCCGTGTCAGGTGTCTGAGAGACAACCAAATAAAAACGCTTTAATTGGCATAAATATGTACTTAACTAGGACACGGGTAGCGCTGTGGGTTAAACCACAGAGCCTAGGACTTTCCGATTAGAAGGTCGGCGGTTCGAATCCCTGTGACAGGGTGAGCTCCCATTGCTCAGTCCCTGCTCCTGCCAACCTAGCACTTCGAAAGCACGTCAAGTGCGAGTAGATAAATAGATACCACTCCGGCAGGAAGGTAAATGGCGTTTCCGTGCACTGCTCTGGTTCGCCAGAAGCGGCTTAGTCCTGCTGGCCACAAGACCCGGAAGCTGTACGCCGGCTCCCTGGGCCAATAAAGCGAGATGAGTGCCGCAACCCCAGAGTCGGTCACGACTGGACCTAATGGTCAGGGGTCCATTTACCTGTGTACTTAACTGCAAACACTGAGGCACACCAGCTGCCCGCTCAGCTTCTCAGGAGTAAAATCTGTGCCTGGGAAGGCAGACTCAAGGGGGCAGACAATTTCCTCATTGGTCTGAGGACAGCTTTGGCTATTCACTCCGCCACCCTTGTCCATCAGGCTTGACCCAGGGGGGTGAGGTAGAAGCCAAGCTGTTCCCCTGCCTGTGTACGAGGTCTAGCAGAAATTGCTGCCCTGAAGCTGCTATTTGCATTTCAGGGAAGCGTCCGTTGGTGCCAGCGTAGGCTTCCAGTGTAATGCAAAAAGCAGCTTTGGAGAGAAATGGTTCAATGTTGCCACCCCACCCGCACAGCCCCTTTGCCTTCCCCAAGTTTTCAATTTACATAACAAAAAACTAAATTAATTAATGCTGGGTCTAGTTTCCTGCAAGGGGGATAGATAGCCTTGCTGCAGTGAAATAGCTGTTTGCAGCTAACTATGAAAATAATGAAATGGTGGGTACCATACCCTTCAACATTTCTCTGATGAAAATAGGGAAGTCCTATTCCATTATCATCATCATCATCATCATCATCAACATCACACCCATTTGATTGGGTTGCCCCAGCCACTCTGGGCAGCTTCCAACATATATAAAAACATAATAAAACATTAAACATTAAAAAAAGCTTCCCTAGACAGGGCTGCCTTCAGATGTCTTCTAAAAGTTGTATAGTTACTTATCTCCTTGGCTTGGGGGTCACATAACTCCATACCCTCCTTTGAAAATAGGGCCGTCCTAAAGGAAAGCAGGACATTCTGGTATCAAATTCTGGGATGGATTCTGTAAATCTGGAACTGTCCCTGGAAAATAGAGACACTTGGAGGGCTTGTGTTTTATGGTACCTAGTCATGCCTTAGATGCCTTAGGCATGGCCAAATTGGCCCTCCAGCTGTTTTGGGACTACAACTCCCATCATCCCTAGCTAACAGGGTCAGGGATGATGGGAATTGTAGTCCCAAAACAGCTGGAGGGCCAAGTTTGGCCATGTCTGCCTTCGACACTATTGCAATCACTAGACACAATAGCAATGTGTGTGCTCTCAGGGAGGAGAATTGCATTTCTCCAGATACAAACCTCTTATTTTAATTTAGAATATAGCTCAGTTGGTACAGCGCAAGACATTTAATCTCAGGGTTTTCGGGTTGAGCCCCACATTGGGGAACATTCCTGCATTGCAGAGGGTCCTCATGGTCGCTTCCAATTCTATGATTCTGTGGGTATTATATCCTGCTTTATAATATCAAGAGGCTCTCTAAAGCTGTGTTATGCATCATTCCTTCAAAGCACATCCTTTCCCTCTAATAATTATGGGTTTGCTATGACTTGCTGGGAACTGTAACTGTGAGGGATAAACTACAGTGGCCAGAACCCTTTGCGGAAAGGGATGTGCTGCAAAAGTACTTCAGAAGTCTTGCATGTACACAGATTCTGATAGGATGCTGCATTATTCTGCTCTGATCTTCGACTTACCTGCACACAAGGTGGATAGAGACCATTGCTGGAGCAGCCTCACAGCTGGCAACAGATCTCATCACACATACATAGCCGACAAGGATTTCAGTGGTTATGCAGAGAAGTTTAGGCCAGGCCAAAGCCAGAAACCTTTGAGTTAGTTAGTGGGCCTAAACTAGGGTTGCCGTATTTCAGAAAGTGAAAATCGGGACATGAAAGTTGTTCAGCAAAATCTCCAAAAAGAGAGAGAAGTTTTTGAACACTTCCGGCATGGGTTGCCATAAGCCCAGGTTTCCCCAGACATTTTTACCAGTTTTTGGAAATTCTGCCCAGATGCTGTTTTCGATGGATGAATCCCGGATATGTCCGGCAAATCCCAAATGTATGGCAGCCCTACCTATATGTACATTGTGAAGGATAATCTTAGTTCAGGGTTTTAAGCAAAAAATTGAAAGCAGGTATTTTAAAGTGATTTAACCTAAGTGTTAATTTGATTTAATTAGTCTTCGGATTCATTGGTCATAAACAGTCAAAAGTGGAAGTAGGTGGACTTCTTATGGAGAGTTTGGTTAGAAAACACCAGCTGTATTTTTTTATTATCATTTTTAAAGAAAAGAGCTGGTGACTTCTGTTATGTACTGAAGTTCTCACCCTGGGCCAGCAGGGGGATACTGTAGATAGTTATGCAAATAAGGGATCGAAAGTGACGTTCAGTGATTGGATAGTTACAGAAAATGGTTACTGTTGCGTTCTAGTGGAGCTCTATATAAGCAGGCTGGCTGAACCCTTCAGTTCAGTTCAGTTCTGGCCTGTGAATAAACAAGAGCTGTTTGAAGAATCGCTGTGTCGTCTGATATGTTGACCCACAATTTAACAACTTCCTTAAAATGACAAGGCAGCTGTTTCATCAGAGAAGAGTTGTGGGCTTAAGTGATGTTCATGGCTCCTCCCCTTAATGTTTTCCACCTTGGTTTTTGCTCCTCCCTAGGGATGTTTCGGGCAGCTGTCCCCAGTGGCGCTTCCACCGGCATCTACGAAGCTCTAGAGCTGCGTGACAACGATAAGTCCAGATTCCTTGGGAAAGGTAGGGGTATTCCAGGCTTCTGCCCATAGAATGACAAACAATAATTCCAGAGTCCTCTCTCTCTGTGTGTTTTCTGCTTTTGGGCTGGCCGAAAGGTGTCAGCCAGTGAAATTCCACGGTGAAGAGTGAGTGGCCTTGTGTGCCTTCCTTTCTCTGCCTCTTATTTCCTTCTGCCTCTGTCTGACACTCTCTGTGTCTTTTTCCTTCTGTAGGGGTCCTGCAGGCGGTGGATCACATCAACAGCACCATTGCCCCTGCTCTCGTGAGCTGTGTAAGGATCCCCCTTTGCTTTTCTCATTGGCTCAACTTGCGGGTCTTTCATCCTCTCTCTCTCTTTCTCTCTCTCTCTCTCTCTCTCTCTCTCTCTCTCTCTCTCTCAATCTCTATCTGTCCCTTCATTTCAGCCTGCTTTGTTTTCTGGATGCTTGACATACTATCTCTCTGTGTGCATGCATGTGAGTGTGTGTGTGTGTGTGTGTGTGTGTGCGCGCGCGCGCGCGCATGCGCACTGTCAAAGGATGGAGGAATACCTTTTCCTCCAGAGGCCTTTGTAAAGAGCAGTGACAGGACCAATCCTGTGTACGGACAACAGCTTTTGAAACCTGAAGGAAGCATGAGATGGAATCTATACACATATAAAAACCATTATGAAAATGCTTTATTTTTAAAAAAAGCATTTTTAAATATACGTTGAATTTTCTATAAGGCTCACCTAGTGTCATCTGGTGGCACATTGCATATTGCACTTAAAGTAAGGTAAAGGGACCCCTGACCATTAGGTCCAGTTGTGACTGACTCTGGGGTTGCAGCGCTCATCTCGCTTTACTGGCTGAGGGAGCCGGCGTACAGCTTCCGGGTCATGTGGCCAACATGACTAAGCCTCTTCTGGCGAACCAGAGCAGCGCACGGAAACGCCGTTTACCTTCCCGCCAGAGCGGTACCTATTTATCTACTTGCACTTTGACGTGCTTTCAAACTGCTAGGTTGGCAGGAGCAGGGACCAAGCAACGGGAGCTCACCCCATTGCGGGGAATCGAACCACCAACCTTCTGATCGGCAAGTCCTAGACTCTGTGGTTTAACCCACAGCGCCACCCGCTGCACTTAAAACACACTTAAAACGTTTTATTTGAAGCTGTATAGCTGAGTCCTGATAGAGCATTGATTCAATAACCAGAAAAGGCCAAACTTGGGTCTCCAGCTGTTTTTGGACTACAGCTCTCATCATCCCTAGCTAGCAAGACCAGTGGTCAGGGATGATGGGAATTATAGTTCCAAAACAGCTGGAGACCTAAGTTTGGGTACCGCTGATCAAGAACATTGTGGATATTTCCAGAGGGGGCTTTTAATCTGCAGTCGCCGTGCCTCCTTCATGCCTTTTACGGGCAGTCCAGATAGTGTTGTGACCCTTCTGCCTTTTGCCATCCCTTTCACCATTTTTTCCCCACTGTGAAAAATCCATTAAGGAAGAGAAAAGCCGAATAGCAGTACAATCTCTTTGGAGGTGTGGATAGGAAAATGCAGGACTGCGGTGCGATGGGAGGAGTTGTGGCTTCCTGAGGCTGATGGGAAATTGAGTCCAATAAAATCTGAGGAGGGTGGGGAGAGCCAGGTTCCTCACCCCTGCCCTGTTGCTTGCTGTGTATTTTCAGTTTCATGCCCGGCACTGCAAGTCTATTCCCCTGATTAACTGGCTCTCCGCTTTAATTAATTGCTTGCTTCCTGGAATTAGGTTCCCTCAAACCACACACTTCAATTTGCTATTTAATTAGTAGATTACATCGAAAACAGCAGTGCAGGTTCTGGCTGTAATCCTGTACAATTGCCATCTTCCAACCTTCTACTGCTTACATCTGAGCAAATTTGTGTAGATTCCAGCTGCAGTCCTGTAGGACTACAACCCTCCGTTGCTGACACTTTCCCCTCCCACCCCCCGCCCACAGTTGTACTATAGAATAGAGAGCCAGTGTGGTGTAGTGGTTAAGAGCGGTGGACTCGCAATCTGGGGAACTGGGTTCGCGTCTCTGCTCCTCCACATGCAGCTGCTGGGTGACCTTGGGCCAGTCACACTTCTCTGAAGTCTCTCAGCCCCACTCACCTCACAGAGTGTTTGTTGTGGGGGAGGAAGGGAAAGGAGATTGTTAGCTGCTTTGAGACTCCTTAAAGGGAGTGAAAGGCGGGATATCAAATCCAAACTCTTCTTCTTCTACAAACAAGCAGGGAAAATCAAGTTTTCTAGGCAAGTTGCAAATATGACTAGTATACTCTCCAACATTTCTCCTGTGAAAGTAGGGACTTCTTATTCCATAACAGTAGTAGTAGTAGTAGTAGTAGTAGTAGCATGTAATAATTGTTGTTGTTATCATTATCATTTATACACCACACATCTTACTGAGTTGCCCCAGCCACTCTGGGCAGCTTCCAACATATATAAAAACCTAATAAAACATGAAACATTATAAAGCTTCAGATGTCTTCTAAAAGTTGTATAGTTACTTATCTCCTTGGCTTGGGGGGGGGGGTCACATAACGCCATACCCTCCATTGAAAATAGAGACATCCTAAGGGAAAGTGGGAAATAATTATAATTATAATTATTATTCATACGCAGCCCATTTGACTACGCTGCCCCAGCCACTGAGGCTTCCAAAATATATGAGAATATAATAATGCATTTAAAAACTTCCCTGTACAGGTGTCTTCTAAAGGTTCTCCTTGGTTTGGGGGTCACATAACTCCATACCCTCCAACATTTCTCTGAGGTAAATAGGGACGTCCAAAAGAAAAGCAGATGTTCCTATTTTCATCAGAGAAATGTCGGAGGGTATGTGGGACTTACAGCCCAGTTGGTAACCACGTTTACTCAGAAGTCAGATTAGCTGCAATCATCTTGCCCTGTGCTTTAAGACCCCCTTTTAATTTTCGTTAATGTGCTACTTCATGAATTATTTTTAAAAACCCAGCCAACAACACAAGCATAAATAAAAGTCGGTGCCAAAATGGTGTTGAGACGCCCTCACTTCTAAATGACAGGAGAAGAGTTCACCAGTGAGAAATGGACAGAACTGAAGGGTAGATGGTCAGCTGCAATTCTGTCTATAGCTTGCAGCCGAAAATCAATTATTTGTAGCACTAGGACAACAACAACAACAACAACAACAACAATTTATTTATACCCCGCCCATCTGGCTGAGTTTCCCCAGCCACTCTGGGCGGCTCCCAATCGAGTGTTACAGCACATCTTCACCATACATTTAAAGCACATACCTCCCCCCAAAGAATCCTGGGTACTGCAGTTTCCCCCTCCCAGAGCAGGCGATTCCCAGCAGTCTTAACAAACTACAATTCCCAGTATGCTTTGGGAAGAAGTCATGTGCTTTCAATGTGTGTCGGATGTGCTTTAAACGTATTGTGTGGACCTGCCCAAAGTGTCCTCTGTCTGGAAGTCCCCTAGGCAGCCCATTATCCAGACTTCCAATTTGAGAGATGTTTTCTTTCTGCAGGGCCTTTCAGTCGTGGAGCAAGAGAAGATCGACAGCCTCATGCTGGAGATGGACGGGACAGAGAATAAATGTAATGCCTCTCTATTCATAACAAAAAGTCTTGTGGGAGGGGGCCAGAGGGGCAAGTTGGGAGAGAAGCCAGGAACTTTACAGCAAGATTAAAAGGCACTAGCTGAGGTATGGAAGTTAAAAAAAAGTCGTGTGCCACCCCGACTCTCTGCAAGTTTCCATGGGGTTCCAGGCACTCACCTGTGTTCCTTTAGAAAACTGAGACACGGCAGAGACTGACGTAGTTTTAAGAAATGTGGTTTATTCACCTATTTACAATGTTAGTCTGCATGGAGGGGGTCCAGATCTTACAACATGGTCATTTAGAGAGAGTTCTCCCCCACAGCAGTGCAGCCAATGGAGTCCAAGGCATCATTCCCAGCCAGCCTTCAGCCAGCCTGCCCAAGATGGATCCCAGTCTTTCTTCTTCCTTCTTCTTCCCAGCTCCACTTGCTCAAAAACTCTCTTATCCTGTCACAGCAAACACACACACCCATCACCTGGGCAGCATCTGTCTCCCCAGGCCAAAGGATTCCTCTTGGATGGCCCATGCAACCCCTTTTGTCATGTTAACAGATTTTCCAATTGCATAAGCCAACCCAGGGGTTCCTTGTCTGCCACAATTCTGCAGCTTGTACTTTCATCCATATCCCAATTAATCGAAATCCTACTATTTTATAGGGTTTAGCCGCCAACACCCCATAATCCATAACACAAGGAATCCAGGTCTAGACTAGCAGCGAGTGCTGTGGGGCTGGAAAGTTGATTGTATGATCTTTGGGGCCAGGGAACCTATATATTGCTTTGTTGAATTGTCCTGAGCAAAGGGCCATTGATAGTGGTCACCTAATTTTGATGATGTTCACAGCCAAGTTTGGAGCCAATGCCATCCTGGGTGTCTCCCTGGCTGTGTGCAAAGCGGCGGCTGCGGAGAAGGACATTCCCCTGTACCGACACATCGCTGACCTGGCTGGAAATTCCGATCTCATTCTGCCAGTACCGGTAAGCATTTAATCACTCCCGATTTCACAAGGAGAACCCAAAGGGAAGCCGGAGGCTGTAGAGTAACCATATATGCAAGGAAATGGAAATCCCTTACTAGGAGAAGAGAGGTCACACCAACCTCAGTTCTCTGCATACCCTTTATAGCCACGCTGCAAGTGTAACCTTGCTTCAGCCCTGCATTATTGTAGATATTTTTGTGCAGTTTGAAGTGACTGGAATCATAAGAACTAACCCCTTTTGGAAAGGAATCATTGTCCAGGCCCATAAAAATAAAAATTTAAACTTTTAGTGTCAGAACTCTTCAGAACAAATCATAAGCATCAAAGATACAACCAAAATATCCATACAGTGTCTTGTATGGGCTCAGCATCTTGCAAAATATGAAATAATCCAAACAGACCTATAAGCAAAGGTCTCTTTCTCTCTTTCCACAGCCTGCATTCCGGCCTCCATTGGCCGCTGGCTGTGTACTCTCCCTTCAGGAGAGCTTCATTTACATCCTCACTCCATGGCATTTGGGAGACAAAGTCTAAAGGCAACTCCCTTTCAAAAAGGGAGATTTGCAACCCAATACCTCTCACATGACCTAAGGTTACAACATTCACATGTTAGCTAACAGAGAACAACAATCAAGTTAGATAATCGTTAACCTATTAAGTGGCTCAGAGTATGTAATAAAAAAACAAGAAATTTTTCATTTTCTCTATCTACTTCTGGAAATCGGGTGGAAGCTAGCAGAAGTTTAGTACTCATTTCAATTTCAGTTGTTTCCAGGAGGGGAAATCAATCTGCAGCACCACTAACTTGGAAACTGTGCAAACTTTGCTTGGACTTTTCTTGACCGTGCTGCTGCCACTTACAGGATGAAACTGGAAGTTTATCCCGGCATACGGTTCTTTTCCACCTTTTGAAATAGCACGACATAATGTAATATCCCTCAAAGAGCCACAGTCCCATAACACAGCTGGTAGCGCAGTGTAAAGGGAATGTTGGAAATCAGGTTGGAAGCACTAGCAGAATAGCCAGTAAAGCTCATGCAATAAACCTCACATTGGAATGCAGCCTTGCGATTGGTTCCATGTAAAATGGGTTGCTAACAAGACATTCTCAGGACCCTCATGGAACCTCGGCTTCCAGGGCATTTCGTGGGAAGCCATGACAGTTAAGGCCTGCACGAACTGTCGGGATCTTCGTTCGACCGAGCTGATAAAGCTCATCTTCTGGCCGAGTCGCCCCCGACATGATTGACGACCTGAGCCTCTGATAAGGCTCCAGGCACATCCCATTCAGCAGAGAATCCAAAACAGCACACGGAAGTGATGAGATTTATGGCTACATGCTATGCTTTATTTCTAAGCTACGCAGACAGAAAAATCCTCACCCTGTGAGAGCAGAGAGCAGCTGAAACAAAGGAAAAGAGGATCAGAGAAACCAGTACGTCACATCCGTCTCCCTTCTCCCGTGAGACTTCCAATAGCCTGGACTGTCTCTGGAATGTAAACAGAGCCTTGTGACTCTAAGCAGCTGCTCAGTGGCAAACAGAAACTAACACGTACCATGTCAATTGACCGTGTAGGTGTCCTCTAAGCGAGTTTCATGTCTTTCTTCTTCCCGAACTCTCCCAGGCCTTCAACGTGATCAACGGGGGCTCCCACGCTGGGAACAAGCTGGCCATGCAGGAGTTCATGATCTTGCCAGTTGGGGCCGAGAGCTTCCGGGACGCCATGCGCATCGGTGCCGAGGTCTATCACAATCTCAAGGGTGTGATCAAGGACAAGTATGGCAAGGATGCCACCAATGTGGGCGACGAAGGAGGCTTTGCTCCTAACATCCTGGAGAACAGTGAAGGTGAGAACAGGAACAGAGTGTGGAATTACTTGCATGCCTGGGCTCTGCACTCCCTGCACCTCTCCCACTGAGTAGTAATTGTGAATGACACAACACAGCTTGAATGGGATTATTATTATTATTAATTGAATTTATATGCCGCCCTATACCCGGGGGGGGGGGGGTCTCAGGGCAGTTCTCAGAATAAAATCAAGATATAAAATCACAAAATACCTAATGAAAATAAAAACAGCAACCCAATACTCCCATCCACCAAAAAAAACTCATATTTAAAAGGGCATAGGATGTAAATCAGATCAACCAAAGGCCTGGTTAAAAAGGAACGTTTTTGCTTGGTGCTTAAAGGTGTATAATGAAGGCGCCCAGCAAACTTCCCTGGGGAGAGCATTCCTCAGATGGGGAGCCACTGCAGAGAAGGCCCCGTTCTCGTGTTGCCACCCTCCAGACCACTCAAGGAGGCGGCACACGAAGGAGGGCCTCAGAAGATGATCTTGGGGTCCGGGTAGGTTCCTATGGAAAGAGGCTGTCCTTGAGGAACAAATCAGGCCACAATTTTATTGACAACAGAGGTTTGGCATAGGTACTGCATAGCCTCCAACATTTCTCCAATGAAAATAGGGGTGCCCTAAATAATAATAAGGTGGGACGCGGGTGGCGCTGTGGGTTAAACCACAGAGCCTAGGACTTGCCGATCAGAAGGTCAGCGGTTCGAATCCCCACAATGGAGTGAGCTCCCATTGCTCGGTCCCTGCTCCTGCCAACCTAGCAGTTTGAAAGCACGTCAAGTGCAAGTAGATAAATAGGTACCACTCCGGCGGGAAGGTAAACGGTGTTTCCGTGCGCTGCTCTGGTTCGCCATGCTAAGTCATGCTGGCCACATGACCCAGAAGCTGTACGCCGGCTCCCTCAGCCAATAAAGCGAGATGAGCGCCGCAACCCCAGAGTTGGTCACGAATGGACCTAATGGTCAGGGGCCCCTTTACCTTTAAATAATAATAATAATAATAATAATAATAATAATAATAATAATAATAATAATAATAATATACTCCCACCCATCTGGCAGCATTGCCCCAACGACACTGGGCCCTTCCAAGCTGCCCTTGACATCTGCCTGAATCTAAGAGAACAAGGGAGATGGGGGCGCATTTATTTGACTTGCTCCAGAACCAGGAGTGACCCCAAACCAGCAAGTGAGACCGTTTGCTGTAGTTTTTAGCACCTTCACAGGTGGTGAATGTGGCTGTTGTCAAACTGGCACTGGGTTGCCCCAGTGATTTAACTGTAACAACTTCATGGCAAGCACCTATTTTTCTTGGGGGTGGGGGGCTGGGGAAAGCACTGTCTCTCCCAAAGCCAAGGCCTAGGCTGGGGGATGTTCACCTCTCTGTGAGGGATTGCTGAGATGCTAAAAAGGCTCTAAGCTGCCTTGTCAGAAAAGGAGTTTTTCACAACAGGCATAGCAAAAGAAGTGATTCCTCGCTCTCTTGTTAATGGCTCCATAATTGGCTACTTCTGTTCCCCATCACAGAGCCACACCACCACTTTCCTTGTTCCTTGTCTGTGCATTCAGTACTATGTGGTTTAGTAATCTCTTGATTGTGTGTTGTCATACGCTGGAAGTCCTCAGAGTCTTTGCCAGTCCTATCCACATGGCACTTGGCTTCTATGTTTGCCATGCCATAGTGACGTCCAGATTGTTGTTGTTTAGTCGTTTAGTCGTGTCCGCCTCTTCGTGACCCCCTGGACCAGAGCACGCCAGGCACTCCTGTCTTCCACTACCTCCTGCAGTTTGGTCAAACTCATGCTGGTAGCTTCGAGAACACTGTCCCACCATCTCGTCCTCTGTCATTCCCTTCTTCTTCTGGCCTCCATCTTTCCCAACATCAGGGTCTTTTCCAGGGAGTCTTCTCTTCTCATGAGGTGGCCAAAGTACTGGAGCCTCGGCTTCAGGATCTGTCCTTCCAGTGAGCACTCAGGGCTGATTTCCTGAAGAATTGATAGGTTTGATCTTCTTGCAGTCCAATTCAGATTAAATGATAGCAATACAGTATATGGAGGACGGCTCCTGAAGACAGTTCAGCTGGTACGGAATGTGGTTCCTGAACTATTCAAGGCGAGCTGAGCTGCTATGAATGTATTGCCAGAAGTGCAACAGCAGAAATCATTCAGTGTGCAGCATAACAGTTAAATTTATGTTTAATGTAATGTGTTGTTTCGTCCTAAGGCTTCACTGTGCATATTTGCTTCAACCTGCTTCTAACACCTGATTTTATTGGTATTTTTATGCGTACATTAGGTAAACCACTTAACACAAACCACTTCAATCCTGTTAAATACTTCCAGATTAGCTGTTTATTCACACACACTTTGGTGATTATCCCCCAGCTTCTAGGGCAAATATTCTATCGCTTTCCACATTGCCAAATGTCCAATAAGGAAAGTGTGATGGATGGAAAACTGCACAAGAAAGTGTGGGATAACAACCACTAGCTGGCATTGTTGTCTAACCTCTGTGCAAATATATTAGGGTACATGCTTGATAAACAGGCCTCTGCACAAATTGGTCTGGAAGCTGAAGAGCCTTAAAAGATAGTTTTCAAACATGGCAGATGCTTGCAAAATCCGAGTTTCTCTCCTTTCCTACCTCTCAGCTCTGGAACTCCTCAAGGAAGCCATTGAGAAAGCTGGCTACACTGACAAGATTGTGATCGGCATGGATGTGGCCGCATCGGAATTCTACAGAGACGGAAAATATGACTTGGACTTCAAATCTCCCGATGACCCCAGCCGCTATATCTCTGCTGATGAGCTGGGTGACCTGTACCAAAGCTTTGTAAGGGATTACCCAGGTGAGTCCACCATGCCTAAAGCCTCAGTACCAGGGCACCAGATTGTGGAAGTTTTTGCTCTTTGCCGAATGGGAACAGGAGCAATGGGTTGCTGCAATACAATACCTTGGTTCTCAAATGCCTTGGTACTCAAACAACTTGGGACCCAAGCACTGCAAACCCAGAAGTAAGTGTTCCGGTTTGTGAACTTTTTTCAGAAGCCGAACGTTCTCCATTTTTAGTGTTACACTTCTGATTTGAGTGCCACACTTCTGTTTTGAGTGTTACGTTGAGGTCTGTCTGTTTTTCCTATTTATCTTGCATTTTTGTGACTCTTTTTTTTGTTTGTTTTTGTGACTGTGTGGAACCCAGTTCACCCACTGATTGATTGCATGACTGCAAGTACATTGTTTATTGCTTTCATTTTATGGATCAATGCTCTTGTTAGATAGTAAAATTCATGTTAAATTGCTGTTTTAGGGATTGTTTTTAAAAGTCTGGAACGGATTAATCCATTTTGCATTACTTTCTATGGGAAAGCGCGCCTTGGTTTTGGAACGCTTTGGTTTTGGAACGGACATCCGGAACTGATTAAGTTTGAGAACCAAGGTACCAAGGTACTCTCGTTTCCCCCTTCTCTCTGCAGTGGTGTCGATCGAGGACCCTTTTGATCAGGATGACTGGGAGGCCTGGTCCAAGTTCACAGCAAACGTTGGGATTCAGATTGTGGGGGACGACCTGACTGTGACCAACCCCAAACGCATCGAGCGAGCTGTGGAAGACAAGGCCTGCAATTGCCTCCTGCTGAAAGTCAACCAGATTGGATCAGTCACCGAGGCCATCCAAGCGTGAGTTCAGCCAAACCGCTCTGTTCCACTAGTGCCCAGTCGCGTTCCCTTCCAAGAACATTAGACCTGTTGGGACTTGGGACTGAGGCAAATCCACTGAGTTCCTTGTCTCCCTCCACAGCTGTAAACTGGCCCAGGAAAACGGCTGGGGGGTGATGGTGAGTCACCGATCAGGGGAGACTGAAGACACCTTCATTGCGGACCTGGTGGTGGGACTCTGTACTGGCCAGGTAAGTTCTGGGCGGGGAGAAAACGTGTCTTGGGTGTTCTCTGGAGAAGAAACAGGTGAAGGCTGGATCAACCATGTCAGTGTAGAGACATAATCTCTTTCTACAGCCAGAGATAACTTAAGTGTCCCATTGTAGAATAGTGGGGTAGGAGAGTTGAAAATACAGTGGCACCTTGGTTCTCGAACAGCTTAGTTGTCGAACAAATCAGCTCCCAAACGCTGCAAACCTGGAAGTAAGTGTTCTGGTTTACAAACTTTTTCCAGAAGCCAAACATCCAACGCGGTTTCTGCTTGACTGCAGGAAGCTCCTGTAGCCAATCGGAAGCTGTGCCTTGGTTTTCGAACATTTCGGAAGTCAAACAGACTCTCGGAATGGATTAAGTTCGATAACCAAGGTACCACTGTAATCCCAAGGTATTCCATATCTGGCAGCCAACGCACCCCTTTGGTTTCAGATAGTACATGGGTAAAAAGGTAAAGGGACCCCTGACCGTTAAGTCCAGTTGAGGACGACTTTGGGGTTGTGGCGCTCATCTCGCTTTACTGGCCAAGGGAGCCGGTGTACAGCTTCCGGGTCATGTGGCCAGCATGACTAAGCCACTTCTGGTGAACCAGAGCAGCGCACGGAAACGCCATTTACCTTCCCACCAGAGCAGTACCTATTTATCTACTTGTACTTTGATGTGCTTTCAAACTGCTAGGTTGGCAGGAGCAGGGACCGAGCGACGGGAGCTCACCCCGTCGCAGGGATTCGAACCGCCGACCTTCCGATCGGCAAGCCCTAGGCTCTGTGGTTTAACCCACAGCGCCACCCGCATTCCATAGTACATGGGTAGACAAGTCTAAAAAGACTGGGACACAAATTTTGACAGTCCTCTAACAGCTGTGGTGGCTTATTTACCAGAAGTAAAGAGTTGCCGAACTGCACAAGCAAAAGCCAATTTAAAATATCCGCTATTCACTCATGGCCTTTGCTCATGATGTGCTTGTTCCCGTTTGTAATGCTGGTGTGGACCCTCCATAAAATACTGTTGCATTGACATTGACTTTTGCAGATAAAGACGGGAGCGCCATGCAGGTCCGAGCGACTGGCGAAATACAATCAGTTAATGAGGTAAGAAACAAGAGGGGAAATGCTGGCATATTATCAGTTTGCCTTCCAGCAGGAGTCGGCCTCTGTGCAATGGGTGAATGCATGCAGGCAGCTTTTGTGAGCTATTCACCATTGCAGAGCTTAGGGGAGACTTGAGTGTAGGTGGACCACCACACACACAATCATAGAATCATAGAGTTGGAAGAGACCACAAGGGCCATTGAGTCCAACCCCCTGCCAAGCAGGAAACACCATCAGAGCACTCCTGACATATGGTTGTCAATGATGGAACAGCGTGTAAGTCTAAGATCTCTTTCAGCTTCTATCATGCAATGCCACAGGAAATTGAGGGACGCACTGTCAGTTTACACCAGGCATAGGCAAACTCGGTCCTGCAGATGTTTTGGGACTACAATTCCCACCATCTAACTGGAACAGTGGTCAGGGATGATGGGAATTGTAGTCCCAAAACATATGGAGGGCCGAGTTGGTCTATGCCTGGTTTATACAGTCATACCTTGGATGCTGAATGCCTGGCGAGTCAAACGTTTTGGCTCCTGAATGCCGCAAACCTGGAAGTGAGTGTTCAGGTTTGCAAACGTTCTTTGGAACCAAAACGTCCAGCATGGCTTCCACTGCTTCTAATTGGCTGCAGGAGCTTCCTGCAGCCAATCGGAAGCCGCCCCTTGGTTTCCGAACATTTTGGAAGTCGAATGGAGTTCCAGGGCCGTCTTAAGCATATCCAGTGCCAATATCTCTCCAGCGTCCCGTCCCCCCCCCCCAGTTTCCCAGAGTTGTCGACCTTTATTAAGGCGGGGGGGGGCCTTCGGTCCGGCTCGTTTACATTGCAGGGTCCGACGCGTGCTTGGCGCTGCACGTAAGTAAGAGGCGCCCGGAGGTGCCCAGATGGTCTTCCGCGCCTTCTTCCAAAGCCTCCCTCTAAGCGCCCAGCGCCCCTGACCTGCCCCCATCCAGGGAAGTCCACGCAACAGGAGGGCCAGCAAGCAGATCAGGTGGCTCACCGGCTGTCCCATCCTCGCTCGGTGCCAGGATTGCACAGGACGCTTCCCTGCTCCGCTCGCAGACTCCGCAGGGAGGCGCGCAGGCAGCGACGCGACCAGAGAGGGGCAGGAGAGACACGCCTGCCCCGCCCTTTGCCCACCCCCAATTGCACCTGCCAGGCGTCCAGGCAGCCCCAGCAGGAGGGGACGCAAAGGGGCTTCGCCGAGCCGGACGCAGCATGCTCTGATGGGTGGCTGAGAGGAGAGGAGGGGCCTGCACCAGAATGGGGAAGGGAGCGTGGCCTGACTCTTCTTCCCGGACACTCAGCTTGTGGCGCCCTCCAAAATCTGGTGCCCTGCGCCACTAACGTCTATGGATAAGACACGCCTGCTAGGGCCTTCCCAACCTGTAGCTTGTACAGCGGGGGGCCTTTAACATACCGTATTTTTCGCTCTATAAGACGCACCAGACCACAAGACGCACCTAGTTTTTGGAGGAGGAAAACAAGAAAAAAAATATTCTGAATCTCAGAAGCCAGAACAGCAAGAGGGATCGCTACGCAGTGAAAGCAGCAATCCCTCTTGCTGTTCTGGCTTCTGGGATAGCTGCGCAGCCTGCATTCACTCCATAAGACGCACACACATTTCCCCTTACTTTTTAGGAGGGGAAAAGTGAGTCTTATAGAGCAAAAAATACGGTAATTGACTTCTGTGCTTTAATTCCAGCAGAACCTAACCGTCTCTGGTTTACGTCTGCTCTGTGAAGCAGGGCCTTTGGAGTGAATATAACGCCCTGCCTTTCTCTCTGCCTTCCACAGGATTGAGGAAGAGCTTGGCGACGAAGCCCACTTTGCCGGGCACAACTTCCGTAACCCGAGCGTCCTATAAGCCCTGCCCTGGGCACACTCTGGCTTGCCTGCTGACTTCCCCAGTGCACAGACTCTGAGTGCCCCTTTAGACCACACCCTCCATTTCCCCGGCTCCTCTGTCTCCTCTCCCCATTCCAGCTACCTCCTCTGGCCTCTCACTGGAGCCGCCCCCTCCAAGACGTGTGGAGAATGAAGCTTCCCTCTGCGGTGCTCCAAGCCAGCTTTGCGTGTGTTGCGCAGTGTCTTCTCTCTGGGCCTGCTTGAATCATCGTTGCACTCCGGTGTCAAGTGCTGTGAGCATGTTTGTCTGGACGTGTGGTGAGGGCGTGCGTGGCTGAAGTTAGCCCTGTGTTCCCCCTCCTTTGTTGCCGCTGGGAGTCTGTGTTTAACTCCTGGATTATGACAGTGTTTAAAACCTTCGTAGCGCTTACTGTCAACAGCAGGTTTCTGTATGTTCTAGCCTGT
This sequence comes from Podarcis muralis, assembly GCF_964188315.1. Classification (NCBI taxonomy): domain Eukaryota; kingdom Metazoa; phylum Chordata; class Lepidosauria; order Squamata; family Lacertidae; genus Podarcis; species Podarcis muralis. The sequence continues at coordinate 3,311,769 of NC_135671.1, read as the reverse complement.
CCCTGCCAGCCTTCAAGTTTTGTTTTCTCTTTTTGTTTCGGGCGGGGTGTGTGTGTGTGTGTTTGTCTGTGTGGTGCCATACCTACACCTGCGACTGATCTGAAAGTTCTTTTGGTTTGTGTTTTCGGGCGACACCAAGGCAACCTGTGCTGCTGCAATACACTGGGTCCTTATGCCATGCTTTGTGGGGTGTTGTGGGTCATTGCATTGTGGGCGTGTTGTTGTGATCCGCATCCTGCTCAGACCGCGCTCTCTCTCTCTCTCTCTTTCTGGTTGTTCGGTCACACGGCGCTCTTTCCCCATCACCTTTTCCCCGCCTTGCTCTCCTATCACTTCTGCTTCGACCTCCAGAAGTTTCACCCTCAACTGAGCAAGCGGAGAACCCCACCCCCACCCCCAGACACACGAGAAAACCAACCAACAGACCAACCCTCAAAATTAAATTATGTTTCACACCTGAGCATCGTGCCTCTGCCTCAATGTCTTTTTGGTTTCACTTCAGGAAGATGGAAAGTGGATAATAATAATAATAATAATAATAATTTATTATTTGTACCCCGCTCATCTGGCTGGGTTTCCCCAGCCACTCTGGGCGGCTTCCATAAAAACCAAAGATACAGTAAAATATCACAGATTAAAAACTTCCCTGAACAGGGCTGCCTTAAGATGTCTTCTGAATGTCAGGTAGTTATTTATCGCTTTGACATCTGATGGGAGTGCGTTCCACAGGGCAGGCGCCACTACCGAGAAGGCCCTCTGCCTGGTTCCCTGTAGCTTTGCTTCTCGCAGTGAGGAAACCGCCAGAAGGCCCTCGGCGCTGGACCTCAGCGTCCGGGCAGAACAATGGGGGTGAAGACGCTCCTTCAGGTATACTGGGCCGAGGCCGTTTAGGGCTTTAAAGGTCAACACCAGCACTTTGAATTGTGCTCGGAAACGTACTGGGAGCCAATGTAGGTCTTTCAAGACCGGTGTTATGTGGTCTTGGCGGCCGCCCCCGAGCTCTGTGCAAGGGGAGGGGGCTCGGATTTGCAGGTGTGCTGAGGCTCAGACTTAAGTAGCAGAATCGGGAATCTGAAAGATAGTGCCTGACCATTCAGAGGCTGGGTTGTTGGATCAGAGAGGAGGCTTCCCTGCGTGGGGCAGCTGCTATGCTGACTTCCAGTTAGGGCGGTTGCTTTTGCTTACTGGAAGAAGGTAAGGCAAGGCGATAAGGAAGTTGGCATGGTGCAAAGGCACCAGCAGACTCTATCTGCCATTCCTCACAGGGCATTTGCACCACGCTGACCTCCCTGGCGTCTCGCTCCTCTTTCTCCTTGCAAGTAGCAGCAACCCACCTGCCAGGAAACTAGGGTGCCAGCATCACCACACCTGGTGAGCCACTTCTGGCCTGAAGTTGGACATAGTACAGACCACAGCACACCTCACTAGCCAAGGGTAGATGGATGTGTCAGGGATGGAGCCAGATTTTATTATTATTATTTGAAGGAGGGGGAGCAGGCAGAACAAGCAGAAGTTCTCATCGTGCCAAGGAGAAAATATTCTGCCCCCTTGACTCTGGCCTTTTACCCTCAGATGTTATTCCTTCCCCTGGAGAGCTAGTGCCGGAAGTTGCAGCTCAAACCCTGAGACCTGAGGTGGATCTACACACAGGAAAAAACACACTATAAATAAGTTAGAAATTAAATCATCATAACAAAAGGGGGGGAACCACTATGAAAAACGTTTAGAAATTTATTTTGCTCTCTGGCGCCATCTGCTGTTGCATGTTTATAACGCATTCAAAAGAATGTTTCTTGACTAATGTAGCTGAGTCCCTGGTAAGGATAAAGAAGATAGACACTAAGAAGAGAGGGTCCATTTCTGCTGGGCTGTGTGGCCCCTGACCTCCCCATCCCATAATTCTACCACCCACAACCCTGCCTATTTTATACAGCTGCAATCAATTGCACGGTGTTTGAGGAGTTTCTAAGAAAATCCTTCTCATTTTTTAAATTTGCTTTTTTTAAAAAAACCAAAACAACTAATTCTGTTCCTCCCATCCCAACATTAACAGTGATGGATATTTCGGAAATGGGGACAGCAACTGAGACAAGCTGACAAAGTACTGAATTTAATAAGTCATTCATTAACTGGAGGGGACAGATTTATTTTCAGCCAATTCCAGCCACAGCCAACGCATTATCCACTAACTTATCATGGATCTGTTGCAGGGAACATACTGTGATATGTTGTATTTATTGGTGATAAATGCCACAAAATAGCTTTTTTATATAAAAAAGCGCCTGTGATATTGTAATGTATTTCAAACCTCTCACACAAATATGCTTCCCCTGATTATTACAAATCTTGCCGTTTAGACACCTCCTCCTTCCCCATCTCGATATATAGAACGTATTCATCCCAAACTAGCAACAAAAATGTATGTGCAGATCCCCTGCGACTTCAGGAATTGTGTGCATACAAGGTGCTGGGTGCATAAAATGGTGTCTCCAGTACGCTAGGGCTGTATCCATTGGTCATCCGAGTTTGATTTGGAGCCGCATGCACAGCATTGCGCAAGTGGCGAGTGCTCAGCTTTTACATCACCAGTTGCCTGTGGGAGAGGAATTACATCTGGCCACCTCTGGCCTCCGAATGCTGATCTTCGGGCAGGTAGAGCCCTACAGGTGTGCTGCAGCAGACAGGATATTCTGTCATATTGACCAGACGAGGGAAGAAAGTCACGCTTTATGTATTTGTGCCTGCTCCAACCAATTCAGCTGCCTTATACTTTTTTGCCAATCATAAAGGGGCCAACGTTTCCGCATCGTGTCCGAAAAGAGAACACAGAGGCATGGGTTGCTTACACGGCGAGGTCTCAGACTCAAAACACGAGATTCTTAGCCAAGCCCTGGCATTGAAAATGGGTTTTGTGGCTGTGTTCCTAGTTAAACCTGTGTCAAATTAAGCTCTGTTTTCATGGAGAGAAGAGCGGTTTATTCCCAATACAGAAATATTTTTATTGTTTTTAAATCATATTTATTGAAATTTCCAAAATACAGAAAGTAAAAATAAAACAAAAATAAAATACATTTGAAACCTTACTTTCATTACCCACTTTCTGGGACTCCCCCCTCCCCCATCCCTACCATATTCCCCTTTCATAACGTTGGTTCTACAAGCTCTCACTCCCAATTTAAAATTTAATTTTCCTTCCACGAATTCCCTTTTTTTTAATAAAGACGCCCCAACAAAGTATAAAAACTATATAAAGATATAAAAGATAACAAGTATATAAAAAGACAAATTCAGCAAATAGTTACACAGCCTTTGGATTCTAAATCTCCCCCCCCCCCTTCCTTGGTTTAAATTCCCCATGTCCATCAGTCTATCTGTTGTCTGCCTGGAAATCTTAGGTCCATAATCAGATTTTCCCCCAGTTCCTTGCCAGTTTTTTTAAAAGTTATTTTTATGATATTTAACTTCAAATCTCCAATCCAAAAACGGCCCCTAAGGGCCTTTAGTTTCCTTGGTCTTTAAGGCTCCCACCATTGTTCTTTCCATGTTGTAGTCCAGTTTCTTGTCTTGTTCCGCTGCTAAAACGTTCTAATTCATAAATTTAGTAGCTCTACAGGGGTTGTTGTTATTCAGGAACAAAAACTTACGTTCAGTCCCTTCCTTTCTTCAATAGAAAATTCTATTGTCTCCTTTAATGTAAACACCCCTGTAGACAAAATACTATTTCAGTTTTGCAGCTTTCCCAGGAGATAACAAGTCCTGTACAATTCCAAGAGTATTTTCCCACTTACGACCATCTTTGTAATGTCCCGAAACCCCTCTAGGGGGATTGTAGTAACTTTGTTTCCTCTGATCCAAAAGTCCGATTGTTGTTCCATATTTTTGACATTTTGTATCCAAATCGTAGCAAATTGTAACGAAATTAACTAGCAAAGTCCTCATAGCAGAGTCCTCTTTAAATTTTCCGACTTTGACAGCTACTTTGACAGCTGTCAAAGTCTCCGTCTCTTTTCACCAGGCTCTCTCACAAATCGCCCCGGTTCCCAGGGGGGGGATTACGTTTTCCTTCTCCCTCCACTCTTCTCCTCCAGCACAGTTCTTGTAGTTTCCCATCGTGGAATTCTTAATTTTTGTCAGAAATACGCTTCTTGCTAGACCTTGGTTACCCAGTCCTTGTTTTAAAATGTTTACAGTAGGGAGGGGGACTGACTTCCTTTTTGGATCCCCCCCCCCCCGCTCGTGCCAAATCCGAAAAAAGATTCCTTTTTTTCTCCTTTTAAACCCGGTTTCCAAATTACTCACGGGTTGTTGTTAAAAGTCCGAATTTTCAATGGAAGAAGTCAGCGCTCTCCGCCGGATGGCATGCGGCTTCGCTCGGCAGGGAAAGCAGAGGACTCAAAGCACCACGCCACTCCCCAGCACCCGATCCGTAGCCTTTAAAAAGGCTCCTTCACGAGTCGGGAGGGCGCTAATGGTACCAGCCGAGTCACCCATGTCCACGGGCTCCGTGCCCGTGGTTTTTAAGGGTCCCCGCGTCGCCGGCGCGGTAGGACCCAGCCCCTGCCGAGCAGGCTCCCTCCGGAGCTCGGAGGGAGTCCGCCATTCAGCGATGGCGCCAACCCGGAAGTCCTCTATTCCCAATACAGAAATAAATGACTTTCGACCATGAGAGAGCAGACCCTCCAGGTGTCCCTATTCTCCAGGGACAGTCCCGGATTCACAGGTTTCTGATTTGATCCTGGAATATCCTTCTTTTCCTTAGAACATCCCCATTTTCACTGGAGAAATGTTGGAGGGTATGGAGTTCTGCAACCCACAAGCCAAGGAGACTAGTAACTATTGTTGTAAACAGAATCTGCCCTTATTCCCATATGGGGGACACAAGAGCCCTTATAGAGTCCTTTGTAGGTTCTCCATCGGTAGGAGAAAATAACAGAGGCCAACCAGAGAATATTGAGAAGCAAAGCAGCTAATAAGCCTGATCTTTATTGAACTGTTGCAACAGGGTGCTCCCCTCACATGCAGGAAAGGAGGAGGACCCAGAACAAAGGTGTGCCTGCCCTTGTCTATATTTTAAATTGCCCGCCCTGGAGCTCAAGACCACCCCTCCATACATCATACATACATCACAGAAGGGGTGTAACCCAAGACCTCCCCCCACAAACATACCTACATCACAGAAAAGGTGGTCTACAACAGGAATTTGAATGTTGTTGTTTTTCCTGTCGGCCTCGGCCCAGTATACCTGAAGGAGCATCTCCACCTCCATCGTTCTGCCCGGACACTGAGATCCAGCGCCGAGGGCCTTCTGGCGGTTCCCTCATTGCGAGAAGTGAGGCTACAGGGAACCAGGCAGAGGGCCTTCTCGGTAGTGGCGCCCGCCCTGTGGAACGCCCTCCCATCAGATGTCAAAGAGATAAATAATTACCTGACATTCAGAGGACATCTTAAGGCAGCCCTGTTCAGGGAAGTTTTTAATATGTAACGCTGTACTGTTTTTAACACTTGATTGGGAGCCGCCCAGAGTGGCTGGGGAAACTCAGCCAGATAGGCGGGGTATAAATAATAAATGATGATGATGATGATGATGATGATGATGATGTCAGGTTATCTGATCATGCCTTATCTGATTGCCTTTCCTGGTAGTCTGGCCTTTCCTTTGAGATGGTGACTACCCAATTCTGAGACAATGGGAAGGTTCCCTCACCCCCTCCCTCCTCGCAGAGAAAACATTTGGTCAGTTTGGGAGTCAAAATGGTTTCAGGACGGTCTTCCTCTGCTGCTCCAGACATGTGGTCCACATATCTATGTACATGCTTGGTTGGTACGTGTATGAACATTTATTATATATATATATAAAAGACCTTAATTTTTTTTATTTCAATATACAACCTTTAGAAGACATCCGAAGGCAGCCCTGTATGGGGAAGTTTTTTTAATGCTTTATTATGTTTTCATATATGTTGGAAGCCTCAGTGCTGGGGCAGCCCAGTCAGATGGGCAAGATATTATTATTATTATTATTATTATTATTATTATTATTATTATTATTATTACAGTGGTACCTCGGGTTAAGTACTTAATTCGTTCCGGAGGTCCGTTCTTAACCTGAAACTGTTCTTAACCTGAAGCACCACTTTAGCTAATGGGGCCTCCTGCTGCCGCCGCGCCGCAGGAGCACAATTTCTGTTCTCATCCTGAAGCAAAGTTCTTAACCTGAAGCACTATTTCTGGGTTAGCGGAGTCTGTAACCTGAGGCGTATGTAACCTGAAGCGTATGTAACCCGAGGTACCACTGTATTATTATTATTATTATTATATGCACATCCCTATATTCATTGGAGAAATGTTGGAGGGTATGCAACCCGTATCCTGCCACCAACACCTCCAATTTTATTCAAGATTTAGCCTTTCCAGAAGTAATCCCACAAAGTAAAATAAACCGGTGGCCATTGTCCCACTTGTGGCATCTCACCGATCCATCTGCAAATTAAGCCCTTGTCTGGAAGCACCCTATATCCAGAAGGCAAATGTAAATGTTGCTGAATGGGTACAGAAAGCCACTGGAGAATAATCTTCACCAATGTGCAATGAAGGGAGATGTTCATGCAGTTATCCAGGCTTGTTGTGGAAGAGGGATGCTGGATATATACAGTACTAGCAGAGGGTAAGCAGCCATCAGTTTAATTCCTACTGTAATAGGGCCCATAGTGTGAAATTTGCAAGATTTATTTATTTTTTAAAAAATGCTATTCTTTCATATGCTCCAGGTCCTGAGTTCCAGGAATCAGATGGCTCCACAGAGTCCTGGAACGAGAGCCACTATGGACTCTCATCCTTGGACTAAGGCAGGGCAGTGGGCAACTTGGCTGAGCTTGCTCAGCTTCACAAAGGATAATAACAAAGAGCATTCTGGGAACTGTAGTTGAGAGACCATTGCATAAAACTCCATTTTATTTCCTGTCTCAGACTCCTCTCTTCAAAATGTGATCCCTTCAACAGGTAAGGAAATAAGAGGATGGAACTGCAGAAAGCATTTGGCCGTCTGCGTTCCACTAGAGGGCAGAGGCATGTAAGGACAGGGGCTTAACCATATAATATAAAAAGGTGAAAGAGTTAATAAATTATTTGCTTTGCAATTTACAAACCTGAAGGGAGGAAATGGGGATGTTGACCTAGACTGGATTCCTAGCATTTTGGGCCTGCGTGATCAAACTGAAAGGACCAGCAGATGAGTGAAAGCTGGTGGTAGTTTGGAAGAAAGTGAAAGTGAGCTACAGGGAGGTAGAGGGGCAAAGGCGTGCACAATCTTGCAGGAAAATGTCTTGCCATTTTTGTACATCCTGCTGTAAATTTGTGTTGCATGCAATTGTCTGTCCAGCATAGATTCTAACAGCGCAAGGCAATTTAAGGGAGACAACTATATTTTACGAACATTTAAAGCGCTTTGAAGGAGACTTCCTTTTCTATGAGGTACATGCATAATTTTGTAAAAAAGCAACAACCCAGCCCTATCACTCCGGTCAAACAGGTTTTGCAGGTTTTAACCATCTTAGGGTTGCCATATTTCAAACAGTGAAAATCCGGACAGAAAAGTCGTTGAGCGTTTTTAAGCAAAATTGCAAAAAAAGAGAAAGAGAGCCGTTTTTGAGCTATTTTTAAGGAAAATTGGCAAAAACAGCATTGATGATCTGGGCTGCCATATGCACGGACATTTTAACGATTTCCGACTGCAGTGTTCCACATATGTGTCCAGGAAATCCCAGATGTATGGCTACCCTAAACAATCCAAAACCTGCAAAGCATATTTGATCAGAGTGGATCATCAGAGGTGGCGAGAGTATACCCACCAGGAGTGGCAGCCCCTCTTTCAAACTGCTGCCTGCCTCTAGCCTTTGAAAACCAACAGTCTGGAGAGACAGTTTTTTCAGAAAGTGGTTTGAAAGAGGGATTAATGGGCACACTCAGCCAATGTTTGCATTTGGCAAACAGGTTTTGCAGATTTTCCCATTGCAATGAACCCATTGGAAAAGCTGTTTGCCTGTAGAAGGCTGTGGGGTCAACGCGTCCGCACAGAACAGGGACCAGTCCGTCTTTCAAAGCGGTTTCAGCTCTCTTAAGAATTATTGGCTGCCTCCAGCCTATCACATGTACAGCCAAACTGTACATATGTTTGCTTGGAATAGAGTTGCATGGCAAGGTCTCAGACCCTCCCAGGACGTGGAATAAAGACACATCAAGCAGTATTTTAGGTTAATGGGCGAAAAAGGCCACAACTTTATTGGTTACAGAATGTGAGTGGTATTGGCTTAGGCACTGGAAACCACATGACTATATCTGACTCCTCCTGCCCATCCGCAGTGTTGGAAGGGTTAACCACCAGTAGGGGGAGCCTTGCTGATGCACATCAACTAGTAACTCCCCCAGGGTCACCGCTAGGGGTCGTGCCATGGCCCTAGCCCCCCACCCCAGTCTGGGGCTTCGGACAGAGACCATGCCCCCTGGATTCCTTTAACGGAATACCCTTGAATTAGGAGGGGTTGGTGATGGCCTTTGAAGGACTTTATAGTGATATGTACCTATGATCTATGATCTCGTTGTTCGGTTCCTGCTCCTGCCCACCTAGCAGTTCGAAAGCACGTCAAGTGCAAGTAGATAAATAGGTACCACTCCGGCGGGAAGGTAAACGGTGTTTCCGTGCGCTGCTCTGGTTTCACCAGAAGTGGCTTAGTCATGCTGGCCACATGACCTGGAAGCTGTACGCCAGCTCCCTCGGCCAGTAAAGCGAGATGAGCGCCGCAACCCCAGAGTTGGTCACGACTGGACCTAATGGTCAGGGGTTCCTTTACCTTCAGGTGAAAAACCAAATGGCTGGTGCCAATTTGCCAGCTGGCGAAAAATTCCTACCAGGCCCCTTAGACAACCAAGGCGACCAACCGAGGTCCATAGCAAGGTCAAGAAATAAGAGCCTAACCTAAGGGTGCAAGAAGGGACTGAGCAGGGAGAAAAGGGGTGAGTCCTTGACCGTGGGCGGTTTAAATAGCCTGCACCGGATTGGACGGCCTAGGGATGACATGGCCGAGGACCATCCAATGGCGCAGGGGCAATCCCGCCCCGTGCATGTGGGGAGGGCTTGCTCCCATCCCGCAACATCATCTCCCCAGGATCGGGAAATGGCTTTCTCAAGTTTGCAGGGCAGCAGCTGAAGAAGGTGCAAAAAAGGGTTTTCTTGTGTGTGTTACTTGTGGCTGATTAGCTGCTCTCCCTGTGCAAAGGTCAGAGGGGGCAGGGCTTCTGTTGAGGTAGGTGATTAGCTGTGGGAGGAGCTTATCAGAGTTTGCAGGGCAGCGGCGCGCGCCTAGCGGCGTGCGCAGTTTGATCCATCTTTTAGATTTAGGGGAGCTAGTCTCACACGTTTGTTGGCAGAGAACTAGGGGTTTTTTGGGGGGGAGTTATTTGTCCTGTCTTCACGCTTTTTTATGATGGAAGACCGCTGTAGTCACCCCCAACGACATGTTCTCAAGATGGAGGGTGAGGGAACAGCTGCAGTCGCCTGTGATTCCTGCGCAATGTTTGCCATCTTGCCAAAGGTTGCAGGCAGCTTTACTTGCAGCAATTGCATGTTGATTGCACTCTTACAAGACAAAGTCCAGCAACTGGAGGAACGTGTAGCTACGCTCCAAAGAATTAGAGAGCTAGAGCTCTTCTTGGAAGCAACAGAGCACACCGTCTCCACCAAGGAGGGGACAGGGGACTCCCCTGAGAAGGAGGCTAGTTCACCAACACAGGAGCCAGATATATGGAGAAACGTGACTCAAAGAAGTAGGAGGCCCAGGGTTCGCTCTGATTGTTTAGAAATACACAATCGCTTTGAGGTCCTCTCCCCTAGCATGGAAGACGAAGAGCAGACCCCATTTGAGGATCTCTCCCTCATTACAGTCGATCAGGTATATGAGGACGAGCAGCAAAGTCAGTCCTCAGGGAATGTGCAGGCGACCTTGGAACGGACAGCTCACGGAAGAACCCCGACCAGACCTAAGAGGAGGCGTGTAGTGGTGATAGGGGATTCCCTACTGAGGGGAACAGAAGCAGTGATCTGTGGGCCTGATGTCTCGGGAAGTGTGCTGTCTCCCCGGGGCTAAGATCCAAGATGTAACTGAACGACTGCAAGGAATCATAAAACCCACTGACAAATACCCCTTCCTCTTGGTTCATGTGGGAACCAATGACACTGCAAGCAGTAGCCTCCAGAAGATCAAAAGAGATTACGAGGCTCTGGGCAGGAAATTGAAGCAATTAAATGCACAAATTGTCATCTCATCTGTCCTCCCAGTTGAACGACGTGGCCCAGGGAGAGAGGGAAAAATAGTGGAAGTGAACAACTGGCTTCGCAAATGGTGTAAACAGGAACGGTTTGGATTCTTAGATCACGGGCTGCAGTTTCTTAAAGATGGACTTCTGGCAAGCGATGGGCTGCACCTCACAACGGTTGGGAGGAATGTTTTTGCCAAAAATCTCAGAAACCTCATCAGGAGGGCTTTAAACTGACTAATGTGGGGGAGGGAGACAGTGCTCCTGAAGGTAGGAGTCTATCAATTGATGAAGATGATCATCCAAAGGTCATAGACCAAATGGAGCAAACAGCACACAGACCTAGTGGTGGGAGGAAAAAATCCTTAAATAAGAGACACGGGGGAATGATTAATGGACTTCAATGTCTGTACACTAATGCGCAAAGCATGGGAAATAAACAAGATGAGCTTGAGCTCTTGGTACAGCAAACTAAATATGACATAATAGGCATCACTGAAACCTGGTGGGATAAGTCCCACGATTGGAATGTAATAATGGAGGGATACAATCTATTTCAGAGAAACAGACCAGACAAGAAAGGAGGAGGAGTGGCATTATATGTCAGGGATGTGTATACCTGTGAAGAGATCCAAGATTTAGAACCTCAAAGCCAAAGTGAGAGCATTTGGGTCAAAATTAAGGGAGAGAAGAATAACAGTGACCTCATTGTGGGAGTTTACTATAGATCCCCAAGCCAAACGGAGGACATAGATGATGCCTTCCTGGAACAGATGGCCAAGCATGCAAAAGGAAGGGAGATAGTAGTAATGGGGGACTTCAATTACCCGGATATTTGTTGGATGTCAAACTCAGCCAAGAGCATAAGGTCAAACAGATTCCTCACTGGACTTGCAGATAACTTCATTGTCCAGAAAGTGGGAGAAGCAACAAGAGGAACAGCCATTTTAGATCTGGTCCTAACCAATGTTGATGACTTGGTTAGTGGGGTAGAAGTGGAAGGATCATTAGGCGCGAGTGATCATGCTCTTCTGAAGTTTACTATACAGCGGAAAGGAGCAGCCAAGCATACTAGGACTCAATTTCTTGACTTTAAGAAAGCCGACTTCATAAAACTTAGGGAAGTGCTGGGTGAGATCCCATGGACAGTAATACTAAAAGGAAAGGGAGTTCATGATGGCTGGGAGTTTGTTAAGAGGGAGATAGTAAAAGCACAACTTCAGGCAATACCAATGAGACGGAAACATGGAAGGTGCCTAAAGAAGCCAGGGTGGCTATCTAAAGAACTTTTAACTGAGTTAAGATTAAAAAAGGATGTGTACAAAAAATGGAAAAGGGGGGAAACCACCAAAGAGGAATTCAAACAAATAGCCAGCACGTGTAGACACAAAGTCAGAAAAGCTAAAGCACAGAATGAACTCAGGCTTGCTAGAGAGGTTAAAAGCAACAAAAAAGGCTTTTATGGGTATGTTCGTAGCAAAAGGAAGAACAAAGAAACAGTGGGGTCACTCAGAGGAGAAGATGGTGAAATGCAAACAGGGGACACAGAAAGGGCTGAACTCCTCAATGCCTTCTTTGCCTCAGTCTTCTCCGATAAAGAAAACAATGCCCCACCTGAAGAATTTGGAGCAAATGATTCAGCAGAGGAAACACAGCCCAGAATAACTAAGGAGATAGTACAAGAATACTTGGCTAGTCTAGATGTATTCAAGTCTCCAGGGCCAGATGAACTGCATCCAAGAGTATTAAAAGAACTGGCAGATGTGATTTCAGAACCACTGGCAGTCATCTTTGAGAATTCCTGGAGAACAGGCGAAGTCCCGGCAGACTGGAGGAGGGCAAATGTTGTCCCTATTTTCAAAAAGGGGAAAAGAGAGGACCCAAATAATTACCGCCCAGTCAGTCTGACATCAATACCAGGGAAGATTCTGGAGCAGATCATTAAGCAAACAGTCTGTGAGCACCTAGAAAGGAATGCTGTGATCACCAATAGTCAGCATGGATTTCTGAAAAATAAGTCATGTCAGACTAACCTGATCTCGTTTTTTGACAGAATTACAAGCCTGGTAGATGAAGGGAACGCAGTGGATGTAGCCTACCTTGATTTCAGCAAGGCATTTGATAAGGTGCCCCATTATATTCTTGTAAAGAAGCTGGTAAAATGCGGACTTGACTATGCTACCACTCAGTGGATTTGTAACTGGCTGACTGACCGAACCCAAAGGGTGCACATCAATGGTTCCTCTTCATCCTGGAGAAGAGTGACTAGTGGGGTGCCACAGGGTTCTGTCTTGGGCCCGGTCTTATTCAACATCTTTATCAACGACTTGGATGATGGACTCAAGGGCATCCTGATCAAATTTGCAGATGACACCAAACTGGGAGGGGTGGCTAACACCCCAGAGGACAGGATCACACTTCAAAACGACCTTGACAGATTAGAGAACTGGGCCAAAACAAACAAGATGAATTTTAACAGGGAGAAATGTAAAGTAGTGCACTTGGGCAAAAAAAATGAGAGGCACAAATACAAGATGGGTGACACCTGGCTTGAGAGCAGTACATGTGAAAAGGATCTAGGAGTCTTGGTTGACCACAAACTTGACATGAGCCAACAGTGTGACGCGGCAGCTAAAAAAGCCAATGCAATTCTGGGCTGCATCAATAGGAGTATAGCATCTAGATCAAGGGAAGTAATAGTGCCACTGTATTCTGCTCTGGTCAGACCTCACCTGGAGTACTGTGTCCAGTTCTGGGCACCACAGTTCAAGAAGGACACTGACAAACTGGAACGTGTCCAGAGGAGGGCAACCAAAATGGTCAAAGGCCTGGAAACGATGCCTTATGAGGAACGGCTAAGGGAGCTGGGCATGTTTAGCCTGGAGAAGAGGAGGTTAAGGGGTGATATGATAGCCATGTTCAAATATATAAAAGGATGTCACATAGAGGAGGGAGAAAAGTTGTTTTCTGCTGCTCCAGAGAAGCGGACACGGAGCAATGGATCCAAACTACAAGAAAGAAGATTCCACCTAAACATTAGGAAGAACTTCCTGACAGTAAGAGCTGTTCGACAGTGGAATTTGCTGCCAAGGAGTGTGGTGGAGTCTCCTTCTTTGGAGGTCTTTAAGCAGAGGCTTGACAGCCATATGTCAGGATTGCTCTGATGGTGTTTCCTGCTTGGCAGGGGGTTGGACTCGATGGCCCTTGTGGTCTCTTCCAACTCTATGATTCTATGATTCTATGATTCTATGATTCTATGATTCTAAGTTGACGTGCATAGGATACGGTCTTCCTGTGGCATGTGCTATCATAAAAAAGAGCATCAAATGTATGCTGAGGTCAGTGACCAAATGCATTTATATTTGCAGAAGGCTAGACTAATATGTTGAAGGGACGCGGGTGGCGCTGTGGGTTAAACCACAGAGCCTAGGACTTGCCGATCAGAAGGTCGGTGGTTTGAATCCCCATGGCGGGGTGAGCTCCCGTTGCTCGGTCCCTGCTCCTGCCAACCTAGCAGTTTGAAAGCACATCAAAGTGCAAGTAGATAAATAGGTACCGCTCTGGCGGGAAGGTAAACGGCGTTTCTGTGCGCTGCTCTGGTTTGCCAGAAGCGGCTTAATCATGCTGGCCACGTGACCCGGAAGCTGTACACCGGCTCCCTCGGCCAGTAAAGCGAGATGTGTGCCGCAAAGGACGACTGAACCTAACGGTCAGGGTTACCTTTACCTTAGACTAATATGTTACATTTGTTGTGTTTGTATGCTAGCAGAGAGCTTTTGTATGGGATGCTTATCCCCATTCATTGATTGTCATCTAAATCAGTCTTGCCAAATACATAGAGGCGGTTTGTAAGGACACAATAATTACTGGTACAGGCATGAAGAATTTCCCTTAGCAGGTCCTAGATCAGGGAACACACCCTTCCATCTTTCCACAGCTATTCCCTCCAAACCTCTGGCAAATGAGTCATTTTGAACCTGAACTCCTGAAAGCAAATTTCTTAATCGTTGTAGTCTTCCTAGATTTGGGCCTCACATTAAACTCCACCAACACTAACACACATGTTTTTGTACAGATAACAAGTGTGAAATAGTGGATAGAACAAGGCCATGGCAGTTCATCCCTGCTTACAGAACAGAGCTTACAGAGCGGCTTTTCGGAGAGTCGCTGTCTCCGAGCTCAGTGTAACTCGCAGGGCTTTCCTCCTTAGTTTTATCTTTCTCAGTTTTCAAAGGCAGACAGAGATCTGCCCCATATACAGCTGTTAAGTGCCTTGTGGGATGCAAATATAATAGATAAATAATAAGAGCAGCGTGAAAATTGAACGGCAGCAAATGTAAAAATAAATAAATGATTAAATATGCGGTGAGCCACATTGGCTTGCTAACTATGTTCCCTGTGAGGTATTGCAGTTGATTTCAGAAGTACCTGATAAGGTGTTCTGTTCTAAAGTTGCAGCGGTACAAGGAATGAAAGGTGGTCGGAAGCCATAATTTCAGGAAAGGACGTTACAAAGAATCTGGAGGACATGCTGCACGGCGGTGTGGCTGATATTTATTGCCCAATTTATTGCCCACCACCACCACACACACCAGGGATGCCAACTATAGAGGGCAGAAGGGGCTTCGGCCCCTTCAATATTTGTGGGCAGGGGGCTGAGCCTCCCCTCCAATACAGTGGTACCTCAGGTTACATACGCTTCAGGTTACAGACTCCGCTAACCCAGAAATAGTACCTCGGGTTAAGAACTTTGCTTCAGGATGAGAACAGAAATCGGACGACGATGGCGCAGCAGCAGCGGGAGGCCACATTAGCTAAAGTGGTACCTCAGGTTACGAACAGTTTCGGGTTAAGAATGGACCTCCAGAACGAATTCAGTTCTTAACCGGAGTTACCACTGTATTGAGGGCCCACCAAACAGATCGCCCTCCCACTTGCAAACATGCCCTCTGCATTCCCCACAGCCACCGGCAGAGCACTGGTTGGGCCCCAGAAGGTGATCTTTGCTCTCTGTGCCCTCCAGCCCCTGCTGCCGCCAGGGGGCAATGGGGATCTTGTGCCCCCCCCAATTGCACATTAAGTGCATATGATCATAGAATCATAGAGTTGGAATAGACCACAAGGGCCATCGAGTCCAACCCCCTGCCAAGCAGGAAACACCATCAGA
This sequence comes from Podarcis muralis, assembly GCF_964188315.1. Taxonomy (NCBI): domain Eukaryota; kingdom Metazoa; phylum Chordata; class Lepidosauria; order Squamata; family Lacertidae; genus Podarcis; species Podarcis muralis. The sequence goes on along the minus strand of NC_135671.1, from coordinate 3,296,294 downwards.
GCACTCCTGACATATGGTTGTCAAGCCTCTGCTTAAAGACCTCCAAAGGAGGAGACTCCACCACACTCCTTGGCAGCAAATTCCACTGTCAAACAGCTCTTACTGTCAGGAAGTTCTTCCTAATGTTTAGGTGGAATCTTCTTTCTTGTCGTTTGGATCCATTGCTCCGTGTCCGCTTCTCTGGAGCAGCAGAAAACAACCTTTCTCCCTCCTCTATATGACATCCTTTTATATATTTGAACATGGCTATCATATCACCCCTTAACTTCCTCTTCTCCAGGCTAAACATGCCCAGCTCCCTTAGCCGTTCCTCATAAGGCATCGTTTCCAGGCCTTTGACCATTTGGGTTGCCCTCCTCTGGACACTCATGACGTCATGCGGCGCTGGGCTCCGTCATTGTTGGGGGCAAGTCTGCGCCCCTGACACACTTATATAACTCACCAGGAGCTTCTCATGCACACACTCCACTGAGATGAACGAGAACACCGTCCTGATAGATCTGCCTGTCAGATCTACTTGACTTCAGCCGTGTACCTATTAGGGCTGGGCAATATATCAATATATCGTCATACTGGCTTCATAATTTTTGACTATACTGAATCGTGATGAGTGTTAGGGCTGGGTGACATATCACCCAAAATTAGTTTCAAATCCATATCATGGTATTGGTTTCATAATTATTGACCTGGCAATACATTGTGAATCGTGTGTGTGTGTGTGTGTGTGTGTGTGTGTGTGTGTTATACAAAAATCATGATGCAAGCAAAACCGTGAAGCCAGCCAATGCCTCTACACAGCTCCATCCTCATTTCAGACATTGTGATATATCAGTATATTGTGATGTTTAGCTGGTGGTATATCACGATGCTGAAAACCAGATTTCGCCCAGCCCTAATACCTATCAGGGTGTCCATGTGCTTCTCAGTGTGCTCCCTCCCTGCTTTTTTCAAACCTCTGCTGTTGTTTACAACAGTTACTTTTTTCTTGCTAGTGTCACTCCCTTCTCGCTGTACTCACTAGTCTCTCTCTCCTATTCCTCAGCAGCCTCATGGGGATGTGGATAAATGATGTGGAGCCCTCAGATGTTCTACCGACCCTTCACGCAATACCTTATGTTGCCTTCAGCATGAAGTTCCAGATTCAACAGAGTGACTTTACCTTCTCTTACTGAAGGCGCTAACTGACAGGCTTGCTCTTAAGAGCATGGAGTGTGGGTGTGCAAAGGGGGCTTCAGAATGGGAGGAGGCCTGGAAATGTGGCTGGTCAGTGTGCAAAGGAGAGTTGAGAACAATGAGCAGGAGGAGGGGGCTGCAAAAAGAGAGGAAGCAGGAGCCATGGGAATGCGGTTGAAGATGAGAGCAGGGGCATGAGAGCTTCTGCAGAACAGGAAAGATTGGTGGCTTCATAGCTGGGTGGAAAGTGAAATGGGTGCTTTGTAGCCGCGCTGTGTGGGAGGAGGAAGATGCAGGCAGGGCCAGCCCAAGACATTTTGTTACCTGAGGCGAACCACAAAATGACACACACACACACACACACACACACGGGAAGAAGGAGTGAGTGAAGATCTGCATCAGGGACAAGGCGGAAAGGCAGATCTGGACTTCAAGGAGTGTGCTGCTGCAGAAGCAGAAGGTGATGCATTTCTTGGAGGCAGGATCTGCTGCCTCTATGGATCTTGCCACCCGAGGCAGTTGCCTCAGCTTGCCTCATGGGTGAGCCGGCCCCGGATGCAGAACGGTACCATGGAGGGTGGTTTGTGTGCAAGGGAGGGTTGCACAAAAGGTGTTGGGGGGGAGGAGGAGGCGTGGGCGTGGGGTACAAAGCAGGGCAGCAGAACAGAAGAGAGAGGTGGTTTCAGAAAGGGGTCTGGGATGGTGAAAAGCAAGCTTAGCAGTTGCACACCGTTATGTATTCAGTGGTCTGTGTTTGCCTGAGCTTGAGTCTGGACTAAGGATTCTGAGCTCCTGATTCGATACATTATGTCCAATCACAGAACATTTCAGGATTTGGGCCTCTGCCATTGGCCCTTGGACTCTGAGTCGTGATTCGCAGCTTGGAAGTTTAGACAGCCTATCACGTTGGGAGTGGGAGTGGCCCGGGCTTTCAGGAATGTATATAAGCAGTTGCTTTGCCCCTGTTTCCCAGTGATGTAGTTCAATAAAGGTTCTTGCTGTTATCACTGTGTCGTGCCTAGTGGGAACTCACCTAGTTGAGGGGAAGCTCTGGAGGGTTAATGCAGTGTGAACGGCAGGGGGTTGGGGAGCAGAGTGAGTAGTGGGGCAGCCCCTGGCCATTTGTAATTTCATAGACACATGTTCCCCATCCTCAGTCATCTTTTCTTTTTTAAATTGTTGTTGTTTAGTCATTTAGTCGTGTCCGACTCTTCATGACCCCCTGGACCAGAGCACGCCAGGCCCTCCTGTCTTCCACTGCCTCCCACAGTTTGGTCAGACTCATGTTTGTGGCTTCGAGAACACTGTCCAACCATCTCGTCCTCTGTCGTCCCCTTCTCCTTGTGCCCTCCATCTTTCCCAACATCAGGGTCTTTCCCAGGGAGTCTTCTCTTCTCATGAGGTGGCCAAAGTCTTGGAGCCTCAGCTTCAGGCTCTGCCCTTCCAGTGAGCACTCAGGGCTGATTTCCTTCAGAATGGAGAGGTTTGCTCTTCTTGCAGCCCATGGGACTCTCAAGAGTCTCCTCCAGAACCATAATTCAAAAGCATCAATTCTTCAGCGATCAGCCTTAAAAAGGCCTTAATGCTTTAGCTTTTCCTTGGAGGGAAGGGACTATTGTGGAAAATCCGAAGGGTCAGAAATCTTTTGAGTATTTACCTGTACCTCATAGGGTTGAGTACAAAGCTTGAAGGTAAAGAATTAGCTCCACCAGACGTTAAGAACTGCCACATTATGACATTACTCAGAAGAGGAGAAGGGGAGAGCTATGCCGACATAATATAAATGTTACACCAGATCAGGTTTTTAAAGGCTTGAGTCCTGTTCAGGGTCTATCAGCCCCACAGAAAGCAACATCTGGCAGGATAGAGATTTGCCTCAAGACTGGCAGCAGAACTGGACTCTGAACATTTGCTGCCACACGTATCTCTTGGGGGTAAGTTGCTCTGACATTCCTTCTTCGACTGCATTGGGGAAAATGCCCTTGTAGATGATTAGCTGAACTGGACGACTTCCCGTCGGCAATGTGATTTTGAAGTACAATGTGTGTCCTGTGGGCAGAGAAGATAATGATTTTACTAGACAATCTATCCGGCGAACATCGCCTCTTCACACTGCCCATTGGAGAGCTGCTAAATTGATCGGTGACGGCTTGTATATTGGACCAAGCCGTGTCGGTGAAGGAGTACGGGACTTGTGCGTTTCAGTTCTATCAAGGGCACAAGACCTCCTGCCCAAGTGGCATCAAATTGAATGGGACCTGCATAAAGAGCAGTGCCATCCGATTCAATGGGGCTTGTTTGCATGGCAGAACTTGTCACTCTATTGCACCCAGATTTTTTATTTTGTCCTGCAAGCACATCATATTTGCTAGTGCTCACTTTAGTCAATGTGCTCAAAACAAATTGCAACGTCTATGAGATGTATGTCCTAATTCTGTTGCTTACTGACTTCAAGAAAGAAAAATGCTGGTGTCTATAGGCCCTTGGTCTCATCCAGCCGGTCTCTTATGTTGCTAACTGTAGTCCAAAACCTCTTTTTCTGTTTTGTAAGTCACTTCCATATTGCATGACCTGATAGTGGAGACATGGTGTGTGTAGGTGTATGGAGTCGAAGCGTTTTCTCTGCTTGTTGTTTTTCTACTTCTGATCCCTTTCCCCAAAGAGCAGCTTCTCCCCTTTAAGAGTTTTAAATTTTTGTTTGGGCAGGAAAGCTGGAATGTCCCTCCCCACTTAGTTTATCCACTGTCAACTGTGTGCTCCAACCGTGGCTTCTAAAACAATTACTGCATTTAATATTTAGTGTGTCTCTTGATGGTGTTGTGCTTATGGCCAGCTCCCTATTTATTCTGTAGTTCTGTGCAAGCACAGAAAAGCCACCAAATGCAGGGCAGGGTACAAGAACCCCTGTTTTCATTTGTTTAAGGGTAGAGAACCTATAGCTTTCCAGATGTTGTTGGATAACAACAACTGTCATCCTTTGACTATCGGCTTTGTTGGGTGTGGGCGTTGGGAGACAGAGTACAACAATACCTGGAGAGCCGCAGGTTCCCCATCCCTCCTAGATAGTTCCTGTGGCTGTGAAGAATGGCTCAGCGATAGTGTGTGTGTGTGTGTGTGTGTGTGTGTGTGTGTGAGAGAGAGAGAGAGAGAGAGAGAGAGAGAGAGAGAGAGAGAGAGATGGAGAAGAGGTTTCAGTGCCCTGCATAGCTCCTCATGCCTCCCTATAGCTAGGAGAAGCAGAATAAATTATGCATGATAACAAATATTAAAATTTGCTTAAGTTGCCTAATTTATAAAGGTTGCGGGATTCAGTTTTTCTTGTGCAAAGTTTGGATAACCTTGGCACAGGGTGTGTGTGTGTGTTATATGTACACACACACATTTATAATATATATATGTGCACGTGCGCGCGCACACAAAAATAGATAAGTATCAGGAATTTGTCATCTAAAAATGCCTGTTAGAGTGCTTAAGTAATGTGGGTCATACTGACTGTTCCCCTCTAGTGATTAAACCAACTCAAACAATAAGAACCTTCTCTTTATTTCCAAATGGCTTGAACTGGTTTTGAAGGGGTTTTGAACATGACAGGTTAAAAAGTAAACAAAAAAACAAAACCAAAAACACCTTTGAGGTAACAATAGTCAGAAAGTTTATGGGGCGGCCCTTGGAAAGGGAATTTGGGCACAATCTTTTACCTCAGATATGTTGGCCAGGGGCTTTAGGGTGCACTGTAAATCCCCCTATCCAGGCACAACGTCAGGGATAATCTGGCCAGGCACTCCATATGCCTGACTCCATCTTAACTCCATGGATGGCAGTCTCCAAATAGGGTGCTGGCAGAGGAAGAACGGGCTTACACCAAATCCTCTGCTCCCTCAAACCTCTCACCTGGCCCACATACCAGCATAATATTACAGTGACCACAGGCATGTTGTAAGTTAAAACTCTTCCGTTGAACGCAAAGGGGAACAAAGAAAACCCATCGCTGAACATCCGCTTCCAACTGTTCTGCCTGCTCTGGCACAATGGGATGTCGGATTCAGGGTTCATCCACATTTCTGCTCATTCCGGACTTCACGGGTCCAAGATGCTTTCTGTTTGTCCCACGCTTTTTGGCACAGGTGTGATGGTTTTCCGTTTGCCTCCCTGCATTCCCTGGGAAAATCCTCTCTTTACCACGGAATCAGAGCAAATACCAATGCTTGGAAAACCCAGTTTACGTTTGTTCCATTTCCCCGGGTGGGCGAGGGAGTGGCAGGACATGTGGGAGACTTAAAAGTTCTCTACAGTCTTTTTTGATTATTTGATTAGATTTATATACTGTATACCTGAAGGAGCGTCTCCACCCCCATCGTTCAGCCCAGACACTGAGGTCCAGCGCTGAGGGCTTTCTTGCGGTTCCCTCGCTGCGAGAAGTGAGGTTACAGGGAACCAGGCAGAGGGCCTTCTCGGTAGTGGCGCCTGCCCTGTGGAATGCCCTCCCAGCAGATGTCAAGGCAATAAACAACTATTTTACTTTTAAAAGACAACTGAAGGCAGCCCTGTTTAGGGAAGTTTTTAATGTCTGATGCTGTATTGTTTTTGATATTCGGTTGGAAACCACCCAGAGTGGCTGGGGAAACCCAGCCAGATGGGCAGGATATAAATAAAAAAATATTATTATTATTATTATTATTATTATTATTATTATTATTATGCTCTTTATACGAAGATCTCGGGGTGGTTCACAGAATAAAACACAGGATAAAAACATACAAGTAAAACAAAACAGTGAAACACTAACCCCCTTTCCCACAGACACATTTAAAAGTCTGTAGAATATTAATCAGCCAAAGGCCTGGTTGAAGAGGAACATTTTTGTCTGGCGCCTAAAAACATATAATGAAGGCGCCAGGCGAATCTCTCTGGCCCATTCTCATATTGCCACTATCCAAACCTCTCTGGGATGGAGGACACAGAGAAAGGCCTCAGGTGACAAGCACAGGTTCGGTTCAATATGGGGAGAGGCAAATCTTAAGGTATTGAGGTCCTGAGCCATGAAAGCCTTTATAGCCATGTATATAAAGTCCTGAGGGTTGTGGGTGGCACTGTGGGTGAAACCACAGAGCCTAGGACTTGCCGATCAGAAGGTCGGCGGTTCGAATCCCCGCGGCGGGGTGCGCTCCCGTCGTTTGGTCCCAGCGCCTGTCAACCTAGCAGTTCGAAAGCACCCCCGGGTGCAAGTAGATAAATAGGGACCGCTTACCAGCGGGAAGGTAAACAGCGTTCTGTGTGCTGCACTGGCTCGCCAGATGCAGCTTGTCACGCTGTCCATGTGACCCGGAAGTGTCTGCGGACAGCGCTGGCTCCCGGCCTATAGAGTGAGATGAGCGCACAACCCTAGAGTCTGGCAAGACTGGCCCGTACGGGCAGGGGTACCTTTACCTTTACCTTTAGAAGTAGGATGCGGGTGGCGCTGTGGGTTAAACCACAGAGCCTAGGACTTGCCGATCAGAAGGTTGGCGGTTTGAATCCCCGCAACGGGGTGAGCTCCCGTTGCTCGGTCCCTGCTCCTGCCAACCTAGCAGTTCAAAAGCACGTCAAAGTGCAAGTAGATAAATAGTTACCGCTCCGGCGGGAAGGTAAACGGTGTTTCCATGCGCTGCTCTGGTTCACCAGAAGAGGCTTAGTCATGCTGGCCACATGACCCAGAAGCTGTACGCCGGCTCCCTCAGCCAATAAAGTGAGATGAGCGCCGCAACCCCAGAGTCGGCCACGACTGAACCTAATGGTCAGGGGTCCCTTTACCTTTACCTTTATATAGAGTCCTTGTGTTCTTATACAACCTCTGTGGTCCTGCATGAAACTTTGGAGGGTCAACAGGACTCTATAATATATCTGCTTCTTACCTGCTGTTGTGGTTCAGTAGACAAGGACACGGGTGGGGTTGCTTTTGTTCTATGCTTTTGGCTGTTCTATTGTTTTCTCCTTAATTTTTGCACTGAGATTACAGAGAATCTTGACGAAGTTGTGCCAATGTTACACTGGTGCAACTGGGGCATTGGCTTGCTGGGAACAATAAGATTGCAGATTATAGTGGACTAGCGAAAGGGTGGGTGCTTTTATAGAGTGGATGTATTTGGTTCTTGCTTACCTTCGTTTGGCGATATTTTATATTTTTTATTCTAAAGTAACAAACTCTACCAACAAGTTTTTTAAAAATATGGAAAAACGAAACAGCACAAGGACAGAGAGGTACACAAGCCATTACACAGTAATGTCTAGCACTAGTCTCAAGTTCTGTATTAATATTTGCTTTTCCACAAGCATTCATTCTTGACCCTGTGCTTCCTGACCTGTTAAACATGTCAGGCTTTCTTCACCGTGAGATGTAATTGGTTGCTAGGTGTACAAACAGGTTGCTGACAAGGGCTTAACATGGGAGAAATGGCAACCGCAAAGAACCGTGAGGTGACTGCCTCACAAAATCTGACAAATTGTGGATGTTGTTTAAAGGCAGCAACTTGTGAGTTATTCCAGTTTCTTTTTGACTGTGGAGCAGAGTGCCACTTGGATAGCCTTGCTTCAAACATCAGAATGTATCGGGTTAGCCTTGACAGCAGCAGATGGGTCTACCGTCTCTATTTTAGTACAACTCCCTGTTCAAACAGGCGACTCTTCTTCGTCATGCTTTCTGGGTTTGGAGGAGCTACCATTGCTAGGGAAGCTGATGGCTGGAAGTAATTTTATCCGCTTCAAAAAATATATATAGTTGCTTATGTTACTTGCACAACCATGTTTTCACACCATAGCCGACACAGAGCATTGCTTTTGTAATTGAAGTGTGGGATGATGATGATGACGATGATAATAATTTCATTGCTTTTAGATCCCACATTTTACCTTGGAAAAAGAGTTCAGTTAATCTCTACAGAAATTGTGCAAGGTAGGTTTGGCTGAGAGGCAGTGGCTAGCCCAAGATCACCCAGTGAGGAGAATAATAATAATAATAATAATAATAATAATAATAATAATAATAATAATAATTTATTATTTATACCCCGCCCATCTGGCTCAGGTCCCCAACCACTCCCAGGTCCTAGTCCAACACTCTAACCCTCTAGTTCTCAAAGGGTGTGGCTTTAGAGAACGGCAAGTGTGGTGGGAAGATTCAAGGACACTAAAAAACCCCCCACATTTAAACATTTTAGGGTAGTATAGTTTCAAAGTATTTTTTTGTTGGATATACAACCAGAAACAGTATCCATGCCTCTCTTCGAAAGCATTGGCTACAGTTCTCCGTGACACATTGTTGCGAACAGGGATTTTCAACTCTTGACAAATCAGTCCCCATTTGGGGGCAGCTGCATATTCCTGCATTTCAGGGGGCTGGACTAGATGACCCCCAGGGTCCTTTCCAACTCTACAATTCTCTGATTCTATGAAATATGAAAGATCAGAAAACAGAAAAGCTGCTTTGCTCTGATGAAGAGATGAGAGTTTGCTTCAAATTAGACCTCATATACAGTAATTGAGGCTACCTGGCAAAAACGAGCTCACACTTCTCATTGAGTTTGCATACATACTTCAGGTGCATATGTAAGCGACCAGTTTATCATTATATTTTGGGAATGATTCATGTTCTTACGTAATGTAGCTGCATTGCTTTATACTTTCTGGATTTCCCATGGTGATAGCTGTGTTCTATGTTACAAAGTGAGCATCGCTCCGTTTCCTTCTGTTTCCCAATGTTTTTCCAAATGTGGTGTGGCACAAGCAATTTTTTATTCTGAAAGTGTAGCCCAGAGGAAAAAGTTTGAGACCCATTGCTCCAATCACTACACGGAGATGTGCGCACGCCAATGTTACGGGCAACCAATGAATACCTTCTGTGATGTCACTGGTCACAAGATACCCAACTTCCTCTCTGTCTACCTCTATCAGTTTTTAAACTTTCATTAGGCTATTACCTAAGCAGCAACTGTTCTCTTATGCACACCCCAACACACCTCGAGAGCATGGACCTGCAAAGGGGATAAAATTCTCAGGCCCTGATATCTGTGATGCCTCTGTTCTGCCTCCATGGTCGGAGAAGTATGCCTGGGAATGTCACTTGCTGGAGAACACCAGTGGGGAGATCGATGTTGCACTCAAGTCCTGCTTGGAGGCATCCCATAGACATCTGGTTTGCCATGGTGAGAAACTAGATCAGGGGTCCGCAACCTTTTTCAGCCGTGGGCCAGTCCACCGTCCCTCAGACCATGTGGTGGGCCGGACTATATTTTGGAAAAAAAGTCTGAACGAATTCCTGTGCCCCACAAATAACCCAGAGATGCATTTTAAATCAAAGCACACATTCTACTCATGTAAAAACATGCTGATTCCTGGACCGTCCATGGGCCAGATTGAGAAGGCCATTGGGCCGGATTTGGCCCCTGGGCCTTAGGTTGCCTACCCCTGAAGTAGACGGACCTTTGGTCTGCTCCGACAGAGCTATTCTCGTGCTCTTATGTGGACAGGATATCATACTTGGAGCTGGATTGTGACTAATATGAACGTTGTAGTGTGGGTTGTTTATCATCTGGAACAGACGTTCATACTAAGAGAGAGGCACTCCTATCAGCCAGTAAATTTTCCTGCACAGGGACCATTGAAATGTGGGCTCCCATTAATTTCAATAGGTCTTGCAAACGAAAATTTCCTGGAGGATTGTGCCCATAAGAGATATTCATGCTTTAAAGCGCAGGAAGAGCATTTCGATTGGTCTCATTGACCAGAACAAGGCAGTGGACAACGCTACAACTTTTCCCTTCCTCTTACATTCACATGTGCATCCATAACCTGCGACAAACCTCTGTGGCTGGCACAGGCCTGGAACAGAACAGACCCTGGGCTCCAGAGCTTGGAAGAAAAATGCCTCAACGGACATTTTAAAAAATCACAGCTATGCAGTGTAATATATTCTGATGACCTGCAACCAACCAGTGGTGAAAAGTAGGTTTAAGGCAAGTTAGTGCATCAGAAGAGAGGAAAACTGCCTTGCACTGTTATTGTTTACACTGCTGTTATGTACTGAGTTGAATAGGATCCAAAATGCAGCAGTCTGATTGGTCCCGGAACAATAGGATCCAGAATGCAGCATTCTGATTGGTCCTGCTTCCCCAGGGCTTCAGGTAAGGTGCAATCCTAACCCTAACTAGTGGTGGCAAGGATTGAACCTGGAAGCTTCTAATGCTCTCCACCATCGAGCTAAAGCCCTCCTTCCCCTGACCAAGATAAGGCTTAGTAGTAGAACGGGGGTACAACCACAAGCTAGAAGACTTCAGTTATATTTATTGGGTCTGTGTTCCCAGAAGGCTGCCAAGGGAAGAGGCAACAGTATTGTGCTTAAAAAGAGGGTGATGCTGCAGCCCAGGACCGCACAGGGTCCCTGTCATCGGCCTGGGAAGGAGGCCTGCTTCTTGGTTCTCAGGATATGGGCAAACTGCTGTAGTTGCTCAGTGGCAAGGTAAAAGCGCTCTGCACATACTTAGATGCCCTTGTAGCTACTCAGTAACGTTGTTTAAAGGGGCCTTGGGCATTCTGGTCCAGTATATCTGAAGGAGCGTCTCCACCCCCATCGTTCTACCCAGACACTGAGGTCCAGCACTGAGGGCCTTCTGGCGGTTCCCTCACTGCGAGAAGCCAAGTTACAGGGAACCAGGCAGAGGGCCTTCTCGGTAGTGGCGCCCTCCCTGTGGAACGCCCTCCCACCAGATGTCAAAGAGAACAACAACTACCAGGCCTTTAGAAGACATCTGAAGACAGCCCTGTTTCGGGAAGCTTTTAATGTTTGATGTATTATAGTATTTTAATATTCTTTTGGAAGCCGCCCAGAGTGGCTGGGGAAGCCCAGCCAGATGGGCGGGGTATAAATAATAATAAATTATTATTATTATTATTATTATTATTATTATTATTATTATTCTTTTAAAATGCAAAAATATACGATGAGAAGGTGAGGGTGTAAAAAACACATGGAGTTGTTGCCTGTGGAAGAACCATGACTATAGCTAAACGTGTTTTTTCTTCTTCTTCTTCTGGAAACCTCCTCCCCTTCCTTTTTGGGGGGGATGGGGGTGGGCAGAGCTGTAGATAAATTCCATGTGGCAATTTTAATAAGGCTTGTTCCAAGGCGAAAAAGAATGAAGGGGACCTCAATTGCACTGCCAGCCATCTTTCCAGAAGCCCAGCTCTCGCCTTGAATGTCACATTTGTTATCTTCACCCCAGTTGGAGGAGGAGGAGGAGGCGGATGCTTGCTTCCTCGTTATTTTTCCTCCTGCATTTCGGTCCCTTGCCCTGCCTGCCCTTTGTAGAACATGATCGCTGTGTGTTCCTCTTTCCCTGCCGGCCCCCCTCCCGCCTCCCCCGCCTTTCAATGGCTCTGGCTCTCCATTATGCCTCGCTCGCTTCCCAGGTACAGAGGCTCTGATTGGGTTGCCTCGCATTCCCCTCCATTCTTGCAAAGGACTCGGGGCCCTCGCTTGGCCTCCGCACTCCTTCTCTCCCTTTGTGCCGTTGCCTGGTAACTGGGAAAAAGGCGGGGGGGGGGATGGGACAGGCTCCAGGAGGGGAAGATGGAGAGAGGCGAAGTTGGGGGGGGGGGAGAGAGAGAGAGGAGAGAGAAGGAGAAGGCAATTGAAGTGTGTGCGGTTTGTGTAATCCTCCAGGCAAGGCTCTGCATGTTGATTAGTTGCAGGCCGGCGGAAGCAAAGACCAGGCGTGGAGTCCTGACCCGCATCCGAGGGAAGAAGGAGTTGCGCTCTTCAAGCCGCGCAAAGAGCGCGCGACGCAGGCGATGGCGCAGAGGCTTCAGTAGGGGGCACTCTCCCCCCCTTGAAAAAGCAAGGCTGGGCCTGGCACACCCCACAACCGGGGGGGCTTGAAGCACTGCTCTGAGCAGCGGGACCATAGTTCTCTCTCTCTTTCTCTCTCTCTCTCTCTTACTCTCACCCAGTGGCGTAGCGTGGGGGGCGCAGGGGGGGCCGGCCGCACCGGGCGCAACATCTGGGGTTAGGGCCAATCCACAGGTTAGGGGGCGCAAATCCACGGGTTAGGGGGCGCAAATCCACGGGTTAGGGGGCGCAAAGAACTTGCCTTGCCCCGGGTGCTGACAACCCACGCTACGCCACTGCTCTCACCCACAACTAGACAGCCCAACTGGGGTGCCAACTTGAGTAAAAAAAATTGGGGGGTGGGTGGGTATGCCCCGTCTTAAGGGACACAGGTGGTGCTGTGGGTTAAACCACAGAGCTTAGGGCTTGCTGATCAGAAGGTCGGCGGTTCGAATCCCCTCGACGGGATGAGCTCCCGTTGCTTGGTCCCTGCTCCTGCCAACCTAGCAGTTCGAAAGCACATCAAAGTGCAAGTAGATAAATAGGTACCGCTCCAGCGGGAAGGTAAACGGCGTTTCCATGTGCTGCTCTGGTTCGCCAGAAGCGGCTTAGTCATGCTGGCCACATGACCCGGAAGCTGTACGCCGGCTCCCTCGGCAAATAAAGCGAGATGAGCACCGCAACCCCAGAGTCAGCCACGACTGGACCTAATGGTCAGGGGTCCCTTTACCTTTACCTTTACCCCGTCTTGCACAATCAATCACTAGTCCTGGTGCACACGATTTGAATGGAAATGCCTATCGATTTTTTTGGGGGGGGCAGTCCCCTCAAATATTTTGTGGGGAGCAAAAGGACCTCAGCACCTAGGAGTTGGCCCCTATGCACACACCATTTGAATGGCAATGCCTATCAACTTTTTTGGGGGGACAACCCCCTCAAATATTTTAGGGGGGGTGAAGGGACCACAACCACTAGGATTTTGCTCTATGCACCCTGAGAACCTTTTGCCCCCCAACCACATGGATGCTGCGTATCAACTACCATATTGGGGTGAGGGAGAGATTTGGCTCGGCTGCTGACACATCAGCTGACAGTTTGTGCCATACAGTGATGTGCAAGTGGCGCTGAAGTCAGTGGGACTAGCGAACATGCTGAGGCATGTGCCATCTTGGGAACAGAGCGTAGCTGAAAGGGCGGCTTAGTTTTGAGTAGTAACCATGCGCTGAACCAGGCTGCTTGCACATGAGTTATGACTTGGGAAGTTCCCACTCAAGTATCATGCATAAACCCATAAGGGGATCTTAGGCAGGCAGCCACTGTTGTTTTGGGCTCCTCCCCAACGCACTGGCACTACGGACACAAACGGTTTTGTTTCAGCCTCAGTTTCCCTACCTGCAATATGGGGAAAGGTAATATTGATTTGTCTTACAGGTTTGCTGTGGATCGCAACTGTAAAGTGCTTTGAGTGTTGGAAAGCGCTATATGAATATGAAGCATAAACACTGAAGAAATGTACATTGAGCACTCAAAACGGCAACTGGCAGTGCTTTTTCCCCCTAAAAAGAAATGTTTAGGGGTACTCTCATTTTCCTACTCACATTGAAATACTGCCCCTCAATGAGGCCAAACTTAGATACACAAAATGTTTAGGGTTATGTGTACCTCTGCGTCCCCCCAGAAAAAAAGCACTGGCAACTGGTGCTATAACAGTATTATATGGCCTCCATCTATTGGGGACGCGGGTGGCACTGTGGGTTAAACCACAGAGCCTAGGACATGCCGATCAGAAGGTCGGCGGTTCGAATCCCTGCGACGAGGTGAGCTCCCGTTGCTCGGTCCCTGCTCCTGCCAACCTAGCAGTTCAAAAACACGTCAAAGTGCAAGTAGATAAATAGGTACCACTCTGGCGGGAAGGTCACCGGCATTTCCGTGCGCTGCTCTGGTTCGCCAGAAGCAGTTTAGTCATGCTGGCCACATGACCTGGAAGCTGTACGCCGGCTCCCTCAGCCAATAAAGCGAGATGAGTGCCGCAACCCCAGAGTCGGTCACGACTGGACCTAATGGTCAGGGGTCCCTTTCCCTTTATGGCCTCCATCTAAAAACCGGCTCACATAGAACTAGCATAGCAGAGTGGCTAAGGTTATAGTTCCAAAAGCATTTACTCGGGACTAGGAGTAAATTCCATTAAATTATGTGGTTTATTGTTTGTTGTGACGCATGATGTAAATATGCTATAAAGCGGGCAGTCCACTGTCCAAATATCCTGTTGTAAACTTACTTCAGAAGCCAGTATCTCTGTTTCATCTAAATATGGGGATGAGAATAATACTGACCTACTTTATAGGGCTGTTGTAAGATTTAATAAAAACATATGAGAAGCACTTAGAACACCAGTCTACAGGGCTACAGACATGCTAAACGTTGTTCTCAAACTCTCCTTGTAGCACACATGGCAAGTTAAGACAAAGATTTGATTTGCGATGTTTCTCATTTTTATTGCAAAGCAACTGTACGAACACAGTGTTCATGTGCAGTGAATTTCACAAACGTGTAATGCGAGTTCTGATCAGAAATCTCATCTCGGCCCAGAGTTTTGCAATCTGCATTTCATTACTTCACAGTTTGTTCATTTCTAAGTATTTCAGAAGCTAGAATTTCAACCACGGAGTATGTGATTAGTCATGGTCACATCAAGTGAAGCATTTTAGTGGCTTAACCACATGCTGTGAAAAGTGGTGTAGTTGGCAGAGTATTGGCCTTAGACTGAGGAGGGCAATCTCAACTTTCATTTGTAAAATGGGGATATTAATAATCTATCACCTAAGGCTGTTGTAGAAATGAAATAAATACCATAAAGCACTTTCAACATTAATGCAGCGCTCTAAACATAACGAAATGAAAATTATGAATGTAATGTATGCAAAGTACAGTATACTAAAATAATCAACCCTAAAAAAGCAGTGAGAATTCAGACATGATTTATGCCAAAATATATGAGTTGTTGTTTTTCAAAAAATGCAGGTATAATCAATATCCTCTGGTCTCTTCACAGGGCTACAATTCCCAGAGTTCCTTGGGAAGAGGGACTGACTGTTAAATCATTTTGAGAGCTGTAGCTGTGTGAGAGAAATCGGCGTCTCCCAACAACTCTCAGCCCCTTAACAAACTACAATTCCCAGGATTCTTTGTGGGGAAGCCATGCCTGTTGAAATGGAATGAAACCGCTTTATGTGTATGGTGCTCATGCGGCTCCAGAGGACTGTGAGGAAGCCACATGGACCAGCTCCACTCTCATCTGCCAGCCATTCCCCCACCTCCAGCCATGTGAAGTGCCCTTGCTTACATATGGATGTGTGTGAATAAAACACCTCCACAAGAAGGTTGCTGTGTGCATATAGAATCCTAGAGTCCAACCCCCTTGCAATGCAGGAATCTCAGCTAAAGCATCCATGATAGATGGCCGTCCAACCTCCAGGTCCACAAACTCCCAAGGGGGACCGTTCCACTGCCAAACAGCTTCTGCTGTCAGAAAGTTCTTCCCAATGTTTAGTTGGAATTTCCTTTCTTGTAACTTGAAGCCTCCTGCCACCCTAGCAGTTTGAAAGCACGTCCAAGTGCAAGTAGATAAATAGGTACCACTCTGGCGGGAAGGTAAACGGCGTTTCCGTGTGCTGCTCTGGTTCACCAGAAGCGGCTTAGTCATGCTGGCCACATGACCAGGAAGCTGTACGCCAGCTCCCTCAGCCAGTAAAGCGAGAAGAGCGCCGCAACCCCAGAGTTGTCTGTGACTGGACCTAATGGCCAGGGGTCCCTTTACCTTTACCTTTTTAACTTGAAGCCAGAGCAGGAGAAACCAAGCTTGCTCCATCTTTCATGTGACAGCCCTTCAGATATTTGAAGATGGCTATCACATCTCTTCTTCTCATACCTGGACACATGGACAGCAGGGGCGGCAGCAGTGGGGTGGGACTAACCTGTACAGCCCTCTGGAGTTCATGTATGGATACCCCCATAGCTATGTAGCAGCAAATGTAGAATGTAGCCACACTGCAAGAACTCCCACAAGACGCTTGACTTCAGGGGGCATGGATTTGAGCCCCGTATCGGGCAAAATATTCCTGCATTGCAGCGAGTTGAGCTAGATGACCCTGGTGGTCCCTTCCAACTCTACACTTCTATGATTCTAAGGAGCTGGAGGACGTGGCAGCCCGAGGTGGCAGAATTCTGAATTGCCGTATTTTTCTGTCTATAAGACGCCCCCTATTTTGGAGGGAAGGGGACGCGGGTGGCGCTGTGGGTAAAAGCCTCAGCGTCTAGGGCTTGCCGATCAAAAGGTCGGCGGTTCGAATCCCCGCAGCGGGGTGCGCTTCCGTTGTTCGGTCCCAGCGCCTGCCAACCTAGCAGTTCAAAAGCACCCCCGGGTGCAAGTAGATAAATAGGGACCGCTTACTAGCGGGAAGGTAAACGGCGTTTCCGTGTGCGGCTCTGGCTCGCCAGAGCAGCGATGTCACGCTGGCCACGTGACCCGGAAGTGTCTCCGGACAGCGCTGGCCCCCGGCCTCTTGAGTGAGATGGGCACACAACCCTAGAGTCTGGCAAGACTGGCCCGTACGGGCAGGGGTACCTTTACCTTTACCTTTACCTATTTTGGAGGGACTCCGATTTAAGAAAATGGGGAGAGATCTATCTGTGTATAAGCCGCCCCCAAATTTTGGACATTATTTTTTAGGGGGGAAACCTAGTCTTTCCAAGTGAAGGCAGGGGTTATGATTTTGAATGCACCACATGTTAATAATCTTCCTGCATGTATTTTCTGTTTGGATACTACTATATGCAGGGAAATTTTTATACAGGGAAGGATTCAAAATATGGCCCAGTCACCTTTATTTTGAAATGGCGCAAGTCAGAATTCCACCATATTGGCCCGCCACTCTACCTTTGAATAATGTGTAGAAGGGTGATGGGGAACCTGTGACTTGTCCAAATATTATTCTTTTTATTAAATTTTCATACTGCCCTATATCCACAGTTTTCAGGGCATAAAATCACAATATGAAATGTTGTTGTACTCCAACTCCCATCAGCCAGCAGTCAAGCATGATGGGAGTTGTAGTCCAACAGCATATGGCAGGTCACTCCTTCCCCTCCCCTGGATTAGAAAATCCCATACCTTTTGGAGGGACAGATTCAGGTTTGGCCTATACAAGGAGCAGAATGAGGCAATAAGAATCCTGAGGTTAACTGTACCACTTCAGACTGCAGATGAGAAATGCCATTTATAGTTCAGTGGCATGAGTTTTGTTTTGTTTTTTTTTAAAAAAAAAAAGCCAAGCAAGCCACCTTGTGAGTAAAATAACTTGGCAATGAGGTGAATGTTTCTAGTCTAGCCTGTTTCCCGCTGTTCTAACTTTCAGGGAGCTTTTAATGTATAAGGTGAACATTTCTAGTCTAGCCTGTTTCCTGCTGTTTCAACTTTCAGGGAGCTTTTGATGTAAGGGAGAATTCGAAAAGATCTCCCATCGGCTACATTTGTAGACCTGACTTAACTATATAGCAAATGGAAGTGACATTATTTAGTCAGTCATCAGTCTGGAAGCCACCTTTAGCCAAAAGATGCAATTGGGACCCACTTCTTATTTTAAAACTGGTTGTTTTGCGCACGTGGTCGTGCTCTTTTAGCAACCAAGCTTAGATCAAGCTCCAACTCAAAAATGGTTCCTGGCCCACTAGACGCCAACTAATGGCTGTGTGTAGATATTAAACTTAATCGTTGCTTTTAATTGGGTGTGCAAGTTGCCTAGAAACATTTTGAAATTGGGTGCCAAAGAAATCAAATAATTAATAATAATAATATTCCAAGGTTCCTTGTTTCCTAGGCCCCAGGGATTTAAAATCTTCCTTCTCTGGCTCTTATGATGACTTACAATCTTGTGACTTTCCTTCAACCAGTCCGTTTTGTTTATGTCCTATCTAGAAAAGTTGCATCTTCTTCTCCATGATTTCTTAGGGTCCCCCCCCCATATGTCTCCCCCCCCCCGAACAATAAATGTGAAATTGTTATTGAGGTGTATTTTGGGGGTGGGAGTGCCTGACATTTCCCCTCCAGGAAGTGCTTTTGTTATGGGAAAACTACATTAACATGCAGTTCCTGGAGAAATGCTGTCTTTCTCCCTGCTATCACTTTTTGTGTGACTACCAGGTAGAATATGACTGAACAAGTTTCATGACTACCTCTTGGACCTGCCACCATGCAACATTGGTAGAGATGAGTGGCGTAACACCTGTGTATTTTGTACCATTCTAAAATTAAGCAAAATTAAACTACAGTGGTGCCCCGCAAGATGAATGCCTCGCAAGATGAAAAACTCGCTAGACGAAAGGGTTTTCCGTTTTTTGAGTCGTTCCGCAAGACGGATTTCCCTATGGGCTTGCTTCGCAAGACAAAATGTCTTGCGAGTTCTTGCGAGTTTGTTTCCTTTTTCTTAAAGCTGCTAAGCCGCTAAGCCGTTAATAGCCGTGCTTCGCAAGACGAAAAAACCGCAAGACGAAGAGACTCGCGGAACGGATTAATTTCGTCTTGCGAGGCACCACTGTACCTCTTCTTCTTCCTTATTTAGATCTGGGGTTGCCAGCATGTGGCCATCCACATTTTGTTGGACTACAACTCCCATTAGCCTCAGCTGGCATGTTCGTTGATCAGGGATAACGGGAGTCGTGTGTTAGGGGATGGGTAGTACCTCTGATGGAGGACACACTGTGCTCCTCCTGGTTTGTCCACCTTTGGTCCCACCCTGCACTCAGCTCTCACCTGTGGCTCCTAGGAGCTGTCAGCATGTGATAGTGGCCTCACCCTGGGAAACAGCTTCAACTGGCCAGCTAAACCAGGTGAGGATAGCTGATGGATCTCAAACCCTTGGTGAGTTAGGGACTTCCCCTGCATGCAAAGACAGGCTCTGGTGGATTTAGCGGACAAGACCAATAGTGGGTCCAGCGCTCAAGAACAGGCTTCCTCAACCTCAGCCCTCCAGATGTTTTGAGACTACAATTCCCATCATCTCTGACCACTGGTCCTGCTAGCTAGGGATCATGGGAGTTGTAGGCCCAAAAGATCTGGAGGGCCGAGGTTGAGGAAGCCGGGCTTAACCCCACACAAATCCAGA
The DNA here is from genome assembly GCF_964188315.1 of Podarcis muralis. NCBI lineage: Eukaryota > Metazoa > Chordata > Lepidosauria > Squamata > Lacertidae > Podarcis > Podarcis muralis. The sequence goes on along the minus strand of NC_135671.1, from coordinate 3,277,103 downwards.
GCGGAGTCCCTAAGAGTGCAAGTGGGTAAATATTTGAAGGAAAATGCAGTTTCTCCCCACCAAAGTCCCTGTTGTCCCAAGGAAAGTCTGAAGAAGGGATGATGGTGCTCCCTCTGCAAAGGTCTTGCTGGTTGCAGCCCTTTTCCTTCAGACTCCATTTGGTTGCATGGAAAAGGGGCCACACTCCTGAAAGCTCTTTGGGAAAGAAGTGATTCAATTTCATTTTCACCCAGGGCAGCAAAACAGTAAGCTCCCATAGCTGGCAGCCTTGAATGTCCAAAACCCTTTGACAAGTTAAATGACAAGAACTGCCGAACCTTAGGGCGGGGATCATTAGCGGCATTAGTGGCGCGTCTGAATGCACCCTTGAATTGGCTCCGTTTATTACACCTCCCGCTACGTGCCCACCTCCTCCGTGGTGCCAGCCATCACCGCTTCTACAGAGGCTCCTTCCCTGGTCCTTGCCTTTTTCCAGAGCACAGTGTTTGCTCGGAATCCAGTTCCTACGGGATCCGATCCGTCTCTTCCTTCCTTTCCCCCGCTCCTAGATTCTGTTGCTCCCGAGTCTTGCCTTGCCAAAAAAAGCTCCAGGCATCTCCCATTCCTTTGTACTGGGGATTGAGAGGGGAGGAGAAATGGCAGGAAAGCTGGGAAGAGAAAGGAGGAGGGGGGGGGGGAGCGTTGGGGGCAGGGGGCTTGGGAAGGAAGGGGAGGCAGGCAGCCAGGAGGACCTCCGCTCCAACCACAGCCATTTCGGAGCGTCTGTAGCCGGAGACAGATTAATATTCTTCCCCATTTTGTCGTTCTCTTCCGAACTCCCTTCTCCTTCTCGTTTGAAGGGGTCTCCCTTGAAACCACCACTGCCCCCCCCCCGCCATCCTCCCAGATTTGCACGTATGCTCTGGAAGGAAGAGAGAGATGACATAGCCGTCCGTGAAAAGCGGAAAGGTGCCGCTCGCCAGCTTTACGCAGCCCCGATCCTAGAGACATCTTGCAGAGCCTTGGCAGCAAACGCTCTGCAGCCCAGTGGGATCTTCTCCCCAATGAAACTTTCACGGAGCTGGGTACCCTCAATGCGACACCCCCGCACACACTCCGGCACAATATGCAGCGCCAAAACATGTGGGTCCCTTGGAACCAGTTCATAGGGGCCGAGGTACCTTCACCCAACCCAAATAAAATACTGAAAGGGGCTGCACACACCCCCCCGCAAAGTTGATGGCTATTGCCATCCAAATAGTGTGTGTGCGCGCCGTGTCGTGTGATCTATTATGTGGGGGTGGGACTTACCTGGGCCCCCCAATATTTTATTCAAGTTGGCACGCCTGTGTGGGTCAATACTGCGCGCAATGGGGGGGGGGGTGAAGGCCCGAGAGAAGGCCTCGTATCCTTGGGCACCCTATCACCCCGTCCCCCTGCACCCGTCCGCCTCCATTTCTCTCCCGCGATCTCGCCTTTGCTCACACCAACCCCCTTCCCCCTCCAGCCCCACCGCCTCGCCTTTTAAAAAGCGTTATATAACATGTCCCGACTCCTGCGCCCTCGCCATCGTTTTGCTTTAAGGCGCAAACAGTTCTTTCTCCCCTGCTGGCGAGCGGCGGGTGCAATCGATGCGCTCTTGCGCGGAGAGGGAGAGGGAAAGAGAGGGGTGGGGGAGAGGGAGGGGAGGGGGCTGCTTGCGCGTACTGGGCTCTTCGGAAATGGGAGGTGGCCAAGGCGGCAGGCGGCGGGCGGGCGCTGCGATGGGCGAGCGCGCAGGCACGGGCGGCGGCGCCTGAACCCGGAGGCGGGGGGGGGGGGGCGCCGCCGACAGACGCCACTCGGAGGCTGGAGGTACGGCGGGGGAGGGGGGGTTGCGATCCTGTTTTCCCGCTCCCCCATCTTTGAAGTCCCGGGGAGAAAAAGGAAGAGGAGGAGGAGGGAGGGAGGGGAAGACGGAGTTGTGCAGCTGCCGCCGCCGCTGCTACAGCTGGCTCTCCGAGCCTCTCCTGCGCCTCCTTCTCCTTCCTTCCCCCCTTCATTCGACCTCGCTGCCGGAGCCCGGTAAGTGCGAGGAGCCCGGGAGCCCCGTCTCTCTCGCCTGCTCGGCATCCATTCGACACCGATCGTGCGTTCTGGGGCGAGGGAGGTGGGACGGCGAGCGGGCTGGCGGGCGCCTGGCCATCTCTTCTCATTCTCTCCCTGTAGAGGAGGATGGTTGCGGGGAGGAGGGCGCGAAGTAGGGAAGGGGGATGTCAGGAAGCAGGAGGGATCGGGCGACAGGAGCCCCACGCGCAGGAGAGGAGGTACCCCCACCTACCCTCCCTAGCCCGGGAGGTCGTGGTTTAAAAGGCACCCGAGCGCGAGCGAGCGAGAGCGCGCTCACAAACACACACCACTCACTGCCCAGGCTCTTGGCGACTCCCGTCCCCATAAGAGCGCTGGCTCTGCGGAAGAGATCTTTTAGGGAGCCCCTAAGAAACGCCTCCCCGGAGCAGAGATGGCCAACTCCACGGTGGAGCCCCGTGGAACAAGTCCACTCCCTGCGCCGGATCCGCGGGGCCTGACAGTGGAAGACGCCTAGAACCCCGGGCAGAGGTGCTGCAGAACCTCAAGGAGAGTCCCAAAGAGAACATCCACCCCCCAGTTTAATTCTGCCCCTTCACCCAAGCTGCATTCTGCCATAGGAGACCCCCTCATAATGTAGAAGCTCCACTAGACCTCAGAGAACCGATTCCTGCAGCCCCAGCCAGAGAGCCAGGAGCCTGACATTCCAGTGTGTCCTTCTGGAGAGTTATAGTCTAGTAGCGCTACTCCTGGGTGGAGGTGGGGGGGTGACAAGGAGGGTGCCTCTTATGAAGGGCAAGGTCTGGTGCTTCACACCCTCCACGGAGTAGATGGGTCTTGTAAAAACCTTTCGCTTATTTGTGCAAATGAATGGAGGCTGGAATGCACAGGCGAGGCCACAGCACCTCCCAAGCCGTGGTCTTTTCCGTGGAAGGCGGCTTCTTTTCAGTCTTTTAAGTGACAGCAGGAGGACTTCTCAATCTCTCCTCTTGGAAGAAGGTTTCAGGTTTCATAGAACAGGCACCCTGAAAGGCCGCAATCCAGTAGAACATTAAGGAGATGTTGCTTCTCTCCAGAGCCACCCCCCAGTACCTCATGCACCTAGCGAGAAAGCCCAGTGATTGGAGGCGCCTTCTCAACTCTGTACTTAACAGTTCTGAGGCGCTATAGCGCTTCACGGACAACAGCCCAGCAAAGTAGGCCGCTTTTCTTGCTTTACAAATTGGAGGTGGGAGGTGAAGGATGAGGTGGTAGCGTCTTGCCTAAAGCTGCCTAGTGAATTCCAAGATGAGGCAAAATTTGAACATTAGGCTTCCTGGCTCAGTACCTGGGGGGGGGGGGGGAGAGAAAGAGAAGACTTACATCAGTAGGCAAGATGGAAGCTACTGCTCTAGGTGGTTCTTCTCCAGTTGTCCTACAGACTCATCCACAAGATTGAAAAGAAGAGTCCTCCCACTTTTCTTAGTCTGTATAGTCCAAAAAACAGTCAAGGTTGCAATCCATTGAAATTAATGAGTCTGAGTTAGTCATGTCCAATAATTTCTATGGGACTACTCTGGGAGTAGGATACACTGAATACGGCCATCAGTCTTTTTCTCTCTCTCCCCACCCCCCTCACACTTGCATTCCCCTGAGCTTCTTCAAATGCCACGCAAAAGAGGACCAGTCTTGACAACCATGGCTGGGAGAGGCACATCTTCTACTAAGTTAAAGTATCTCGTCAGTTGGTGTGCTTTTTTTCTAATACCGTTGTGCTCGCCCAGTGGCGTAGCGTGGGTTGTCAGCACCTGGGGCAAGGCAAGTAATTTGCGCCCCCTAACCCATGGATTTGTGCCCCCTAACCTGTGGATTTGCGCCCCCTAACCCATGGATTTGCCCTAACCCCAGATGTTGCGCCCGGCCCCCCCTGCACCCCCCACGCTACGCCACTGTGCTCACCCTCCTGCTTTCTCTCTCGCCGGATGTCTCTGTGTGTACAATATATGTATGCAATATTGTGTATATGTATGTGTATATGTATATGTGGGTGGGTGGGTGAATAAGAATGGGCACTAGGAAAAATGGTTTCCCCTTATTCCCTATTCCTCCTTATATCTTCTTCTTCTTGTTATTGCTATCCCATCCTTGCAGTAATGTCATGGAATCATTTTAGGGAACATGGGAGCGGGGATGGAATGATGGGAATAGGGAGGAATCACAGGAAAACAGGAAATGGACAGAGATCTCTCTAGATGTTTTGATGCTGTGGTTGGAGTTGTTTCAAGAAAAGATATCAATCGGTTGGATATGTGGGGATGCAACCTCAGGGTTAGGCAAGATGACCCACTGGGTTTTTTTCCAACTCAGGAGCTCCATGGATATACATAGCGGATATTTCTTCTTTCCCTGTCCCCTGTCACTGGATAGTTTCCATGGCTCAATTGCTCTACTAGGAATGCTTCTGTAAAGATATGACAATGGGCATCGCTTGATATCTAGTAGTTTTTAAAAGATGGGCATCATTTGGCCTGGTCGTAGTCTGCTTTGTTTTAAGAATACTGGGAAACGTGTTATCCGTGGAGTCACTGTTATGCTTTCTAGGCTGTATTAGAGGAAGGACTCAGTGGTAGAGATGCAGAAGTACCTATTTTCAATCTCTAGTTTCTCCAGGTAACGCTAGGAGAAAAATCCTGTCAAATCCCAGAGTGTAGACAGTAATAACCTAGTTGGGCTGTTGGCTCGACTTCGTACAAGACAGCTTCCTACGTTTCTATTAGCGAGCAGAAGTGATGGATTTGAAGCAAAACATTGCTTTGTTATATGCAAGGCCTCAGATTCAGTCACTGTCACCTCCATTGTAAAGCATCTAGACCTTAAATAGCCATTGATAGCGTTACTGAGCTAGGTAGCTTCATGGCCTGATGCAATAGATCAATGGCCCGACTCCACGTATTGTGGATATTCAAATAATAATGCCAATGGGACAGTTCAGGTGTAATGGGTATAAGATCTATGGACCGTATCAGGATTTATTTGCCACCGTATCAGGACTTTTTACATTGTTCTGGGGTGGGGGGTGGGGAGGGAAGGATAAACAGCTCCAGAGAAGATGGAGCCTTCGTTTGCCTACCTCTGGCTTAACTGATACCCATACAGAAGGCTGAGCTGCTATTGGGCTTGGCCATTATTATCTTGCCATTTCAGAACAATATACATTTGTGGTTGGTTCTACTGCATTCTAGTAACCACATTTCTTTGTGGAAAAGGGGTTCCACAGAAATTGAATTGGAAATAGATTTCACTGGATTTACCTATCCTTCCTCCCCACTGAGGCCAGTGCTAGAAAAACACATTGTAATATCATTGTGAAAAGTCGTCTTATTTTAAATAAAAATAATGTTATGTCTGTCAGCCTGTTAACTTCAGTAATGGCTCTCAGTCCAGAGGCGTGTCTTGGATTTATCCATATTTCCTTCCATTTTACTTCTGATAGTTAGGGAATGAATGGGGAGGAGATCTTCTAGCTGCTGAGTAGCGTTTACGGTGCTGAAATGTAAAATAATGTGCCCCTTTGAAGGAAAGTAACACCATAATGGCATTTTTAAAATTATTAACATTTTTATCCCGCCTTAGAGTCCCAGTGGAACCCTCAAGACATCTCACAAGGAAACGTTCAAAGTCACAGCTTTTAAAATTAACAACCATCTCATAAAACTATTATAAAAAGGATGTGCCATACAACCTATACATTAGACAAGGAAAAAAACAGTCGCGATATGTTTTATTTATTTAATTCATTGATTGCATTTATGATACTGAATCCTGCCCTTCCTTCAAGGTGCTCAGGGTGTTAACCCAAGAACCCTGGGAGGCAGGTTAGACTCAGACGTCATTACTTTCCCAAGTTGGACCCGTGAGCTTTGCAGCGTGAGTGGAAATTTGGACCCTCAACTTGTCTGAAATATATTTTGAGAAGTTTAAAGGAAACATTTTAAAATTAAGAAAGAATAAGGCAATACAGTGGTACCTCAGGTTACATATGCTTCAGGTTACATACTCCGCTAAACCAGAAATAGTGCTTCAGGTTAAGAACTTTGCTTCAGGTTGAGAACAGAAATCGTGCTCCGGCGGTGCGGCAGCAGTGGGAGGCCCCATTAGCTAAAGTGGTGCTTCAGGTTAAGAACAGTTTCAGGTTAAGTGCGGACCTCCAGAACGAATTAAATACTTAACCCGAGGTACCACTGTAGAAATAGGAACAGAGTATCTCCCCGAAAGATCTGAACACAGGGTAAAGTTCATATTGGCCACCAAGCTTGAAGAAAAGGCAGGAAAGACTGAACTGAGAGAGGGAGAATATGTTTTCCTGCAGATGTAGCATCACTTTTATTTAGTTTTGCCTTTTCACAAACTTGTGATTTGCCACAGAACAAGGGTGGCAAATGTGATGTTGCTAAGTTGATGATGGACTACAACGCCTATCATCCCTGGTCACGCTGAATGGGGCTGATGGGAGTTGAAGTCCAACTGAATGTGGTGGGACCCACATTGGTTACCACTGCTACAGAGTGTGCTTGAAACTCCATTTCAACGGTAGACTGTTTCCAGAAGGGACACAGAAGCATGGCAGCTGCTCTTAGTTGTTTTTGTCTGTGTGAATGTACAAAATGACTTGTCAGAATGTGGCCAGTTTGGGCCAGTTCAACTGACAGGACTTCTGCAGTCTCTGTCGGACAGGCTGTTCTTTGAGTTCTGTTCATTATACTTTATTAATCCGTTTCTTGGGTGAAGGGCACAGAATGGAGTGCAGGAATCGAGGGGCTTCACCAAAGGGAGCCCCACAAAACCTCAGAAACCTGGGTCTCAGAAAGACCCAGAATCAGCCACTTCTTCTCCAAAGACCCAAACATAACAGTGGATTTCAGTTTAACTTATATCAGGCCTGCACAACTGGTGATCCACCAAGCTGAACACAACCAGCCATGTACAGGAGCCCACTAAGTTGTGAAACCTTTTGTTGTCGTTGTTGCTTGGATTTTTTTGCTTTGGGGATCGCAAAAACAGGGATGGGGTTGGGAAGGTCCTGGTGGGCTCCAGTAGGTGTCTGGTCTGCTGTGGTTGGCTTGGGAGCTCAGAAATTGTGCTAGTCTTGATTTCTAGAGAACAGTGTGTGAAAGCTAGTGACTTAAGGTAAAGGTAAAGGGACCCCTGACCATTAGGTCCAGTCGTGGCTGACTCTGGGGTTGTGGCGTTCATCTCGCTTTATTGGCCGAGGGAGCCGGCGTACAGCTTCAAGGTCATGTGGCCAGCATGACTAAGCCGCTTCTGGTGAACCAGAGTAGCACACGGAAACACCGTTTACCTTCCCGCCGGAGTGGTACCTATTAATCTACTTGCACTTTTTGGCGTGCTTTCGAACTGCTAGGTTGGCAGGAGCTGGGACCAAGCAATGGGAGCTCACCCCGTCGTGGGGATTCGAACCGCCGACCTTCTGATCGGCAAGTCCGAGGCTCGTGGTTTAAACCACAGCGCCACCTGCATCCCTAGTGACTTACTGAGTAGTTTTTACTCACTCCCCACTCATCTTTCATTACTCTTTGCCACTCCCATTGCACCAAAGTTTCTTGCGAATGGCTGTGGCAGGTCTATGTCTTTATACACAGATTTGCCTGAATCTTTCATAAGATGAGGATCGGTGGAAGTGTAATATAGAGCACCTAAGGGTCTCATGGGAGGTGAGGCTGAACTTCTCCACTCACTTTCTCTCTGCAGCTCGTTTTCTCTTGCCCTGCCTACTTGTTTTCTTCCAGCAAGACTTGTTTCCAGTACAGTCATACCTTGGGTTGAAGTAGCTTTGGGATAAGTATTTTTGGGTTGCACGCTGCGGCGACCCGGAAGTAACGGAGCATGTTACTTCCAGGTTTCGCCGCTCGTGCATGCGTAGATGGTCAAAATGACATCATGCCCATGCGCAGAAGTGGCGAATCGCAACCCACGCATGCACAGACGCAGGGATGCGGGTTGCATTCGCTTCTGGATGCGAACGGGGCTCCGGAACGGATCCCATTCGCATCCAGAGGTACCACTGTACTGGAATCCAGTGGGGGGACGACTTCTGGGGATAGATTGGGGAGGGTGAAGGTTCAATATCCTTGCCCCAGAGTGTCTGGGGCAACCCAGATGGTCAGAGTATGAGTAATAAATTATTATTATTATTATTATTATTATTATTATTATTATTATTATGCTGCTGCTGCTGCTGCTGTTGCTGCTTTGGCACTTTAAATCACTCCCACCACGTAATCACACATGCATTAGATGTGAAGTGAGCAGCCCCCTGTTTGTCAGAAGAAGAAGAAGAAGAAGACGAGGAGTTTGGATTTGATATTCCGCTTTATCACCACCCTAAGGAGTCTCAAAGCGGCTAACATTCTCCTTTCCCTTCCTCCCCCACAACAAACACTCTGTGGCTCCATCATTATCACATGCAATTCTGGACTCCTTCCCTGCCTCTTTGCATTCGATAAGATCTGTGTCCCAGCTGTGTAAATCACGGTACATCATACGATTTAGTGGTACAGTCCCATTGGCTGTGTGAAGACACCATGCTTGGAGATTTCTGGGTTGGTGCCTGGATCTGCTAACATCCTTCAAAGCCTTTCTAGGTGGGTGGATTGGAAAAGGCATTGGGTCTCTTTCCACCTCCACCCCCCCCCCTTTGTTTGCCATTTGAAGCTGCAAAAACCTGTCCAATTGCTTTCTTGTAGTAAGACCAGGAGTAGTTTGTGAAATGCTGGATTGTCCTTTCATTCTGCGTTGGGCAGAGTGGATAAATGGGAGCCAGAAACTGTCAGGGTGTCTGTCCGTCCCCCTGCCCCGTATTCCTTATCACTATTTGGAGTTACATTTTGTTCCTCCTACCAGCTTTGCAGCTCCTTCCAGTTCTATAGGATCAAGCTAAGCCCTTTCCTGTCTGGGTCTCTCCACATGTTTTGAACTACAACTCCCATAAGCCACCATTCAAGCACAGCTGTGCCTGCTGGGACGGATGAGAGTTGGCGTCGCAAACCTCTGGAGGGCCAAGGTTGAGGAAGGCAGAGGTATACAGCCCCGTTTGAATACGTAAAATATGTATTTATTTATTTTATGCGTCACCAGGTGTAGCTGCAAAGTGACGATTCATCTTTCAGAGATGCATGGCATCATTCCTTGCCAAACTGCATGCATGTACACTGTCATTGCAGTGTGTGAGGCTGTAACTGACAGCAGATTGACGTGTGCGTGCGTGTGTTTGTGTGTGACACCTAATTACCCAGCACCAGGCAACTCACAACAGAAAGTGGCTCTGCCGAATTGTCTTCAAGGCAATGGGAGGTGACACAAAACCTCTCCATGCTGTTTCATCGGTGTTGACTCATTCACACATGCTTGTTCATACTGACGTGATGCTCTCTGCCCACGCACAAACAGCCCCTGAACTTCTGCCATAACATTCCTGGCTGTGGGCATGCCCGTGGTTTCCCAAGGTGTGGCCCTCAGGCTATGGGGTGTGTGGGTGTGTGAATGTGTGTCATACACATGGTTCTGCCAAATTACAGGTTGGTTACAGACCTGTAGAAAGGTAATGTACCCCAGGGACTCCAAAAGGCCGCTATAGCCATATTACATGTGCTATGAAAGGGTAAGATAGAGAGGGATTATCTGGGTGGAATTCAGTGCTGCACAAAGGAGATTGTTCCGTCCGTGCAAGCTTTTCTGGGTATCCCGACAGAAAAATCTCCCCTCACTTCCTGCTGCAGGCTGTTCTACGGGTTCTTCTGTCCCCCCAGAGTGGATTTGGGGGAGATGGCAGGGGAAGAAAGAGGAAGAACCAATTGTACTAATAGGAGGTTTTGCACTGGATTTCGCCAGGAGGATGGGTTCATTGATGTGCCTACATACAGTGGTACCTTGCAAGACGAATGTCTCGCAAGACAAAAAACTCGCTAGACGAAAGGGTTTTTTGTTTTTTGAGCTGCTTCGCAAGACGATTTTCCCTATGGGCTTGCTTCGCAAGACGGAAACGTCTTGCAAGTTTGTTTCCTTTTTCTTAACACCGTTAATACAGTTGCGACTTGACCTCGAGGAGCAACTCATAGAACGCGGTGTGGTAGCCTTTTTTGAGGTTTTTAAAGCTTTTTGAGGTTTTTGAAGCTTTTCCAAAACTTTCCTGACACCGTGCTTCGCAAGACGAAAAAAATCGCAAGACGACAAAACTCGCGGAACAAATTAATTTCGTCTTGCGAGGCACCACTGTACCTTGAAATGCTAGCACCCCGGAGGAGATGTTTCAGTGATCAGAAGTGGTCTGTTGGCCTACCAGCTTTGGGAAAGGGCCTGATAAGTTTTCCATGTGACTGTCCAGAGTCACGGTACGCCATTTGACTCCAGATCAAGAGGTCCCTACTTCATCCTGGCAGTGTTTGAAATTAGCCAGGCGTGTTTTGCGACTGGGGCAGGTCCAATTGTGACTACGCGGAGATCTCTGGATGCCAGGCTGGTGCCTGGGGAAAGCAAAATGTCGCTTCAGAGAAGGACCTGAAATATTTTCCTTGAAGCTTGATTTTGTTTTATTCTGGATTATTTTATTTGATGTTTCAGTGTGTTGTGAACCACTTTGAGATTTGTTCTTTAAAATATAAGTCGGTGTAGAAATGGAAAGCCATCTTGCCCCAAAGTGGCAACTTAGACATTCCATTTTGGCGACTGCAACCTTGGTTTAAGGAGCCATTTGACACCTAGCTTATATATCTGAGTTTCTCACACTGTTCTGTATGTTGCAGGAAATAGACCGTGACCTTCCAAAATAGCTCAAAGCGAGCTTAGTTAACATGAAACACATTTTCTTGCTTAGCATTAATGAACTGCTGGATTTCTGAGTGTGAATGTTTTCCCTGTGAAAAGGGGAATACTGCTAAACACCGCTAGGAGCTGCAAACTGTTCTGCAACCCAGAATATCTGTTATATTTTCATTTTTCAAAAACTCTGCATGATGCAAAATGATCCTAGTTTTTTTACAGCACGAGCCTAAGGATGCTTGCTTAGAAGCAAGTCCTATTGTGTTCAGTGGAAATTACTCCCAAGTAGGGGTATTCAGCCTAACATTAGATTTTAAACAAAGAATCTGTTAATCCGTTTCTTGTTATTTTACCTTTTCAAAATTCTCAAATTATTGTAGTTAATTCTTCTTTGTTTTCTTACAATCAAGCGTTTATAGATTTTGTGAAATAAATGAGAAATTGATACCTCCTTCCCACCCACAAATTTGCTTGAGTGCATCTCCAGGATAGTGAATAGCAATATGTGCGCATTTAAATTCATTCCTTCATGAAATTCTCTTGTGCATCTCACATTAAAGGGAACAAACAGGAGCTGTGCAAGAGCAGCGCTATATTCTAACATGTATCCCACTCACTTCAATGGGACTTGCAGAAGAGAATGCCCTATTTCTACTTGATTGTTCTGTACTGTAAATGTTAGGTAAAGGTAAAGGGACCCCTGACCATTAGGTCCAGTAGTGGCCGACTCTGGGGTTGTGGCGCTCATCTCGCTTTATTGGCCGAGGGAGCCAGCGTACAGCTTCCGGGTCATGTGGCCAGCATGACTAAGCCGCTTCTGGCGCAATGAAACACCATGACAGAAACCAGAGCATGCAGAAATGCCCTTTACCTTCCTGCCGGAGCGGTACTTATTTATCTACTTGCACTGGCATCCTTTCAAACTGCTAGGTTGGCAGGAGCAGGGACTGAGCAACGGGAGCTCACCCCATCGCAGGGATTGGAACCGCTGACCTTCTGATGGGCAAGCCCAAGAGGCTCAGTAGTTTAGACCGCAGCACCACCCACGTCCCTGGTGGGATAAACAACAACAACAACATGGGGTGGATGGGTGGGTGACAGGGATTTCCAGGCATGAGGAGGTGGCAGAAAGCAAGGAACAGAAATTTAAGTTCTGCTGATACGAAAGAGGCTTCTTCTGTCTGCATGGTGCTTGTGCTGGTCCCGGGGGTAAGGTACCGTGAGTGTAGCAGAGTCCACACGAAGAGGGGCGAGGTCCGATGCAGAGAGCCGGGCGGGGAACAGGAACGCTAGAACAGAAGGCTGAGCAGGTAACAGGAACACCGGATGGTCGGGAACAGGAGGCCGAGCAGGGATCAAGAACACAGGAAGGTCCGAAGTCAACAACGACGTTGCTCCCGCAACCTGGGGCCGAGTTGACTGGGCTTTTATCCTCTTCTAAGGCCAGGGGCGGTCCCGGCCCCCAGGAGCCCCGTCTCCTCTGGCCTTAAGGCGAGCACTCCTCCTGGGGGCAACCAGTTCCCTTCGCCTCTCTGCCCTAAGCCTCTGCAGATCAGGAGAGGCCAAAGGGTTACTGGGCCCTGGAGGAGGCTCACCTGTGGCCACTGAGTCATCAAGCCCCTCTGGGGCCAGAAGGGCTTCACCTGGGGCCAGCTCCTGATGCACTGCCACAGGTGCAGGCTCTTCAGCATCTAGGCCTTGCCCCAGTTCAGCCGGCCCTGGAGGCGGGGACTCCTGTGCAGGCTGGGATTCCTCTGTTTCATCCTCCGAATCGGAATCCCAGGCCATCACAGTGCTGATGTTGCGGGCATATTCTTATACCTAAAACTGGAGGGGGGGATCTTTGATTAGAGAACTATTTTGAAGTGAAAACTTGGGGGTGGGGGACGACACAGAAGCAGCTATGTGTCCTAACAAATCCACATTTGCGGAGATGCCAATCAGTGCTGACATGGGGCAGTTTTCCGTGGAACCAAGTGGCAATATGACAGGGAGCTTCTGAAAGCTTCACCGGTTCTGCTCAGTGTTGGAAATGAGCCAGGCACGTTTTGCCACCGGTGAGAGTCCAATTGCGGCTATGTGGAGATTTCTGGCCACCGGGTTGGTGACCACAGTTTTAAAATCTCTGCCTTAGTCCATAGTTACACCATTTCCATTTCCATTTCTGTTATGTACTGAAGTTCTCACCCTGGGCCAGCAGGGGGATACTGTAGATAGTTCAGGTCCACATATGCAAATAAGGGATGGAAAGTAACATTCAGTGATTGGATAGTTACAGAAAATGGTTACAGTTGCGTTGTAGTGGAGCTCTATATAAGCAGGCTGGCTGAACCCTTCAGTTCAGTTCTGTTCTGGCCTGTGAATAAACAAGAGCTGTTTGAAGAATTGCTGTGTCGTCTGATATGTTCACCCACAACTTATCTATTTCCATTTCCACTATGTGTGTTTGCTTCTCCTTCCTGCATAGTGGGACAAGGGAATTGCTGTAAGAGCAAGCTACAGTCAAGCAATGCACTTGAGAGTGTAGAATTCTAGTGTGGGAAGAAAACCTCAAGGGGCATGTAGCCCAGCCCCATGGCGAATAGACATTCCATTGTTGTGGCAATAGTAACCTGGATTTAAAGTGTCATTTGGCCTGATTAGACAACTAATAATAATAATAATAATATTTATACCCCGCCCATCTGGTTGGGTTTCCCCAGCCACTCTGGGCGGCTCCCAACAGAATATTAAAAACACGATTGTCAGGGGCTCAGGAGCAGAGGCACAGGGGAGAGAGGAAATGGAGAGCGAGGGGGAGGAATCTGAGGGCAGCGGAGGGGAGAATGACAGTGACCCGAGAGATTCCATGAGCCTCTCCAGTGAATCAGAAGATTCCCAGAAGGGGGCGCCGATGGCCAGGGCAAGGGGGGTCCCAGGGGGGACACACCAGAAGCAGGGGGCCAGCGGAGACTCCCAAAGCAGTAGCTGGAAATCAGGGCCAGCTTCCCCACCAGAGCGTAGTGGGGGGGAAGAGTCCCATAGGTCAGAGTCAGCGTCTCCTCCGGCAAGCAGGGAGGAGGAGTCAGGTCCGGCTAGCGTCCCCGAAGAGGGAAGCAGCGACAGGAGCAGTATAACGGTCAGGAGGAAGGTGGCAGGCTGGGCGCGCGCGCCAAGTTCAAATGTACAGGCGCGCGGGACAGCAGAAAGCCCAGATTGGGAACCATGTCCTAAAGCCCGCCGGAGGGAGGGGGAAGACTCGGGGGACTCAGCGTCAGAAGAGTCGAGAAAGGGGAAAACCCCGGCGGACAAGCGGACCCAGAGGAGGAAAGAACAAAGGAAGAGGTGGAGCAAGGCTAGGGTCTTAAACTGGTGTCTGGGGGGAGGAGACTCAGACGGAGCTTCGGCGGTCTAGGGTTTAAGACGTAGAGCTGTGCGCCGTGGCTGTAAATGAGAAACGGAACTTCAATAAAGACTATTTGATATAACAACGGACTGGCGTTGGTCCTCTGTGAGCTGGGACCTGGGGCAGCTCTGACAACGATAAAACATCAAACATTAAAAACAAGGCTGCCTTCAGAGGTCTTCTAAAAGTCAGATACAGTGGTGCCCCGCAAGACGAATGCCTCGCAAGACGAAAAACTCGCTAGACGAAAGGGTTTTCCGTTTTTTGAGTCGTTCCTCAAGGTGAAATTCCCTATGGGCTTGCTTCGCAAGACGAAACGTCTTGCGAGTTCTTACAAGTTTGTTTCCTTTTTCTTAAAGCCGCTAAGCCGTTAATAGCCGCTAAGCCGTTAATAGCCGCTAAGCCGCTAATAGCCGTGCTTCGCAAGACGAAAAAACCGCAAGACGAAGAGACTCGTGGAACGGATTAATTTCGTCTTGCGAGGCACCACTGTAGTTGTTTCTTTCCTTGACATCTGGTGGGAGGGCGTTCCACAGGGCGGGTGCCACTACCGAGAAGGCCCTCTGACTGGTTCCCTGTAACCTCACTTCTCACAGTGAGGGAACTGCCAGAAGGCCCTCGGAGCTGGACCTCTGTGTCCTGGCTGGATGATGGGGGTGGATAATAATAGGATCTTGCCTATTTTCACACACTAGCAACACATCCTTTGGAATTCTACCCATGATATTTTATTTGCACAACCAGAACGGATTTCAGGAACCAGAACGTAATGAAAAATATGACTCCCAAGCAGTCTGGCTCCAAAATGGCAACTAGACATTCTGTTTAGGCAATTGTAACCCTGGTTTAAGGAGCCATTTAGCACCTAGCTTTGAGTTCTAACACCGCCTGTGAGGCACAACATTAATATGAGCTGGCATGGTTGGGGTTAGCCCAAGCCATGTAAGCTGTGCTAATAAATGACTTTACCATGCAAAATGGCACCCCACATGGGTCATGTCTGGACGTCAACCAGATCGCAGTGGCCCTAGAATGTTAACAGGAGTCAGAAAAGAAGCAGAAATCCAGACACAGGGATATGGATGTGTTTTAATCACATTTACTGTTCATTTTAAATTTAAAAATAATGTTTTATTGATACTTTTAATATTTCTTGTAAATCGCCTAGAGGTTTTACTGCAGTGAAAGTGGTAGACAGGGGGTGACCTATTAGCACACACCTGAAACATGTGAGATTGTGCACAAGCACACAAGCCAAGCCTGGAAGTAACCAAAAATGTCACAAAACACGTGCCATAACTGCACAGGATGAACTTGCTCCACTGACACATACGGGGGCCAAGAACGGACCCTCCATGTGAAATGATCATCAACTATATGCAATTTGTTGAGTAACATTAAAATAAATAACTGACTGCATCTTCTGGTCAAAGCCCAGTGACTTGATTTCCTTTTGGGAGTCATGTGTAATATACATTTTCTTGACTATAATTTATCAGCGCATTTGGTGGGGGAGTTCTGTTTTATAAGGCGCTTAAAATAACCCATGTTTCCATGATTTTATAAAAGGATATAAGTAGCATGGTTATGAATTGAGCAAATTTTTGAAGCAATGGGTTTTTCTTGTAGTCCAGCTTCACAGACATGCGATCAAGGAGAGGGAACCACTGTTAATGTTCAAACAGATAAATAAGAGCAACAACATAATAATTCAGGAACAACAATAAGCAGTCGTAGTGTCAATGTTTTGTTGTATTTTGTGGCAATAAATGATTTCTTTTTTTATGTTGTTCTTGCCAGTTTTGGGGGAAGTACAACGGTATCTCAGGTTACATACACTTCAGGTTACATACGCTTCAGGTTAGAGACTCCGCTAACCCAGAAATATTACCTCGGGTTAAGGACTTTGCTTCAAGATGAGAACAGAAATCGTGCTCCAGCGGCGCGGTGGCAGCAGGAGGCCCCATTAGCTAAAGTGGTGCTTCAGGTTAAGAACAGTTTCAGATTAAGAATGGACCTCTGGAACGAATTAAGTACCTGAGGTACCTGAGGTACCACTGTAGTCTGAACAAAATGAACAAAATGAAAGCATAGACTCATTTCTCTCTGCTGCTCTGAAATGCTTAGTGCAATTTGTTGTGTTTTAAATTGTAACTGTGTATTCACTGCCAACCTAGCAGTTTGAAAGCACCCCCAGGTGCAAGTAGATAAATAGGGACCGCTTACTGGCGGGAAGGTAAACAGCGTTTCCGTGTGTGGCTCTGGCTCGCCAGATGCAGCTTTGTCATGCTGGCCACGTGACCCGGAAGTGTCTTCGGACAGCGCTGGCTCCCGGTCTCTTAAGCGAGATGGGCGCGCAACCCTAGAGTCTGGCAAGACTGGCCCGTACGGGCAGGGGTACCTTTACCTTTACCTTTATATTCACTGAAAGGAACTGAGGTTAAGGAGCATTATGCTATAATAATAATAATAATAATAATAATAATAATAATAATAATAATTTATTTATTTATTTATACTCAACCCATCTGGCTGGGTTTCTCCAGAGTGCTGGATGAGGCCCTGGGAGACCAGGGTTCAAATCCCCCCTCTGCTGCGAAGCTCACTGGATGACTTTGGGGCTGCCACTGCCTCTCAGCCTAACCTACCTCACAGGGTCGTTGTGGAGATCGAATGGGGAGGAGAAGTTATGTTCGCCACCTTTTGCTCCTTGGAAAGAAGGAGGGATATAAATCAAGGAGTGAACAAATCTCTAGCTATGATTCACCTACACAGCACTTCCAGACCTCTTAATCCTTCCCACTAACCAAAATTCTCTGTTTTAGGAATTGTTGGGAGCCTAGCATCCTTGGACAAAGTTCTCCCTGCCCTTTTCCCGAAGAGCAGAGGTTGTTTTACCCCTTGAGGCTCACACCTCAGTCTCCCAAGGAATAGTTGTGTGGCGGACTGTATAAAAGTTAATGTTTTCATCCACTCGGACAAAGGAGAATGGGGACCCTACATCCAAAAGAATGAAGACTCGACAGAATAAAGACTCCGTAAGTGCCCAGGAGACTGCGGGGTAGAGAGGGGGAAGGACTCAGGGTCTCTCTAGTATTGTTGCAAAGCCGTCATAGTTCAAGCCTTACTCTCCATGAATTTGTCTCAGGTCCTTTTAAAGCTATCCCAAGTTGTTTTGGGCAATGAGGTAGAATAAACTTAGAGGGGGGGGTCTGCAGGGGAGACTTTGAGGACACTGGAAAAGCTTAAGGGTTCGTGGACATAAATTGCAGGGGAGCTGGTCACTTGTGGACCATTTGCACCTGGGTGATGGATAATTTTTGGGTGTGGTTTGGGGGGAGAAAAGAAGCAAAAAAGGGGGGAATTTGTGTGTTAAATTGTTTCAGTTGATTAATTCTCTTCCTTTTAATTTATAAATTAAGTGACTCAATTCTAAATAAAGCCATGTCTAACAAACAAAAAAACCCAACACCCTCAAGATAGGTGTGTTTTCAATATATGAAAAGTAAAGCTGGATTATTAACAAATCAATAAACTAAAGTTAACTAATCACCCTTGGGAGGAAAGGTCATCCTAAAGAGTGTTCTTTTTAATCCCCTATTACAAACGTCCTTCGGTGAAATAACTGTGTTCCTCAAACTGTCAGCCTCTGCTGATTAAGATTGAGGTCCACCAAATAATGAATGGAAAGTTTAGTGCAGAGGCCTTCAAACATCTCACCTTGGTAACTTGCCTCCTTTAGAATTCGCGGGGGAAAATCTTCTAAGATGTTGCTGGACTCATACGCCCATCAATCCCAGACAACTTGGCCATTGGTCAGAGATGTTGGGAGCTGTGATCCAGCGTGATCTGGGGAGCACCTCATTGGCTACTCCTGTTCTAGGGTGTACATTCGGTCCACACAGGGTCTGGTCAGTTTTGTTGGACCTCATGAATCTTCACTTACGATGCACCTAGATCATGTACAACAGCCCCTTGCAGAAGGAATATAATAATAATAATAATAATAATAATAATAATAATAATAATAATTTATTATTTATACCCCACCCATCTGGCTGGGCTTCCCCAGCCACTCTGGGCAGCTCCCAAAAATTATTTAGGGCTTTAAAGATCAGCACCAACACTTTGAATTGTGCTCGGAAATGTACTGGGAGCCAATGTAGGTCTTTCAAGACCGGTGTTATGTGGTCTTGGCGGCCGCTCCCAGTCACCAGTCTGGCTGCCACGTTCTGGATTAGTTGGAGTTTCCGGGTCACCTTCAAAGGTAGCCCCACGTAGAGCGCATTGCAGTAGTCCAAGCGGGAGATAACCAGAGCATGCACCACTCTGGCGAGAAAGTCCGCGGGCAGATAGGGTCTCAGCCTGCGTACCAGGTGGAACTGGTAAACAGCTGCCCTGGATACAGAATTGACCTGCACCTCCATGGACAGCTGTGAGTCCAAAATGACTCCCAGGCTGCGCACCTGGTCCTTCAGGGGCACAGTTACCACATTCAGGACCAGGGAATCCTCCACACCTGCCCGCCTCCTGTCCCCCAAAAACAGTACTTCTGTCTTGTCAGGATTCAACCTCAATCTGTTAGCCGCCATCCATCCTCCAACCGCCTCCAGACACTCACACACGACCTTCACCGCCTTCACTGGTTCTGATTTGAAAGGAAGAGCAGCAGTAATGGGCAGAGTGCCTTTCAGGAAAGTTTGTGCACCATTGTTGAAGTCCACAATGAGGCCTCCTTAACACAGCGTGAAAACTGCAGATTTATTAATGGATAAGTAAGATAATGGACTAGGCAGAACTGGCAAAATTAACAGCAAAATGAAGAGAAGCTAATGATGAGTGTTTTATGGAAGAATGGATGGCTTTTTCGGGATACTTAAGGAAATATTATAGCATGATGGAACTCAAGAACAGGATTTGAGCTATGAACCAACAGATGTAATTAGATTATAATAATTGTGGTTATGATTTAATAGATGGAAGATAGGGTGCAGCAGAAGGGGAGGAACAGCAACTCCATGGAAAACAAGGTGGGAAGTCGACAAAAAAAGCAAAAAGACGAAATTGTGCTTTGATTGTATATGTTAAAAATGTTGAAACTTAATAAAATATAATCGGAGGGGTGGGGGGAACCTATCACTTTGACAGTTCCATGCATCAAAGCGATGGTGCGACTCAACCCTGAGAAACACTTGTCAGAACAGGGTGGGATTGGCCCCAGCTTGGGATAAGCAGGAGACACTTTCACAGGACCGCTGAAAGAAGCCTCTCGTCTCTCCGTTAATGTTCTCTGCAGATGTCGATGCGGAGTGGTAGGAAGAAGGAGACTCCGGGGCCCCGAGAGGAGCTCAGGACGCGGGGCCGAGCCTCTCCAGGTGGCGTCAGCACTTCCAGCAGTGATGGCAAGGCTGAGAAATCCCGGCAAACGTCCAAGGTAGGTCATCATAGCTTCTGTGTCAAGCTACACTTTGGCAGCTCAAGAACTGGAAGTGACAGTAACACACTTATTTGAGTTGCACCAGATAGTCTCCAGTTTTGGTTTTTATGTGCAGTAGAAGCAAGATGTTCTACTCAAATGCACCAATGGGAAATGCAAGTTTGTGGCATTCTTCACATCCATGGCACATGGTACCTGAGACCAGTAAGACGGCATCTCTGGAACTCTTACGCTGCACCATCATGACCCTATCAAGAGTCAGGAAAATTAGAACAAGCAGTGATGAATGTTTACCTTTTATTTAATTCACCTTTGTTGTGATTTTGCAGGGGTTTGTGCGGCCTTGTTAATATGATTTTGTTTCCTTAACCTTTTTGAAAGTCTCAGTGAAAAATTGCATTAAAAAAAAAGCTGTTTTAGAAATTTCTCCAAAAAAACCACTTAGATTGTTAAAATAGTTGCCGTTCAAAAATCCTTTTGAGTGAAGTTGTTTTACCCAGCAACTGATTCTTTAGCACCTCTGTCTATCTATCTATCTATCTATCTATCTATCTATCTATCTATCTATCTATCTATCATCTATCTATATCTATCTATCTATCATCTATCTATCATCTATCTATCTATCTATCTATCATCTATCTATCTATCTATCTATCTATCTATCTATCTATCTATCTATCATCTATCTATCTATCATCTATCTATCATCTATCATCTATCTATCTCTATCTATCTATCTATCTATCTATCTATCTATCTATCTATCATCTATCTATCTATCATCTATCTATATCTATCTATATCTATCTATCATCTATCTATCTATCCATCATCTATCATCTGTTGCTTCTTCCTCCTGGATGGAAAAGCCTCACAGTGCTATGCTCAGTGTCAGCACTGTGTCCAAGTGAGAGCAATACAAATTAACAACTGAACAACAATTGCTCCCGAGAGCAAATGCTTTGCAGCATTGAGTTATGCATCCCAGAGTGCTTCCTCTTTGGAGCAATTATTGTCCACTTGTTAATTTGCATTATCTTCACTCTCACAAACATGGATAGCTCAGTCGGTCAGAATGTGGGGCTGATAACGCCAAGGCTGCAGGTTCGATCCCCATATGGGGCAGCTGCGTATTCCTGCATTGCAGGGGGTGGACTAGATGATGCTCAGGGTCCCTTCCAACTCTACAGTTCTATGTAACCACTTGTCCTGTGTTCTGTCATCAAGTAACCAAATATGATCACCTGCATAGCCTCACAATGCCTTCCCGTTCTCTTCCCGAACTTTGAACGATGGGCTCATTCCTTGGACTAGTACAGGAAGCAGTTTCAGCTAGTCTAGCATGCACATCGTGTTACATTACATTTTCCACAGTTAATAGAAAGCAAAAAACAAACAAACGTACATTGCAAAACTTGGGGAAGAAATTTCTAACCGGGCCTCTCTCTGCCTTGCAGAAGGGTCGGGTGGAGGAGTCCATGGCCCCTAAAGGAAGCAAGCAAAGCCGCCCGGAGGAGATATCGGAGAGCGAAGGAGAGGACACCAATGCCCCAAAGAAAACGAAAACCGAGGTGGGGCTTCCCTGGCCACAGGCCTCCTCTCCCTGCGTGCCCCAAACACCTCTTGAGGTGTCCTGTCCCAGGTCCTTCTAAGGCTGTCCCTGCCTTTCCTGTGCTCACCTGTGCTAGGTCTGGCTACATGGCTGATGTGCTTCCATACCTGAGACCTCACCAAGCCACAATGGCTACAGGTTCTTCTTGCGTGAGCAAGGCATACTACCCTTGAAGAGCCCAAATTTGCTGTGCACCCAAATTCTCCCTCTAGGACCCCCCCCCCCCCACCTTGCGAGACCCTCTGCTCAACCTGTGCCTCATCTCTCCACTCCAGGAGCTGCCGAGACCTCAGTCTCCCTCAGACGTTGACAGCCTCGATGGCCACAGCTTCAACGATGAGACAAGCAGCGACCCTCGCGACATCGACCAGGACAACCGGAGCACCTCGCCCAGCGTCTACAGCCCTGGCAGCGTGGAGAACGACTCTGACTCCTCCTCAGTGTTGTCCCAGGGGCCGGCCCGCTCCTACCACCACCCCCCACTCTTCCCCCAGAGCCCCTCTCCTGCCCCCCTGGCAGAGGGCCTAGCTCGCCCACCAGAGCCAAACTTTGGCCTGGCAGGGGACGTCCATCCTCCGGGCCCCGCCGGCAGTTACCAGCCGCAACTTGAGGCCCAGGCCTCGAGGATTTTCCAGGCGCAAGCCCCGCCGCCTCCCACTCTGTCTGCCAATTCCTCTTCTTCCTCGTCCTCGCCTTCCTCCTCTACCTCCTCCTCCTCCTGCACGACCCACGTCCCCCTCTACTCTGGCGCCAACGTGGTCCAGATGGGTCCCAAAGCAGTTGGCGCAGGGCCAGGCCTCCCCGCGCCAGGCGGGCGGGAGCAAGCCCTTGGCACCAAGCACAACCCGCCCCCGACAACCCCCATTTCCTTGGCCCCGGTGGCGGGGGGCCTGCCCCCTCAGAAAACCCCTCCGAACAACTCCCCCTCGGTCCTCCCTTCCTCCACGGCCGCTTTCCCCCACGTCCTTGCCAACCTGCCCCCGCCGCCCGCTCTGAGGCCCCTCAACAATATGTCGGCCGCCTCCAGCTCCCCGGGGGTGGCGGGGCAAGCGCTGGGCGGGCACCTCCCGCCTCCCCACGGGATGGGCCAGGACAAGTCGCCCGTCCCTTCCCGCTACCCCTACGCCCCCGCCCCGCCCCCGCCCAGCTCTTCAGCCGCCCAGTACGCTCTGCCGCCCCCTTCCCAGGCCCTCCCCAGCTACAGCTCCTCCTACGGCCACTCTTTCCCCCAGCCCAGCAGCCTCTCCGTCGCCAGCCAGCCCCCCAAGTACACCCAGCCCTCCATGCCCTCCCAGCCAGTGTGGAGCCAAGGGCCGCCGCCCTATAGCCGCCCCCTGGGCAATGTCGGCTCACACCCTCCGGCCGCCTTCCCGGGCCAGGCAGCCCTCCACCAGCAGCAGCACCAGCATCACAGCCACGGCAGTGGTGCGGGGGGCCCGGCGGCGGCTGCGGCAGCCCCCCAGGCCCCCGGAGGGTATCCCCACCCATTGGAGCCAGGCCCGCACCACCCGTCCCACGCCGCCTATGGCCTCCGCCTCTACCCGCCCCACGGTCATGCCACGTACAGCCAGGCCCCCTCTGCGTCTTCCTCTTCCGCCTCCTCGTCCTCTGCCTCCTCCTCCTCTTCTTCTTCTTCTTCCACCACCTCCTCTTCTTCCTCCTCCTCTGCACCCCAGGGAACGTACCTGGGAGTATGCAGCCACCCCCAGGGGCAAAACACTGCAGCCTACACATTCCCACCGCCGCCACCGCCTTCACCTGCCCACGGAGCCGGACCACCGGTCACCTCCGCCTCCGTCACCCTCTCCACCGTCATCACCACCATGGCCTCCGCCTCGGCAGCCCCCTACAAGACGGCGTCGCCCCCGGCGGGGCCCCCCTCGGTAACCCCCTACGGGAAGCGGACGGCCTCTCCGTCCCCCACCTTCCAGCCCCCGGCCCCCTACAAGCCGGGCTCCCCTCCTTCCTCCTCCTCCTCCTCTTCCTCAGCGTCCTCGTTCCGTGCAGCCACCCCACCGGGGTACAGGCTGGCCTCTTCCCCGGCGGGCGGGGGATACAAGGCCCCCTCGCCAGCCCCTGTGGCCCCCCCAGCTGCAGGGGGTATGCCGGCCCCTCCCCCTCCCTTGCCCCCGCTGCCCCTCAGCGCTGCGCAGATCAAGCAAGAGCCTTCCGAGGAATACGAGCCCCCGGAGAGTCCGATGCCCCCCATCCGGAGCCCCTCGCCAGCCCCCAAGGTGGTGGACGTGGCAAGCCATGCCAGCCAGTCTGCGAGGTGAGGAAGGAAAAGGAGCCAGGGACAGGGAGGAAGGGAGAGGAATGGGGGAGAGATGGGGTAAGGATGAGCGGGAAGGGTTGGGAAATCTCAGAGCGCATCATAAAAGAAGTTCTGCCATTGGGCCTGCACCGTGCATGAACCGCCAATCCATGCGCAGCACCTTAGCCACCTTCTGGTGGTTTTGCTCTCAATGGCCAAAAGTGGTCCCCTGCCTTCTTCTTACAAAGCAACTGGATAGAGTAATGCCTACATATTTTCACTTTAAGTAGCATGGGACTAGACCCTTCCTTTTGGTTTCAATGAAATACAGTCGTACCTTGGATCCCAAACGCTTTGGTACTCGGACGTTTTGGCTCCCGAATGCTGCAAACCCGGAAGTGACTGTTCCAGTTTGCGAACATTCTTTGGGACCCAAATGTCCTACGGGGCTCCCGCGGCTTCTGGTTGGCTGCAGGTGCTTCCTGCAGCCAATCAGAAGCCACATTTTGGTTTCTGAATGTTTTGGAAGTCAAACGGACTTCCGGAACGGATTCTGTTCAACTTCCAAGGTAGGACTGTATTAAAAACCTGGAAATGTGCCCCAGAGACTTCCCTGAGCCTTGGGGGCTGTAGGATGAGCCTTGGAAAATCTCAGAAGCCAGAACTGGACTTGTTGTGGATCAAGTGGGTGGCGATCTTCACTAGTGCCCCACAACATTCCTTGCTTTCCTCATCCCCCACCAACACTCGTGGAAACAGGATAGAATATGCAACAACAAAAGAGAGAGGGAGAATTCTGCCTATTGGCTTCATTGACCTAATTCACACAGATTGGAGAATTCATTTATTTATTTTTGCTCGAGAAATTAGGGAGCAGGGTCTGTGAGGGGCATAGTCTGGGGAGATAGAATGGCATAGGGAAGAATCCCAAGAGGCTAGCTAGAGAGGCATTTGCCCCCCCCCCCCTTCCTGGGTTTTGGAGGATTCAGATGCAGTTGTACCTTGGTTTTCAAACAGCTTAGTTCTCGAACATTTTGTCTCCCGAACGCCGCAAACCTGGAAGTGACTGTTCCAGTTTGCGAACTATTTTTGGAAGCCAAACATCCAACGGGGCTTCCGCGGCTTCCGATTGGCTGCAGGATCTTCCCGCAGCCAATTGGAAGCCATGATTTGGATTCCGTTCGACTTCCGAGGTATGGCTGTATATACATGCTATTTTCTTTTGAAGGCACATTTCTCAGTTGTCCTCACCACTTTTGGCCTTCCCTCCTTCTCCATTTCATTTGGGCGTTGACACCTTCTTCCTTCTTCCCTTCCACAGGTTCAATAAACACCTGGATCGCGGCTTCAACTCCTGCTCACGGACCGATCTCTACTTTGTACCACTGGACGGCTCCAAGCTGGCCAAGAAGAGGGCAGATCTTGTGGAGAAGGTGCGCAGGGAGGCTGAGCAGAAGGCCCGGGAGGAGAAGGAGCGTGAAAGGGAGCGAGAGCGAGAGAAGGAGAGGGAGAGGGAGAAGGAACGGGAGCTGGAAAGAAGTGTGGTAAGTACCGGCGCAGGAGCCTCCATTTCCCAATTAAAAGGGTAGGAAACTGCCAGGTTTCCACCAGTGATGAGGAGAGCCAATGTTGGACAGAACAATGGTGTGGTCAACATGGTGGTCTGGTGCCAAACCCAACGAATGAATGGCCTGGCTTGGCACAAGGCCTTTTCAGTTATGCCTGTAACCGTCATGGACTTGCTGGACTCTGAGGAATGGTGGGAGAAATCAGCTGGGAACCCCCCAAGCGGAGAAGGCTCAGAGTCCGGGGATTGGTGGTGGGACAACGATGAGTGGTCAGAGGGAGAAGGTGGGGAAGAGGAGGTGGAAGCTGAAGAGGTTGCAGGGCTTAGTGAGCGGGGAGATTCTGTGGCAGAGAGAAGTCCAGAATCGGAGGCAGAAGCTGAAGCAGGAGAGGAGAGAGGTCAAGAGGCAGAGATGAGTCCAGCTGGTGAAGAGTCACGGGTGTCTCTCCCTCCTGCTGCAATAAGTTCTCCCAGAACCAGAAGAGGCATGAAAAGGGTGAAGGAGGGGTTGACTTCATGCAGGCGCAGTATCCGATTGCTTGTTGGGGGGGGGCAGAGAGGAGGGGATTCAGGCAGCTGTGGAGAGGCAGGGACCTTCAATCTCAGCAAATGCTTCATGGGGGCAAGCCCTACTGGAGACGAGTTGATGTACTCATTAGGCCTGACACTCGTGTCAATCATGTTTTTGCCAATAAAGAGGTAATTCTCAACTTGCACAGTGTGATTTACCTATCATGCTTGCTCCTGATAATAACACAGGACTCCTTGCAGCTAATGAAAAGGAATGTAGCTCATTAAGGAGCTTTGTGTACAGGTGTATTTTGATGTATTGAATAGAATGAAAAATTATGGGTCATGGCAGAGGGGAGAGCCCGTGTACAAATTCAACACTTTGTTTTGTTGATGTTCTTAATATTGTTTTATAGATATGAATGCTGTTGTACTTCGTGAATCCTATAATATGAATTTTGGTGTAACTGTGATGTTTATCTTATTTTTTAGTTGTTTTTGTTAATAGTGTTACATAGATGGTAATTGTTTGATTTGGGATTGTTTTACTGATGATTTGTTAAGTACAGTGGTACCTCAGGTTAAGTACTTAATTCGTTCCGGAGGTCCATTCTTAACCTGAAACTGTTCTTAACCTGAAGCACCACTTTAGCTAATGGGGCCTCCTGAAGCAAAGTTCTTAACCCGAGGTACTATTTCTGGGCTAGCGGAGTCTGTAACCTGAAGCGTATGTAACCTGAGGTACCACTATATTCCATTCGATTTATGCTGTACAGTGGTACCTCGGGTTACATACACTTCAGGTTACATACGCTTCAGGTTACAGATTCCGCTAACCCAGAAATATTACCTCAGGTTAAGAACTTTGCTTCAGGATGAAGCATGGTGGTGGTGCGGCGGCAGCAAGAGGCCCCATTATCTAAAGTGGCGCTTCAGGTTAAGAACAGTTTCAGGTTAAGAACAGACCTCCAGAACCAATTAAGTTCTTAACCCGAGGTACCACTGTATTTGTGATGTTACATTATGTTATTTTTATCTGTTGTTTGCACGCCGCTTTGGGCTTTATTTGAATAAAAAGCGGCCTAGAAACACGCCTCTCTCTGGTCTTTTGCAGAAGGTGGCGCAAGAAGGCCGCGCAGTGGAGTGCGCCTCCCTGGGGCCCGTCCCTCACCGCCCGTCGTTTGAGCAAGGCAGCGCCGTTGCCACAGTCCCCCCCTATCTGGGCCCCGACACGCCGGCGCTCCGCACCCTCAGCGAGTACGCGCGGCCCCACGTCATGTCCCCCAGCAACCGCAACCACCCCTTCTACGTCCCACTGGGCGCGGTGGACCCCGGACTGCTGGGCTACAACGTGCCGGCCATCTACAGCAGCGACCCGGCCACCCGGGAGAGGGAGCTCCGAGAGCGGGAGGCCCGCGAGCGAGACCTCCGGGACCGCGACCTGCGCGAGCGCCTCAAGCCCGGCTTCGAGGTGAAGCCCGCCGAGCTGGAGCAGCTGCACGCCGTGCCCAGCGCCACCATGGATCCTTTCCCGCGCCACGGGGGGCTGGCTCTGCAGGCCGGCCCGGGCCTGCACCCCGCTTTCCCTTTCCACCCGGGGCTGGGCCACCTGGAGAGGGAGCGGCTAGCGCTGGCGGCCGGCCCTGCCCTGCGGCCCGACATGTCCTACGCCGAGCGACTGGCGGCTGAGCGGCAGCATGCTGAAAGGGTGGCCGCCCTGAGCAACGACCCCCTGGCCCGGCTGCAGATGCTCAACGTGACCCCCCATCACCACCAGCACTCCCACATCCACTCCCATCTCCATCTCCACCAGCAGGACGCCATCCACGCAGGTGAGGAGCGGGGCCTCTCTCTCCAGCTTGCCTTGGCATCACTTTTAAGTCTGGTCCTTAATAATTATAATTACATTATTTTTAGGCCATCCTTCTGACTGGGTTGCCCCTGCCACTCTGGGTGGCTCCCAACAAAATATCAAGTGAAATATTAAACATTGAATAAACAAAATATTGAAAGCACAGGCCCCTAGCAATACTCAGGACCTTCACAGTGGTATAGCAGCAGCAGCAACAACAACAACAACAACAACATGGATAATGATTTGGGGCACATTTCCAGGTTTTTCATATTTCATTGAAACAAAAAGGGAAGTCTCTAGTCCCATGCTACTTAAAGTGAAAATTGTTGTTGTTGTTTAGTCGTTTAGTCGTGTCCGACTCTTCGTGACCCCCTGGACAAGAGCACGCCAGGCACTCCTGTCTTCCACTGCCTCCTGCAGTTTGGTCAAACTCATGTTGGTAGCTTCGAGAACACTGTCCAACCATCTCGTCCTCTGTCGTCCCCTTCTCCTTGTGCCCTCCATCTTTCCCAACATCAGGGTCTTTTCCAGGAAGTCTTCTCTTCTTCTGAGGTGGCCAAAGTCTTGGAGCCTCAGCTTCAGGATCTGTCCTTCCAGTGAGCACTCAGGGCTGATTTCCTTAAGAATGGAGAGGTTTGTTCTTCTTGCAGTCCATGGGACTCTCAAGAGTCTCCTCCAGCACTGTAATTCAAATATGTCGACATTATTATTTCTAGTTGCTTTGTAAGATAATTTGGGCGGCTCCCAACAAATATAAAAGCATAATAAAACATCAAACATTAAAAACTTTCCTGAACAGAGTTGCCTTCAGATGTCTTCTGAAAGTCAAGTAGTTGTTTATCTGTTTGATATCTGATGGGGGCACGTTCCATAGGGAGGATGCCACTTCTGAGAAGGCCCTCTGCCTGGTTCCCCGTAACTTCACTTCTTGCAGTCAGTTCGAGCCCCACGTTGGGCAAAAGATTCCTGCATTGTAGGGGGTGAGCCTAGGTGACCATTTGGGTCCCTTCCAGCTCATGATACAGTGACCGGCCTCTGTTCTGGTTGTGCCATTTCAGCATCGGATTCTTACACAAATGAAAGCTGTTGCATACAAGATAATCTCCTGCACATGGGAAACTGGTGCGTGTCATATGGGACTAGAATCATTCTGCCTGATGTATCTTCTGCGCGATGGGGATTTTTGCACGCAGAGCAGCAGTCAGTTGTGCGGACCCCCACATTCTGTCTGACACGGTACAGCTCAAACATGGGTTTCGCACCTCACCTAGAAGTTAAGCTTCAAGCAACTGTGCTGTTCTTTTCAGCCTGGAAGTGCCAATTAATTAATTAATTAATAGTCTGTGTATTTTCAGCCTGTTACAGGCTTTGATTGCAAGTTGAAAGACGAGCTCTTGAGACTCTGCTTCCCTCTTTCTTATCTGTGGAGTTTTTCTGCAATCCAAATTTTGCAGAGAAATGCTGGGTTCTGCCACTTGAATACTGTTACTCAAATCAAGCAAACGTCCACGCAAAATTGTTGCTTCTTTTGCATATTTCATTCTGCTTTTGCTGGTCAGGGAGGGAAAATGAACTCTGAAATACTAAAGTCTCTGGGCATAAGCTCTGGACATTTTATTCAGTCACTCTTTGGGGGCTCTGTGATGTTCTACTTGTATTCCTATCTTTGCATGTGTAAAAGCTAGAACCTTGTTGAGATTCTCAGGGATCTGGTTACATGAATCAGGCCCCTTCGTGAGAGGAAGAGGAGGGTATGAATGTTAATGTGAGCAATGACATCCAGCACCTTGTATCATCTCAGCTACAAATTCTCTCTGTAGCTGTAGATATTATGTTGTGAACTGCCCTGAGATCTATGGGATGAAGGGCGGTAAACAAATGTAATAAATAACAACAACAACAATAATAGCTGTTTTTCTCAGTGGATCCAATACCCATCTGCAATGTGTGGGTAACACTTGTCTACCTTAGAAGGATGTTGCAAAGATTACTGAAAAAATGCCACATAAATGCTAACATACAATTTAGCCTGAATGCAAAAAAATCAGGAACAAACTGTATTTGAATTTACAGTCGTATCTCGGAAGTCAAATGCCTTGTGACTCGAACGTTTAGGCTCTCGAACGCCGCAAACCCGAAAGTGAGTGTTCCGGTTTGCAAACGTTTTTGGGAACCCAAACGTCCAATGCGGCTTTTGCAGCTTCCGATTGGCTGCAGGAACTTCCTGCAGCCAATCAGAAGCCGCACCTTGGTTTCTGAACGTTTTGGAAGTCGAATGGACTTCCGGAACGGATTCCGTTCGACTTCCAAGGTAGGACTGTATTACATATTACACAACACCTCCCCCCCCCTCCTGTTGCTCTCTATATCCCATGCCATAAGCTAACTGTTTACAATCTCCATTTCCTCAGCTTCCGCCTCTGTTCACCCTCTTATCGATCCACTGGCTTCTGGGTCGCATCTCACCCGGATACCTTACCCAGCTGGTACCATCCCTAATCCGCTCCTTCCTCACCCACTGCATGAAAATGAGGTGCTGCGCCACCAGCTTTTTGGTAAGATCTCTGTAAGGGATGGGGGGGTGCAGCACAGAGACAGCGGCAAGATGCGGGGGCAGGGAAGAGAAGTGACAGAACGAAAAGCGGGAGTGTGAGAAAATGGATTGAGTGTGGCCGAGAGCATAGGCGCATGCGTGGAACTGCAAAACAACTGTGAATCAAAAGCGAGGACCTGATTAGGGGGCAAGGGTGTAGGATAATAGACTCTGGGGGTCTGGTCTTCGCAGAAATATTATGTGCTCTTTCACACCTTCTTCTGCTGTGGGTCCTTCTCTTGCCCTTTTATTTATGGAAATAAGACAGGGAAGTGGGCAGGCAGCCTTTTCTCTCTCTAACCAATGGCTTGCCGAGAATATAAATCTGCTCCCGGCTTACAGGGTTGCAGCCAATGAATGCCAAGGCGCCGTGACAATCAACAAGCATGCGGGAGGTTATTTTTAATTACATTAGAATGTGTTTTGTTACTCTTATTAGATAAAGGGAAGAATCTTCAGCTTGCAGGCCTGTAGGTCAGACAGGTGCAAACTGAAGGTGACCCACTGCGGATTTGAGCTGGGCCACTGCTTCAGCTCTGTAAGGCAAAAGAAGTGAGCGCAGAGCAAGGGCTGGGTGGCTCACGGGCAGAGCAACTGCTTGGCATGCAGAAGGCACTAGGTACAACCCGCACAGCATTTCTAGGGTGGGGTTTGGATTTGGATTTGATACCCCGCTTTATCACTACCCGAAGGAGTCTCAAAGCGGCTAACATTCTCCTTTCCCTTCCTCTCCCACAACAAACACTCTGTGAGGTGAGTGGGGCTGAGAGACTTCAAAGAAGTGTAACTGGCCCAAGGTCACCCAGCAGCTGCATGTGGAGGAGCAGGGAAGCGAACCCGGTTCACCAGATTACGAGTCTACCGCTCTTAACCACTACACCACACTGGCTCTGTGGGAGAGGCTCCTGTCTGAAAGCTTTAGAGAGCTGCTGCCTGATGCAAAAGAAGGTGGCAAGGCAGCTTGTCTTATATACAGAAGAGGGAACGAGGGCAGACACACCTTTTCTCAGCCCTCCGCTGCAAGCTGCCTCTGCTGCTGAAATTCTGCCAGAAATTCTGAGAGCCAGTGTGGTGTAGTGGTTAAGAGCGGTAGTCTCGTAATCTGGTGAACTGGGTTCGCTTCCCTGCTCCTCCACATGCAGCTGCTGGGTGACCTTGCGCTAGTCACACTTCTTTGAAGTCTCTCAGCCCCACTCACCTCACAGAGTGTTTGTTGTGGGAGAGGAAGGGAAAGGAGACTGTGAGCCGCTTTGAGACTCCTTCGAGTAGTGATAAAGCGGGATATCAAATCCAAACTCTTCTTCTTTTGTGCCGCTGTTAAAGGCAAAGAACCCGTGCTGTTCGCCATGATCACCCCAAAATGTGACTTGTCCTTGTTTTGTTCTGTGGCTCCAGCTGCGCCCTACAGAGACCTGCCAGGCTCTCTCTCGGCTCCAATGTCGGCAGCGCATCAGCTCCAAGCCATGCATGCACAGTCAGCAGAGCTCCAGCGCCTGGCCCTGGAACAGCAGCAGTGGCTGCACGCCCACCACCCTCTGCACGGAGTGCCGCTCCCCACCCAGGAGGATTACTACAGGTGAGTAGCTTCGTTGTGCATCAACAAGTTTGGTTTTGCGCTAGCACAAAGGGACCAGTAGGGATCCCAAGAGCAGAATTGTTAAGAAGCTGCCTGCTCCCAGACACAACAGCTTCCAATCTTCTCCTTAATACAGTGGTACCTCGGGTTACATACACTTCAGGTTACATACGCTTCAGGTTACAGACTCCGCTAACCCAGAAATATTACCTCGGGTTAAGAACTTTGCTTCAGGATGAGAAGAGAAATCGTGCGCCGGCGGCATGGCAGCAGCAGGAGGCCCCATTAGCTAAAGTGGTGCTTCAGGTTAAGAACAGTTTCAGGTTAAGTACGGACCTCCGGAACGAATTAAGTACTTAACCCAAGGTACCACTGTATAGGTTTCCAAAGTGTGTTTCAGTGTTTTAAGAGTCCTTCCTGTTGCCACAGGGCCCTAGTGATATGGAAGACGTTTACAGTGGAATAAGAATAAGAATAATATGCCACTTAGGACATCTTCCAACAAGTACTGGCCTCAGTCCAGTATATCTGAAGGAGCGTCTCCACCCCCACCGTTCTACCTGGACACTGAGGTCCAGCGCCGAGGGCCTTCTGGCGGTTCCCTCACTGTGAGAAACCAAGTTACAGGGAAGCAGGCAGAGGGCCTTCTCGGTTGTGGCACCCGCCCTGTGGAACACCCTCCCATCAGATGTCAAAGAGAACAACAACTACTAGACTTTTAGAAGACATCTGAAGGCAGCCCTGTTTAGGGAAGCTTTTCATGTTTGATGCATTACTGTATTTTAATATTTTGTTGAAAGCCACCCAGAGTGGCTGGGGATTATTATTATGAAGCATAATAATAAATAATCAAACATTAAAAACTTCCCTATACAGGGCTGCCTTCAGATGTCTTCTAAGAGTCAGGTAATTGTTTATTTCTTTGACATCTGATGGGAGGGCCATTCCACAGGGTGGGTGCCACTACCAAGAAGGCCCTCTGCCTGGTTCCCTATAACTTCACTTCGTGTAGTGAGGGAACCACCAGAAGGCCCTCGGAGCTGGACCTCTGTGCCTGGGCTGGATGATGGAGTGGAAACGCTCCTTCAGGTATGCAGGGCCAAGGCCATTTAGGGCTTTTAAATGTCAGCCCCAACACTTTGAATTGTGCTCGGAAACGTACTTGGACCCAATGTGGATCTTTTAGGACTGGTGTTATATGGTCCCGGCGGCCACTCCCAGTCATCGGTCCAGCTGCCGCATTCTGGACTAGTTTCTGGGTCACCTTCAAAGGTAGCCCCATGAAGAGTGCATTGAACTAGTCCACGCGGTAGATAACCACAGCATGTACCACTCTGGCAGGACAGTGCGTGGGCAGGTAGGGTGTCAGCCGGCGTACCAGATGGAGCTGGTAGACAGCTGCCCTGGACACAGAAGAAGGCTGCTAATGGAAAGCGACAAGATTGCCTTGAAATGAGCAAAATAAAAGGTGCACGTTTGTGGTGTTTTGTTCACTCTTTCTTCTCTGTTTCTCCCCCTTGCTCTTCTCCCCAGTCACCTGAAAAAAGAAAGCGACAAGCCCCTCTAAGCAGATCCCATTCCCCATGGCGACGTCATTGACCCTCTTGGTGCTGCTGCTGCTTCTGAGAGAGAGAGAGAGAGAGAGAGAGAGGAAGAGAGGAAGATTTGCCAACCAAACCCTGGAAGCTGCACAGTGACACAACTTCTAATGTCGTTTAATGGGAGAGTGACGAAAGCAGGCTTACCCCTGGCGGGAGGGGGGGTAGCAAAAGGGGAAGGACAAGCGGGGCGCCAAACACCAGGCAAGGATTCCGAACCTGTGGCTAAATGTGCCCTTGTATCCTGTAAGCAAAGGTATATAAACCATCGTGCATCTATTTTTCTGCCCTCCCCACCCCACCCCCTGCAATCCTCGGGCAAATTGCGGCCAGTCAGCAGGAACTTCGAAAGGCATGGGGGGAGTCTCCCAAAGCCCCCTTCCGCCATGCCTTGACGCAGGAGAGAGTCCAGAAGACTCGTGGGACGTTTCAAGAAGGCATGGCCCCGTTCTTGCTCAGCCCCCCTGAGAGACGGGGGCCGAGCCGAGAGGTGCAAAGCGCCACAGGACTGTTCCAAGAGGGCAGCTGCCATTTTTCTTCGTATCCATGCCTAGAGGGAAGGAGCACTGACGAGCTGCGGGACTGTTTGAAGGATGGCAACTGCCCGTTCCCCTCCCATCTCATGGGGGTGAGGAGGGCGGAGGTGGATGCAGCCGAGTGACGAAAAAAAGCACGTTTGGGACTTTCCACGATGGCAGCTGCCCCTTTCCCCCTCCACCCCCTTCCAGTTGATGTACTTTTAACTCATGCACATTCTGTTAGACGTGGCGGTTTTGCGTAGCAATTTGTGGTTCCTTGATCTCCCCGTGTGTGTGTCTAATCTCACGGTTGTATATCTTGATCTGTCCTCATATATATTTACATAAGAACATTAAAAGATGCCCAACTATGGGAGGAGAATCTCCCTACACACCCAATTTCCCCCACACACATTCTAATAGTTTTTATATAAAGGGCACTCTTAAAAGTGTGGGGAGGGGGAGAGAAAGAAACTAGCAAAGCAACAACAACAAAAAAGAAGCGTACTGGAAACTGTTCTGCTCTGTTCGTTTTCTGCACGCCCCGCGGGGGCTATTATTACCAAGAGGATAAGATTTTTGAAACCACATCCCCTGCTATTTTGTTGCAAAGTGTGGAAGTGGAACAGGACACTGCCGGAAACAGGATCTGTTGCTCTGGACTAGAGTGGAGTGGTGTTGTTATTCTGAAGCTCTCCTTTCTCCAGAGCTCTGCAGTTCAGTGTCTCCTGGCGTGTGCTTTGGGCAAGTGGCTGGATGAACCCAGTTCCTCCTTGCAAACTACCACCGCGGACTCTTTAGTTAGGTTTTCATACTGCGCTTCCAGTAGCAAGCAGAGTGTCGGTTTGTGCTTGCATTAGTGGAATCCCCAGCGTCAGATTTGGGAGGTTTAGGTAGGGGACATTTTTTCCGCTGCTCTCGCTTCACTTTACATCCCTGGTGATAGGGATCAACTATTAAAAAGACTGGGTTCACCAAGCATACCTTCTGTGCAGTGGAGGAATGCACCAGTTCATATACCGTACTTTTCCCACTATAGGACGCACCTTTTCCCCTCCAAAAATTAAGGGGAAATGTGTGTGCATCCTATGGAGCGAATGCCAGGCTCCTTGGCTTCAGCGATAGCAACGCGAAGCCTCTGAAGTGCAGAGGGAGCGCTCCCTCCACGCTCCGGAGGCTTTGCGTTGCTTTCGCTGAAGCCTGGAGAGCAAGAGGCATTGGCACGGCCTGAAGCCTCCGGAGCGCAGCGGGAACTCGCACTATGCTCCGAACGCTTTGGGTTCCTTTTGCTGAAGCCGGGAGAGCAAGACTCTCCTGGCTTCAGCAGAGAGGGAGAGCTGCGCAGCGCCCCTTCAGCCAAGTGGGAGGAGAAATGGAAGGGGCTCCGTTTCTCCTGCCGCTTCGCTGAAGGGGTGCTGAGCAGAGAGGGGGAGATTTCCCCCCGTTCTCCCCCGTCCTACGGTCCGGTGCGTCCTATAGAGCGAAAAATAAGGTACTCGTGTAAGATAACGTGGCGGAACCACCGGCGCAATTCATTTCTATTCTTTTTCTGGGGCTGAAATGCATAAACCGTTCTCACCCACAGCACCCTTGCTTGCACAAGGAGTTATGCACATGGAAGGGGGGAGTACGCAATGCCCACTTTCAGCTTTAATACAGAAAAATCTGCCAGTTTAAAAACTTCTGAGTAATATTCAGCTAACTTAATTACAGCTCATCCACACTTTTGCTTGGCCGTATTTAGATCGGATTGTGCAGCAATTAATTTCCGTGGGTCCAAGAGTTTCTTTTACTGGTCCACGGCTCTGCCTTGCAAAAATCCGATCTTGCCCCCTGAACTGAAGCAAGACCTCTCTTCGGATTGTCCATGCGTCTGATAAGATCCGATTCAGTGAGTGAGATCGGATTTTTGCAAGACACAGGCATAGAGCATCGAGAATAGCTATGGGGCGTGGGGAAATTCATCGGTACACAATGCAATAAAATGTGGGTTTTGCAAAAGTGTGAGTGAGCCCTTAGAGTAGATCCATTGAATTAATTAACATGATAAAAAGTTAAGTGCATTCATTTCAATGGATCTTGTCTGAGTAAAAGATGCATTTGACCAAATCTCATCCCTTACTTGCTTAAATCGGCAGCTCATAGCTGAGCGTGTGACGCATCATGCTACAATGTGCATACAAAGCAAGTTACAAAGCTTATCAAATACCAAATCAACAAGTGTCTTAATTTTAGCGGCCTTTGAGCTTGGCCCTCCTCTTACTCCCCTCCCACCCCCCACTATTGACCCTTGGTGGGTGGCAAGAATGGATGTTTCAACGTTCGCACTCTTCATAGTGAGCAGATGTTCATTGGAGAGGTGTGTGGGCACACTCCACAGACAAGGACATTAGGTACACCAGCAACAGCCAAAATAACCAGCTGCCTGCTGGCATCCACCCCGAAAAGTGGGCCAAACAACTTTCAATGTGGTTTGTGGGGGAACATCTGAGTAAGAACAAGAGGCTGTCTTGTTAAGAGCCAGGCCTGCATCCAAAGAGTTCATCCACACTTCTCTTTATTCCACATCTTCTGCGTGTCTCTCTGCTTTCTAGGCACTGGTTGGAGAGGCTTTTCAACCCACTGCTCACCACTGAATTGGAACAAGCATCAATTCACAGAAAACCCGGTCAATGTCTGTTACGATTCAGCCATAAATGGTTGGTTTTCCCGGAGGGAAATGAAAAGGCTCTTGGACAAGCAGAGGGTGCTTTCACAGCCTTGCAAGACGACTTGCTTCCTTTTCGTAGACAATTGTAGAGTTGGAAGGGACCACAAGGATCATCTAACCTGTGGGTCCCCAGATGTTGTTGGACTACAACTCCCATCATCCCTGAGCTCTGGCCTTGCTAGCTAGGGGTGATGGGAGTTGTAGTCCAACAACATCTGGGGGCCCACAGGTTGAGAACCGCTGATTCTAGTCTGACCCGCTGCAATGAAGGATTCCCCCCACCCAAGTAGGACTTGAACCCATGGCCCTGAAATTAAGAGCCTCATGCTCTACCAACTGAGCTATCCCAGGAACTTCAACCTAAGTGTTGAAAGGTGGTGTAGATACTGCACTGTGATGCACACTAGCATGATAGCTTTTGCATTTATGGTTGTTTCAGATGCAGGGCATCAAACTTGGAGCAACCGTTCAAAAACCTCCAGTGAAACCCTAAGGATTTAGCTATTCCCTTTTTCCGTGGCACCCCGTTCTGAAGAAGCCCTGTGGCTTTAAAAACCATCTCTCTTCCGCTTTGAGATTCCGAACCTATATTCCAGCTCCTCCCTCGGGATCCGTCAACTGGCAGGGGCGTGGACCTTACGTCACTGTGTCCAGCGGAAGCCATTACTTTTAGCATATGAGCTCTACGGTGCCCAAAGCTTCATTTTCAAGGGTAAATCTAAATTCTGCAGAAAACGGGGTTGCTTTTCCCACCGCTGTTGACGCTTTGTGTTGCGCCACAAGCAGGGATTACTGGTCACTGTCGCCTAAACCGTATTCTGTTCTCGGTGGACAAACGTCAAGCAATTTCTTTTTGGATTTGTCCAGCAGGCTTTCTGCTGCAGCTGCGGAGAGCCACCCTAAATCTGATCAAACTGCAGATTACAAAAGACATTATGTGTTCTTTCGTTGCATTTCCTTTCCTTCGTATCCATATAATTGGAAGAGAGGCGGGATTCAGCTTTCAAACAGTGCCCCTGCGTGGGTTCCCCCATACACTATTTTCACGCATGGGTACAAGTCCTGTCCTCGTGAGCAAATCATACCTGAGCCAAAGAACCTCAGAACATGCACTGTGTTTAGAGCAAATGCACTCGGGGCGTTATAGTCACTAGAGTTAACTTATTTTCAAGCCCAATGGATGTGAAGCATCTCTTCCTATTTAAGTCAATGAGGACTGGAAGGGCTTGATTTCACCCAGATCATGTCCCTTCGTATTGGCAGTATAACCAAGAGCTGCATCCCTCTGTCTCCTATATAATAATACTTTATCATTTATACCCTGCCCATCTGGCCGGGCGCCTTCCCAGCCACTCTGGGCAGCCTCCAACAGAATATTAAAATACAATAATCTATGAAACATTAAAAGCTTCCCTAAACAGGGCTGCCTTCAGATGTCTTCTAAAAGTCAGATAGTTGTTTATTTCCTTGACATCTGATGGGAGGGCGTTCCACAGGGCAGGGGCCACTACCAAGAAGGCCCTCTGCCTGGTTGCCTGTAACTTCGCTTCTCACAGCGAGGGAACCGCCAGAAGGCCCTCAGCGCTGGACCTCAGTGTCTGGGCTGAATGATGGGGGTGGAGATGCTCCTTCAGGTATACTGGACCGAGGCCGTTTAGGGCTTTAAAGGTCAGCACCAACACTTTGGGATGCAGGTGGCGCTGTGGGTTAAACCACAGAGCCTAGGGCTTGCCGATCAGAAGGTTGGCGGTTCGAATCCCCACAACGGGGTGAGTTCCTGTTGTTCGGTCCCAGTTCCTGCCAACCTAGCAGTTCGAAAGCACATCAAAGTGCAAGTAGATAAATAGGTACCACTCTGGGGGGGAGGTAAACAGTGTTTCCATGAGCTGCTCTGGTTCGCCAGAAGCAGCTTAATCATGCTGGCCGCATGACCCAGAAGCTGTCTGTGGACAAACGCCAGCTCCCTCGGCCTATAGAGCAAGATGAGCATGCAACCCCAGAGTCAGCAATGACTGGACCTAATGGTCAGGGGTCCCTTTGCCTTTACCTTTACCAACACTTTGAATTGTGCTCCTATAAATGAGATCAGACTGGAATTGAGGGTTTTCAATTGTTGGGGTGGGGGGAAACACTTTTAAACAATACTTATCAGTAAGTCGGCCTCTTGCTTTGAAATTCACCACCCGGGTCTCTAACAGATCTGTGGGTCATGGAGTGCAAGAACCCTGTGACAACCCACAACCTGCATGCAGCCAAAATGACACGCTCTATATATCCTGAGGAGGAAGACGAAGGAGCAAAACAGCAGGGCGGCAGACCATCAAGCAAACCCTGCAGGATCAGGCCGCAGGAGCACCTTGCTGTGCAACCCATTTGATTGACTGCACGACTGACTGACTGTATTTCAAATGAATTCCTGCATTGCAGGGGTTGGACTGGATGACCTTTGGGGGTCCCTTTCTAACGCTACAATTCTATGGATCCCAAGGCGGCTTACAAGCAATAAACAACAGTAACATAACAGAGCAAAACAGAACAGCGCAAGTAAGGCATAAATCCAGTGCTGGATTTACATATAAACTAAACAAGCTATGGTTTAGGGCCTCACTCTCTTGGGGGCTCCCCAACAATTCAAAGGGTAAAAAACTGGATGTTTCCAAAATATAAGATAAAAAAACAAAATAAAACCTACATACAGCAACAGTGTTTTGTGTTGTGTAGGCTCCTATGATGCAAGTTATGGGCCCCACCTGCTAGCCTTCTCCCTCCTGCTAGCCTTCTCCTTCTCTCGAAACAGCAGCTAAAGGCAACAAGCCAAGCGCTGCTTTCCCACCCCAAAACAATCTACAGCTCGACTGCCCCTGCCCGGGGAGGTTCCCTTCAGCTTTCAAGTGACGTCATCGCCGGAGCGGGGCGTTTCCAACCCGCTTTGCAGCGCGGAAGTGG
The DNA here is from genome assembly GCF_964188315.1 of Podarcis muralis. Classification (NCBI taxonomy): domain Eukaryota; kingdom Metazoa; phylum Chordata; class Lepidosauria; order Squamata; family Lacertidae; genus Podarcis; species Podarcis muralis. Next base: position 3,237,679 of record NC_135671.1, on the reverse strand, counting down.
GAAGGCGGGTCCACACGTTCCGGGGCGGAGAGGGATGCTTTGCAAAGCAGCTGCTGCTGCGTCTTCCCGGCGGGGCGAAGGAGGAAGACGCGCGTCCGCTCCTCCCGGCGCCTGACCAGGGCGCGCAGCCCGCAGCGGAGGGAGCCCCGGCGCCGCCGCCTGCTCCGACCTCCCGGGTCTCCTCTTCGCCGCCCGCGCCTCGCCTCCCTTCGGCCGCCGCATGTCCAGCCTGCAGCGCCCCGTGGCCGCCTCGGCCCAGGCCCAGCCCGTCTCCCTAACAGCCGAGCAAGCCAAAGGTGAGAGGAGGACCCGCATCGGGGGATAAATCCACCTCCCTCTGCCACACACACGGGTTCCATGGCTGATGTGTTTACAAGGAAAGGATTACCTGAAAGCCACACAATTGAAAGCCATTGCACGAAAGACTAGTGTAAAACTGAACGTTGTGTTAACTGTGGTTTTTCCAGTGAGACGGAGGGGTTGGGGTTTTGCCACGGTTCTTGTCAGTTCTCTCTTGAACTGGACTGTTTAGTTGCAGAGTGTCTTCTGTGAAATAATGGACGATGGCGCTGGTTCCTCTTATTAATCTTCCTTATTCCAGGAACTTGGCATCGCCTTCACTGGAAACCTTTTCTCAGAGAGCCTCACTTCAAGGCTGTTGCGTGTAGGTAACTCATCCCAGGAAATTTGAGACAAGGGTGAGATTTGATCCTCGTGGATAAAGTATTAGCAGGTGGAGGCATGCACCTGCCTCAGATATGCCGAATTCTGCCCAACATTGGGAGGGTCTGCTGCCCTGGCGAGGTCTGCTGCCACAGCAGCAAGGCCCACCACGGCAAGGCCTGGCCCCTCAAGACTGGGGTGGCGCAAACCTGTCCCAACAGACTTTGTGGGGACTTGAAGACACCTCAGCCCTATAGAGTCAGTGCCTATGGCAGGGGTCTGCAACCTTTAAGACAAAAAGAGCCACTTGGACCCGTTTCCGAAGAAAAAAAACACCTGGGAGCCGCAAAACCATTGTGACATTTAAAGCATGTGCGCCGCTGCCCTCCGATCTGACAGCGGGTGGGAAGGTGACGTCGGGACGGTGCGTGACTAACGCACGCACTGCCCCCATGCGACGTCACAGCCAGTACAGCCCCCGCCACAGTGGGGAGTGTCGGGGCGCACAATGCGCCTCCTCCCCTCGCTAGTATCTGCCCTGGAGCAAAGGTGTAAAAGAGCCACATGCGGCTCCGGAGCCGCGGGTTGCAGACCCCTGGCCTATGGCTTGCGTGTTCCACTTGCTGTGTGTATGGTTTGCAGGGTTTTTTTATATAATGATTTTTATTGAGTTTTCCATATTTATCATATTCACATTTTGTTACATAATTCTATAACCTGATACATTACTCAGACCGAGCATCGACCTCCTTCCCTCCCTCTTTCTGACTTCTGAACATCTTTACTAAATTCTTAGCATTTCTATAACCACTTTTTTACCTTCTGCCTTCTTTTAATATTTCACCTCATATGTAAGTTAGTTCCTTATATTCACATTACAAAACATTTCAATTCAAACCTACAAACGTTTTCAGATGTTTACAATTTTCTTCCGTATAAAATATAAATTTACTCCAGTCCTTTGGAAACAGTTCATCGCGCTGATTTCGGATTTCCCCCGTCAACTTTGCCAACTCTGCGTATTCCACCATCTCGACCTGTCGTTCTTCCAATGTTGGAAGTTCCTCGCAGGTTTGTGACTGCTTAGTGGCAACAGTCCTTCTGCTTCCTTCCCCAGTGGTTCTGGCTGAAGTGATCAAGGCATTTGGTGCGCCGGAAAACGCCCAGCGCATGGAGGAGGCGAGGGACAACGCCTGCAATGACATGGGGAAGATGCTGCAGTTCCTGCTGCCTGTGGCTACCCAGATCCAGCAGGATGTGATCAAAGCCTATGGGTTCAGCAATGATGGGGAAGGTGAGTTCAAAGTGCTGAAGTGGAGGGGAAGGGGCTAGACTGACTCACGTTCCTTGCGGGGTGACACAAACGCAAGCTGCGTCCCATCATTTTGGACTCACAGCTGTCCATGGAGGCACAGGTTAATTCTGTGTCCAGGGCGGCTGTCTGCCAGCTCCATCTGGTACGCAGGCTGAGACCCTTCCTGCCTGCGGACTGTCTTGCCAGAGTGGTGCCTGCTCTGGTTATCTCCCACTTGGACTACTGCAATGCGTTCTATGTGGGGCTACCTTTGAAGGTGACCCGGAAACTGCAATTAATCCAGAATGCAGAAGCTAGAATGGTGACTGGGAGTGGCTGCCGGGACCACATAACACCGGTCCTGAGAGATCTGCATTGGCTCCCATTACGTTTCCGAGCACAATTCAAAGTGTTGGTGCTGACCTTTAAAGCCCTAAACGGCCTCGGTCCAAGATACCTGAAGGAGCGTCTCCACCCCCATCGTTCAGCCCGGACATTGAGATCCAGCAACTGAGGGCCTTCTGGCGGTTCCCTCATTGCGAGAAGTGAGGTTACAGGGAACCAGACAGAGAGCCTTCTCGGTAGTGGCGCCCGCCCTGTGGAACGCCCTCCCTTCAGATGTGAAGGAAATAAGCAGCTATCTTCTTTTTAAAAGACATCTGAAGGCAGCCCTGTTTAGGGAAGTTTTAAATATTTAATGCTGTATTGTTTTTATCACTTGATTGGAAGCCGCCCAGAGTGGCTGGGGAAACTCAGCCAGATGGGCAGGGTATAAATAATAAATTATTATTATTATTATTATTATTATTATTATTATTATTATTAATTTATTTATTTATTATCATCTGACCATGGACACAGCTAGAAGATTAAGCCTGGGGAAATGGATATTGTCAAAGTTTTATTTGCTTAAAGGGAACTTCATAACATGCAGGCTCAGGAGACTCCCCAAACGTTTGTGAGGATTGCGAAGTTTGAATAGAATTCTGGGGTTAAAGAGGATTATAGAATTACCCCTTTTAATTATAGCGTTGTGAATGCATAAAGGCAAGATTAACAAGTTGCACTGGAGGAAATACGATTTAAAAATTGTGATTTACGGTTTATATGGATAGATGAAGGAAGAATAATAACTCCACTTGAATAACTGGGGAAATGTTAAACAAAAGTCTAATTAGGAATCGAAACCTGCCCAGCAGGTGGAAACTGAGAAAGGATGGGAAATTAATAGAAATTAGGAAAAGGTATGTTATTGTGAGAGCAGCAAAGGAGGGAGAGAAAAGAAACATATGGAAAGGGGTGGGAAGTCAACTTTTAAATTTGTTTTTAATTTTAATTAATTTGTTAAAATTTTTGAAAATCAGTTAAAAAAAGGAATTGGCAAAAAAAGGAAGGTGCCCCATTGATTGCTCGGCTGAGCCAAAAGAGGTTTCCTTGCTTGTCAAGCCATGTTGGGGAGCATTGTAATAAAAGCAATAAGAAGTTAGTGTTCTGGTGGATAAATTGGATTTCACTTTATCCTCCTTTTTTCCCTAGGAGTCCTAAAGTTTGCCCGATTGATAAAATCGTACGAGTCTCAGGATCCCGAGATTGCAAGCATGTCTGGGAAGCTAAAATCCATGTTCCTGCCTCCAATGACACTGCCCCCCCATGGGACTGGGGCAGGGGGTGTGGCAGCATCATGAAGCAGGAAACCTCTGCCTCCTTTCCCTGTCTAAATTATGCTGCTGCCCCTGCGGCAGTGTTACCTTGATTCTTGGACATCGTCTTCTTTCCGTTGTCATGAGAGATGTTTTTGACTTCTGTGAGCAGTCCTTGTTTTGCATCATATATTATGTATTTTTTGTGCTCGTGAATAAATTTTGCTTGTTTGTAAATTATCTCCCTGCATATTTCTGACAGAGTCCTGCCCCCATGATGGGAGAAGAGGTTTGGTTAATGCGCTCCATTCCTGTTCTTTTGACACACACATATACAACCTGGAATCCTCATAAAATCAGTCGGCTCGGTCCTGAGAAGGAGAATAAGCACACTGTTATCTAGGCTCACTTATTGGGCTATCAGAATTGTTAAAACAATTTCCCACAGTCTGGATAAGTAAAATTTGGTGCCCACAAATCTTCTGAAATTGAGGATACAAAACGTAGTTCTTCAAAGCATGCTGCAAAACTGATTTTTTTTTTAAAAAAGGTAAAGGACCCCTGACAGTTAAGTCCAGTCACAAACGACTCTGGGGTTTTGGCACTCATCTCGCTTTACTGGCCGAGGGAGCTGGTGTTTGTCCGCAGACAGTTTTCTAGGTCGTGTGGCCAGCATGACTAAGCTGCTTCTGGCGAACCAGAGCAGTGCACGGAAACTCTCTTTACCTTCCCGCCGGAGTGGTACCTATTTATCTACTTGCACTTTGACGTGCTTTCGAACTGCTAGGTTGACAGGAGCTGGGACTGAGCAACGGGAGCTCACCCCATCGCGGGGATTCAAACTGCCGACCTTCCGATCAGCAAGCCCTAGGCTCAGTGGTTTAGACCACAACGCCACCCGCGTCCCTTGCAAAACTGATTACCAGGCCAAAAAAGGGGGGGAGGGGAATAATGATTTGTTCATGTCTCCCTAGAAATAATTTTACCCCATGAATAATTTTATTTTGGGAGTTCTCCTACCATAGCAATAATTTGAGGGGATTCCGTCCCCGCCCCCCCCCCCCCCCGGAGATCAGATTACTCTGCAATACCTTTTACCAAAAGCTGCAGTAGTGCTTCTAAACATTTGGGACGGCCAAAACCAAAGAGCGTAAGGACTACAAACTCAATGGTTTCCTGATAATGGTGGCAAGAATGATCTTTTTAATTATTCCTTTCCGGCAGCACTGTTGGGGCCTGGTATTCTAATGTCCAGGTTTTGGTTTGGCTCAAAAGCTCCACCTGCTCAGGAAAGAAATTAGCTGCCGCGTCACAGTGTGACGCGGCAGCTAAAAAAGCCAATGCAATTCTGGGCTGCATCAATAGGAGTCTAGCATCTAGATCAAGGGAAGTAATAGTGCCACTGCATTCTGCTCTGGTCAGACCTCACCTGGAGTACTGTGTCCAGTTCTGGGCACCACAGTTCAAGAAGGACACTGACAAACTGGAACGTGTCCAGAGGAGGGCAACCAAAATGGTCAAAGGCCTGGAAACGATGCCTTATGAGGAACGGCTAAGGGAGCTGGGCATGTTTAGCCTGGAGAAGAGGAGGTTAAGGGGTGATATGATAGCCATGTTCAGATATATAAAAGGATGTCATATAGAGGAGGGAGAAAGGTTGTTTTCTGCTGCTCCAGAGAAGCGGACACGGAGCAATGGATCCAAACTACAAGAAAGAAGATTCCACCTAAACATTAGGAAGAACTTCCTGACATTAAGAGCTGTTCGACAGTGGAATTTGCTGCCAAGGAGTGTGGTGGAGTCTCCTTCTTTGGAGGTCTTTAAGCAGAGGCTTGACAAGCATATGTCAGGAGTGCTCTGATGGTGTTTCCTGCTTGGCAGGGGGTTGGACTCGATGGCCCTTGTGGTCTATTCCAACTCTATGATTCTTTGATTCTATGAAATAAAAAAAGGACAGGTTTTATTCCATATGGGAAGACCTCATTATGTTTAAAATAGGACAGGAGGAGTCCCAGAGGGACGCAGCATGGCATGCGCTTTTGTGGAATTGGCAGTCAAACAACGGGCAGTGGAATGAGCTGTAGAAAGAGCATAAGTGTACAAGCAGTAGTTTTTCTTTTATGTTTTGCAAACAAATTTTCCTGTTTACTCATTTTGGTAAGATTTGTTTGCAGTTCTGTAATTCTGAAAATTAACAAAAACAAATTTTAAAATAAATGAATTCGCCGGACATTAGAGGGCAGCATCCCAAACAAAACAATCCTGGATTGTGGGAGTTGCCCGACTCACACACACATCAATCACCCTTGGGGAGAAGACAGAGGTTGCCATAGCAGTCAGAAATGTATCAGTGCTTCCAGAATGAATCCTGAATATACACACAAGCATATAAAGAGGGATAATAATGATTCAAGAACAAGGAAAAGCTGTTATTACACTTTCCTATGAGGCAGAACGCTGAAATTTAAGGGTGTGTGTAACCCAAGGCACCCTGACCTTTAGAAATGTATAGAAGCAGCAGGGCACGAATTTGCTGAACTAATTTTTTAAAAAGGGATACAAAAAAGGGAGGCGTGAGGAAGTCAGGAAAATAAGTTAATCAAAGATGAGAAATTAAAAAAGAGGGATTTGTGTTTTTCTTTTCTTGTGTGCTTATATGTTTTTCCTTTTTTTCTTCTTCTGCTTTGTTAGGTTAAATGTTTGTATTTTTGTATTTTGTAACTTTGTATTTTTGTGTTTTTACATTTTTCTTGGGCTTTTATTGTTAAAACTTTCTTGTGTCTTTTATTCTTAAAACTTAATAAAATATTATTATATATATAAAAAAAGAAATGCATAGAAGCAGGACAGTTGGCACAGGATATGAAATTTGCCTTGTATCCAAAGGCAGCTCTCCATCATGTCGACCCACACAGTGGGGCAAAAGCTGGGCTATGGGAGCTCCATTATCGCTTCACGCACTTGAATCAGCTTACGATAAGGGCAAATTTCCGCTAGCAATCAGGAACACTTATTAATACTTGCAGATTGCAATCTGTATCTGATAATACGCCAACTGCTTACTCACTTCAGATAAGGTGGTTTTTTTTTTAAAAAAAAGATTTTGTATGAACTGGAAGATAGTTATTATGTACAAGAGCAACTTTTGTTTGGTGAGCATTTCTTCCAACAGCATGGCCATTACAGTGGTACCTCGGGTTAAGTACTTAATTCGTTCCGGAGGTCCGTTCTTAACCTGAAACTGTTCTTAACCTGAAGCACCACTTTAGCTAATGGGGCCTCCTGCTGCTGCTGCTGCTGCACCGCCGGAGCACGATTTTTGTTCTCATCCTGAAGCAAAGTTCTTAACCTGAAGCACTATTTCTGGGTTAGCGGAGTCTGTAACCTGAAGCATATGTAACCTGAGGTACCACTGTACTTGTTATGCTACATCGTACAAAAATAAATCCCCGTAGCACCTTTAGGAGACGGGACCTGCATTACTCAGTAACTTCCTGAATGACCAGGGCAGCAGGAGGAACAGACAAGTCACATTCTTGAAATATTCGCTATAGTCTATAGTGATCAACACTATATAATGACATAAATCAATGTTTGTAAGATATGAAGGAACAAGAAATATTGTCTCCATTCAAGGCGGCTCCTTTGGGGGCCCTGCTTTCTGAAGAGCAGAATCCTTTGTAGGGGGGGAAATGCAGTACTATACGGAAATCAAATCCTTCATTACACAGACAGGGAAGATGTGGGTGACCATGCACTTGGTAATTCTAACATAAAGGTAAAGTGTAAAGGGACCCCTGACGATTAGGTCCAGTCGTGGCCGACTCTGGGGTTGCGGCGCTCATCTCGCTTTATTGGCTGAGGGAGCCGGCGTACAGCTTCCGGGTCATGTGGCCAGCATGACTAAGCCGCTTCTGGCGAACCAGAGCAGTGCACGGAAACGGCGTTTACCTTCCCGCTGGAGTGGTACCTATTTATCTACTTGCACTTTTACATGCTTTCAAACTGCTGGTTGGCAGGAGCAGGGACCGAGAAACGGGAGCTCACCCCGTCATCATGGGGATTCGAACCGTTGACCTTCTGATCGACAAGTCCTAGGCTCTGTGGTTTAACCCACAGCGCCAGCCGCGTCCCTAACATAAAGGATGCTAAAATGGCTCCTTTTATCATTGGTTGTTGCTTATGAGTGACTCTGCACTTCGCCTTGGAATAACTCCAAACAGGATTTAATGCTCACGGAGGTAATGAAACCTATTATGTGTGTCTGAGGGCCAAATTACACACGAGGTGAGAGATCCAGTCGCAGAGCTGGACGTCTTTCAAATTCATGAAAAACAATTCTCTTCCCTTTCTAAAATCTGGACAAAGAAACAGGGAAAGGGTTTAACCCAGGGGTCAGCAAAGTTTTTCACTGCTCCTCAGACCTGCTCAGGGGCTGGACTATATTTTGAGGTGGGAAAAATGAACGAATTCCTATGCCCCACAAATAACCCAGAGATGCATTTTAAATAAAAGGACACATTCTACTCATGTAAAAACACACTGATTCCCAGACCATCTGCAGGCTGGATTGAGAAGGCGATTGGGCCTGATCCGGCCCCCGGGCCTTAGTTTGCCTACCCATGGGTTAACCCTTACTTCCTTCACTGTTTCTCTGACTTAGGTCCCGTCCCGTCCCCCCCACCCCCAGTTGCCTTAGAGTTGACATTGGGCATGAAGAGGATAAGGCCAAGGGGCTCCTTGTTCGTCTCCACCCCCTGCAGTTAATAGTAGCTTTGAGGGAGAGGTACTTCAATCACATAAAGTGCAAGGGGGAAGTGTCCAAACTGGAGGTTCCTAGAAGCTCTTTAGCAGATGTGGAAGATTATGGGAGACCTTATCGCTGTCATTTGCATCTTGGTCCTGAGCTGTACCATTTCAGTTTCACTCTACACGTGGTGCCTTCCATAAGGGAATGCTTCTCCATCACAGTTTAAAAAAAATATCCCGCATCTAGAAAACTACCCATCAAGGAGAAGCGCTCCAGCCTAACTTTCTTTTGAACATGCTTAATTTCCTTTGTACAAGGAAGTTGTCCGTGTATGTTCAGTATTCTGTTCAGTGTTCCATCGCAGGGTGTCCGAAATAGCGCAAACCAGATTCCAGTTTGCCACTTTGGTGACAATGGAATCCCAATAAACACTTTTGAAAAACGATCTCTAGGCCTCTTTTTTTTTTTTAAATAATATTTATTACTTTTCCAACAATTTAAACACTACAAAAAAAAGAACAATACAATACAATACAGAGACACTACATAACACTAACACATTAAACTAACAAAACAAAAACAGTTTAAAACACATCAAACAATTTCAGTATCTTATCTTTCATTCACTTATTTCCACGACCTCCTCACACCTCCCTTTTTGTATTCCACTTCTGTTAATTGTTTCAGCAATTCCTTTCCATCTTCCTCTGTTTTCTATCCTATAATTATCTTAACACATTCTAACCTTATTTTTCCCTTTAATATTCTATTAATCAATTTATACTTCATTCCTTATAACATTTCTACTAAAGCCATATAACTTCATTTCAACATTCTTCTAACATTCATTAATTTTACAGTATTTCTGTAAATAGTCTTTAAACTTTTTCCAGTCTTCTTCCACCGACTCTACGATCTCTAGGCCTCTTAGGCACCCTTTGATAGTGCTTGTGTACAGAAGCTTTGCAGGAGGATTGATATTCAAACTGGCGAAGAAGAAGAAAAGAAAAGAGTGAGAAAATGTGAGAAAATAGCACATTTGTATAAACCACCAACAGCGGCCTCTGAGTTTTGAAAAAGCGGCAGACATCTGTGCTGAGGCTAAAACAGAAAGCTGCATGGAAAAAAAAGATGAGTGGCATTTGACAGAGGTATCTGGCTCAGAGATGAACCTGTTTTTGCTTTCGGTGTCTCTGTTGCAAATTGCTTGCAGATCCACCCAGTCAGGGCCTCCGCAGAAGGTGGATGGGGTGGAGCGAACAGGCAGTCCCTCCTCTAGTTACCTGCTCAGGTTCAGCCTCTCCCCCCCTTACACACTCCCTTGTGTATTTATTAACTATAGCTCAGGGAGACATTCGCCAGGGGAAAGAATGGAGCCTTTTGTGCTTAGAACAGCCATCTGAACTGGGGCTTCCTCCTGTTTCTGCTATATCCGTGTTACTAAGGAAGAGGCTTCTTGCCCGGGCAGGTAAACGTGAGTTCTGGGCCTTTTCTGTTTGGATTTAATGTGGGTGCCCCAGGGAAAGTTTGCTTTGCTCTGGGCCTCCAGCTTTGGTCCCAGTAACTGCAGCAAAAATTAGGAGCATATATCGTTCTCTCTTAAAGCAGATATTGGTAACGTCAGAACGCACACATTGGATTTTTTACACATCTGGTGGCAACGCAATGTTCTACAAATCTGTTTGGGAAGATGTCTCAGTGTGATTGAGAGTTGGGATATAGCGACTTTTACATTCACCTGCCCCGTAGCTTCACGGGATGGTTAAAGAAACTGCAAAACGGAAGAACTGTAAAATTGGTGTGGTTAGATTGTGAGGGGGCGTTTAAATGGTTGGAACAAAAAACAGAAGCTTCAGGTGAAGAATGAATGATCTGGACTGTGACAGTAATGTGCAAATAAATTAGTTATACTGAGAGATACAGCCAGCTCTTGAATTCTTAGAAAACGAGATTTTTATTTTTTTTTTAATCTACACATAGATAAGTCTCAGGAAAATGCACACTTGTTGTTAAAACTGTAATGTAGCCAGCATGTCAAAGAGTATGTGAACAGAGCATTTGCATTGTAAACAAATTTTCTACATATTTTTGCTATTTAGATTTTTTGTTATTTTCTCATGTTACACATTGTCAAAGAGCAGTGAATCAAACAAAACTGTCCCCTGCCCTCCCCAGGAGAAGTGAAAAAAGACTGCTGTGAGGCGAACACCCCTTGGAACAACACAATTTATGTACTTTCGTTATTCCTTTCTTAAAATTTAGAAGTCTTCTACCTTGCCTTTCCTCATGTAGTTTAAGGTGGCAAAAAAGCAGAAGATGGTAATACTTACCAGAGAGTAAGTTCCATTGAACTCAAGGGGTCTTACTTCAGAGTAGATATGCACAGCGATTGTACAATATTAGTTTCATATATATATATTTTAAATTACTGGAGACTGATTTCTGTATTATTGATGTCATGTGAGCCGCCTTTGTGCTCACTGAATATTGTATATACTGTTTCTCTCCTTTTCTCTCCTTTCTTTCCAGAAGGACTGTAGGCCGTGGTACCTGGTTTTCTCAAGCTCTCTTAGTGGGGGACCTCTGAGGTCCTGATGCCATCCTGCAGGTATGTCTCTCTCCCATCAGGGATTCCAAACTTTTGCCTAGCAGAGTTGAGGAACCTAATTCTGAAGAATTATACGTGTGAAGGAAAACAAAAACTGCCTGTAAGGAAACTGAATCTGGAAGTTTAGTTAACCTTCTAGATTATGGGCACCATAAGCTTTGATGTTGGGGGGCTATGCTGGCCACACATTTTAGCAGAACAGAAAGGCAGTCTTTCAGCATCCAACTCTATATGCTTATTTCCCATTAGATAATTTATGACACATAACCATCAAAGTGCCTAGTGGGCAATTATGCCTTTAGGATAGGGTTTATTGCTTTTGTTTTTCGGTTGGTGGGTGTTTTCACTCTTAAAACCCGAATCAACTCTGGGCAGATGCAGTCGCTGTGCATTCAGTATCTACTGACTAGTACAGTCGTACTTTGGAAGTCGAACAGAAGCCGTTCCGGAAGCCCGTTTGACTTTCAAAACGTTTGGAAACCAACACGCGGCTTCTGATTGGCTGCAGGAAGTTCCTGCAGCCAATTGGAAGCCGCAGAAGCCCCATCGGGCGTTCGGCTTCCAAAAATAGTTCGCTAACTGGAACAGTCACTTCCAAGTTTGCAGCGTTCAGGAGCCAAAACGTTCGAGAACTAAGCTGTTTGAAAATCAAGGTACAACTACTTACTTTTAGGATTCAATAGGATAGAATGCAAAGCATCCCAGCCCTGTTCAATGATTTGCATAATCCATACCCTCCAACATTTCTCTGATGAAAATAGGGACGTCCTATTCCATAATAATAATAATAATGTTATAATTTATACCCCACCGATCTGACAGGGTTGCCCCAGTCACTCTAGGAGGTTTCCAACATATATAAAAACATAATAAAATATTAAGCATTAAAAAAACTTCCCTAAACAGGGCTTCCTTCAGATGTCTTCTCATGGTCGTATAGTTACTTATACCCTCCGATGAAAACAGGGACGTCCGACCATATACTCCAACATTTCTCCAATGAAAGTAGGGATGTCCTAAGGAAAAGCGGGACATTCCAGGAAAATGAGGACACTTGGAGGGTCTGCATAATCCCATCCGGCCCCACATTTATTTTCAATTACTTCAGTTTCTTTCTGCTTGCCTGGAAATGCTATAGCATTTCATCAAACATCAGTTTGTTGTGATGGGAACGGAGATGGCTTGTGGATGGATTTCCCCTTTCATCTTTTTCTGTCTAAACTCTGTTGAATGGAAAATACAGCTAGTGTATCTGGACATGGGATTAGTGGCAGTTTAAATTATTGTAAGGGTAAATTAATGATAAGGATAATTATTGTAAGGGTAATGATAAGGTAACGGTGTTTCCGTGTGCTGCGCTGGTGTCGGCTCGCCAGAGCAGCTTCGTCACGCTGGCCACGTGACCCGGAAGTGTCTTCGGACAGCGCTGGCCCCCGGCCTCTTAAGTGAGATGAGCGCACAACCCTAGAGTCGGACACGACTGGCCCGTACGGGCAGGGGTACCTTTACCTAATGATAAGGCACCTGAAACCAATATCGTAATGGTCTACTATCTATTAGGGATATCCAGCCTTTTTGAACCAGTGGGCACATTTCACATTTTGAGAGTGCCAGTCACAAAATGGCTGCCATGATGGGCTTGGCATAACACAAAACTATTTTTACAGGGTTGTGATATTTCAGAGAGTGAAAATCCGGACACAGAAGCTTGTTTTGGGGGGGGGGGGTCAAAGTTGTTGAGCTTTGCAAACAATTTGAAGTTTCTCACACTTTTTAAAGGAAATTCACAAAATAAATAAATAAATTTTCTGGAACCCCCCACCCGGGTGCTTGAGGGTTGTTGTTTTTTTTGCCCAGGGTGAGGTATAAATATAACAACGACGACAACAACAACAACAATAACAACAACAACTTATTACTATTTCTACTGAAGAAGGCCACAGTACAATTTTAGCATGATGACAGCAACATGACCTCCAACATTTCTGATGAAAAAAGGACATCCTATTCAATAATAATAATAATAATAATAATAATAATAATAATAATAATAATAATACCTCATCCACCTGACTGGGTTGCCCCAACATTTATAAAAACATAATAAAATATTAAACATTAAAAAATGTCCCTATACAGAGCTGCCTTCAGATGTCTTCTAAAGGTTGTATAGTTACTTATCTCCTTGGCTCGGGAGTCACATAACTTCATACCCTCCCCAACATTTCTCCAATGAAAATAGGGACATCCTAAGGAAAAGTCGGACATTCTGGGATCAAATCAGAAACCGGGACGGCTATCCCTAGAAAATAGGGACACTCGGAGGCCGTGCAGCACTTCCACCTTAAAGAGTAACAATTTTTAATGGCACAAGCTTTCTTGGGCTAGAGTCTTCTTCATCAGAAACATCATTCTCACTAATCTATGAAGCCTATGCAATGAGAGGTTGTTGCTGCTGTTATAACTAAGCCGTATATAAATCTTGTGAAATAAATATAAATACATAATTTCCAGAAAGAACGTCTCCTCTCTGCCTGCCACACACAACAGCAGCTAACAGGACTAGGATAGCGTAAGGTCTTCTTCGTCTGGGTCTGCAGAGAAACAGAGCCCATTTGTAGCCTCCATGGTGCTTTGACCTAATTTATCTATTTTCCTTGCTCTCTTGTTCTGTGTTCCTCCTCTATATAACAAAAAGTGTGTTCACTTAGAAGAAGAAAGTGGTGATGGTTTTGCTGCTTCTGGTGCAACCCATCTTAGATGTGGTTAAGATCCAGTCTGAGTACCTCCATCCATCTGCTGAAGACCAGTGCTTTATTAAATCTTTCTGTGGGAATGAAGGCTTGCTACGTTTTTTGGTCCTGGAAACCCTATCTAAAGGTTACAGCAATGTTTGTACACTAAATAGAGCCCTTGGCTCTCAGGCTGATTAACTGAAACAGCGTTCTTTTCATCTATTTACCATTGCCAATTTCAGGCCACCTTGGCTGAGCTGTTGAAAATATACCATCCCTTAAAGCAAGGACTGTGCAGGCATCACTCTAAAGGTTCAGTGTAGAGCAGCAAAGAGTTATAGCAAGACAATGCAGCTTTGCAAGACAGCATCTCTTCGGAAGGAGTTTCTTGCAACAGAATCACAAGGCCAAGGCGATTGCACAATCCACCTGAGTGGTTGCATGGGGCAGTAAATATTTAAAGGTCAAACACACGTAGCTGTTCTGACCTGTTAGAACAGAATTCACAGAGGTGGGCTGTTTGTTTGTGTTTTGCTTTCTTTCTAAAGTGTTCTTTTATTATGGCCAACCAATATCCACAGAAAATCTGCTGGCTGGGACTGGTGGAAGTTTGTAGTCTCTGGAAGTCAAGCCTGCAAAAAAATATGGTCCAGAATTGCAAGGTTTAGCCCTGAGATCTTGTGTCTTATATACTGTATTTTTTTTAATAAAAAATTGCTTATTTAGTGTTGAAAAGTTTACATTTACCATCAACACTACCTTTAATTTATGCATTGTATTCTAACCCCTCACCCTCAATGGTGTTCTATGTTTATCCTTTAATGCTGCATATTTTATCTTATAACACTCCATATATCCATCCTAAGTTATTAGCCTTAATGCTGCTCATATTTCAAAGCCTGCTCATGTTTTCGTGCAACTATGATAGTTTTTTAGATGTTCTATAAAAGGTCTCCAGTCCTCAGAGAATGTTTCGTCATTTTGACCTCTTCATTTTTGCTCTTGGCCTTGCCAGTTCCGCAGACTCCATCTTCCTCCTTTCATATTGTAATTTTATGTTGTGAACCGCCCTGAGATCTACGGATGAAGGACATGATGCAAATTTAATAAATAATAAAATAAAGAAACAATAATTCCCTCAATAGTAAATTACCACACTGTATGCATATAACCACTGGATAGGCTGGTTCCCTATATCATCATGGCAGGCTGTGAGAAAAATCTCACCACACTTCTCCGTCTGATCACAAATCTAGGGAAGTAGCCAGAGAGTGGCAAAATTCTGCTTGCCTCTGGACTGAATAGTACGGGCAACCAGTTTACCAAATGGTTACATGAGCATGCTGTGGTATGCTGCGCCTTGACAAACAGCCCTTTGTATCCATCCTGTATCCCGTACCTTTCTTGGGTACCACTTTTTCGTATCATCCCTGCATTTGTTGCCGGTGTCCGTTCCCCACAGGTGTCACTTAAAACGTGCAGTCTTGCCCTTGCAGCCTCCCTCCCCACGAAGAAAACCCCAGAAATACTGGTGCAGCGGGGAGGAGGGAACGGAAGGAGAGGGACCCAAAAGGAGAAGCAGAAGTGTATGCAGAGCAGCTTGCATGTATAGGGGCGATAAGTTAGATATGCTTCCTGTTCCTGTAATAGTGAACGCCAGCTCTGAACTGTGCACTTGCCGCAGTTGGGTCTGTCTGCCCTTACCCACCAACCCAAATAGACACTGGACACCATGGAAGCCAGGAGGCCGAGGAAGCGTGTGATGTAGGTGGACAGAGGCAGCGAAGGAACATTTAAAGTTAGCGAGCTTCACCAAGTAGATGCTGACTCCTCCTTTATCGACATCTTAAAGCGAGTCCCTCCAGTTGTTGCTATTATTTTGCTGTTCTTTCGGTTCCGCCTGCTGCCTGCCGACGATAATGAGGTAAGGAAAGAGCTGGGAATGCAAATGGAAGGCCAACCCCTTCTTTATCCCGGGCTTCGAAAGTTCCTGCCCTGGGACTACAGCTAGGATGTTGTGTTATGCGTGAGTGGAAGTAGAAGGAGGCTGTTCTGTTAGTTGTGTAGAGCTTTATGGATTTGGTGGCTGGGACTGAGAAAGAGCCCAGAGCTCTCAATGGCTGGCATTTTGCTCCCTCAGGAAAGTTGCCTCAAAGGCAGTTCCCACATGCCTAAGGTAGCCACCCCTCCACCCCCTACATAGGGGTCATCCAGACTGCCTTTTGTG
Source organism: Podarcis muralis (assembly GCF_964188315.1). Lineage (NCBI taxonomy): Eukaryota > Metazoa > Chordata > Lepidosauria > Squamata > Lacertidae > Podarcis > Podarcis muralis. Next base: position 3,221,762 of record NC_135671.1, on the reverse strand, counting down.
TCACATTTCTAGGTACAGTTCCACACTTTAAAGCACTGTGTCTGAGCGCTTTTTTTTGCCCAGGCACTTTCCCCACAAAAACCCCCATTATTTACCGCTGGATTGGAGCAAACGCCAATCTGCAGGAAACCCAGATTGCTGTTTGTTCCAGTTCAGCATTAAAGAGCAGCTTTTCTTGGGGAAAGTGTGAACCTGGGTCTAGAGAGCACTTAGGGTGAAAGGAAAATGTGGATGTGCCGTTGATGAAGGGCAGCTGAATGTGTGACATGAACGCCTTGAAAAGCTCACTGGTTGATGTTGCCTTTGAACATGCATGTGCGAACTCGGGTTTTGCTGGAACTAAGTGGAGGGGAGAGGATTCTGGGAGAAGAATGTCTGCCTTCTGGCCCTTCTTGAGATGTAGTAGTCTTGAGGAACCCTCCTTGTGATGATTGAGTTGTGCAAGCTGCATCCTCCCTCCATTTCTCCCAGTTTATTATTATATCCTCATTTTCCTACTCTCTCTCTCTCTCTCTCTCTCTCTCCCCCCCCCCCCCATAACCCAGGTGGTTCCACCGTGACCTGAGTGGCATTGATGCTGAGGTCTTACTCAAAGCACGAGGAGTTCATGGCAGTTTTTTGGCTCGCCCCAGCCGGAAGAACAAGGGAGATTTTTCCCTTTCTGTCAGGTAATCGTCCGAGCACCATTCTCCTTCCCTTCCACGGAGCTCTCCATGGGACTGTCTGTCCATTCGCCTGGACCCACCTCACATAAATAGTTCAGCCCTACAGACGCACTGAGGGTTTCCCTATGTGATTGATGGGGGTAACAGCCCCTTGTGCCTGTCCTCATAGTTAATTTTTAAAGTGGTATCCAGAAAACTCTGAGGCAAACAGAAACAGGGGTTTCAAAAGTCAGTCTGGGTGGAAGAGTGCAGACTGCAGCCTGGATGGGTTGAATGAAGGGGTTAAAGAGAGATGTGGGACCATAGGGGGCTTGTTGCCTTCTCCTTCTGCCTGGACAGCACAGTTGGCCAGAGCCTGGTGCTGATAACCCCAAGGTTGCAGGTTCGATCCCTGTATGGGACAGCTGCAATTGCAGGAGGACTACATGATCCAACTCATAAGATTCCCAGGATCTGGGAGTGAATTTTTCTGGGTCAGAGCAAGTAAAGTATAGCCCTTTTTTTGCAGGGGATGGGGGGATATGGGAGAGTTTTTGGTAAGCTCAGGGTGGAGGCCAGTGAAAAGACAGTACAGTGGTACCTCGGGTTACAGACGCTTCAGGTTACAGACTCCGCTAACCCAGAAATAGTACCTCAGGTTAAGAACTTTGCTTCAGGATGAGAACAGAAATTTGCGGCGGCGGCAGGAGGCCCCATTAGCTAAAGTGGTACCTCAGGTTAAGAACAGTTTCAGGTTAAGAACAGACCTCCAGAACGAATTAAGTTCTTAACCCGAGGTATCTCTGTATGTTAAAGCTAAGGTGGACGGAAATGGAGCAAGAAGAAGAAAAATAGCTGTTTCTCCTTCCCTAACCTACTTTTCTGGCAACTAGATCCCCGTTCCACCCCTAAACAATGGGCAGGCCAGATTTAGTTAGGCCAAGGAAGCCCAGGTTATAAGCTTACTTCTCCCACAGTTGCCAACCAATTGCTCAAGTTGACAGCGTCTGGAAAGCTGCCAGAAACTGGAGTTGGAAGGTCCTCTTCTGCCATTGGGCTGAGGGTGCAGACACTCCCTTAAGGCTGTGGACTTCCTTCACCAGCTTCGTGGTTGTGCTACACAGATTCTGGGGCAGATGCTGCCTGCTTAGTTCTTCTCAATCTCAGGGATGTGAAAATCCAACTGCTTGAGACATTTCACTAGAACCACAGGCTCACGGTCAGAAAGCTCCTCCTGATGTTTTGTGTCTGTCGTGGATCCACCTTCCATGGATGCTTTAGTTGAGATTCCGGCATTGCAGGGGGCTAGACTAGATGACCCTTGGGATCCCTTCCAATGCTACAGTTCTATGATCATACTGAAATTTCTTACCTGAACTAGTCTTTTATTTTCATACAGAAATTCCTCAGAACCCCCAGATTTGCTTTGTATGCCATTTCAAATAAAAACACCTTTGGTAACTATTCCATGTCCCATAGAATTCTCTGGTTTGCTTCAGAAGGAAAGAAAGCTCTCACTGTTTATTATCTGCAAGCAACATCAGGTGTGCATATGCGTAATGGGAGCCATAACCTTTGGATAACATCTTTTCCGTTTCCCTGCCACAAATTATTATCTGGTACAGTGGTACCTCGGGTTACATACGCTTCAGGTTACAGACTCCGCTAACCCAGAAATAGTACCTCGGGTCAAGAACTTTGCTTCAGGATGAGAACAGAAATCACGCGGCGGCGGCAGCGGGAGGCCCCATTAGCTAAAGTGGTGCTCCAGGTTAAGAACAGTTTCAGGTTAAGAACGGACCTCCAGAACGAATTAAGTACTTAACCCGAGGTACCACTGTACTCCACTATGAGACTGTGTACACACAATACCTTTAAAGTATCTTCAACACCCCAGCCGATGAATCCTGGGAATTGTTGTGTGTACAGGTGTTGGGAATTGTAGCACCATTGGGGGGTAAGCTACAGTTCCCAAGATTCCTTGTTTGCCTGATGTGCTTTGAATGTGCTTTAAAGATAATAGTGTGTCTGCAGCCTAAATGAAAGGCTGAAGTTATTTTACTTGTCTGGGGCCGAGTGCTGGCATTTAAAACGAGTGCTGAGGTTAAACCCTGCTGATGACAACACACCCCAGTTGAACCATGGAAGCAGCTTCATCCTCCTCACTCCCCTCCACAATTCCTAGCACCTCCAACTTTTCTTGACCAGGTGCTTTTCTGCCTCTCCTTGCAGGATCGGTGACCAGGTGACCCACATCCGTATCCAGAATACGGGGGACTTTTATGACCTCTATGGAGGAGAGAAGTTTGCCACTTTGTCAGAACTGGTTGAATATTACACACAGCAGCAGGGATCCCTGCAAGATAAGGATGGGACCGTCATAGACCTGAGGTATCCCCTGAACTGCTCTGATCCAACAACAGAAAGGTAAGGAGAAAGGAGGCCCGTTTATGCCTGTAACTGAGCCCTATCCTGGGTGGATTATTTATCTTCCCCCATCTCAATATTTCCCCCTTTAAAAAATCTCTTCGGTCCTTCGTGTACTAAGAGATCCGCCCCACCCCGGATCTGCAGATCTCACACAATCTGCCTTTCGCCTTGTGAAAGTTTCAATATCGCCCAACTTATTTTTAGAAACTGGATTTCCTCTGATTTCGCTATTTTTGGCACGCATGAAAACTGCGGTGTAGGTGAGATGCAGAGATCTTGCATTAAATATGCAGCAGAAGTCTTATCTGACCGAGCAAAATACCCTTTTCGGCTTCTCTCTCACACACAGAATTTCTCTTATCAAATCAGATGGGCTTTTGGAAATCCACTCTGCTTGATATTGCGGGGTAGGAGTGCTGGGTAGGTTTGTGCTCCCGCTCCCGGTTCATCAATGGTGTCACCTTACAGGAAATATGTATGTTTTGTCCTCCCTTCAGTTTGTGTGGGTTTTTTTGCATCCAAAACTCAGCAGTTGGTCAGGGAACCTACTGCTTCCTCCCTTGCGGTTGGAAAGTTCTGCCCTCTAGGCACTTATGAAAGCTTTTCAGCTCTCTCTCGTCTCTCCACCCCCACCCCAAGATTTTCCATCATGTGGCTTCCTCCTTAGCGAGGGCTGTGAAGCTTAACTCTTTCCTCCCTGAAGGGGAGGGAGCCCACTCAACAATTGCAGGTCTGGGTCATTTTTAAAGCTTTGAGAACAGCAACTCCACAGGTGGGGGCTTTTCATATATAAAAGTTTCTAAAATAAAGGCCGAAGGAACTGCAAAATTTCCCTAGTAAGCACCTTGTTTATTTCCCTCTTGAGTTTTATGCCCTGTCAGATTCATTTGACTTTAACTGAAACCAGGCATGCAAAACTTAGGAGTCCAGTGTAACCTTGTCAGCCAGCCAGGCGCCTTTTGACCTGTGAGCAACCGCTCAACTTTTGCAGTCCAAGTCAGGCAGCAGAAACAGGACATCTATCTAGCTTTTGCTCTAGGTGGGTCGCAGTCGTTCGCATCTGTCTGTCTCGAGAGACAACGGAGTGTGCGGGGTGTGGGTGGGTGTGAAATCAAACTGCTGCGTTAGCAGTACAGTGGCACCTCAGGTTAAGTACTTAATTCGTTCCAGAGGTCAGTTCTTAACCTGAAGCACTACTTTTAGCTAATGGGGCCTCCTGCTGCCGCCGTGCCACCAGAGCACGATTTCTGTTCTCACCCTGAAGCAAATGGGCCAAGCACTATTTCTGGGCTAGCGGAGTCTGTAACCTGAAGCGTATGTAACCTGAAGTGTATGTAACTTGAGGTACCACTGTACCAAATTGACCTCTCCAGGGGCACCAGTCTGGGCAGTGCGTCTGGAGGTTCTGGGCTGCCCAAATGACAAGAGACTTCTCTCTGCCTCCCAAAGGAAAGAAGAGCAATACATTTCGCACCGGTCTGGCTGCCGGAGTTGCGGGAAGGAGGCGTACAAGGCGCCACCCAACTGTCTTAGGGACGCCACTCTGGATTTGTGTAGGATTTTCTCCTTAGCTTTTTATTTTCCAACTATATCACACAAGTGTCACATTTAAATGCTTTCAGCTTACAGAGTTGTTTTCCACCTGGCCTTTGGCTTGGAGCCAATTTGATTTCCCCCCCCCCTTTCTTTTTCCTTTTTCCTTTCTCCTCCTGTGATGAGGCTGCATTTTAATATTTTAATGTTTCAATATTTTAATGTTGTATTTTAATCTTGCTTTTAAGTTGTTTTCATTCAACTTGTTTTTATTATTGCTTGTTAGCCACCCTGAGCCCAGCCTTGGCCGGGGAGGGCGGGGTATAAATAAAAATTATTATTATTAAATTAGTTACTATATTACAGGATTGCCTGTTTATCTTGGTTATAGGAGGTAGCTGTCCTTGTTAGCATCAGCATAGAGGACCCCCCCCGCCCCCCCGCAATATACTTTTGGCCCATTGTCCTGGGTCTTGAGGGTAGGATGCAAACAGCACAGGACTTATCTAATCTCATGGCCCTTCTAACGGTTTGAGACACACAAAAAGCTCAACTGCTGGGCTGCAGAGCAATAATTTCTCCCTGTCCCGCCTCATATCTGCCCATGTTTATCTTCTGATCCGTGTGCCTATTGGGCTAGCAGAAGCAAATATGCAGTCACTGTGGATACCTCTTATTTGCTAGCGTATTTGCTGCATACATCTATCTTAGAATCACAGAATTGTAGAGTGGGAAGAGACCCTGATGGTCATCTAGTCCAGCCCCCTGCAATGCAGGAATCTCAACCTCCGGTTATAGGGCAGTATATAAATTCAATAAAATAACTACTACTACTAAAGCAGGGGTCTGCAACCCGCGGCTCCGGAGCCGCATGTGGCTCTTTTACACCTTTGCCGCGGCTCCGGGGCGGATACTAGCGAGGGGAGGAGGCGCATTGTGCGCCCCGACACTCCCCACTGTGGCGGGCGCTGTACTGGCTGTGACATCGCACGGGGGCAGTGCGTGCGTTACTCACGCACCGTCCCGACGTCACCTTCCCACCCGCTGTCAGATCGGAGGGCAGCGGCACACATGCTTTAAATGTCGCAATGGTTTTGCGGCTCCCAGGTGGTTATTTCTTCAGAAACGGGTCCAAGTGGCTCTTTTTGTCTTAAAGGTTGCAGACCCCTGTACTAAAGCATCTGTGGCAGATGGTCATCTTGTTTTCTTTCCTAATGGAATAAACAGAAAGAGTCCATAATTACACTCCACAGAACTTGATTTGTGTCAGGTCAACAGAATCCTTAAAAACACACAAACAACCACCACAACTAACAATGACAACTAACCCATATACCACACAGCACACCACATACTTGCCCTGCATTGTTTCTTCACCTTTGCAGAGAGCTAGAGGCTCTGGGCACCCTTCCTTGACATACGGCTAAAATAATCTAAGCTCCTTATGCCCGAAAACCATCCAGAAATAATAATAATAATAATAATAATAATAATAATAATAATAATAATAATAATAATAGGATTGGTTAACCACTCTGCCCCGTGGCCTAGAGAGCCTCACTCACAATCATTGTTCAACTTGGACTGTAAAAGATGTATAGTCAGGGTTTTATGCTATAATTTCAAAACACATTTGTAACAAGTTGAGGCTCTCTGGGTTGATTAAAGAATGCTTAATTGATTTGTGTATTTTCAGTGGTTAATTAATCAATTACATTTATATTTGAAAATTACCAGAATATTAGGACAGGCCCCTTTTTAAGAGAGTGAAGGAAATATAAGAAAACCTAAAGTTTAACTCAACAAGGGGAAAACCCGACCCCTCTTAGAAGTTAAAAAGGGCGGCCATCTTTAAATATGCTATTTTTCATTTCCTGTCACAACAACGTACCAAAACTAAAGTAGCCTTAAAAAGCAAGTGTGGCTTTAACTCCTCTGATTAATCAACAGACATATTAGTTCATTATTCTATTGACTGAACCTTGCTGTCCTAGCAAAAAGGTATGCTAAAGTTCAGATAAAGAACGTTCAGGCTTTTCAATCAGGCAAAATGAGACTGAGATGCAAAACAAGTGTGACAAATTGTCATTGTAAGTTTTTCCAGTTGAGGAGCAAAATGTCAGGATTTTGGTCCCAAACGCAAGAAGACATCTAGATGGTCTTATTCTAGAGGATAATAGCAAGTCTGGCCCGTCCCCTGTTTGGGAGTCATTCATCCTTTCACCCATACAAGTCCTCTCTGGTCCAGGGGGCTTGACAAGACCACCAGAGTCTTGCCCCTCTGAACTCTACTGGCCAGATAATAATAATAATAATAATAATTTATTATTTGTACCCCGCCCATCTGGCTGGGTTTCCCCAGCCACTCTGGGCGGCTTCCAACAAAGATAAAAAATACACTAAAATGTCACATATTAAAAACTTCCCTGAACAGGGCTGCCTTCAGATGTCTTCTGAATGTCAGGTAGTTGTTTATCGCTTTGACATCTGATGGGAGGGCGTTCCACAGGGCAGGCGCCACTACCGAGAAGGCCCTCTGCCTGGTTCCCTGTAACTTGACCTCTCGTAGTGAGGGAACCGCCAGAAGGCCCTCGGAGCTGGATCTCAGTGTCCGGGCAGAACGATGGGGGTGGAGACGCTCCTTCAGATATACTGGACCAAGGCCGTTTAGGGCTTTAAAGGTCAGCACCAACACTTTGAATTGTGCTCGGAAACTTACTGGGAGCCAATGTAGGTCTTTCAAGACCGGTGTTGTATGGTCTCGGCGGCCGCACCCAGTCACCAGTCTAGCTGCCGCATTCTGGATTAGTTGTAGTTTCCGGGTCACCTTCAAAGGTAGCCCCACGTAGAGCGCATTGCAGTAGTCCAAGCGGGAGATAACCAGAGCATGTACCACTCTGGCGAGACAGTCCGCAGGCAGATAGGGTCTCAGCCTACGTACCAGATGGAGCTGGTAAACAGCTGCCCTGGATACAGATTTGACCTGTGCCTCCATGGACAGCTGTGAGTCCAAAATGACTCCCAGGCTGCGCACCTGGTCCTTCAGGGGCACAGTTACCCCATTCAGGACCAGGGAATCCTCCACACCTGCCCGCCTCCTGTCCCCCAAAAACAGTACTTCTGTCTTGTCGGGATTCAACCTCAATCTGTTAGCCGCCATCCATCCTCCAACCGCCTCCAGGCACTCACACAGGACCTTCACCGCCTTCACTGGTTCTGATTTAAAAGAGAGGTAGATTGATTGAAGGTTTTCCATGCCCAGATGGATTGAAGGTTTTCCATGCCCTTTTATTCCCTTGCAATCCTCTGTTTTTGTTTTTGTTTTAAATATAGCTTCAATAATGCCTTCATCAGATAGAGTAGCATTTATAGCGTATTTTCAAAACTGTTTTAAAAACTGTGTACCATGTTGTGCTATTTTTTTAAAAATGAAAGAAAACGAAGTTTCCATAGTAGATGGAGAACAGCAGGCAAGGGCTATGGAAGATTCTGGAAAGTACCAACTTCCATACAAAGAACTTGGAAAGGGGTGCTATCAGGGACAGAAATCTTATTGGTTCTTTACATTATATACAGGAACACAATATTGGAAATTAGCTGGGAGAGAGAGAGAGAGAGAGGGAGAGAGAGAGAGAGAGAGAGAGAGAGAGAGAGAGAGAGATCCACAATCTATCTCTCAAATACAGGTGCAGAGCATTGGCTGCAACTTCTGGTTCAAATCTAACTTCTGCAATGAACTCCCCAAGAATATAGATGGTGATTAGGATGATAATGACCTACCTTACAATGTGGCTGTAAAACTTATTGTGATCATGTGTCCAAAGTTTTTGAACACCCCAAAGTGCTATGTAAATGCTGAGATGATTTGTTAATGGTTTATTTCAATCACTAATTACAGACCCGTTCCACACCAATTTGTGAAATGAACTTATGGGTCAACACATTTTACGATTTTAGGTATGCCTAATATGCTTACACTTACAGCTCAAAATATATACTGGGTTGCTATGGCACAACTCTGTTTTCAAGCATGTGTCATATAAGTACGTGCGTCATGGAGCTTCGTTCCAAATCTGGGTCATCGGGTGTGAATTAACTTTTGTAGAAAAAAGCGGTCTCTGGTCCAGACTGTATAATGCATGTGCTACTAGCAAGCACATGGCTGAATGGCTTTTCATGGGCTGCCGCCCACTGAAGCCCAGTGGTGTAGCATGCGTTGGCAGCACCCAGGGCAAGGCAAGGGTCATGCTCCCTAACCTCCTTGCGGGTGTCACAGAGGAGGCAATAGGCGAACTTCGCGGAGCAGTGGCTGGAGCTCCTTGGCAGGCTTAGCGATGTCCCAGCAGAACCGGAGCGCAGTTGCAGCAGGCCTAGGAGGAGATCAGTGGAGAGCAGGGCGTGAGGCCAAGGGCAGCCCTTCCCCAGGTACCTCTCCTAAGCCGCACTGCACAAGGGCAGGTGCCAAGGGGTCTTGGGCAAGTGGGTGGCTCTCCTCTCTGCGCTCCCTTCTTGGGGTGCTGCCTTGCCCAAGAACATATGCTAGGTGGCAGACCCAGGAAAGGACTGGCGCAGGCCAGGAAAAGTCTGGGCTCTGGCTGGGGGCGGTTCTGCCCGGGGGCGGGCATCCCTTCACCCTTCATCCCTTCTCCACAAGGAGAAGCAGGTGCCACCACAGCCCTGAAGGCCCATGCTGTGTGTGCTTCGGTCTAAGCGAGGGAGCTTGCTGTGGGTTGCGCCCCCTAGAATTTTGTGTCCGGGTCCACAGCCCCCTCAGGATACGCCACCATGAAGATGCCCTGAAACAGCATAACAGCAGCCGAGTAGGCTCACTTACGCCTCCCTTCAAAGCTTTCTTGGCCATAGCTCGGTAGCAGAGCCAGGATTCGACCCCAGGAATCTCCAGTTAGCAGGGCTGAGAATGACCTCTGAACGGCTGAGGTAATGGCTGGCAGTCAATTCTAGCCTTGCCATATTTCAAAAAGTAAAAACCAGGACACCCCAAAAGTTCTTCTTCTTTTTTTACGAAAATGCAAAAAATAAATAAATGTGATTTTTCAATCCGAGACAAACCGCTGCCTTCTGGAAATCCCCCCCGGCCATCACTTCAGTCTTTGAAATCCTGGTAATGTCCAGTAAAATCCGGACGTATGGCATCCTTAATTTAGACGAAACTGGACCAATTGAACCATTGGTCTGGCTTGGGTAACTTCCAGGCAATCTGCTTATTGAGCATTCATTTTGAGTTTATTTGTTTGTGTCAAGCAATGTCCACCCCACACTTTTTCAGTGCCTTGTCCTGCTGGTTTTCCTGTCGTGCTGCGTTGGTTATTATACGTGTACTTCTTGAAAACATCAGAGCCTGGAGTTTGCTCAGAAACAATCGCCGCATGCATAGCTAGCTGAAGGGAAAATCAGTTGGGAACTTAACTCTCCTTTCGTTTTAAACAATGGGTGGAACTCAGTGTAGGACTATGTGGGTTATGCGTATGGGAAATGAGATCTGCTTGAGCCATAGCTGTCAACCGTCCTTTATTTGGTGGGAAAGTCCCTTATCCCCGCGCTGTGTCTTGCTGCTATCCCTTATTGATGATGTCCCTTAAATTTCCCGGGTTTCAAAGGAAGCAGCTCCTCTCCCTCCCTCCCTGCTGGCCAGGGAGGAGGGAAGCTCCAACTGTGTTGCTTGGCTGCATTGCTCACCCAATAAGAAGTCTAAGAACGACTGGGGTGTGGAGCTTGCATTCTTTCTACCAATCAAATTGGCCGTGTTGCCTGGGGACTCTCCTTTGCTCAGCGCTTCCCAGCGGAGAGGTGACGGTGGTTTTCCTTGCTGCATCCCCTTTCCCAGGTTGCTGCACTGTGGGAACCACCGCTTGAGGCTTATTTTGGCTGCTAATCCCTTATTTTTGAGGCTGCTGGTCCCCTATTTTCAAATCTGTAAGTTGACAGCTATGGCTTGAGCACCAAGACTTCACTACCCCTGTCTGATCCTTGCACCCCTTAAGCGTGCTATGGGTTCCCCCCAATCCCCCAGGGCAGATTTGGGGGGCGCACAGGGGAGGAGGAGGGATGTCTTTTTGTGTGAGAGGACCTTGCTCTGTGCATGCAACAACTCAGCTGAATCCCATCCAGTGTGGCTAATGAGTGTCATGAAACTGCCATATCTTTTGGTTAAAACTGAAATGGAGGCTTCAGGAGAAGTGAACCAGGAATGCTATTTTGGGAAGGTGGCAGCTGTTGCTGTTTCTATATTTCAAAGCGTAGGAGCACCTGCATTTCAGGGATGGCTAAATCTTTCGGGCTGGGGGCCGCATTGATCCACAGTCAACCCTCTGTAGGCCACCTTTCAAAGTGGGCCTGTTCAAGTATAAAAATGAGGATTTAATTGCGGGGGAAAGAAAACGTTTATTTGGGGAGTGGTCCTCACAAACATTTGGGCTTCACTGAATCACAGTAGGGGGTCAGCAAAACTTTTTTTAAAGGACAAATTAGGGAATCTGAGAAGACCACAAAAAAAAAGTGTCAGAATGGTATACCTGTGAGAATAGTCAGGGGAATTTTTTTTGCAGCTTTCAGACCAAGACACTTTATGCCTGTAGTCGTTTCTGGTCTTTCTCTCTCTCAGCCAGATAGTCCATGGTTGGTTTACCAGATTGCTCTCTGATCTACTGATACTGTTATTAAATGCCAGCACAATTTATAATAACATCTTCTTCAGCCGTGTTTTAATTGCAAACACTGGTTGAGCCCAGACTTGAGGGCTGAGAAGAATGGTTGCTAAAAATTATCAGAATGGTTTCTAGGCTTTCTGTTAATTTGTGTGCCAATCTGGAGTGCTTATATTTTGTGTTGGGCTCTTTGGACAGCTGAGGGAATCTGCTGGCGTACCAGTCACTCTCCTGCCCATGACACTGTCAGGGAATATTTCATTTGGTGTTGAGACTCCTGAGTTTATTAATGGAGAAGCTCAACTTCCGTGTCAAGGCTGCTGTAGCTGCAAGAGCGCAAGACTTCATGGCTGCCATGGCAACTGTGGGGCTGTCCCAATTTGTCATCGGCTCTAGTCATGTTGCAGGACACACTGTCAGTTTGGTTTTCTCTAGCGGGAAGGAGGATGATCTGAAAGTGGGTCTAGTCCCTTGTCATCATCAGATCACATCCTGTTGAGGTTTAGGCTTGCTGCAACTGTTCCTTTCGGGAAGGGTGAAGGACCTATTACAACAGTCCATTTATAGAGGCTAGCGGACTCCAATGAATCCCAGATTGTTTATGGGGATTTTCTGATTGGTGTGGCTGTTGCGCCTGTCAAATCCCTGGCTGTGTTGTGTGATGCAGAGATGACCGGAGCAGTTGTCATGGTTGCTCCAAAGTGTTAAAAGGGTGGCGCTGTGGTCTAAACCACTGAGCCTCTTGGGCTTGATGGTCAGATGGTCGGTGGTTCGAATCCCTGCAACAGAGTGAGCTCCCATTGCTCTGTCCCAGCTCCTGCCAACCTAGCAGTTCAAAAGCACACCAGTGCAAGTAGATAAATAGATACTGCTGCGGCGGGAAGGTAAACGGCATTTCTGTGCGCTCTGACTTCCGTCACAGTGTCCTGTTGCACCAGAAGCAGTTTAGTCATGCTGGCCACATGACCCAGAAAGCTGTCTGTGGACAAATTCCGGCTCCCTTGGCCTGAAAGCAAGATGAGCGCTGCAACCCCAGAGTCACCTTTGACTGGTCCTTTACCTTTACCAGAGTGGTCCTTTACCTTTTTACCTCTCCCTGTGTATATTACTAAATACATTTTACTCTTCTCCAATATGGGAATGGCAGGTGGTCATGCAACAAGATAATTCTGAAAAAACAGCCTGCACAGCTGCATTACTCCAGCAACCCAAAGTCCAAGGTTGGAGATAGAAAGCAATGCTTTAAAATAGAATTGCTAACCAACTTCGTTATCTAAAAACACAGCAGGAGATAATGTGCAGAAAGCAGTTGGAACAGTGCTATGTAGATACTAGTTAACACATTGATAACACCATCATTGCTAGGTAAATACTGTATCATTATTATCAGTATACCTGAAGGAGCATCTCCACCCCCATCATTCAGTTCACTGAGGTCCAACTCCGAGGGCCTTCTGGCGGTTCCCTCACTGTGAGAAGTCTAGTTACAGGGAACCAGGCAGAGGGCCTTCTCAGAAGTGGCACCCGCCCTGTGGAACGCCCTCCCATCAGATGTCAAGGAAATAAACAACTACCTGACATTTAGAAGACATCTGAAGGCAGCCCTGTTTAGGGAAGTTTTTAATGTTTGATGTTTTATTGTGTTTTTAATATTCTATTGGGAGCTGCCCAGAGTGGCTGAGGAAACCCAGCCAGATGGGCGGGGTATAAATCATCATCATCATCATCATCATCATCATCATGCTTTGTCGTATGCTGCTTCTGTTACCCCAGCGATGCTTCAGCCATGCTTACCCTCTTTTTCCGTGGCCTGATTCTGTTCTTCATCCCTCCTTCTCCCCAGGTGGTACCATGGTCATCTTTCTGGCCCAGCTGCTGAGACCTTACTCCAAACTAAGGCTGCTCCATGGACTTTCTTGGTTCGCGAGAGCCTCAGCAAGCCGGGTGACTTTGTGCTGTCTGTCCTCACTGACCAGCCTAAATCTGGGGGTGATGCCACTGGAGCCGCTAGCACCCCCAAAGAACGACTTAAAGTTACTCACGTCAAGGTTATGTGTGAGGTGAGAAACTTGTGGAGAGGTGGCTGAGGGGCGGGGAGACAGAAAACAACCTCTTTCCCATCAGCACCCTTAGATGGCATGTTTCTCTTTCTCATGGTCTCAAAATTAAGAGACAACCAGGAATCCAGTGAGCCTAATTTATTAATTAATTTTAATTACTATTTTATTCATCACATTTGTGTGCCTCCCATCTTGGAATTTTTGTGAGGACTTCATCCTCCCCCACTTATTATATATTCAATTTGTATACCACCCTTTATCCGGGGGCTCTTAGGGCGTCCCACAATATAAAAATACAATAAAAAACACAGACTACACAATAAAAACAAGAACAGAACAAAACCAATAATCCCCCCTCCCAAGGCCTTTGTAGACCAGGGGGTCTCAAGGCAGTTTGCAGAATAAAATCAAGATGTAAAATCACAAAATACCTAATAAAAATAAAAACAGCAACCCAATACTCCCCTCTACCAAAACAAAAACAAAAACAAAAAACAACAACATTTTAATCCAATTGTGCAAAGTATGTTTGGCTGAGAGGCAGTGACTAGCCCAAGATCACCCAGTGAGCTTCATGGCCAGGTGGGGATGTAATAATAATAATAATAATAATAATAATAATAATAATAATATATTATTTATACCCCACCCATCTGGCTCGGGTCCCCAGCCACTCCCAGGTCCTAGTCCAACACTCTAACCCTCTAGTTCTCAAAGGGTGTGACTTTAGAGAATGGCAAGTGTGGTGGGAAGATTCAAGGACACTAAAAAAACCCCACATTTAAACATTTTAGTGTAGTATAGTTTCAAAGTATTTTTTTGTTGGATATTCAACCAGAAACAGTATCCATGCCTCTCTTCGAAAGCATTGGCTACAGTTCTCCGTGACATATTGTTGCGAACAGGGATTTTCAACTCTTGACTCCGATTTTAAAATGTTTTTGGGTTTTTTTGTGGAAGGGAGTACAGTATTGGGTTGCTGTTTTTATTTTTATTAGGTATTTTGTGATTTTATATCTTGATTTTATTCTGCAAACCAAAGGCGTGGTTAAAAAGGAACATTTTCACCTGGCGCCTAAAGGTGTATAATGAAAGCGCATGGGGAACCTCCCTGGGGAGAGCATTCCACAAATGGGGAGCCACTGCAGAGAAGGCCCCGTTCTCGTGTTGCCACCTTCCGGACCTCTCGAGGAGGAGGCACACGAAGAAGGGCCTCATAAGATGATCTCAGGGTCCAGGCAGGTTCATATGGGAAGAGGCGGTCCTTGGGGTATTGCAGTCCTAAGCCATTTAAGGCTTTATAGGTCAAAAGCAGCACTTTGAATTGGGCCCGAAAACTAATGGGTAACCAGTGCAGTTGGACCAGGATCGGCGTAATATGCTCAAACTGTCTTGCCCGGGTGAGCAACCTGGCTGCCGAATTCTGCACTTCTCTTGTCAGCAACTCTGTGCAGTAAGTTGAGATGGAGATGGAGATGGAGATGGAGATGGAGATGGAGATGGAGATGGAGATGGAGATGGAGATGGAGATGGAGATGGAGATGGAGATGGAGATGGAGTCACTAGCTCAAGAACAAGCAGTAAGCTTTGTGGCTGAGTGGGGATTTGAACCATCTCTTTCCGATCTAAAGCTGGCAAAGCCATCACACTGCATTAGATCTTCTCACTGCCTTTAAGTGCCTGTTGCTGCAGCTGGTTAAACAACCAAGCTGTGAGGGGAAATAGGATGGGCGTTAGATGAATGGGGCACTAACCACCATGAAGTTCTTCTGGGGAACTCTGTTGAAACAAATAGCAGTTGCGTAAGAAAACAAGACAGGTGCACACACATCCATTTATGGAGGGATGACATTCCGAGTCATTGTGCATGTTGGTGAAGCACCATAGCTGTCAACTTTCCCCTTTTCTTGCGAGGAATCCTGTTCGGAATAAGGGAATTTCCCTTAAAAAACGGGAAACGTTGACAGCTATGGTGAAGCACACGTAATCCTGCCTCACCCCATTCCGCCCCAGCCCTTTCCTCTTCCAGTGCAAAACATGGCGTGTGCATGCTCAGTGCACATCAAACACATGCAAAATGGCAGTTGCCTGTAGTGGTATTTTGAGATCTCCCAATTCATTTCAACAGCAGAAAGTCTTGGTTGATTGTGTCTCGTGTTAATTGGTGTATGCATGTTAAATGTGAGGGTTATCTGTGACTGGTTCTGGTCATAACCTCTCAGATCACTGGAAATATAACTGATCAGCAAAAAATTATGCACGGGAGAAGTGTGTTACATATATAAGGGACATGACTAATAATATATTTTTTTTATTTTCCTCCAGAAGGGGAAGTACACAATTGGGGGCACAGAGAGGTTTGGCAGCTTGGCTGACCTGGTGGAGCATTTTAAGAAAACGGGAATTGAAGAGGCCTCTGGATCCTATCTGTATTTGAGACAGGTACTGATATAGAGATACACAGAGAAGTGTAGACCACGTCTGCTTTACCCATCCCATTTGATTTCCTCTCTTATTTATAACGTTTGTTAGATGTTTCTCTAAAACAACTGGAGCCTAGTTGTCAACTTTTCCCTTTTCATGCGAGGAATCCTGAAATATACTCGGAGTCGAGTGTGGATTTCATGCTCTTTATTCAGCTCATAGTAGTGAGGAATGAAAGTTCCCCCCAAATATCTGATTTATATACATTATTTACACAATGGGCCGCACGTGATTGGCTATTTCTGGGATTCTCCTGTAGGCCAATCAGGTTGCGGATTCACTTCCACCTGGAGCTGGATTGGGTGGCTCCTGTGGACCAATCATACTGCTGCATTGTTCTAGGACCAATCAGAATGCTGCATTTTGGATCCTATTCAACTCAGTACATAACAAATCCTATTTGGAATAAGGGAATTTCCCTTTAAAAAAGGGAAACGTTGACAGCTATGAACTGGAGGGACACACAATTAATGAGAATGAATTTAGACAATGTTATTTGTTGGGGTCAAAACCCAGGATCCTCAAATTAAAAACAAACTTTTTCTATCCCATGTTGTTATGTGATGTGGTCTATGGAAAGTAATATGATTCATGTTTTTTGTTTGTTTTTAAGTCATCTCGGTTACGTGGCTTTTCAAAAAATTGGATTATCTATGGTTTGGGCCTAAACCTTTTTCCTTTAGCTGGATTTTTTTTTTTTTTTTTTTTGCAAGGGATTGTGATTGCGAAGCAGTTTGGGGAAATACAAGTAATTGGCTTAAATTTCATTCAGTGAGATGGACAGATTTGTGGAAAATTTCTAATGTATTTTTAAAAAAAAATATGAAGTTTTTTTGCAGATGAGGATGGGGGAAAAGCTGCCACATTTCCACAGCTTTCAAGTATTATTGTTATGTTGTAAGAAGGATCATGCAGCAGAATCAAATTGGCAAACTGGAGTTATCTTAAACACAGATTTTATTAAAGCCAGTGGCAAGGGGGAAATTATCTAATACATAAGGAAGTGTTGATGGCATTAGATCAGAAAGACTTGTAGCTGTATGGAGAGGCAGAATAAGGAAGTAGCAGAAGTAGAATATCAGTTTTAACTGTAGATCTGGAAAGTAGAAAGACTGGTCTCTGATTAACTTTAAGAGACTAATTTTCAGATGGTAGCAACAATGTCTGGTGGAGTTGCCCTTGTACAAGAAACTACGGACAGTAATTTCATGAATTATGGTCACGCATTACAGAATCCCTCTGGAGTAAACTCCAAAACTGGTGAACAAATGATGTAGCAACCACAGTCATTTTATCAACAAGAGGGGTGTGTGTGTGAGTATTTCAACAATTAAGAGTGAAGATTTAGGACATAGCCTTAATGGGGAGAAACACTGTTTATATGAATTTCGGGGTTAATGACCAAGAAGTTTCAAAGTAAGTCATGAATGCTTATTTATTTTTGGAGAGGTGTTTAACATTTTTTATGTCACTGTAGCAATGGCATAAAATGCTACAGTGACTGTGATAAGATAGTTTAACAAATTGCAACACATTATAAGATACAGTGTATGAATTTATTAGAAATAGTCTATGACCCTTTATTCTTTTATGTGCTTTTTCCTTCAGTTTTTCTCGTACAGATGAATTAAAATATTCATTTTAAAATACAGTCGTACCTTGGAAGTCGAACGGAATCCGTTCCGGAAGTCCTTTCGACTTCCAAAACGTTCGGAAACCAAAGCGCGACTTCTGATTGGCTGCAGGAAGCTCCTGCAGCCAATCAGAAGCTGCAGAAACCCCGTCGGACGTTCAGCTTTCAAAAAAACATTTTGATGGACAGCTTCAAGGCTCCTCCTCTCCCTTTTTCTGGAATCTTATTGTTCAGCCTGACTTGGACTGGAAAGTCCTCAAATGGAGGATACCTTCAAAATAGAGGGCTGCCCTATGTAAAGTGGGCCACAGAGACACCTTGGGATAGAAGGAACTGATTGTAGCTCAGTCAGTAGAGCATGAGACTCTGAATCTCAGGGTTGTGGGTTCAAACCCCACCTTGGGCAAAATATTCCTGCATTGCAGGGAGTTGGACTAGATGACCCTTGTGGTCCCTTTCAACTCCTGAAATATACCACCAGTCACGTACTGATTTCATGCTCTTTATTGCAGCTGGTAAAACAGTGAGAGTGAAGCCCCCCCCCCCCACCTTAGGCTTTATATACATTATTTACACAATGGGTTCTGCCTGATTGGGCTGCTACTGCAGGCCAATCAGTTGTTGCACTCTAGGATCCTACCAGCCTATTGTTCTAAGATCCAAACTCAGTACAGTGGTACCTCGGGTTAAGAACTTAATTCATTCCAGAGGTCCGTTCTTAACCTGAAACTGTTCTTAACCTGAGGTCCCACTTTAGCTAATGGGGCCTCCCGCTGCTGCCGCCGCCGCGTGATTTCTGTTCTCATCCTGAAGCAAAGTTCTTAACCTGAGTTAAGCGGAGTCTGTAACCTGAAGCATCTGTAACCCAAGGTACCACTGTACACAACAACTCTATGATTCTATGTTCCCCTTCTCCTTCAACTGATCATTTTTCTCTCTCCTTGGTGGATGTCCCCCCCCCATTCCCCCTCCCATCTCATGGGGAAAAGTAGCCGCCAAGCAACCAACGAGATAAGCAGCCCAGATTCTGGGTTTGTGGGTGGGAGAGCTCTGCTCCTTGACTTTATCTTTTTCTTGTCTCCAGAGAGACCTGTTTGTTTCTCACATTTCCCCTTCTTTCCTTCCTTCCTTCTTTCCTCCCCTCCCACTAGCCTTTCAACGCCACCCGGGTGAATGCAGCCGATATTGAGGACCGGGTGCAGATGCTTGAGAAGAGAAGCCAAGAGGAAGAAGCTGCCAAAGGAGGTTTCTGGGAGGAGTTCGATGTGAGTGGCGAACGGTGGGGCTTCCTCTTCCTCGTGATGCGTTATGGCGTCTGGAACTCCCTACTCCTGTCCTGGTTCTTGGCTTATCCCCACCTCAACCGGGGGTGGTGTACTGACGCATTCACAAGACCTTATTGTTTCGACCGCTAGCCTTTTTAGAATGCATTCATGTATAAAGTCATTTGCATCCTGACATATCCTAAGAAAAGTTAAAGCAGTTTACAATAATATATCTATATAATAAAAACAGAAAATAATTAAAATCGGAGGGCAGCAACTAACTGTGATGGAGAGATGTGTTCTCAATTGCCTGCAAAAGTGGAATAGAAAAGTTTTTGGCAGGAGTTTAAAGGATAAAGCTGAAGACACTTGCTGGAACTCTTAATGGGAGAGCATTGCAGAGGACTAGAGCCAGTGTGGTGTAGTGGTTAAGAGCGGTAGTCACGTAATCTGGTGTACCGTGTTCGCGTCTCCACTCCTCCACATGCAGCTGCTGGGTGACTTGGGCCAGTCACACTTCTCTGAAGTCTCTCAGCCCCACTCACCTCACAGAGTGTTTGTTGTGGGGGAGGAAGGGAAAGGAGATTGTTAGCCGCTTTGAGACTCCTGAAGGGGAGTGAAAGGCGGGATACCAAATCCAAACTCCTCCTCCTCTTCTTCTTCTTCTTCTTCTTCTTCTTCTTCTTCTTCTTCTTCTTCTAGGCCAATGACACTAAAGCCTATTTTGTGTTGATTAGGGCTGGGCAATAGATGGTTTTCAACTTTGTGATCTATCACCAGCTAAACATTACAATATACTGATTTATCACAATGTCTGAAATAAGGATAGAGCTATGTACAGGCACTGGCTGGTTTCACAGTTTTCCCCACATTGTGATTTTTGCATAGCGCGTGCGCGCGCACACACACACACACACACACACACACACACACACACACACTGAGTTGCAATACATTGTCAGGTCAAAAATTATATATAAAAAAACCAATTTCATGATATAGACTTGAAACTGGTTTTGGACGATATATCGCCCAGCCCTAGCACACATCATGTAACCGATATCACAGTATGGACTTCAAACTGGTTTGGGACGATATATTGATATACAGTGGTACCTCATTTTGAGTCCGCCTCGTCGAGCGTTCATTTTGTCGAACGTTTGCTGTAAACCCGGAAGTACCGGAATGGGTTACTTCCGGGTTTCCTCTCACGCATGTGCAGAAGCGCTAAATCGCACTTTGCGCATGCGCAGAAGCGGCACTTTGTTGTGCGTCCTTTTCGTCTAGTGTCTGGGGATCCCGGACTCAGAACGAGGTACCACTGTATTGTCCAGCCCTAGTGTTCATGTCAAGTGAGCCTTGCCAACTTGGAAGACAACCAGCGACAGTGCTGGAGATTATCTCAGTGTCACCGATGTGTATGGCACATCACAAACAAAAACACCTCCCCAAGAGACTTATTATTTAAATTTTGATGCAAGAGAGGGAGGTGTGGGTGAGGCTGAACATGGATGCTTCCTCATGCTTGAGAGATGCTTCCTGCTGGTCACTTCTTGTTCCTGAGAGAGGTTGCCTGTGCCTCCTGCCTCCAATCCACAGGCAAGCGCTAACAGCACCTCTCAGCAACCCCATGGACAAGCTGAACCCATGAACCCCAGTTTTTAGATCTCTTTCTCTCCTCCAGCTGTAAGCCATGCTTGCCCTTATTAAACACTCCTCCATGCCTCTTCCCCTTTCAGAGCTTGCAGAAACAGGAGACGAATAACTTGTATGAACGGCATGAGGGCCAAAGACCAGAAAACAAGGGCAAGAACCGCTATAAGAACATTTTGCCATGTGAGTCTGGAGTTCCACCTATCATCTTGACCCAGAAGCTGGGCCTACACAGGCCACAGAATCAGGTGCCAGAGGAGTCTGAGGCAGTGCTCTTTTTCAGCCAGAACTCAGTTCCGGCACCTCTCAGGTGGGCTCCATTGCCATTCTAGGAGAATGAGGGAGGTGTTCATGGTGAGTTCTGGGACCTCTTTTTCTAGAAAAATAGCACTGGTCACAGGTAGTGTTGAATTTACGTATAAGCTAAACAAGCTATAGCTTAGGGCCCCACTCTCTTGGGGGGCTCCAAAATATTTAAAGGGGGAAAAACTGGATGTACATTTCCAAAATATAAGATAAAAAACAAATAAAATAAAACCTACATACAGCAACAGTGTTTTGTGTTGTGTAGGTCCATAAATTACCATATTATAATAATAATTTTTTATTTATACCCCGCCCTTCCCGGTTCAGAAAACTGGGCTCAGGGTTGCTAACAACAAATTTAAAACACTTAATTGTAAAAGCAGCATAAAATACAGTATAAAAACATGAATAACAATAAAATTCGAAGTTCAGAAATCAATTTGGGGGAAATCCATCTAATAAGCATTAGATAGTCACCAGCCACCCGGGACGCGGGTGGCGCTGTGCGTAAAACCTCAGCGCCTAGGACTTGCCGATCATCAGGTCGGCGGTTCGAATCCCCGCTGCGGGGTGCGCTCCCGTTGCTCGGTCCCAGCGCCTGCCCACCTAGCAGTTCGAAAGCACCCCCAGGTGCAAGTAGATAAATAGGGACCGCATACTAGCGGGAAGGTAAACGGCGTTTCCGTGTGCTGCACTGGCTCGCCAGATGCAGCTTGTCACGCTGGCCACGTGACCCGGAAGTGTCTGTGGACAGCGACGATTTGTTGTTGACAAAGGGCAGCTGGACATATAAAGGGCCCCATTACCTTCAGTAACTTAAGGTAAAGGTAAAGGGACCCCTGACCATTAGGTCCAGTCGTGACCGACTCTGGGGTTGCGGCACTCATCTTGCTTTATTGGCCGAGGGAGCTGGCGTACAGCTTCTGGGTCATGTGGCCAGCATGGCGAACCAGAGCAGTGCACAGAAATGCCGTTTACCTTCCCGCTGGAGTGGTACCTATTTATCTACTTGCACTTTGACGTGCTTTTGAACTGCTAGGTTGGCAGGAGCAGGGACCGAGCAACGGGAGCTCACCCCGTTGCAGGGATTCGAACCGCCGACCTTCTGATTGCGAAGTCCTAGGCTCTGTGGTTTAACCCACAGCGCCACCTGCGTCCCCTTTCAGTAACTTAGGGCCTCATCAAACCTAAATCCAGCCCCGGTCACAGGACACATGCTGCAACCTCTGTTTGCATCTTGAGCCCTGAAGAGAGTGGATTGCAAAAGCCCCTGTTGCATAGGGCATTCCTTAAGAGACATACTAACTGTGCTGCCTCCTCTTTTAGTTGACCACTCTCGAGTCATCCTCCAAGACAGAGATCCTGGGTCAGATTATATAAATGCCAACTACATCAAGGTGAGGAGCTGAGTCATGTCTTCCAGAAAGAAGGGTGGTGGCGGTGGTGGCGGATTTTTGCTCCAGGCCCTTTATATTTTACCTGTTTGCTCACTTGCAGAACAAGCTATTCAGCCCTGAGGAATGCAGCAAAACTTACATTGCCAGCCAAGGTTGCCTAGATGCCACCACCAATGATTTCTGGCAGATGGTGTGGCAAGAAAACTCGCGCATCATTGTGATGACCACTCGAGAAGTGGAGAAAGGAAGGGTAAGGAGGGGCAAGGGGGGGGGACATTCCTCTCCATCCATTCCTCCACCTTCTCAGCATACATTACATCTTTCTTGCTTGGTCTTAATCTCCTCCAGAATTGTGAGAAACTCCCTTGGAAGATTTATAGGGCTGGAGGTGCTGCCAAACATTCCACACAAATGATGCACAACTGCCAATTTCTTTGCCGCAAAACTCAGTTCTAGCAGAGAACTGCTTCACCTTTTCATGTTAACCCTTCGCTTCCTGCCACTTTGCTGACCTGTGGGGTTCCCCGCCCTGATCTGGCCACAGTGATCCACGCGACGGTCACCTCCAGGCTTGATTATTGTAACTCACTCTACGCGGGGCTGCCCTTGAAGCTGACCCAGAAACTCCAGCGGGTGCAGAATGCCGCAGCGAGGCTCCTTACGGGGTCCTTGCCGCAGGATCACATTCATCCAGTGCTTTACCAACTGCACTGGCTCCCGATGGAGTACAGGGTCAGGTTTAAGGTGCTGGTTTTGACCTTTAAAGCTCTAGGACCCTCATACATACGGGACCGCCTCTCCTGGTATGCCCCACGGAGGACCTTAAGGTCCACAAATGACAACATTTTGGATGTCCCAAGTTGCAAGGTGGTTAGATTGATCTCAGCTAGGGTCAGGGCCTTTTCAGTACTGGCCCTGACTTGGTGGAACGCTCTGTCACAAGAAACTAGGGCCCTGCGAGACTTGACATCTTTCTTCAGGGCCTGCAAGACAGAGCTGTTCCGCCTGGCCTTTGGGTTGGACTCAGTCTGACCCTTATGTTTCCCTCCCCTTATAGTTTTGATCTATGGGCTACTTTTAAAACGAGGCTGCATTTTAAATTGCATTTTAACCTGTATTTTAAATTGGTTTTTCTTTCCTATTATGTTTTTACTGTACTTTTACTGGTGTTAGCCGCCCTGAGCCCAGCTCTGGCCGGGGGGGGGGGGGGAGGCGGAGTATAAATAAATTATTATTATTATTCACATGCACAAGGTGGGAAAGTGGATGTTGGGGGGGCAGGGTTTTTTTTCAGTGGTGGGGAAACCAGGACTGTGGAAAGATACAAACCAAGAGCCAAGAGAATGATGCAGTAGTCCCTCATTTGCGAAATGCCGTCCCTAGTGAGGTGTGCTTGTCTCCCTCATTATTGACTTCCGGAGGGGGGTGGGAAGGAATAAATAAATAAATAAACAAACACCCAGACTTTGGATGGCTGGAAGTTCACTGTTTCTGGCAACCCTGAGGTCACTGGTTTTTAGGATGTTTTTAGAATGCTCCTTTGGGGTAAAGGGCAGGATATTCATTAATTAATTACATATAAATATCCCATCAGCCCCAGCCAGGATGGCCAATAGCCTGAGGTGACAGAAGTTATTGTCAGCAATATTTGGATGGGACCACATCGACTATCCCTGATTTAAGGACTTCCTTCCTGTCTCCCTGCCGCTGCTTCTGTCTCCCAAATCACTCTGGTGAAGGAGTAGTCAAATCGTTTTTTTATTACCCGTGTGCTGTTTGCATGTAATTGAACTCTCACCATCCTCAGGTGGTTATTTTGGTAGATTTCCTTCCAAGTTTTGCTTTAGGTGAAGAGGACAGCTGTGATCTTCTTCCCACTTTCTTTCTTTTTTGGGAGGTATTTAATCTTTATTGATTTTTTTAGTATACATCGCAATTATCATTTCACATCAGTGATGTACAAAAGGAGAAGAAAAAATGCTTGAATGCTGAAAATAAAATTATATAGTAAAGTATTAAGACTTCCCTCCACCCAAACGTGGGTCCTCTACA
Source organism: Podarcis muralis (assembly GCF_964188315.1). Lineage (NCBI taxonomy): Eukaryota > Metazoa > Chordata > Lepidosauria > Squamata > Lacertidae > Podarcis > Podarcis muralis. The sequence continues at coordinate 3,197,640 of NC_135671.1, read as the reverse complement.
ATTCTAGATTAACTGCATCCTGAATAACATCTCGTTTATACTTATCCAATATATCCATAAGTTATGTCACCTTGCAGGAGTCATTCAAGGCCTGCCAAAGATTCCAGTTGTTCCCTCTGCCACCCATCAAAACCTGATTTCTGTTTCCTAACAGAACAAATGTGTCCCTTACTGGCCAGAGGTGGGCAGCAGCAAAGAGTATGGGCCGTACATTGTGGAAAACATCGGAGAACACGATGCCTTAGAATATAAACTCCGACAGCTCTGCCTTTCATCAGTCCACAATGTGAGTACACCAAGCCTGGAGAACGTTCAGTGACTACTATTATCGCTACCAGTGCCGACTTTAGCATATGTGCCGCTGGGGTACAAAGATCCGTACAGTGCCCCCAAATTGAGTTTGTTGTTGTTGTTTAGTCGTGTCCGACTCTTCATGACCCCATGGACCAGAGCACGCCAGGCACCTCTGTCCTCCACTACCTCCCGCAGTTTGGTCAAACTCATGCTGGTAACCTCGAAAACACTATCCAACCATCTCGTCCTCTGTCGTCCCCTTCTCCTTGTGCCCTCCATCTTTCCCAGCATCAGGGTCTTCTTCAGGGAGTCTTCTCTTCTCATGAGGTGGCCAAAGTATTGGAGCCTCAGCTTCAGGATCTGTCCTTCCAGTGAGCACTCAGGGCTGATTTCCTTAAGAATGGATGTGTTTGATCTTCTTGCAGTCCATGGGACTCTCAAGAGTCTCCTCCAGCACCAGAATTCAAAAGCATCAATTCTTCAGCGATCAGCCTTCTTTATGGTCCAGCTCTCACTTCCATACATCACTACTGGGAAAACCAGAGCTTTAACTATACGGACCTTTGTTGGCAAGGTGATGTCTCTACTTCTCAAGATGCTGTCTAGCCCTGTCATTGTCCATCTCCCAAGAAGCAGGCGTCTTTTAATTTCGTGGCTGCTGTCACGAAATTGAGTTTAGGTGCCCCCAAATTAACTTCCATTGACCTTTTTTTGAGGGGGGGGAATCGCTCACCTGTAACAACGATGTTACAGAGCATCAAAGCGATGGAGGAAGGGGGCCGAGATTTTTGCTCCATTGCCGCCGATTGAGAGGGACCGGTGGTATACAGTAGGTATACATTTGGCTCCCCCCAGAATTCGGCGCCCAGGTGCCACGCACCCCTTGTACACCTGGGTAAAGATGGCCCTGATTGCTACAAGTATTGCTGAAAATAAGGACCTGCAGGAAAAAAATATCCCAGCACTTTGCCCAGCACCTCGATGTTTGCTATTCCATCTCCATCTCTGGCACACAATCTACTCATACTTTTAATATTTTAAAAGTATATAAAATTTGTAAAGTATCTTAAAATTTGCAAAGTTATTTTTTTCTTTGTGAAAAATTAATAAATAAGTTTTTTAAAAAACAAAACAAAACACGAAAACACTGGGGTGCTGCAGTTTGGCTGTGATGCCAGCTGCATCCTCTGTAATAACGGAGCACATGAATCATATATATTCTACGAAAAGAATTGCTAGTCCCCTGAAATGTCTGCTGCTGGTTCTGCCTTTCCTCTTTCTTCCCCCATCCCATCCCACAATGCCTCTGTCAGCAGCTTCATTCGCTTTCCTCCAAGTGACTCCAGAGCTTCAGATTTCCATTCTTGCCCTTTTCGCCTGATCACCTTCGTGAATCTGGGACCTCAAGGCCTGTGCAACACTGACGCTGTTACTAATTGGCTCTGGGACAATTACAGTGGTAACTGTTCTTAACCTGAAGCACCACTTTAGCTAATGGGGTCTCCTGCTGCTGCCACGATTTCTGTTCTCATCCTGAAGCAAAGTACTTAACCTGAAGCACTGCTTCTGGGTTAGCGGAGTCTGTAACCTGAAGCGTATGTAACCTGAGGTACAGCAGACAGACAAATTGCATCTTAACATGTGAAGCTCCTCTAATAGCCAATATGTGGAGACAGCAGAAATCTGCTTGGGCCCACCAGGCTCTTCAGATGGACTTCAGTTGGGGGGTGGCATAAGAGATGGGTTGCATCCAGTCTAAAGTTCTCCTCTTGAAATAAAAGCCTCTTATGGGGCTTGTGCAGGAGAACTTGCTTGCGGACTGTCCCTCGGGGGTCAGATTTGTCTGCCTCCCCTCTCTGGAGACAGTCGTCAAAGCCTCTGGGAGACAGACAGAGAGGAGCTGGGCCGATCTCGTTCCTCCAGCCATCAGAGAGTTAGGAGAGCGTTGGGTTGCTTTCTCTAACTGTAAGCGTGATGGGAGAGAGCAAGCCGGTGGGTTGAGAGCTAGACAAAGGAGTTGCATGCATGAACCCACATGAGGGTGTGATGTTGTTGCCCCCTGCCAGAGTGAGGCTGTGCGAGACATCTGGCATTACCAGTACCTGAGCTGGCCGGACCATGGAGTGCCCAGTGAGCCTGGAGGAGTCCTGGGCTTCCTTGACCAAGTCAACCAGAAGCAGGAGAGCATCCCTGGAGCTGGACCCATAATAGTTCATTGCAGGTGAGTGAGTTGGCACCATTGTGAATTAACGGCTGGATATGCAGCAGGGACGCGGGTGGCGCTGTGGGTAAAAGCCTCAGCGCCTAGGACTTGCAGATCGAAAGGTCAGCGGTTCGAATCCCTGCGGCGGGGTGCGCTCCCATCGTTCGGTCCCAGAGCCTGCCAACCTAGCAGTTCGAAAGCACCCCCGGGTGCAAGTAGATAAATAGGGACCGCTTACTGGCGGAAAGGTAAACGGCGTTTCCGTGTGCTGCGCTGGCTCGCCAGATGCAGCTTTGTCACGCTGGCCACGTGACCCGGAAGTGTCTCCGGACAGCGCTGGCCCCCGGCCTCTTGAGTGAGATGGGCACACAACCCCAGAATCTGTCAAGACTGGCCCATACGGGCAGGGGTACCTTTACCTTTACCTTTTATGCAGCAAACAGAAAACTATTCTCTAACGATCAGTAAAATAAACTGGGAAAATATCACAGTGCCGGTATATAAACCAGCGATAAATTTTGGCATCCGCTCATAAGTCTTAATAGGTACATTCCGCAAGAAGTGCTGATCACTGCTATTTTATTTTTTATTTGGACTAACTTTTTATTGGGCTTTATAATAGGAATAATAAATAATACAAATAAACAGACCAAGTCCTCTCATGCCATTTGTATATCACAAAAACAGTGTAAAAAATTCGCAGTAATATCTGCAACATTTGGTTCATTATTAGTGGTCAATGTATAAGTTCTTGGTTCATGAACTTGCCTTAAACAAAAACAAATATGAAACAGGATAGAAGAAAATTAACAGATAACATTCTACATCGCGTAGCCTGATCAGGAGCCCTTGTGGTTGTTGTGCTTAGATTAAGTATGAGTAATAGTCACTTTTCCTGTTGCGTTACCAATGAAACAAAGTGTTGGTATATTAATGAACATGGGAGGGGGTTCAAAGCGAATATAATAATCTAGGTTTAAATTTAGATCAACCAGATTGAGCCTAATTCTTATGGGGGAGGGATTTTTCATTTTCTGGAATACTGCCATATGCTATGAAATTAAACCACACTGGGGTCAAGCCATCTTCTTTGATCTACCCACATGTCAACTGTAGTTTATTTGTTAATCTCTCAAGCAGGGATGTTTACGTAAAATAATTTTTCCGAAAGGACAAGGCAGATTCACGGAGGGCGGTGGATCTATCAGCAACCACTAGCCATAAGAGCTAAGTGAAACCTCCCTATATAGAGGCAACAGATACCTAAGTATACTGGATGTTGGGATGTGGGTGGTGCTGTGGGTTAAACCACAGAGCCTAGGACTTGCCGATCAGAAGGTCGGCAGTTCGAATCCTGGTGACGGGGTGAGCTCCTGTTGTTCAGTCCCTGCTCCTGCCAACCTAGCAGTTCGAAAGTACGTCAAAGTGCAAGTAGATAAATAGGTACCACTCTGGCAGGAAGGTAAACGGTGTTTCCGTGCGCTGCTCTGGTTCGCCAGAAGTGGATTAGTCATGCTGGCCACATGACCCAGAAGCTGTATGCCGGCTCCCTCGGCCAGTAAAGCGAGACGAGTGCCGCAACCCCAGAGTCGGTCACGACTGGACCTAATAATCAGGGGTCCCTTTACCTTTACCTTATACTGGATGTTGGGGGCACAAAGGCAACCTGGGAAGGGAAATGCAGATGTCCAGAGACTGCTGCTTTAACCACAGTCTTGGACTAACTGCAGCTTGGTAGGTTCTAGCAAGGGAAGCCTTGTCTGTTTTCTGCATGTCTCCCTAATCTCCATCTCTCCCTACAGTGCTGGGATTGGTCGCACCGGGACCATCATAGTCATCGATATGATTGTGGATTTGATCTCCATCAAAGGTTAGGTCACTTCTTGTTTTGAATCCTGGTGGCCATTCTGTTCCTTGGTCCCTCTTTGCCGCTGGCCAGGGTTAAGCCCCTTGCCTTCCTGGTCACATAGATGGGACCAAAGCCTGTCCCGTAAATGACACAGGACTTCCCATCCCCTGTTTGCCCTCTTGAGCAGCAAGGGTGAATTAAAACCCAGTACAAATTACATTATAACCATGAACTAAAACCAATAATCAATAGGAAAGTAACATTGTAGCAGCACAGCAGGCGTGGGGGAAGCCTGGGTAAAGATGGGCATCTTGTTGTTGTTGTTGTTGTTGTTGTTGTTGTTTTGTATTCTTTATTTAAAAGTAAAAAAGTACAAAATTACAAGTGCACAGAGTAAAATAAGACTCAAAGAAGAAGAAGAAACAAGAAATAGTACCCATCTAGAAAACAGAACAGAACAACAAAAAAGATATTGTGTACATTACAAAAAAGGGGGGAATTGTTATTGTAGTTAACCAAATATTGTTAAATTTGTCCATGGCAAGTCTACGTTTGTACACAACTTGTTCATGTGTAGCAAGCTTGTACATATCTTCAGTCGTTAAAGGGATCCTCATCTTTATTTTTCCAGTTCATCAATACCTGTCTTTTTGCCGTACGAAGGCCGCGGGGAGTCCATTTATATTGTCCCTTTCTTAGATTCCATGTGTTGGGTATATAACTCAAAAGGACAATCTCCTCTGCAAATTTAAGATTGTTCCGTACAGTCATGTCGACCGTCTCTATGACCTTCTGCCAGAAAATTTTTCAATGTTGGATATTGTACAAACATTTGTACATTATGGAAGCATTATCCCACCTGCAGCAGCTAGATGTCTTCGATAGGTGTATCTCGACCATTCATGGATGAGCATTGAGCTCAGTGGGAGACTTGAGCACATGTCTAAAGCTGCTGCCAGCTCTGGGAGGAAGCACGGATGAATTCAGCAGGACCTACTTCTGAGTAAGCATGCATAGGATTGGGCTGCACATCCCTCCTAATGAAATCAGTGGGACATCAATGTACTTTCCTGGATCATGGCCTTCATTTTTCCTATGCTTGCTACAGAATATTTTATTATGGAATGTGATGTTGTTTTATATTTCATAACTTATATGCTTCTCTTAGTGCCGTGTGCAAGGAAAAGTAAAGACAGCAATCCCATGCATGCTTACTTGGGAGCAAGCCCTGTTTTTTTCAGTGCCACTTGCTTACGATTGGCCTGTAAGTCTTGAACGACTTCTTCCCCCGTTTATTTATTACACTGTAGAATCAAAGTTGGAAGGGGTCCTGAGGATCATCTAGTCCAGCCCCAAGCGGGGATTGAACCTGCAACCTTGGTGCTAGCAGCACCACGCTCTAACCAACTGAGCTATCCACATTCCGCCTCCCTCCCCCCCTTTTTCTTCCTTCCAGGGTTTGACTGTGATATCGACATCCCAAAGGCCATTCAGATGGTTCGCTCCCAGCGCTCAGGCATGGTGCAGACCGAAGCACAGTACAAGTTCATCTACATGGCTATCTGCCAGTTCATAGAGACCACTAAGAAGAAGCTGGATGTTATGCAGGTATGGGACTGGCATGGGGTGGTCACTATCATTAGCATCTTCTCCTTTACGGAAGATGCCCCGCATCCTCAAGGAGATCATAGCTGGGACACGGGTGGAGCTGTGGTCTAAACCACTGAGCCTCTTGGGCTTGCCGATCAGAAGGTTGGCGGTTCGAATCCCCGCGACGGGGTGAGCTCCTGTTGCTCTGTCCCTGCTCCTGCCAACCTAGCAGTTTGAAAGCACACCAGTGCAAGTAGATAAATAGGTACCGCTCCAGCGGGAAGGTAAATGGCATTTCAATGAACTCTGGTTTCCGTCACGGTGTTCTGTTGTGCCAGAAGCGGTTTAGTCATGCTGGCCACATAACCCGGAAAGCTGTCTGTTGGCAAACGCCGGCTCCCTCGGCCTGAAAGCGAGATGAGCACCGCAACTCCATAGTCACCTTTGACTGGACTTAACCGTCCAGGAGTCCTTTACCTTTATCTTTTACCAAGCTGGGTGACTCACCTCTTCTGGCAATGTTGCTGGGGACAGACATTCAGATTCTAGCGCCTTGTATAATTAGGCATTGCAAAGTGTACCCCAGGTATCTGTGTGCATGTGTGTGTGTGCATGCACAATCCCTGTGTGACCCCAAAGCAGCCAACCATACACTTGCTAGGAATGGCATGGCCATTTTGGTCTGCATTTGACTCAGTCGTAAGCCCTCCAATGTCCTGGAGAGGCCCAGAGTTACAGCAAGAAGAGAAGGATTTCCCCCAGAGATAGCAGGTCAGGCAGTGTGGGGAGGAGAAAGAGGGAATGGCTTGCTACTTCTGCTCCCTCCCCCCTTGGTTGCACCTGCAGCTTTGCCTCTGACCTTCTCCTTCCTGCCTAAATGGGGTCCCTTGCTGTGTGAGGAAATACTGCATTGCCCAAAGGACCACAGCGCCACTGTGCTCCATGCCATAAATCCCCTTATATAGAGATTTATACATATATTTTTCTCTCTCTGCTGCAGACTACGAAAGGAAAACCAAGTGAATCTGAATATGGGAATATAACCTACCCACCTGCACAGAAGATAAAGGCTTCACGGAAATCCTCTAAGTAAGAACACAAGCATGGCAGCCGTTAGAGCATCTCTCCCAGTTGTAACTATCTCACGGGGTAGATAAATAGAACATTGGCAAAGGCAACCTGTAATGTTTTCGGAGTGACAGTGCTTTAGGAATGACATTCCTGTCCTCTCTCCAAACACATTTAACATGGTTCTCCCTTTGGGCGGCTCAAAAACGTGCACAAAATCCGGCTCTGAAGTCTGCCCCCTCCCCCAGCATCGCTCAGTTTAAGAGGGACTCAAGGGAATGGCAGGTGTCCTGTTGGCTGGTACATGTGTGACACACAATCAGCACCCCTCTGGATCCACAGAACACTTTAGCACCCATTTTCAAAACATTTCTCTGTTTATATTATTCATTTAGCTGCTGAAATGGTAGCCTCCTGTTTATCTGAGCTGCGTAAAAAAAAGTGGAACAAAATATGAAAGAGCCCACTTCAGGAGAACCAAATTGGCCCACCAATGTGGGTGCCCAGGGCTTTGGGTTCCATGCAGTGTGCATGGCCCTGGCACCCAAATTTGTGGGTTGCACGACCCCTTCATGGGGAATTTTTGTGGAGCTGGCACCTATGGTCCACTTGAAGCTTGAGTGCTTGGGGGCAAGAGGAAGGACTAGCCCATTTTCACAGCATGTAAAGCAAATTGCTGATTCAGGTGCTGACTCAGCAGTATGTGTGCCAGCACCAAGCTGCAAAGCTGAGTTCACGCAACAACCTGCTGTGATGGCATCATCATCATCATTATTATTATTACAACTACAATTTATATGCCACCCTTTAACAAAAGGTCCCAGGGCAGCGTACATGTTATGGAGCATAATAAAAAAAAGCATAATGCAAAGCACAATCATAGACAGCATAATGATAAAATAATCATAATAACAGTCTCTGACCCACCATGTCATCTTTCTGATGGGTCCAAGGGGATGTGGCATGATGTGATGGACAATTTCAATGACCAGTTTCTGCTGTTTTCAGTAGGGTTTTACGGAAATACATATTGCCACATATTTCCCTGATACAGTCATACCTCGGGTTACAGACTCTTCAGGTTGTGTTTTTTCAGGTTACGGACCCGCCGAAACCCGGAAGTACCAGAACGGGTTACTTCCGGGTTTCGGGGGTCGCGCATGCACAGAAGCGCTAAATCATGCTTTGCGCATGCACAGACATGCCGCTGTGGGTTGTGAACGCTGTGGGTTGTGAACGTGCTTCCCGCACGGATCACATTTGCAACCCGAGCGCCCACTGTATTTTAAGAGATGGCAGCGTATAAAACAACACAAGGCCATGGCTTGGCCTTACAGCTTAGCCACCCCCATCTTCCAGTCAGTGCTTCCTCCCTCCCTCCCTTTATTCTAGGTTCCGTTATCGTTAAGAGCGCTCATTCTGCTTTCTGTTCTTCCCTTTCTCCTTTCACAGGCAGAAGGATGAAGCCACCCTGTATGAGAATTTAGGCAAAAAAGAGGAAAAAGGGCAAAAGCAGTGGCCTTCAGGGAAGGAGAAGAAACCAAAGGGCTCCCTGAAGAAAAAATAATGCCATAGATAATCTTCCACCTGCCTGGCTCCATTCGCAGCAGACAGAAATTGTCTACCCCCCCCATCCCTGCTGAGAACTTCCTCTGAAAGGTTTACTGAGCTACGGAGGGTTAGCCCAAGAGATTTGGGTGCCTGAAGTGGCAGATGGCACCTTTCCATTCGCCTCCTACTAATGAATGCAATTCTTCCTGCTTCTCCTATGACCCAAGATACTAATCCCATACACCTCTTGGACTCCCCAGTGCACTTGCAAATTCATTCGGCTTTCCAGCCTTCACCCTTTCTAAAAGACAGTTTTTGAATGCTTGAAACATGCCCCAACCACCATTAAATTCCAAACCATAACAATTATTGGGGAAGGGCTGTAGGTCAGCGGTAAGACACCTGCTTTGCATGCAGAAGATCCCAAATTTAATCCCTGGCATCTCCCGATGGGGCTGGAAGAGACCCCTCTCTGAATTCCTGGAGACCAGCTTCCAGCCAGTGTTGACAATTCTGAGCTTAGATGCTCAGATTAAGACCTTTAGAGGCCCCAAGCACTTAAAATATTTTGGTGCCTACACACACACACACACACACACCATAAAATTATAATTTTTTTTAGTTTAGAACTGAAACAAAACCTACAGTAAGATGGAAAATAATGCTTGTTTCTGTATACTTCCACTTTATTTATATTTTTTGGGGAAATCTCCTACCTTTTCTAATTGCAAAGCCTTTGGTCAGATCCTCAAAACGAATATTACACAACAGATCTGTTCGATACTTCGTAGAGATAAGGTATCCAGCCTGCCTTGTTGCATAGTTGTTCAGTTGCGATTTTTAGCTGAAAAAAATGAATGCTCCGCTGAGCAATTTGTGCGCATTGAAGTTAAAAATTTGGCAATGGAAAATTTCCCTAAGCATGGGCTTATTTTGCTTAATGGTGTGTCAAGCCCTGGCTAGATGGGCCAATGGGCTGCTGATCCTGAGCTTTCCAGTGTTTCCATGACCCTAAAATAAGATCCCAAGCTCAGGTCCTTATGAGACTGCCTAATTTCTACAGGGGAGCCCTTCAAAACCACCGTCCTAGGTCACCACTCTGTTCTGTGATGTGTTGGCTGGTTTTGTTGTCGTTCTACGCAGCAGCCAAAAGGATTAATGCCAAAGTGCCATGGATTAATGTGCATTGAGCTCCGCCTAGCACAGAATCTGTGTTTTTTGCTGTGCCATCTATCACTGCAAATTTTGATTTGATGATGGGTTACTTTCTGAGACAGAGCGGTGGGTGGGACTCCATATAAAAACATGCAAATTCACAAGGATCGGTTTTAATTCAGCCGGATCTCACTTTTATCTAGACCCCTTGGGAGAGCAAGTGTCTGGGGGGGACACTTTCTATGTCTGGAGGGGAGAGAAGCAGCAAAAATAGGTTTTTCCCATGGGCCCAGAAAACACAGCTGGGAGTCCCACTGATTGCACTTCGGAGTAGACAGGTACACAATCGCCCTGGTGGAAGGCTAGAACTCCTGCCATTTCCCCCTTAGTCTTGAGATCTTGAGTCTTCTTTTTATCATGACCTCTAGCCTAGGCTATTCCATTACAGCAAGCCCCGTCAGGCTGAGAAGCAGTATAAAGTGCCCTTGGGATCAACGTTGCTTCTGTAACTTCACTTTTTGGTTCCCTGTCTTTCTCTCGCCTGCTCAAATGCTTCACCTAACTGGTCAAAGCCATCCTTGCCTTGTGCAACCTCCAGCTCAAATGCCAACCTCTGCCTAGCCACCGAACCTTAACGCTGTGCTGTGTGTAAATAATGGATAATTTTCTAATCCAGTGGATTGGTTTTCTTGACTTGTAAATAAACCAGATTTTTGTTTGATTTGCATGAAGACTTTTTTTTTTAAATTGTTAAGAGTTCCGTACTGAACTTGCAGGAGAGTGAATAAAATTGCTGGGACTCTGGAAATGATCTACAGGTGCTGTTGGAAAACAGGGAGATTTCTTAGTCAATCTGCTGCGGGCAGCACATGCCAGAAGCCATTTCCTGCTTTCAGCCTCAGAGAGCTCCAACTTTGTTCTTTATTTTTGCTTCCGATGCAAAAATGCCTAGAGCTAATAAGCAGTGAAATTGGGACACACACACACAGCTTCTCCCATGTCAGCCCCAAATCCAGACAGCACTGAAGTGTTTTACACTATGGGACACAGATGCTCCAGGGTTGTCAACAAGGACATCCGAGATTAAAATATGACATACCCATGTCCCTTTGCATGCTCTTTGGCAGAGGTCAGCAAACTTTTTCAGCAGGGGGCCAGTCCACTGTGCCTCAGACCTTGTGGGGGTGGTGGTGGACTATATTTTGAAGAAAAAAATGAATGAATTCCTATGCCCCACAAATAACCCAGAGATGCATTTTAAATAAAAGCACGCATTCTACTCATGTAAAAACATACTGATTCCAGGACCGTCCGCAGGCCAGATTTAGAAGGTGATTGGGCCGGATCCGGCTCCCAGGCCTTAGTTTGCCTACCCATGCTCTTTGGTATGAGTTTACAAAAAAAAAAAAAAAGGAAAAATCTTGAGATTGCTAAGGGCAGAAAAAAAATGAACTGGGGTACAGATCTAGGTTGCCAGTAGGCTGTACAGACTGAAATGAGGTCCTCTTTTTTATAAGCTCAGCAGAAGAACTAGAAATTTAAGAATAACTGCACTTTCACAGGGCTCTGCTATGTAGGCTTGGCTCTTTGCAGGAAGGTCTTCAGGCAAGATATGTCTTCTGCAAGAGGCTGAGAATCGTCTGCCTGCTGTATCTCGACAGGTAACTTCCTTAGGCCACAGCAGTACAACTGCAGCAGCGAGGCATTTGTTGAGTCACTATTGACCCTGCTCTGCAGTCTTAAAAATTAAGGAACCGTAACAAAAAGAGAGGACACAGAGGAGGGCAGTACCCTCCCTCCATCCTTCCTGGAATAGGTTTTCGTGTTTTCTGACATAGCACTGCCCTCTTGTGCCAGACCACATTGCATTTGGAACTGTTGGGTTGGCAAGCTGTCCATGCACCGTGCAGGAGGTTCGTGGATGGCTTAAGAGTTATTTTTCATTTATTAAATTGATGTATTTTATTCCCACTCTTCAGGTAGTAATCTTCCAAGCAAAAGGAGCTGTGAGGCTGGCTATAGCATAGACACAGTTGCTACATTCTGCCTGCCGTTTCTGCAGTTAGAATCATAGAATCATAGAGTTGGAAGAGACCACAAGGGCCATCGAGTCCAACCCCCTGCCAAGCAGGAAACACCATCAGAGCACTCCTGACATATGGTTGTCAAGCCTCTGCTTAAAGACCTCCAAAGAAGGAGACTCCACCACACTCCTTGGCAGCAAATTCCACTGTCAAACAGCTCTTACTGTCAGGAAGTTCTTCCTAATGTTTAGGTGGAATCTTCTTTCTTGTAGTTTGGATCCATTGCTCCGTGTCCGCTTCTCTGGAGCAGCAGAAAACAACCTTTCTCCCTCCTCTATGTGACATCCTTTTATATATTTGAACATGGCTATCATATCACCCCTTAACCTCCTCTTGTCCAGGCTAAACATGCCCAGCTCCCTTAGCCGTTCCTCATAAGGCATCGTTTCCAGGCTTTTGACCATTTTGGTTGCCCTCCTCTGGACACGTTCCAGTTTGTCAGTGTCCTTCTTGAACTGTGGTGCCCAGAACTGGACACAGTACTCCAGGTGAGGTCTGACCAGAGCAGAATACAGTGGCACTATGACTTCCCTTGATCTAGATGCTATACTCCTATTGATGCAGCCCAGAATTGCATTGGCTTTTTTAGCTGCCGCGTCACACTGTTGGCTCATGTCAAGTTTGTGGTCAACCAAGACTCCTAGATCCTTTTCACATGTACTGCTCTCAAGCCAGGTGTCCCCCATCTTGTATTTGTGCCTCTCATTTTTTTTGCCCAAGTGCAATACTTTACATTTCTCCCTGTTAAAGTTCATCTTGTTTGTTTTGGCCCAGTTCTCTAATCTGTCAAGGTCGTTTTGAAGTGTGATCCTGTCCTCTGGGGTGTTAGCCACCCCTCCCAGTTTGGTGTCATCTGCAAATTTTGATCAGGATGCCCTTGAGTTCATCATCCAAGTCGTTGATAAAGTTGTACAGGACTAGGGAGACACTGAAACTGTGCAACACAAAAATATACCAGCAACATCAACTTTTAGCATATATAGTGCTCTAGTTTGTGCAGACTGCTTCACAGACATTGCTTTAGAAACTCACGTAGTCCTGTAAGGTCATTTAGTATTATCCTCAAATTATAAGATGGGGAGGCTGAGGTAAGCAGGGGCATCCATCTTCAAAACTAAACAAATCCATGCACACAGAAAACTCGTATACCCAGGTGGCTAGGCTACAATCCTTTTCCCCGATACACAGGCTTTCTATGCGAAGAAATTGTAGTTCTTTTGTATAACGCAACATCTACTTGCGGTCTGAAGGTGCACAACCCTGACACAGCACAAACTCATGATTTCCCCAAGAGAAAGGCTTGACGATGCCTTGCCATCACAAAATCATTGCATTTATTTGTGGCATACTTTGCTGAAAGAGCTTGGCCACCACCAACTTTTCCCCCTGCCAGCTTGTAGCTTTTTTCACTGCCTAAAAAAAAAAAGTTGCCAGTTTTCTTAAGAGAACTCATTTCATTGCTCAAATGCTCTGGTAGAAAATGTATGTGTGCCCTATTTGTGGTTTTATTTGTTTTATTTTTTTTTTACAAGAAACCCCAATGGCAACAGCAAAGAACCCACCTCACTTTTAAAGCAATTATTTCTGAACTGTTTTCACATGAACCATTATGACTGCGGCTGAGGACCATACCAGACATGAAGGGGGAATGTAAGTAGTTCTAAGGAAATTGGTAACGGGTCGTATTCTACACAGGCTTGACAGAACACCACCTGCTCTTGCATAACAGCAAAAACGAAAGAAAACAACCTTCTGCAGAAAGGAGAATGTTATTTCTAACAAAGTTCTAAATGAGCAGATGGAAAACACAGCAGTCGACTGAGAACTAAAGCATGTACCTGCCCTCTCTTTAGCACTTTAGGGAGCTTATTCTAGCAATTTCCCCCCCAGAGGACTTAGAGGGCGATGAATGGGCGGCTTCCCAGCCATTTGCATGAGTTCTCTGTCTTGACTCTAAGAAATCCACCCCATACAAAATGAAAATTCATTCACAATGGTGTCAGAAGTGTTTTGGACCTGATTTTATTTGTATAAAGTTGTGAATCACGATGCAAAAGAACTTACATAAATGGAGATCACAGCACTTGCAGAAGCCCCATCTATTCCTGAGACGAGGTGCTCGGCGGGGGCCAGGGGCAGGGGAGGGGGCAAAGATAGCAAACTCTCCACTGACGTGAGAGGCAGGGGATTATATGTACTCAGGCCTCATTCAGCCCCAGCAGGAAGAGGAGAGCAACAATTTGATCTACTTAAAAACCAACCCCTTGGCTGGTCTCTGCTGCCCACCTGTACCCAGTACTTCAGGCTGGGTGGGGTGGGGTCAGTGACCATGGGAGCAAAAAGTTTACCCCCCCCCCCGCCTCAGCATGAAGACTGTTTCCACAGCTGGCCTTCACGGCTGGCAGTTCCCCAAAACAGGAACCAGATGATGAGCCAAGAAAGGGCTTATTAATGGCGCGTTGGGAAGTGAAGATGACAACTGGAAAGAAGGCCCAGGCCAAAGAGAAGACTTATGGGCAGCAGAGATGTGCAAGGCTCTTCCACGGCTGCGCATAACCCCCATTCTGCCAGTCATTTCGATGGGTCTGGGAGGCAGCCGCTAGTTCATTTCTTCCCCTGCTTGATCAGGAGGCTGTCACTGCAAGAGAAACAACAAAAAAGGGGGTTGCCAAAGAGGAACATTCACACAACGTGGGTGTGGGGGGCTAATAATAATAATAATAATAATAATAATAATAATAATAATATTTTATTTATACCCCACCCTCCCCAGCCAAGACTGGACTCAGGGCGGCTAACACAAAGTATAAAAACAATTTATTGAAATACAACTGAAAAACAAGATTAAAATACAAAATGCAGCCTCATTTCAGTAGGAACTCAAATCAAAAACTTTTTTGGGGGAACAGAATCAGGCTGGAGTAAAGCAGAGCAGGAACAGCGGACGACTGACTTCACCGCCAAGAAACAGCCTTAGTCAATCATAACAGCACATGCTCCACTCAGAAAACATAAGGAACAACAGCAGGGGAGGGGGGGGGGGGAGGAACTTGGAATTCTTCTGAGTAGTAGAAGTACCGTATTTTTTGCTCTATAAGACGCACCAGACCACAAGACGCACCTAGTTTTTGGAGGAGGAAAACAAGAAAAAAATATATTCTGAATCTCAGAAGCCAGAACAGCAAGAGGGATCGCTGCGCAGTGACAGCAGCAATCCCTCTTGCTGTTCTGGCTTCTGGGATAGCTGCGCAGCCTGCATTCGCTCCATAAGACGCACACACATTTCCCCTTACTTTTTAGGAGGGAAAAAGTGAGTCTTATAGAGCAAAAAATACGGTAGTTCACTCCCCGCCCTGGTTTCTCTTTCTCTGCTTTTTCCATTCCAAGCAACCACCCTCCCATTTTGTCTCTCTTTCTTTCCTTCCCCCAATTCCCTGGAAGGAGGGAATTTTATTCAGTTAAACGTTGCAGCTCTACTTGAAGTTAAAATATTGTTATCTTACCTTCCTCTGTAACCAGAAGCGCAACGAAAAAGTGGTGATGAAGAATGGGGTGGGGAGAGAGAGACATAGAAAGTTAGAACTATTTTATCAACTTCGGTAATTTATGTGCCACAACATTTTTAGCAAAATCTCAGAGAGATTTACAAGTATCAGGAATTGCTGGAAATAAACATTAAAAATACAAAAAAAAAAAAAAAAAGCCCATTACAAAAATCTATCATATTAAAAACAGACAAGCCAACAGTAAAACAGTTATCACTCTGCTAACCATAAAAATATACTTTCCAAAGCTGAGGTAATTTTAGTCCATTTTAGTGTTTTTTAACTTTCGTATTATGTTTTAAAGTACAGTGGTACCTCGGTTTAAGAACAGCCCTGTTTATGAACTATTTGGTTTATGAACTCCGCAAAACCAGGAGTAGTGTCCCAGTTTGCGAACTTTACCTCGGTCTAAGAACAGAATCCAAATGGTGAAAGGGCACCGGTGGTGGGAGGCCTCATTAGGGAAAGCATGCCTCGGTTTAAGAACGGTTTCAGACTTCCGGAACAGATTAAGCTCGTAAACTGAGGTACCACTGTAGAGTTGTAATTTTTTCTTGGTTTTACTGTTTTATATTTTGTATACCACTTTAATGTTTTGTTTTTTACAACCAAGCAGTGTATAAATTTTATTAACTAACTAACTAACTAACTCCCAAAGGGAGAAGGCCTGTTTCTATGGGGTTCCTAGATGACCATCTTCCAGCCATGGAAGATCACAAAGGTTGCTGTGGTGTACAAATAGGTGAGGCAGGCCGCCAGGTATCCTGGTCCCAAGTTGCTCAGGGCTTTGTGTGCACAAGAGCCAGTGCGGTGTAGTGGTTAAGAGTGGTAGATTCGTAATCTGGTGAACCAGGTTCTCTTCCCCACTCCTCCACATGCAGCTGCTGGGTGACCTTGGGCCAGTCACACTTCTCTGAAGTCTCTCAGCCCCACTCACCTCAGAGTGTTTGTTGTGGGGGAGGAAGGGAAAGGAGATTGTGAGCCGCCTTGAGACTCCTTCGGGTAGTGATAAAGCGGGATATCAAATCCAAACTCAATAATAAAACCATGAACTTGGCTTGGTAGCAGATAAGCAGCCATTGCAGATTTTTAAGTGCCAGTGTTGCATGAATGTGGAAAGACATGATGCTGAATACTCTAGTTGCAGCATTGTACACTAGTGACAAATTCCTGAACCAAACAAAGAGTAGCCCCACATGGAGCACATTTCTGTACTCTAGAAATGAAGTTACCAATGCACGGGGAACAGTGGAAAGGGCAGGAATGGGTATAACCGGAAATAAGCAGTCTGGGTGGAATTCAACATAGCACTAAGGAGCTCATTCTGGGAGTGAAAGCATCTCTGGTTGCCCAACAGAACTCTCTCGCCTCTCCTCCCCTTGCACACTGTTTTAGTTCTCCAAACCTCCTGGGCAGATCTGGGGAGGGAGTGGCAGACACGCAGGAGGAGGAGAAGGGGGAAAGTCCAATTGTGCTGGCTTCCGTTAGCCCGACTACTTAGCAGAATTCGTCCCCCTGTCACTAGAGGGGCATCGACCTCTGTAGCACGAAGGTGGAACTAGTGCTCCCAGACTATGTACCCTTCCCATCAGAGGAATTGCAACTCTGTCCAGAACAAGCAAGCATACCAGTTCCCAGATCTGGGATCTGACCATGAATAGGACATGCCTGTCTCAGTTTATTCATCTTTATACAAATCTGGGAATACAGCTGTCCATGTGTCTGTCTGTCTGTCTGTCTGTCTGTCTCTCTCTCTCACACACACACAGCGAGAGTGTGCATGGATGACTGACAGTACATGTGCATTTATGTAACACCCAGAAAGCAAGGGGCATTGTTTATTTCTTATGCTCTGCTATTCCTCCAAGAAACTCATATTTGGGGGATGGAGCTCCTAAGGCTCATTACAGAAGGAAGCAAAAGACTTTAGGAGGTATCTCCACAAACTCCCTTACCTAGTGAAACCTTCATCCTGTAGATTCAGCACTAAGTTGTCGGCTGTAAGATACACGCGGTTCTGAGATGCAGCGATCTGTAAAAGGCAAGGAAGGGACAGATCAAGGAGGGTGCAAGCAAAGGTCCAGGGGTACAAATAACTGCATTCAATAGAGAACTTCCTTCTGCCAGCATTTGGGGGACACCAATTCCAAACAAATGGCAGAGAATTAACGTTCAGCACTGAACTGTAAAAACTGTTAGCCAAAGTAAGTCTCAAAGCTTAAAGGGGGATGGAAAAGAAAAACAGCCTTGGCAGAAAGTCTCTTTTTAAAAAATAATTTGCTAGTCCTTTTTGCTGTTGTTGTTCTGGAAAAAGTTTGGAAGGCACCACTATGGGTACAGTTCTAGTAAGGACAAGAAACCACAACAGTGATAATTTGAAAGAGTTGAACTCAAGTTTACTCCCTTTTTTTCACTATGAATGTAGAGTATTTTATTTCTGATCTACTATCCTACATTCTTTTTCTCTAGCCCAGGGCCATCAGTCTTTGCAATGCTTCAGTTCATTCTGCTTCTCCATGTGTCTGATTTTCCTGTGAGCCTGTCCCTGGCCTGTGGCACATTATGGTCTGTAAGCGGCCACAGCTGGGTATGGCACATTGAACATGATGTGGGTCTGCTTTTACAAAGGCCAGAGGCTCCAAGGCCCCTGCTAAGATGCACAGACCAACGTAATAAATAAGTGTGGCAGAGAGACACATCAGAGGAAGCATATCGTATTCGCCTTAGGTTCATCACTTGGCCTGGAAAAGCACTGTGGGGGGGGGGGTTGAGAAAGCAACTCCAGTGTCCTAAAACTCACCGTCTTAGATATGTTCTGGGCGGCACGGATCTTGCGGAGCTTGATGTAACCTGGGTTCTTGCTGAGGGCTTCACCAATGTGAATAGGTTAAGGCGCTATTTCACCATTTTGGAATGTGGGACTTACACCTCCTTGAACTCACCCACCTGGGATCAACACAGCCCTACTTTGCTCCACTCGAAGCCACAGTCTTGTGGGAGACAGTTCTGTACAACTGCAAACATCCTGTTGCTACACACCAGGAATCAATGAATCAGTGGGGGGAAATATGTATTTGGCAAGAGTGCTCCCCCTAATGCTTCACTCCAAAGCTCTCATCAACTAGCACAGCATTAAAAAAGGTAAAGGTACCCCTGCCCGTACAGGCCAGTCTTGACAGACTCTGGGGTTGTGCGCCCGTCTCACTCAAGAGGCCGGGGGCCAGCGCTGTCCGAAGACACTTCCGGGTCACGTGGCCAGCGTGACAAAGCTGCATCTGGCGAGCCAGCGCAGCACACGGAACGCCGTTTACCTTCCCACTGGTAAGCAGTCCCTATTTATCTACTTGCACCCGGGGGTGCTTTCGAACTGCTAGGTTGGCAGGCGCTGGGACCGAGCAGCGGGAGCGCACCCCGCCGAGGGGATTCGAACCGCCGACCTTTCGATCGGCAAGCCCTAGGCGCTGAGGTTTTTACCCACAGCGCCACCCGCATCCCTAGCACAGCATTAGCTGGCATAAAATAGTCCCAACATCTTTCTGCAGGCAATGGGACTGCACGTTTAAGGAAACACGCTTTATATGATGGAGAAGAACTGAGCACCCCGTTCACTTGAACGCTGTCTGGTATGAGAGGGGAGGACAGGGAAGCAGAAAGTCCTCAGGAGTGAATAACCTCTAGTTGCTGCTTAACTTCTTGTTGCAGGGTAGCTCCTCAGAATCTCAGCACTCAAAAATCTTCCTAATAGCACCCCCAAATCTCCCACCAGCAATTCTAGGTAACCGAAAACAGATGCCCTTCACTTGTGCAATGTGATGCCTCTTATATCAGTCCAAGCTCAAAAATCTGGAGTTTGGGGATTTTGCAAGAGACCACTTCCCACGCCCTTGGAAAACTGTGTGGTGGCTGTCTCCCCACAGCAAAGCAAGGATATCATCTGGGCAGCTGTGGCTTCTCCTTCCGCTTGAACAATCTTCTGCCTCTGCTCCTGTTTAGCTTTCTCCACCAGGAATTGAGCTCGTTGCGCCTCCTGCTGGGCTGGAGAAGAAGAGCAAAGAGAACATGAGAATCTGCAACCACTTCCAGGGGTTTCTTTCGTTCTTTAAAAGATTTGCAGGCCTGTCCTGTGCACATTTAGTCAAAAAACAGCCCTACTCCATTTAGCTGGGCTTATGTCCAGCTATTTGTGCATGTGGAGCAGTCCTAGCTGACTTTATGCAAACACAGCTTTAGAGAAAGGACCAGAACTTGTTTGGACTCACCCACTTGCTTGGCTTCCACCGCTGCTGTGTACTCCCGGCTGAAACTCAGTTCTGTGATGGCTACGTCATCTAGAATAAGGCTAAAATCTTTCGCCCGCTCTGTCAGCTCCCGACGGATAAGCAAAGACACCTAAAGCAATAACCCAACAGTTTGTCCTCCACATTTATCCTGAGCAGGTGGCAACTTCCTTCAGACCAGGAAAAGTCATGAGAACCCCCAAGAGCTTTGAAAAGCATCCAATTCAAAAAGCTCGAGTTTCATGTTCAAGTCACTGAGACGCAGATGAGAAAAAAGGAGAGTCAGCCCAGGCCCAGTCACCTTGGCCGATGTGTTAGAAAATAAAATTGTGACAAAGGAATTTTTAAGCTCTAGGTCTAGGCACAGCCTTTTGTGCTCAGCTCTGTTAAATACTCTTAGGGAAGCATCCATGAAGAGACTTCTTAGAACTCTCAGTACACTTATTAATAAGATAGTTCAGAACACAAAAGAAAACACCTTCCATACCTGAAGCCAGTCTATGCTTCAAAAATGATGTTGATTTAGTTCGTTCTTCTCATTTGGTCAGAAGGTCATGTTTATACAGAAACCAATGTCATATCCAACAG
This sequence comes from Podarcis muralis, assembly GCF_964188315.1. Classification (NCBI taxonomy): domain Eukaryota; kingdom Metazoa; phylum Chordata; class Lepidosauria; order Squamata; family Lacertidae; genus Podarcis; species Podarcis muralis. The sequence goes on along the minus strand of NC_135671.1, from coordinate 3,177,436 downwards.
ACTTATGGACCTATAATCTCTAGGTGATTTACTCTAGTTTATACAGAAACCAATGTCATATCCAACAGACTTATGGACCTATAATTTCCAGGTGATTTACTCTAGTTTCTGCCAAATGCGTGAAGCAGGTTTTCTTTAGTGATTGCTCAAATCTCCAAAGGTGGTACATTATCTTTTGCAACATGGGCAGCACCACTCAATTTTCCTTACTTTGCTAAATTACAGAGTTATCACTTTGCTTGTCACATTAATCATTATGTGAAACTTCCAGAGGCCAGTACTGGGTAGGCCCAGAGCCAAATGCAGCTACTGGAGGAAATCAAGAAAGAGTCTGGAGATTTTAAAGGCCAGATCACATCTCATTAGAAACTTTATCTGATATTTAGAAGTGACCTTAAAACATATTGATACTGCTTAACTGCCCTTGCATTTCATTGAGGAAAGGCTTTCCAGTTCCTCAGTCCACCAGACAATTATGTCCACCAATGCCATATTGTTTTAGTCTAATCCAGGATTAAAGTTGTCCATCAAATGATATTATTTTGTAATTGTATCCAGTTGTATGTCTAAATGACCCCAAATTTTACCATGCAACTTACCATGGCAATGTCTAAAAACTGACACCAACTAAGTTAATTAAAGGTAAAGGTACCCCTGCCCATACGGGCCAGTCTTGACAGACTCTAGGGTTGTGCGCCCATCTCACTCAAGAGGCCGGGGGGCCAGCGCTGTCTGCAGACACTTCCGGGTCACGTGGCCAGCGTGACAAGCTGCATCTGGCGAGCCAGCGCAGCACACGGAACGCCGTTTACCTTCCCGCTAGTAAGCGGTCCCTATTTATCTACTTGCACCTGGGGGTGCTTTCGAACTGCTAGGTTGGCAGGCGCTGGGACTGAGCAACGGGAGCGCACCCCGCCTCGGGGATTCGAACCGCCGACCTTTCGATCGGCAAGTCCTAGGCGCTGAGGCTTTAACCCACAGCGCCACCCGCGTCCCTACTAAGTTAATTACCTTTCACTAAATAACTGAGCGACATGGAAATGAGGGAAGATTGCCTCAGTAAATGGAAGAATGCATAATCATGACAAACTTTGCAAATGATTTTATCTATCCCATGGGAAATTTCTTAAGGCTTAAACCATCAAAAACTAGTGAGGCAGTGGAAGCATGCAGCATCCACACCAATAACCTGCAACCTCCCTCCTCCGTAGCCCTTCCTCCCGTGAAAAGTGGAGTTGGGACAGGTAAGTCTGCCTGCATGGAAAGTGAACAAACCTGAGCTCGCTGGGTGATGAGTTGTGAGGCGTTGAACTTTGCCACCACACTTTTGAGCACTTCATTGACAATGGAAGGCAAGACTCGCTCTTCGTAGTCCAGACCAAGGCGCTGGTACAAGCTGGGTAGTTCAGCGGCGTTTGGGCGTGACAGAACTCGCAAGGAGATGTTCACCATCTGCAAGTCTAGAGACAGAATCAAACTAAGCATAGTCCCAGTGGTTTGTCTTACTTCACCTTCCAAAGCTGACTGTGCACCCAGATCTCACCCATTCATGCTGCTCTGTACAAGATTGTTCTGAAGCCCTTGCTTTAAACCCTGGCTATGGAAAAACACATCTTCTCAAGAAGTGACAATAAAGTAGCCGTGGTATCTGATGTAATGGCTGGGCTCAGACTTGGGAGACAATGAAAACCCCCTCTCTGCACTGAAGTTCACTGGGTAGCTTGATCCACTCACCCTCTCTCAGCCTAATGTGCACTACAGGATTACTGTAAAGATTCAATAGGGAAAAGAGGAAAGTAGAATAAACTATGTGCATCACCCTGTGTTTATTGAAGAGAGGAATACAAAACCAAAAGACAATGTGCTTCTCTATGACCTCACCTTTGGAGCCTGTTGGCGAGGAGATTTTGCGGGGCCGAGCTCGAATATCATAAATTATTGGATACTGGAACCAGGGAATTCTAGGAAGAAAATGAAGATTATACCAAATTAAGATGTCCAAAACCAAGCAGTACAGATATGTGGAAATAAAGAATTCCTACAAATACTTTTTTTCTTTTCTCATGTGCTTTAAGATAGAGAAACCACAATACTTGCCCAAGAACTGGATTTTCTTCTGTTGATACTATGTCTTAGTAAACTATATTACTCGATTCACATTGATAACACCGCACTAAAATAACAAATAATCTTTAGTGTCCTTCAATTCAATTTTTGGGTTTCACTTTCTCATGAACAGCACTTCTTGAAGTTTTCACAGTAAGACATTTAGCCAAAGGAGAAACTATATTAGCACAAGAGAAAACATTTACCGTATTTTTTGCTCTTTAAGACTCACTTTTCCCCTCCTAAAAAGTAAGGGGAAATGTGTGTGTCTTATGGAGCGAATGCACGCTGCGCAGCTATCCCAGAAGCCAGAACAGCAAGAGGGATCGCTGCTTTCACTGCGCAGTGATCCCTCTTGCTGTTTTGGCTTCTAGGATTCAGAATATTTTTTTCTTGTTTTCCTCCTCCAAAAACTAGATGCGTCTTATGGTCTGGTGTGTCTTATAGAGCGAAAAATATGGTGCCTCTTAAGAGTTGACAAATGATTCTTAGGAGTTTGTGATCAGATAAAAAATATTGGCATGCTACAAGAATTTCAAATTAAATTAAGGTTTGTATGCTTTATAATGAGGAATCTCTGGAGGTGAGGTGCTGTTAGAAAACATTTGTCTGGGAATGACAACAACTTGGGATTTCCTGTTCTTGACATAGTTCTTGACCCGTTACCTGAAATGCAGTCCCTCAGAAAGAATGGTGTCCTGCTGAACTCCACCAATGCGGTTGAAGAATATTGCTCTTTGGCCACCCTCCACTGTGGAAACAGAGAGACAAAAGCAGTCAGTAGTTACCACCAAGCATTGTGCAAAAGGTAGGAGATGACCATACAGAAATACCACTGACTTACCTGTAAAGACAGACTCACGGATACCATAGGCTGCAGCACCAGCACCCAGCAACAACTTCAAAGCAGTACCCATGCCCCGAGGGCCGGTGGGCAGGCGCCCAGCCAAGTCTTTCAGGCTCTGAGCCATGGCAACCTTCATATGGGGAAAGAAACACGGAATGAAAAACCAAAGCCATGTATTTCACACAGCTCTGCAGGTTTTCCTATCCAAACTCTTATGTTGCCAGAAAAGCAGTGATACACAGAAACACATGTTTCCATTTTTCGCTCTCTGAGCATGGATACATAGAAAGGTCCCTCTTTGATTCCTCTCAGTCATGAATCCTGCATCTTTACACGCAGCACCAATGGGGGGCGCTGACCATTTTTAAGCGCTGAGTTAAAAACATGAATTAGTTCTCCCCCCCCCCCTGGCAGAATGACATTTCGAGCCAGAACTCCTTACGTTTAGAGCACTTTTTGACTTCCAATAATATATATTAAGTTTCATACAAACACAGCACATACTATAAAATCAATGAAACAAAAAGAAAAGAGAAAAAATCAAAATAAAACAAATATAACGAATGATAACCAAAAATACAACCACAAACACATATACAATAAAAATTAATTAACTGGTTAAATTAGAGCACTTTTTGGAAGGGAAAACGAAAGAGAGGCTGCTCCCCCTTCGTGGAACAGCGCTCTTGACATGCTCAGAAGCACTGCACCCCGGGGCCTCCTAAAAGCGAGCTCGTCCCGACTCAGGAGCGCAACCCTCAGAAGAGTCGCCTCAAGGACTCGCAGAAGCTACAGAGGCTCGAAGGAGCGCAGAGACCCCTCACCTTCTCCTCCTTCTTCTTCCTCTCCCAAGCACGCCGTTGCCCCACCTGGGAAAAGGACACCGGAAGTGGCCGCTCACTAAATGCTTCCCCGGCAGACAAGCAGGGCTGCCGGAAGTGAAACCTCGCGGGGGGGGGGAACAGTACTTCCGGGTCTCCGCCTGAACGCCGCTGCTCTCTCTGTATTTTTCGTTCCCCCCTCAAACGAGGGTTGAAGGGAAGGGGAGGGTTTACTTGGGGACCGGAAGTAGTTCCTGCCCTGACCCCTGCCCTCACAGGAAGGCGACAGGAAGCAGCTTCGCCGACCTCGAGGAGCCTGCGCGGCGTCAAGATGGCGTCGGCTTCCGCGAGGAAGCGCCCCAGCGAGGAGGCGGCGGGCGGAGGGGAGCGGGGGCCGCCTCAGCGCGCAGGGAAGCGGCGGCTGCTGGTCATCCTGGAGGGAGCGTCGCTGGAGACCGTGAAGGTGAAGGGGCGGGCGGGGCGGGCCGTGAGGGGGCCTGAGAACGAAGCGGGGGGCAGCCGCATGCGGGGCCTGGACGTCGCCCTGCTCCCTCAGACAAGGGGCGGCCGCGAAGGGGCGGCCGAGGGCGCCTGCCAGGGGAAAAGCTGAACGGCCTTTCCCCTCAGGCAGTGGCCCCCAACCTTTTTCTTCTGGCCATGCCTCACCTAAGCATCTCTAAAATCCCGATCTCTCTCCCCCACATAATTCTCATTATTCAAAAAGTGAACTATTCACGCGGAGGAAGCCTAAAAGGTCATTAACTGTTAATAGCTCGTTCTCGAATCCCCCCCCTTTAAAAATCAAATCGCCCCCCTGCAAGGAAGGACGGGTGCTAGGGTTGCCACCTGTCCTGTATAATACAGGATCGCCCCGCGTTTCAGTACTAAAATGCTACGTCCTGTATTTCAGAGCTTTTCTCTCTCTCTGCCAAACTAGGGATCCTCTCCAAATAAATGTATGTCTTTGACAATGTGTGTGAAAGATGTTGCATTTAAGCTCTGGGTAGCCAGGTACAGACAGATTTACAATATGTCAGGAATGCTCTGATGGTGTTTCCTGCTTGGCAGGGGGTTGGACTCGATGGCCCTTGTGGTCTCTTCCAACTCTGATTCTACAAATTCGTATGTGTTCTTGTGTGTGAATTCCAGAAGGGCCATCCTGTTAGGTTGCAATAGATTGTAATGGATTGCTCTGAAGTCACTTCAGCACCAGATGAAAGAAAAAGAATTGCCCCGCACAGCCCTGTGTTTTGCCAAAAGGATGGTGTCAAACCTATCTCTGATGTGCCACGCTATGGTGTGTAGGTGGTTTTTCACGTAGGGAAATCATTCAGAAATCATTTTGTTTTATACCCTGCTTACCCACCCCCCGACAAAACAATTAAACATTAATACAGTTTAAATTGTATATGCATTTAATTGATTTACTTTAAAACAGCACATTATTTCACCTCTGCTTTATGTGTAGATCAAGCCTTGTGGGTGGGGAGGTGGGAGATGTTTTGAGTCCCATCAGGGAAATAGACGGGGTATAAGTAAATATTTAATAATATATTCATCATGGGCAATGTATCAATGGCAGTTGACCATGGTAACTGCATGGAGCCCGCACCTTCTGAGGTAAGGTAAAGGTAAAGGGACCCCAGACCATTAGGTCCAGTCGTGGCCGACTTGGGTTGCGGCACTCATCTCGCTTTATTGGCCGAGGGAGCTGGCGTACAGCTTCCGGGTCATGTGGCCAGCATGACTAAGCCGCTTCTGGCGAACCAGAGCAGCGCACGAAAATGCTGTTTACCTTCCCACCGGAGCGGTACCTATTTATGCTCATTGACATGCTTTCGAACTGCTTGGTTGGCAGGAGCAGGGACCAAGTAACGGGAGCTCACCCCGCCGTGGGGATTCGAACCGCTGACCTTCTGATCGGCAAGCCCTAGGCTCTGTGATTTAACACACAGCGCCACCTGCGTACCTTACCTTCTGATATAGTCTACCTCTAAACATGGGTCTCTGATAGGAGTTGGAGCTGCCGCTTTCACGTCCTCCTTGTGGGCTTTCTAAAGCCACTTGTCAGGCTTCTGTTTGCCAACTAGCACTTAAGGAACCTTTAATCTACTGTACAATTCCCAATTTAGCACATTTTAACTGTCTCCTTTTACTGTTCTATTGTCAATTTGTGTTAAGTTTGTGTCATGTTACATTTTATTGTAAGCTGTCTTGAGTACACTTCACTGTAGAAAGATTGTGCCGAATACATGTAAACAAATAAAATGATTATTCGTCCAGGTTGGGAAAACCTATGAGCTACTGACCTGCGACAAGCATAAATCGTTGCTTCTGCGCAGTGGCCGGGACCCTGGAACAGTTCGACCTGACATCACCCACCAGGTACATTCACGTATCTACTACATAATTAAAGTAGTGTACTTTTAAGTCGCCTCTGTGGTGTGTTGCTATTTCTGAAGCATTGATAGGAAAACTTAGTTCCCACACAACAGCTTTTAAAAATACCGTTGGCAACTTTTAAAATTATTCAGATTGCAAATGTTCCCAAAAGATTCCTAGAAAACTCGCATGCTGGAATTTCATTCTCACACTGCCTTTTTAAAATACACAATTGCAGGGGTCTGACAGATGTTACTGCAGCGAATTTCCCTGCTTCTGAATTGTTTTAGCTTATTTCTTTCTCTCTCTTCTTCCCAGAGCCTCCTGATGCTCATGGACAGTCCCTTGAATCGAGCTGGCCTTCTCCAAGTTTATATCCATACAGAAAAGAATGTTCTAATTGAAGTCAATCCCCAGACCAGAATCCCTCGCACCTTTGATCGTTTTTGTGGCCTCATGGGTAAGAGGACAGAGGCTTGCTTTCCCCTCAGAAAATTTTATGCTTTCAGTGGAGATAAATGCAGGGTTGTATGTGAGAGGGAGTAGCCATCTATAGTAGCCTTATTCTCCATGTATTTATCTAAAGCCCTTTTAAAGCTATCCCGAGCTGGTGGCCATTATATCTTCAATTAGTGAAGTTCAGAAGTGCACTATGTAGAATAAGTTCTTCCTTTTTCCAGTCTGAATCTTCCAACAGTCATCTTCATAGTACAAGGGTGAGAAAAGCTATTCCAGACATGCACAGTGTTACAAAAATGGGAAGATCCAATTTTTAATACCTCAGTTGTGAGAACTGCCCATTTATTTCTCCTATCTTAGAGTCTGCCTCTGTTCTGTAATGCCAATGTAAATATATCTTGCCTTTTTCTCCTCAGTTCAGTTGCTGCACAAATTTAGCGTCAGAGCTGCTGATGGGCCTCAGAAGTTATTAAAGGTAAAAAAAATCTACTAGTTCACTGTGATTCTTTGCAAGATTGTTCTTGCTTCTACTTTCAAGCCCGTCCATTTTTCTTCTATTAGGTAATTAAGAATCCTGTGACCGATCACCTCCCTGTAGGCTGTGCGAAGATCAACACATCCTTCTCAGCCCCTACTGTGACAGACGTCCGTGACATAGTCCCTACTGCAGACCCAATAGCTATCACTGTGGGAGCTTTTGCTCACGGCTCGGTAAGACGTCCATTTCCATACCAGTCAGTTGTAAGTCAGGAATCTCACCTGAATGCACAAGCTGGCCTTAGGGCAAGGCACTGTTCATAGGTAGTGTGCATGTAGTTGAATATGGTCTACTCTACAGGATTATAATGCCCTATTATAGGAATATTTTTGAGGATAAAGTGGCTGTAGAACACTTGATTTAAGCTCGTAATTCAAGGGGTAGTAATTTGCATATGTTGCTCTGGTGAGTTTAAGATGTACAGTGGTGCCTCGCAAGACGAAATTAATCCGTTCCGCGAGTCTCTTCGTCTTGCGGTTTTTTTCGTCTTGCGAAGCACGGCTATTAGCGGCTTAGCGGCTATTAATGGCTTAGCGGCTTTAAGAAAAAGGAAACAAACTCGCAAGACGTTTCGTCTTGCGAAGCAAGCCCATAGGGAAATTCGTCTTGCGGAACGACTCAAAAAACGGAAAACCCTTTCGTCTAGCGAGTTTTCCGTCTTGCGAGGCATTTGTCTTACGGGGCACCACTGTAGCATACAGAAAATACAATGCAGACATTCACTGACATGCTGGCTGTTTCTTTTCTTTTCCAGGTTAATGTGGAATACACAGAAAAGACTATCTCTATCAGCAACTACCCACTCTCTGCTGCTTTGACTTGTGCCAAGATCACCACAGCCTTTGAAGAGATGTGGGGAGTGGTGTGAACTTACTAATGCAATGTGGACTTTGTGCAGTTGGACTTAACTGCTTGCTCCAAGTCCTGGAGCAATGTGCGCTACAGGGTTCTACCTGTTAGAATTGCCTCATGTTTTGTTTGGGAGCATAAATAAATGTTTGTTTTTTTACTGTGGTGGATAGTCTCAGTAGAGAGGTATGTAAGCACCAGGATGGCACTTGTGTGTTGCCTTGGTTGGGTATCCACCTCAATAGGCATTTCAAGAGGTCATTTGAATATACAGCTGTGCTTGTTCGAAGTAAGATGGGAAAAACAAACCTGAGTAGGAGCAGTGTCAGGGATTTACCCCTGCTTACTTTCTCTTAGATGGCACCCAAAAAGAAGTGACTGCCAATGCAGAAGGGTTAAAACATAGCAGGAAAAAGATTTTTCTGCTCAGTTGGTGTTGTATAAAAGGACATGCAGCAAAGTACGAAAATGAAGTAGCACAGTAAATCTAAAGCCTTTCAGATATTGTTCTGCTGTCATTCCCAGTGTCTCTGGCCTTTTATGATAGCCCCATAGCCAAGCTGTGTCCAACAATAGCTGGAGGGTCGCAGCAGTTGTTACAACAGAGGATCGTCCTTCGATTTACCTAAAACAGTGCGGGTGGGTCTGGAGTCCCACATACTCCTGTGTAGCTTATGAGCACCACCAACCTATCTTTCCCCTTGCCTACAAAGCTAGGAGACAGAAGCAGCACCAGCTTCCCCAGCTGGTTTGTTTTTTAAAAAGCAGATGAGGCACGAGTGAAAAACCAACTGGGACCAATTTTATCTAACAGAATTGGAAAGTAGAAAAAGTCAGGCGGTGGCTCCATTCCTAGATGGCAGCTGCGTCAAGTGCTTTACAATCATCTGACATTTCCAGAGACTGGAGTGTCCGTAGGGAGAAGTTGAGAGATAAGGCAACCTGTAGAAGAGGGAGGGAGTTTGCAGCCAGTTCCCCAGTCCCCCTCAGTCTGGGGTCTTCGCCCCTGTGCTCTTTTCCCACTGTCACTCTGCATGGGTTTGACCGCAGCAAGTTTGGCAGGTAATGCTTCTACCATCCCCATAATAAATGCACACGTGGTACAATCTGGAAGAGAAAGAAGCACAATTAATTAGCTGCATACCACCTGATTCTGCTTACAAAGCAGTAGCACACCCCCATGACTACTTTTTTTACCTTTTCGTTGTTACTCGGCTTTCTTTAACTTTTCTTTTCGTGGCACAAGTACTTTCCGCATGTAAGGCATTGCAAACAGTAATGTGAAGAACACCACGTGGCCTAGGAAATAAATAGACTTGTATACCTAGAAGGAGCGAATGAGGAAGCGAGAGTTAAGACATGCTACTGCTGACAATAAGGGGAGGGTGGGAGGGGAAGTCCTCTTTCCCAATGGATTAGACTTCTTCAGTACCTTGAGCCACTTTTCCAAACTGAAGAGGCAAAATGGCACCAGAGAATATCCCATGAACATCCAGTGGACAGCTTGCTGAATCACGTAGAAGAAAGGCCGCAAGATAGTGGTCGAGGCCATGGCAGCCAGAGGTGGACTGTCGTGTACCAGGTCAATAAGCTGTAACAAGAAGAACTTGGTCTCCATGACTAGGATCAGACAACACCAAACCTTACTTTGTACTAACAGCAATTAAGGGCCCACACCATAGTTTGAGCTTCCACTGACTAGACAGGTCTTAACTGTTTTTCTGATTTCTATTTGTTTAGTACTAGAATCCAATGTGCAGCAGCTCTTAAGGTGGAACAGCAGCCCCAGATGTGGCTTGTCAGTGGTCAGTAAACCCCTCAAAAAGCTAGCTTGTGGGCAGGCTTGAGTGGAGACAACATGAGCCAGAGTTTTGTGTGGTCTAAAACCAGACTGCATATGAAACGGATGGGGAAACTGCAGACCTCCAGCTGTTGCTGGACTACAACCCCTGTCCATCCGCTGTGCTGGACATGAGCTGGGAGTCGACAAAAACGTAGGATGAACACAGGCACCCTAGCCTGGTCTACAGAATTAGATTTCACTGAAGGGACACGTATAATAAATTGACTGCTTAATATGGCTGTCAACCTATAGCCCCCAATCTTAAATCGGTTTGATTCATTGGCATTTACGAAAGCCAGTGTCTTAGCCTTGGGTACTGTAGTAAGAAAACATTCTCTTTCATTCTGCAGTCTAGAACACAAAAGATAGCCTGAAAAACCAAACCCCAACATGACCCTTTGTAAACTGATGCTGCTCACTGAGGAATCACACAAGGAAGAAGTCAACTAACCTCCAATTCAGAAACTTCATTCCACATCCTTCCTGGCAATCTGGTGTTACCAATTTATAGGATCTGATGGAGGACTTTCCAAGAAAGCCAGAGTACCTAGATCAAGGTGAGCCACCTCCTGCTGCCATACCAAAGCTGGGTGAGGCCCTGGATTTTGGGAAGGAGGCCTGAAGGCTCTCACAGGGTCCTAGAGTCCTCCCATCTCCTTCCCTAAGTACAGTGGCGTAGCGTGGGTTGTCAGCACCCGGGGCAAGGCAAGTAATTTGCGCCCCCTAACCCGTGGATTTGCGCCCCCTAACCTGTGGATTTGCCCTAACCCCAGATGTTGCGCCCGGTGCGGCTGGCCCCCCTGCACCCCCCACGCTACGCCACTGCCTAAGTATAGTTAGCACTTTAGGGAGTAGGTGGGCAGGCTTTAGGACCTTGCCAGAGCCTTGTGCCTCTTTCCCTAAGCCTCTGGGAAGGCAGCGACTTTAAGAAGAGGGCTGGGAGGGGACATCAAAGCTTTTGCCTCACTTCCCACCTCCAGTGAAATAAGGCTGTGTGCAGCCCATGGCTTCTGTGTTGAAGCACTCTTGAAGCCCGCTTGGAATGAAAAGTTGGGTCGCCCTGACCTAGAGGCTGACTTTAGCAACAGTCCTACTAACTCCACTCATTTAAAGCTCCTCACCTGTCTCTCAACAATGACAATGAGGAACTCCATTTGGAAGCACACCAAGTATCCGCAGTGCAGACCATGCCAGAGAGCCAGGAAAAGCAAGGACAGTGCTTGAGATAATAACTTGTTCCCCAGGAATTTCAACCGCTTATAAATGTAGCTGTAGATGGAAAACAATAAATCCTTTCAGTTGCCAGTCCTGAAGGCATTAATCACCATTTAGTTTTCTCAAGAAAAGAAACAATGTCATCTCCAAAAGGTAATGGTGGTTTCATCAAGTTTTGGTTTGGTTTTTTGCTGCAGGAGGCTCAAACAGCAAAAGAAAAGGGTTTTAAACCAGCACTTAAAAACACTGGCGGGCCCTGGTTCAAAGTTATCTTTTTCTCCATGTAGCAGAAATAATTTGATCTCAATTTTATGGAAAAAGCTGGTTTTAGTTAGATTGGGGTGGAGGCACTGGGCAAACAGAGTAATTAGATGCTAAGAATCAAACTTGGGACGTACGCTTTGGTACTGCGCTATGGCTTTCTTTATATACAAGATTTCTGTGCAAGTTAAATCTATTGCTATAGACTGCCATGGTGATAACTTCTAACCTCTTAATTAGCTAACTTCTTAGAATAATTTGTGTTCTGTATCTTAGATTTGTTGTGACAACCTTCATATAGGTTTTATTTTACTGCATGAATTTTTTTCTTTATTGGACTGGTTTCTAAAAGATATGGAGAATGCTTTTCAGTTAGGTAAATACAAACATCATTTGCCCACAAGAAAACCCTCAAGTTGAACAACTTGCGTTCCAGCTTAATTTCTGAATGAGCGGTTCTGGGGGCTCAAACTTTGTGTGGAATCCATTTCCACTATCATAGGCATGCAGCGGATATTTTCTATTTCATGTGTAAAAGCACTTTCTTGATTGGTGCTGTACAATTCCCAGAGTAGCCAAGGTGGTAGTCAACTAAGATTTACTCAGAGCAGACTGAGTGAAATTAATGAAAGTGACTAAATTAGGTCCATTCATTTCGTCTCCTCTGAGTCACACCTATTTGAATACCACCCAGGGTATTAAAAATCACAATCCCACCAGCTCCAAACGTTACCAGCTTGTAATTCATAACAGGACATTGTCAAGCCATTTTGCAAGATAAGGATAGTTGCATAGTCGTCACCACTCCAGGTGATGTAAAGAAGGAAAAATGGGTTGGGGATGAACACCTTGCTCTGAAGAAGGTAATCATGTGAATCTACTGTGGAGCAGCTGGATTATGCACAAAGACATTAGGTGAGGCATGGTGAACCTGTGGCCCCTTCAAATGTTCAACTCCCAAATGGTACTACCCTAGACAGCATGACCAGGAGCCACACCACGTGGCAACATCTGAAGGGCCACAGGTTCCCCCATCCCAGAGATTTTGTGTGCATGCTGGGAAGGTACATGGTGCTTTTGTGCCTTGCTGAGGCTAAGCAGGTCTCAGGCTTGCTCACTTCCTGGTTGGGAAACCACCAAAGAAGCCTTCTATATTACACTCTACAGTGGTGCCCCGCAAGACGAAAGACTCGGTAGACGAAAAACTTGCTAGACGAAAGGGTTTTCCGTTTTTTGAGTTGTTCCGCAAGACGAAACGTCTTGCGAGTTCTTGCGAGTTTGTTTCCTTTTTCTTAAAGCCGCTAAGCCGTTAATAGCCGCTAAGCCGCTAATAGCCGTGCTTCGCAAGACGAAAAAACTGCAAGACGAAGAGACTCGCGGAACGGATTAATTTCGTCTTGCGAAGCACCACTGTATATTACACCTAGAGTTCCATGGGCAAAGAATGGTGGGTATACATTTACTAAGTAAGATTGCTTTACTTAGTAGTAAATCTAACCAAGAAATAAATCCTACTGAGTTCAAACAAGGAGACTTACTACATTGGGCTAATCGTGAGCACAGAAGCCCTGTTCTTGCCCACTGGTATTTCTATTGATTTCCCTTAAGCTCTGGATATATGCTTTTTTAAAAAATTAAACACTGCTCACATTTCAAAAGTGGGACAAGGTAGCAAACACAAAAAAACAGATACCCTCAGGACTTTTTCTGGTCTTGTACAAAAGGCTACCTCCTCCCTAGCCAGGTTTGGGGACAACTGTTCTGCAGAAAAGCTATCAGCATTGCTTACCGAGCCACCCAGGCGTTGGTGTTAGTGTTGAAGGAGGCGATGGTGCCTGTAAAATAAGGGGTTGTCTCGAATAGCCAGACTTTCATGTTGGCACAAGCATCCCACTTTGGCCTCCCCTTTTCATCCTTTCCATTGTAGCCAAGTCCCGTGATGATGCAGACTCCTTCCTGCAACGAAACCGGCGAAGATTAACTAGTTGTCTTGACGCTGCTTGGCCTTACTCAACAGGCGAAAGTGGTTTAGCAGGCCAAGTTTAGCTTCCAGGCTTACCGTGACCAGCCAGCAGGTAACATACTTATAGAGCATCGTCTTGCCCCAGATCAATATATAAACGCAGCGGAACCAGAAGGGCTGTTCCTGCAGGAAACAAAAAAAAAATCTGTGAGGTAAGCTTTGCACTGGAAATCAGAGGCAAGACTTCAATGAACTTGCTATGATGGGAGAGTCTGCTCAGTTGCAACATGCAAGAAACAAGAACCTAATGATGAATCAAACATGCACCTCTGGGAAGAAGCTGTGGCTCGTCTCAAAAAACTCGAGTGCAGTTGCAACAGTACAGAGAAATGGCATATAAAGCTGGGTTGTGGTAGGTAAAACTAGTATTAAAATATCCTCATAGATGTATGATGCAAACAGGATGTGCAAAATATCTAAGGATGCCTTTCATATAGTTAGCAGTACACATTTATGTATATATACACATAATAAAAAAGCAGCAGGGAAATTTAAAGGCGTGCAATGTTTTGAGTGCATTCAATACAAATCAAGTGGTTTCTCATGTAATTTTGAGTGGAAGTGTAGATTTTTGTTTAGAATTATACATTCTCATGCAAGTGTTTATGGTGGTTCATGGAAAAAGAAGATGCATTGAGATGGGACAGAGACAAAAGCTTCTTCTAGCTGAGAAAGTACTTGGACTCAAGGTAGATAGATAATTTATTATGGTCGGAGACCAGCTTATAAAACACACTTGGGGGTACAATCCCAGAAGGAAAACTAAAATTTATAAATGCGATAAGCGTATAGACACTTAAAACTTTAAGATAAGCTACTGCAGAGAGATGACCCAGAGTCACCCATGGAACCGAGTTTGGGGATTTTCTTAACAAACTAGTTTGAGTCGGGGGATGGTCTGCGCCTACAGATCTGTACACAGAAGCTGGCGACCATCCAGGTCGTCTTATGATCTTTGCCTAACAGGAAAAGGTTGAAGTTTTGCTTTTCCGGGAGATTGGCGAGCCTCACCAGTATGGGATCAATGGTCTCACTATGTGCCTCTTTATAAAAGGGACATCTAAAGAACAAGTGCTCTGGGCATCCTATATCCCCCAATGAACAGGCGCGAGGTCTCTGAGCACATGGGACTTTTTTAAAGGCTCCTTCCAGGACCGGCAAGGGCAGAGCCAAGCTTCTGGCGGGTGTAAAAGCCCTTCTTGCATTTTTGGATATGAGAAAGAAGAGAGATGCTGCCGGTGCGGCAATATATATCTCTTGATTTCTCCAATTTTATAGTCGGGGCAACTTGAGCAGTCCTGTTGTCTCTCGGTGTCTATGATTCTTTGCCTGACCGTAGCTTTTGCCTGGCCCAACCCCAGACTTAGAAGGGCTTGAGAGGCAAACCCCAGTTTCTGAAGGGTGTTCAGGACTGCTGTCTGCCAGCCTGACTGGTACTGGTCGCAGAGGATCAGTGGGGCTATTTATCTACTTGCACTTTTGACATGCTTTCGAACTGCTAGGTTGGCAGGAGCAGGGACCGAGCAACGGGAGCTCACCCTGTTGCGGGGATTCGAACTGCCGACCTTCTGATTGGCAAGCCCTAGGCTCTGTGGTTTAGACCACATACAAATACTCTAGCAATAATAATAATTATAATAATTACTAATACTATTCCTCCTGGAGTTACCGCTCTTTCTCCTCCAAGCCCTTCTTACCAGGTAATCATCTGAGACAAGGTATTCCTCAGGGATGTAGGGGGCCACGAGAGTGTAGACTACCATGAAGAAGACGCCCAAGCCCAGGCGCTTAAGGGCAGGCACAAAGCTGAAATGAACGTTGGGGAGAGAGAGACAGAGAGAGAGAGAGAGGAAATCAGTCTTCTAGCGGTGCACTATTTCAGAACAAAGGGAAAGTGGACTGTGGCTCAAATGGACAATGTTATGTGCTTTTAATTACAATGAGTACCTTTATGGGGGGAACCCTGGAGAACCTGAAATCTTGGGCACTGCACATGAGTCTGTAATATTTTGCTTGACCCAATAAAGTTATAGCCCTTGCATGGATTTTGGAATCACCACCATGAGGAAGCTGGAATGCCCCACACCCCACAATGTTTGGAGTCTTGATTAGTAGCGCTATGGACAAGAATACTCCAGGCACTGGGAAGCGGGGCAAGGAAAATTACCTGTTGGGTCTTTGGCCTGGAACGTCAGTCAACTCGCCTCTTGTCAGCTTATGATATTGTGTCATGGAGAACTGTGGCCCCACCATGAAGGCACCATAGAAATACACGAAGCCAGTGACTTCCAGTAAAGTAGGAACTCCCCGAACAGCAAACTGTCGTTGTTCAGGAGTGAGAGCCTGCTGTAGAAAAATAATAAAGACACCAACAACAGCATCAGCATCCGTGATTTTGCTTTTGCTTGCATGCATGAGATTTTTTGTTAGTCTTAAAGCTGCCTAACTCACTTGCTCTAAATGCTTTGAAGAACAAGATCCACCATTAGGAATCCCATAGGTCAATCATGGACAGAAATCTCTAGGTTCATAGCATGCTTTGTAGTGTCGTTCATAATCCTAACAGCGAACTGTTCTGGTATTTGCTTTCCTAAGGACTTGTCAACTGCAACTTTTTCTGGCTTTGTTCCCTGGAGTTCTAGAAATGGAAGCAGGGACTGGCACAGAAGAAGCCATGATAAGCTCAAGGGCACAGTAACAGATAGCATTTCTCTACCCAATCCTCCCTAACATCCTCAAATGAACTAACCCCCCACTCCCACCCACATATGTCCAAACTTGAAGAAATACTGCTTGATAGACCTGAAAGCAGGAGGTTTTTGCAAAGGAGCGGGAGGATACAAAGTCAGCATTTGCACCAACTTTATTTGTTATTTTTTCCCTTAAGTCATCACTCTATTATCTGTAATCTTTGCCTCAGGCCTGTGGCCTGTTTAAAAGAAGCTTCATTTAAAAGAGCCCTTCATTTTTCTGGCCTTGTTCCCAGCAGCCCTTATGCACAAAAGCAAAGGCATGAGTTGGAGTCCTGCCCTCCCCCTCGAATCATGATCTGGATACTGCCGTTGACAGGTGTGAGTGGATTCATGCTTCATAGGTGTTTCAGCATATTCAACGTCCCAGCTGACCGCCCCCTCAGACTGGACGTTTCAAGTCATCTTCTCATGGGCCAAGTTTATCAAGTCTCACTTAGATTGGATGAAGCACATTTTCTGCTCAGCCCCAAGGATAACTTTAAAATAAGAAAGTGAGTTGTGTGTCTGTGTAGTGTTAAGGTGATCAAAATGGCTTAGGAATTTTGGCCCCATTTTCTTTGTAACCAGGGCTTTGTAACTCTGCCAGCTTTGTTTGCTTCTTGCACCTTTTCTGCTTTCACTGCCTCATCTTTCAAATACAGTCGTACCTTGGAAGTCGAACGCCTTGCTCCCAAACGTCGCAAACCCAGAAGTGATTGTTCTGGTCTGCGAACGTTCTTTGGAACCTGAACGTCCGTCGCAGCTTCTGATTGGCTACAGGAGCTTCCTGTGGCTAATTGGAAGCCACGCCTTGGTTCCTGAACGTTTTGGAAGTCAAACGGACTTCCGGAACAGATTCCGTTCGACTTCCGAGGTACCACTGTATCTGTAACTTTCTGATTCTCTTAACAAGCCTGACTTTTGACTTCTTATATCAGATTTTTCCTCTGTGCTTGTTTGTACAAGTGTTTGGAATTTAGAGGTTCACTCATAACCTGTTTGAGAAGTGGTCGGTTTCTACCCTGAAAAAAACACTTTCCTGGATACCCAGCCTGCTCCACAGGACCCTTTCCTAATTGCTACAGCCTTTATCTCCAATAACTCCCCTGAACACAATCCCGTTGAGAGGAATGGGGGAAAGAAAATTCACTCACCACTTCCTTTCTGCCATCATAGTAATCAATGACCAAACCTAGGGGTAGAAAGAGATACCAATATAATCAAGGAGGCCAACACTGTACAAAAAGTCAGCCCACCGAATGGCCTGAAAAACCCAATGTTGCAGTTCAGTGAGTATGAACCAGATTACTATCTGCTTGAGAGGCTACTGGAAGTCCCATGTAATCTGCCCTGGGATTTCCCAATACAGTCGTAGCTTGGTTCTTGAACAGAATCCGTTCCGGAGGTCTGTTCCGACTTCCAAAACATTCGGAAACCAAAGTGTGCCTTCTGATTGTCTGCAGGAAGCTCCTGCAGCCAATCGGAAGCCATGGAAGCCCCATCAGACATTCGGCTTCCAAAAATAGTCCGCAAACCGGAACAGTCAATTCCGAGTCTGCAGCATTCAGGAGCCAAAATGTTTGAGCCGCAAGGCGTTCGCAAACCAAGGTACGACTGTACATGTTTTAAAGCAGCAACATAGCTGGACCGTAGGAGGGAATCTGTGGCGCCAAAGCACGGCGATGGAACAGAACTGGATGAGCAAAATTGCTTACCTATCAGCTTGAGAGTCAAGACACAGTGTGGCATGGTCCATTTGATGTCATAGCTCTCTGTGGCAGTGAAGAAATAGCCGGCCATCAGATATAGCTGAAAGACATTAGCCGTGAGGATAAACCGCTGCTTCCTCTATCTGCCCTCCCGCCCCCACTCCCCAGGCTCCTGCTCAGCTCTTGCTGGGCAGAGCAAAAGACAGCAAGATCAGAATCTCAGAGAGGAACACAGAAGGAACAGGTTTACCATCTGAAAGCAGAAGGAAGTGCAGACGGCAGTGACTGTGCGGCCCATGAGCCTCAGTATGAGAAACTGAACGAAGACACATATGAGGGAGTGACAGAACTGCGGCCCTGAGGAGGTAAATGTGAGACAATTAGAAACCGCAAGGGAAAGCAACATGGCCCCCCCACCCCCACTCTGGTACTCACTGGTCGGGCAGCCATCTTCTCAGCCCCCCTTACCAAAGTTGAAGTAGGCAACCGAGAGCCCCGTTAGCGTGTTGTACAGGTGTATGAGGTAGAGGTCTTTCTGGAAAAGGAAATAGCGCTGGAACAAGGCAAAAGGGTATCCTATAGGGAAAGAACAGGAGCACAGATCAGTCCAGACGAACACAAATGGATTCTATAAAAGCATTCCCTTTTGATTATTCTACTATCCAGGGGACGCAGAGGGTGCACCAAACTGACCGTTTAGGACTCACATTAGCTAAATAAGACTTTACTGTGAGCTCATGGCTATCTTCTAGACTCAGCCCAGTCTGTAAGGAGGAACAGGGAAGTTAAGAGTGCCTTGCTCCAGGGGACGCAGGGGTACACTTAATTTTGTGAATTAAGTTTGTACTCATTGAGGGGCAGCATTTCAATAAGAGTAGAAAATGAGAGAACCCATAAACATTTTTTGAGGGGGAAAAGCAAAATTAAAAACCCCCAAAGAGGCACAGATAAAATTTTATAAAGACTTCAAACCATACAAAAATTATGACAGCATTTTTAAATGAGAACCAGTTCTCAATGACAAGAGAACTACATCAGACGTCCAACACTATGTAATGATCAGAGAAAACTTAGACAGCCTTTGGAAGTAGAAACCCTGGAAAACTGCATCAATCTTCTAACAGACCCACAAGGCTAATCCTGATAAAGATCTGCCCCATGGAGACAGAAAAAATTCTCCACCCACTGCATAAGATACTTCCTGAGTCAGTTTTAACTGGGCTGTTGACAATGGCTGAGTATCCTTGGTTTCTCCACACACCCAGAATACTGCCCAGGCATACTAATGCTGCTAAGTGTGATGCTGTGATCTTCAGAGTGGTATACAAATTTAATACATAATGATAATAATAATAATAAAATGTTCTTTTAGCACAATTCACTGTGATGCTACCACATCTTTCTCTCTGTACTCAACAATTTAAAGTGACTAAGAAACAGAGCTTTGGAAGAAAGGACTGGAGGGAGCTTTGGCTGACACCCTAAACACACCTTTACTTTTTTCCAGTTCAGTCCTATGGAGGAAGTACTAAAGTGCTACGTTTGGAGACACTGGTGCAGAAGCGGCAAAACTTGCCACCCCCACCCGCCCCCATGACCTGGATGTTGGGGAGCTGGAGTTGACCAAGAACCCGTCAAGAGATGCAATGTATTCTAGGGTGCAGGATAGACCGAAATGCCATGTGCCGCCCCAAAGAACCCTTGAAAATTAAAATGATTTGTTTCACACACGTCTCATTCCAAACTGCTGACAATAAACTTACCAGTAAAATTTCCTGAGTCGATTATTTCGTATTCAGGCAGTTTACTGATTGCACAAGTTTTACTCTCTCTAACGTTTTGTAAGCCTGCATCAAGACCTTCAACGCTCTGAACTGCAACGCTGCTCTAACCAAGAGCCCCCCTTGGCTCACCTCTCCCCCCCCCCATTCATGACTGACAGTTGCACATTTCAGCCAGTTGCACAATGAACTAGATTCTAGTAAGTGTAATCGACCACACAAGCCATATTTTACCATTGCTCTCCAGTACAACCGGCCATGCTATAAATACTACCTAGTAACCAAGTGACATTGTAATTGGATCTCACACTCCTTTCCCCTGAAGAAGTGGTTTATTTATGAGTCTCCTACAGAGCTTTCTGGATTATTTTAATATCAGATATATAGCACAGCTACAACTTCTCTTGCATTTACCCTCATGCCAATCCTGTGAGGTTGTACTCCATTATTTTGTTTGTTTTGAAATTAAAGAAACACATCGACAAATCCACAAGTTTATAGCCCAAAGGCTTCAAGCCTCAAGGTTCAAATCTTCCTACTCCCCACCCTCAGGTTTAATGATTTACTAATGGAATCAAAGGTTCAAATCCCATTAGTCTTGTTCTGTGCCACCTAATCCTTTTAGCAGAATTAGCAGCAGCCCACATTCTTGGGAGCTTTTAGACTGCAGATACTCACTAGATTTTTAAAAAACAAATTGAGATGATGCATGACACACCAATTTAGCACACTTGCACCTCTGGTGAAACAAGTTTCTGAAGCACTGTAAAAATCTGCAAAACCTTAGTTTCCCAGTAATGATTGTAGGATAAAAAGAAATAAGTTGGTGAGCGCTTATTTCTAAGAGCACCCTGAGCTACAAGGGCTGTCACACTTCAACTTTCCTGGAAAGCGGAAGACAAACTAATGGAGCCACAGATACACTGCTTCTCTTCTCTCAAGCTAAAAAAATAACTAGCTATCAAGATCCAGGACTAAGCAGTAATTTAAAGGGATAAATTCACACGCAAGTGTTCTGGTACGCAATGTGGATTATTGTCCTTATGACACGCCTTGCCAATGCAATGATGTCGTTAATCACAGGCACTATTCGCTCCAAACTTATCTTTGCAGCCATAAAAGCAAGGAGTTCCAAAAGAAATGCTGATTCTCGGAATGCTCCTGACGGTAGGAGGTAGGTGGCAAAGTTCTTGGCAAAGTTGAGGACGTAGAGCAACCATAAATTAAGAGTCTCTGAATACCATGAAACTGAGAGTCATGATTCCAATGTACTCATAATACCAGAGGCTTTGCCTAGGAGCTTGATGAAGAAAAAGCAGGTAGTATTTACACAGAGAAGAAGAAGAAGAAGAAGAGGAGGAGTTTGGATTTGATATCCCGCCTTTCACTCCCTTTAAGGAGTCTCAAAGCGGCTAACATTCTCCTTTCCCTTCTTCCCCCACAACAAACACTCTGTGAGGTGAGTGGGGCTGAGAGACTTCAGAGAAGTGTGACTAGCCCAAGCAGCTGCATGTGGAGGAGCGGAGATGCGAACCCGGTTCCCCAGATTACGAGACTACTGCTCTTAACCACTACACCACACTGGCTCTCTGGACCAGGAGGAGATCTTACTAGCACCTTCCCTGTCCACTCCCATTAGATCTTCAGTGAGGTCTGTCTCTGGGTTCCCTTCTACTGGAGATGTGACCAGCATCCAGCTGGAGACTGGCCCTTCCTGGCTGTGGCCACCCAACAGTGGGCCGCTCTCCTCAAGGAGGGTGACCTGGTGCCTCCTTTGAAATCATTTCAGCAGCAAGCAGAGGCTGTTTTCCAGGCCTCTTAGTCCAATCAGTTTTTATCTCGGCTGGTGATTTGTTGCTACCTTCTTATATTTTTAGAGTGCTTTCATACATTTTAAATGTTTTATTGGATTTTGTATTATAGTACCGTAAGTCACCATAGGAATTATTTGAGAAGCAGGGCAGAATTTCCTGTAATTAAAAATAAGATAAGAGGGATCAATGTTTGCGGGAATTATCCTGTCGGGCCCTATCTGATACAGTTCGGAGCTGCACCAGCGGTACGTGCCAATGGGGTTTGCACAGAACTCCCCAATCGATTGTACGCTGTGTGTCAAATTTGTATTCCTCCTATTCTGATCCCTTTCTTAGTGACCCCAAACTGCCCCCTCAGCTTCTCTCCTGGCATGGCCATCCCTGACCTCAACATGTATCCAAAAGAATGTTATATAATCCAACATTAGACTTCCTGAGGACCTGGCAATGCTCACCTGGGAAGGGTCATCTGTCTGTGGTACAGCACAGGTGTTGCAAGCCGAATGTCCCAGGTTGTATTTCCAGCCCCTCCAGTAAAAACATCCCAGGTTCCTGCGCTAGGAAATATCACTCTCTTTCCAACACCTTGGGAAGTTGATGCCAATCAAGAGTGAGCAGTACTGGGCTAATAAACCAATGACCCAACTCAAGATCATAGAATCGTAGAGCCTGAGGATAATCTACTCCAGCAGTCTGCAATACAGGAATGCACTGCTGTCCCATATGGGGATTAAACCTGCAACCCTGGCATTGTTAGCACCACTCTAACCAACTGAGCTATCAGTAGCAAACCCTTCTTCTCAGGGACAGGCTGCGGAACGAGCACACAGTCAAAAGTGAGTTGGTGGAAACATAGCAGACTTTGTGCACTGCGAATCTTGTTCACATCCAACCATATCAATGCATCCAGAGACATGAAAACATGTAGAAGGAGCGTGAGAGGTACAGAATGCTGATATCATAGTATCACTAGACAGCTGAGAACGAAAGCCCCAAATGCTCGGCATCAAGGCAGCCGACATGCTAGTGCTGAAGGCTAACTTTCCACTTCAAGTACCAAAAGAGTACTAGAGAAAGGTTACCAGACGTCCCCGTTTCCCGGGGACAGTCCCCGGATTTACAAATCAGTCCCCATACAAAATCCACCAAAGTTGAAAAGTGTCCCCGGATTCATTGAAAAAAAGCTGGTAACCTTATACTAGAGGGCCAAAAACACTACCGGCAAATGAATACAGAAACTATTATATGGAAGATTGTGACAGTTAAGAAGCTAGCTGGAGACCTGACATGGAAAAAGCAGAAGTACTACATAGTAAATGAAAGCATTCATTCTGTAAAAATGTGAGGAGCATGATCAGACAGTGCTGGATATTAGTTCAAAATGCTGTCTTCCTGTAGATCTTACACAATGCCCATTGACATAAATGCACTTTTAATCCAACGCTCACCTGAGATGAGTAAAGCTGCCTCCAATAAGGTGTGGTGCTGAAAGCACAGGCGAAGCTAGGGCAAGATCCAATTACGATACAGCTCATGCCATATAGGATTGCATTTCCAGAAGGAACGACTGTACAGGGCATTTTGTAAAGTGCTGTAGCTTATGCTTACTAGGAGTTCCGTGTGCCCAGTGGCTCCTGAGTGTGCACCTTGAAGTACAACCACCTTGCCTGGCAGAGAGATAGTGAACTGTCTGTTTACAGACAAGGGAACAGTCACAGTGTCCCACATATGCAGCCCTGCAGAGCCGTTACCTTAGCATAACTTAAAGGCAATGGAGTTGGGTAGGGCTGAGCAGTGTTTCCCAAATTGGGAACCATATGGCCCCCTGGGGGCCCCCAGCGTATTCCAAGGGGGCCACAAGATAAAATCGCACAAATTGGGGGGGGGGGGCATAGCACCAGCCTAGGGGCCACAGAGGGAAGTGAGAAGTGAAGAGAGGGAAATCATTATTTTTTTATAATCCTGATTGACTGGCTATCCACTTGGCCAATCACAGCGGGTAAGGGGGCGGCCCACCAGGGCCTAGCACTCCTTTTTGCCACGTGTGTTTTCTTGGAGCAGTCCTGGTTTGTTTCTGGGGGGAGAGGGCAATCGCTGAGGCTCCCGTTTTGACCAGTAGAGCTTGCAATCCAGAACCCCCAGCTCAGGCGTGGGGGGGGGGGGTGGCAATGGGTGGGGCTGGGAGAGCCAGAGCTGCTTGTTGCTGCTGCCAGTGCTGGGCCGGGTGGCAGCCTGGGCCTGACTCTGCAAAGTGCAGGGTGCAATCCACCCCACCGTCTAGCCGAGGGGGATCTGATGCTGCTGACTGGCATCTAGTAAGTAAGTGTCTACTCAGAAGAAAGCTGCACTGAATTCAGTGGACCTTACTCCCAGGTAAGTGTGTTTGGGGCTGCAGAGTTTTATCTAGGCAGCCAGGGCACCTCCGGATGACAAGATCTTTTTGCACCAGGTCAGTGAAGCCTTTTAAAATTCTCCCACATATGCAGAACTCCAAATAATTGGGGTCAAATAATCATTGTTTGCTTTTTATAATTCACGGAAGATGGATCTCCCTCGGGAGGTTCTGGACTCTCCTTCCTTGGAGGTTTCTAGGCAGAGGTTGGGTGCCCATCTGTCATGGATGCTTTAGCTTAGTTTCCTACATAGCAGTGGGGTGGACTAGAAAAATGACCCTTGGGGTCTCTTCCAGCTCCATGATTCTGTGTTCTTTTGCTTCAACAATATTTCATTATGTTCCTATCATTTTATGTAATTGCATTTTGTATCAATTATTAAAATTATAAATAAAACCTGTTCTATTTACAAACAAAACATTTAAATAGCTACCTTTCAACCGGTAGGATGGGGGGGGGCATGGGCATAGCCAGGATTTTTGTTGGGGGGAGGCAGAAACTCAGATTTGTATTGATTTTTACTTATTGGAGGAGGAGCTGTCCCCCTTGGCTACGCCCATGGGGGGGCACAGGAAGGAAACAAGGTGGGAAGGGAGGCCACGGTCGGAAAAGGGTTGGGAAACACTGGGGTAGGGAACAGAAGGCAAGAGACAGAGCAGGTGGAGCACCTCTGGCAAGTGGAGGAGGAGATAGGCAGTAACACACACCATCACTAATCTTATAAAGAAGACTGATGTAACCAGCATCAGATACATCTGAGATAGACAGGCTATTTTATCTTTGTAAGGAACACAAGAGTAGGGTGCACACTTCAAAACAGATACAGAAAAAAAGCTTTAAAACGGGTCCAAGTGTTTTTTCTTTCTAAGATTTATTCTGTCAATCCCTTTAAGTCTCCTCTCTCACTGTTCATAAAAACATGACGCATGGATGGAAATGGCAAAAGTTATTGCGGGAGTGAACTATTCTGCACTGACCAGAAGGGAATAGCCCCCCAAAGGAAGGAGCGCTCTGCATCAAGCCTTAGTGGGAAGAAGCTGCTGACAGGTGTCAGGGGTTAGGAGAAATCTGGTGCCCCAATGAGAAGAAAAAGAGGGCAAGAAGCTTGTTTGGGAAAGGAGGAGGAGTTTGGATTTTATATCCCTCTTTATCACTACCCGAAGGAGTCTCAAAGCGGCTAACATTCTCCTTTCCCTTCCTCCCCCACAACAAACACTCTGTGAGGTGAGTGGGGCTGAGAGACTTCAGAGAAGTGTGACTAGCCCAAGGTCACCCAGCAGCTGCATGTGGAGGAGCAGAGACGTGAACCTAGTTCACCAGATTACGGGTCTACTGCTCTTAACCACTACACCACACGGTGGATACTTGTCTTCTTTCATTTCATTACCTGATAAGGCAGAGGTGGGTACCTGTCCCCCTCCAGATGTTACTGGACTCCCATCAGCCCCAAGAAGCATGGTGAATAGTCACAGGTGTTGGGAATAGTAGGACCGCATCTGGAGGACCACAAGTTAATTACTCCCTGACCTAAGGGATGAGAGTGTGGCGGTGCAAGTGACATGCTGATCATGGTCACTGGCTCTGGCACATTCTGGAAACTGGATGGCCACTGTGGGTTTGGCAAACTGGGAGGTTCTGTAAGAGAAGATTGGTTCCAGTTTCATTTACAAAATCATCCCAGAATACCTGCAAGTGAGGATCAAGAGAAAGAAATTAGCAAGAGCTTCCTGAAATTAGCAATAATGTTCTTGACCATCAAAGTGAGGAAAGAATTGTGTGGCTCAAGAAAGATGTGCTGCATTTTGACAATGCTGAACCTCTGGAGTGCAGTACATTTACACAATACTTCTCACGTGAGATCAGTTGATAGCAAGATCAGCAGATCTGCCTCGCCCTACTCAATAATTAACAGTGATCCAACTTTCCCACATGATCCTCTTAGTTAAGACAGCCACACCTTAGCAGAGTTCCCAGTCAGGTTTGGATGCTTCTCCACAGTATATGCAATGCAAACCTTTTACTTCTGAGAAAACACACATGATCATGCTTGGTCTAAACTGAGACTAAGACATGTGGAGAATTTAAACTGAAGTAGTTGGTTTTTAGAAGTGATTGGCAAAAGCAAGTAAGAGAGACCATAAATAGGTCCCTAGAGCATTGCTTCATTGAAAGCATCACCACTATCCTGTTTGAAAGCACAGTGGTTCCATCTTGGAGTATTACCACCTCAGGTTTCCCCATCAGAGGTCTTTACATAAACCCAGAGCTAGTTTTCATTTGCACAATTAAGATACAGTCCTCCTAGTTAAACTGAACACAGTCAGCTATCTTTTTCCTTTGATATGCATTCCTAAACATCTAAAAACCAAAACATTTTAAAATTAAGCCTGGTGATAGTGATTCATATTTAGCTGAACAGGTCTCCCTGGAAAAAAGAGAGTCCACCATCCACATTTCAGAATGCCAAGAGATCCAAAGGAACACAGAAAAAGACATTCTAACGTTGCAGCTCTGAATTGAGGGACTATTTATTTTGGCCTGGGAACACACATACAAAACTGCAAAGATGGCTTCTGTGGAACACAGATATGCTTTCCTCCTAGCAGAACTTAGGTTTGTGCCACCAAAACGTATATTAACCATGAGAGCTGGAGAGAGATAAAGAACACATGCTAGTTCCTGCCATAGCAGTGCCTCTCCAAGCCGTCTGGCTAGCTGGCTTTAGGAGGAAATTTGAGATGTCCTGTAATTGTTCACTTCTAATGCCAAGTTTGATTCATGCCCAAACTTACAGATCCTTATGCACAGCAGCAGATGGCACACACAAATTCAATGGTGTAAAGATGGTATGCACTTTCCTGCCAAAGAGAGGACTAAGAGTGAATGGGGTATCTGTTTTGTTTTAGGTGAATTAGACTTAGAAGACTGTCAGAATTCAGAAAAACCACCCTAAGCCATCCATATCCATTGTAAAGGCTGTTGGGAAGCCACAAATCCAAAACATAGCTATGACTCATCCTTTACTTTCAAGCCTGCCTATCAATCTGCATGTGGTGCCATGAGCCCAGCAATGTGCAGCACTCAACATGGTGCCCCCACAATCTTCACTGATGCTTGGAGACATAACCTTTCTTTCATCTAAAAATAACCTGGAATCCTTCCACCCTTTCTTTTCTTGTGTTGTGCTGGACTCGGAATAGGGCAGACAGAACTAGAAATTCTCCAGCCCTAACCATGTCTACTTAGAAGTATGTCAATGGAAGTATGCTTAGAACTGTGTCACAGGTTACAACTCCAGCACTATTCATTTTATGACATGCATATGTGCTCCCAAGGTCACTCATATATTTTTCTGCCCTAGACTTGGGCTGCAGGCAGACCACCTGCAGCTGTAGCCAGGGGGTGATTGCTGATTCAGAAGGCAGGCAGCTGAACTCATGCACCTTTAAGAACTGCACAGAACATTTGTAGGAGTGAAAAGTAACTGCACCTGTTTCTGCTTCCTTCTTCTGTGCAATCATGAAAAAAGGAAAGGAGCCATGCTGCCCTTATTCAGTGCTCACTGCTCTAACTCTTAATGGCAGATCCGTGCTCATTTCACACACCTGTACGCAAGGAGTGATTGTAGATTAGGAGTGGCTAACCTAAGATCCTCCAGATGTTGAACTCTTAACTCCCATTAGCTCCAGTTAGCAAAGCTCAAGGGATGATGGGAATTGTTGTTGGTGTCTGTCTGCCAAACCACTACGTTAGCAGCACCGAAGCGGCCTTCCTGGGGCGCAAGCCTGGGCAGTGTGTGTGGAGGTCCTGGGTTGCCCAAACGAGAAGACTCCCCTCTCAGCCTTGCTGATATGGTCCAAAGGAAAACAAAGCAATACATTTGGCACCAGGTTGGCTGCAGGAGTTGCCGAAATGAAGTGTACAAGGCACCATCCAACTGTCTCGGGAACTCCACTCTGGATTTGTGGGGTTTACCCCTTAGCCTTTTCATCTCCTGAAGGTGTCCCGCAAGGCAGCTGAGGTTTAGGACCAGAGTTTTCCTTCTCCTAGATGGGCTACCTTTCCAAGCTGACAAGCTTCATCTGCCCCCCAATTCCCTCTATGGCACGTGTAGAAACTGCCTACTTGACCACTGGATACACCATTGGTTTCATCTGCTCCGTCCGCCGGAGCCTGTCTTCGCACGCAGGGGAATCCCTAACTCACCAAGGATTTGAGACCCATCAACTGCCCTCACCTGCTTTAGCCAGCCAGTTGAAGCCGTTTCCTGGGGTGTGGCTGCTATCACATTGCAACAGCTTCTAGGAGCCACAGGTGAGAACTGAGTGCAGGGTGAGGATCAAAGGTGGACAGGACAAACTACCCCAGAAGGAGCATGGTGTGTCCCCCAGCAGAGGTACTACCCCTCCCCCTAGCACACCATCTGTAACAACATCTGGAGGCCTAGAGGTTAGCCACCTTTGCCATACATGTAATGTAGGACAGTAGGGTTCCCATGGCTTTGACAGCTATGTAAAACAAACAGCAGAGTTCTGCAGGACCCTTAAGACTAGCTGATTTATTGCAGCATAAGCTTTTATGGATTCCGAGAGGGAAGACTGGTATGTGAAACCCACTGCATGGGACTGAGAAGACACTGCTTAACTCAAGTTCTGTCTTCTAGGTAAAGGTAAAGGTACCCCTGCCCGTACAGGCCAGTCTTGACAGACTCTAGGGTTGTGCGCCCATCTCACTCTATAGGCCGGGGGCCAGCGCTGTCCGCAGACACTTCCGGGTCACGTGGCCAGCGTGACATCGCTGCTCTGGCGAGCCAGCGCAGCACACAGAAACGCCGTTTACCTTCCCGCTGGTAAGCGGTCCCTATTTATCTACTTGCACCCAGGGGTGCTTTCGAACTGCTAGGTTGGCAGGAGCAGGGACCGAACAACGGGAGCACACCCCGCCGCGGGGATTCGAACCGCCGACCTTTCGATCGGCAAGTCCTAGGCGCTGAGGCTTTAACCCACAGCGCCACCCGCGTCCCAACTTCTGTCTTCTACACAGTTATTAAAAGTAGGTAAGTCTTGCTGTCCCCTTCCTTGGCAGACAGTCAGTCAAACAACTTGCTGATCCCAATCTCTATGGCAGACATCTGTAACAAAGGCAAGGGGAACAGAAACCAGAAAGGCTATGGAGGTCAGTATACAGGTACATACAAGAACAGCCTTGCTAGATCAAACAGAAGAACCTTTCCCTATTTCGAAGTGATCAGCCACATGCTTCTAAGAAGCCCACACAGAAGGGCAGCCCACCATTTCCTGTTTTTTTCCTCTCTCTCTCTCTCTCTCTCACACACACACACTACAACTGCAATTTAGGATAAGCAACCTTATGGTAAATCAGACTATTTGTCCATGCAGCCCTCAGTGGCCTACACAGAGGAAGTAGCAGTGGCTCTCCAGCAGAGTTCTTTCCCAGCACCTGCTCAAGATTTATTCTTATAACTTTACTTGTAAAACAGTTAAGATCCTCCAGATGCAACGGGCTACCAAAAACCCCCAACAAACCCCCCCCCCACTTCCTCTGCATGTAAACCACATGCTACAGGCTCCCTCCCAGTTTTCCCAGGAAGTGCATTTCAGAGAATATGCGGGTTTATTATAATTATTCTGCTTATTCCTACCCCGCCTCCCTCCTCCCCCCCCGAAAGGGGCTCAAGGAGGCTTGCAGGCGAAAATAGGAACAGCTGGAACATGTGCAGGAAAGAGGACTGGGCTTTTGGCGGGCGTGGCTTGATCCCTGGCGCCACAGGTGAGCCGCTCCACGCGGAGAAGGGTCCGCCTGCCCTCCTCCGTGCCAGACACGTGTGCGCGGGGTACGTGGGAATGGGGTGTCCCGCCCGCAAGCCGCGACCCGCTCTCCTCCCTCTCCCTCCCTCACCCCGCGCAGCAGCGCCACCCGTCCCTTACCCACCCATGAAAATGGACAGGATGAGGCGCAGCGCCTGCTCCGAAGTGCCCAGCGAGCTCGCCACCTCCGCCAGGCTGGTGGCTATGTGGAAACCGGCCCCGGCCCCGGCGCCGCCGCCCTCGTCCGCCATCTTCTCCGCCCGCCCGCCCGACTGGACCCGCTCTGGTGACCCCTCTCGACGCCCGGCAACGGCACTGGCAGCACCGGCGGCGCGGCGGCCCCCTCACCCAAGCCACGCCCCCCCCGCGGCGCCCCGCCTCTCGGGCCCATTGGCCTCCGGGCCGCCGGCTCCCGCGCCTCATTGGCTAACAGGTGGCAGGGGGCGGAGCGAGCGGCTCCGAAGCGTAACTGAGGCAAAGGTTACTCACGCCTCCCCGCCCCCCGCCCCCACGCGAGAGGGCGGTGTCTGGTTGTGGGAGGGGGGAGAGGGAGGGGGAAGCCGTTTCCTATTGGGGAGGAAGGGCGGCGTCCCGAGCGCGGAGGCGGATCCCCGCTTCTCATTGGCTCCCTTCAGACAGGAGAGACCCAGGGAGGGAGGGGGGACGGAGGAGGAGGCGTTGCCGGGGTTACTGTCGGGCGCGAGGCGGGAGGAAGGGGCGCGCGCGGCCTTTGGGCTGGCATTGGACGTTCAGGCGTTGAAAAGAAGAATTATATATATAATCCACACCGGTGTTTAAAATAAAACCATCGTCATCTCCAAAATAATAAAAACCCATCATTATAATGAAAATTAAGTTTCATCATCAAAATAATAAAACCCATTATCATCATCATCATCTGGCTTTTTTTTTTTTTAAAGGCACATAAGAAAATGAGGAGGGCATACTGGATCAGGCCAATGTATTGCCTAGTCACTTATGACAGCCCTTTCCTGAACTCCAGAACCCTCTCATGATTTCTTCAGTATTCCATGCTCAACATCAAAAAAACGAAGATCATGGCCACTGGTCCCATCACCTCCTGGCAAATAGAAGGGGAAGAAATGGAGGCAGTGAGAGATTTTACTTTCTTGGGCTCCATGATCACTGCAGATGGTGACAGCAGCCACGAAATTAAAAGACGCCTGCTTCTTGGGAGAAGGGCAATGACAGGCCTAGACAGCATCTTGAGAAGTAGAGACGTCACCTTGCCAACAAAGGTCCTTATAGTTAAAGCTCTGGTTTTCCCAGCAGTGATGTATGGAAGTGAGAGCTGGACCATAAAGAAGGCTGATCGCCGAAGAATGGATGCTTTTGAATTCTGGTGCTGGAGGAGACTCTTGAGAGTCCCATGGACTGCAAGAAGATCAAACCTATCCGTTCTGAAGGAAATCAGCCCTGAGTGCTCCCTGGAAGGACAGATCCTGAAGCTGAGGCTCCAAGACTTTGGCCACCTCATGAGAAGAGAAGACTCCCTGGAAAAGACCCTGATGTTGGGAAAGATGGAGGGCACAAGGAGAAGGGGACGACAGAGGACGAGATGGTGGGACAGTGTTCTCGAAGCTACCAGCATGAGTTTGACCAAAGTGCAGGAGGCAGTGGAGGACAGGCGTGCCTGGCGTTGGACACGACTAAACCACTAAACAACAACAAGAAGTTGCTTTGGGAGATGATAATCAAGCATAGCCCAGTTCTGTGAAGCTTGGAGGTGGGGTGTGAGGCATCTGGGCTTTAGCAGTGCAGTGGTACCTTGGGTTAAGAACTTAATTTGTTCTGTTCTTAACCTGAAACTGTTCTTAACCTGAGGTACCACTTTAGCTAATGGGGCCTCCCGCCGCCGCCGCACCGCCACAGCACGATTTCTGTCCTCATCCTGAAGCAAAGTTCTTAACCTGATTTCTGTACAAGCCAAGCCCTGGCTCCATGGCTCACCTGAATTAATGGAATCCTCTTGCCGCCAAGTTGGGAGAGACCCCCTTCTTTCGGCATTGAACGGCCACATGCTCAGAGCGATGGCGGCTGTGTCCAGCTCAGCTTCAGCCCCCCCCCCATGCCCCCTTCTAGAACCCACCGCTCTCAACCGACTCTCACCTGCCCCCCCTTCAAACTCCCTTTCCAAGCCTCCTTCCATCTTCCTTCTCCACCAGAATTCCACTCTCTCTTTTCCCCCTCCCTCCCTGCTTGACATTCCCTTTGGAATTGTGATAGCATCACCTCACAATAATAATATTGCCACTCATCTCCTTCTGGGCCTCCTACCTTGAGAATCCATCTTTCTCTACCAACTCTCACTGTCATCTGACAGGCATCCCCCTTGCAGGGCATTATAAGGCTTGCTTGCAAAGCAGCACTTTGTGCCCTCAGCTGGCAAACAGGGGCCAGGCTGCTGGGTTGTCCGACAGCTGAATGAAGAAAAATAAAACCGGGGGGGTCAAAGTGTGCTGGGATGAGGCCACCGTGGGTCAGGCCAGAGGGGGCTGGTGGGGTGTGTGGTTGTGCCTCCCCTTCTTCTGCATCTTGCTCCCCCGCCTGTTCCTTCAGCTGCTCGAGAGAATCAGAGCATGGCAGAGTTGGAAGAGGTGCCAAGGGGCATCTAGTCCAGCCCCCGGCAGTGCAAGGATCCTGCCCACAGCCACGAAGAGGTGGACACGACTAAACAACTAGACAACAACAACAACATGTGCAGGAAGCAGAGCTAAGATAGGGAGAAAGAATATCCCAGCCGATGCTGTCCTTCGGTTTATTAAAGGCAAGGATGTCCATTCTGACTTGCCTATAAATTGTCTGGCCTATAATTATTTTAAAAATAAAAATGGCATGCTTTAGATGATACAAATGACTCCATGTTATTGCTTTATATCTACCCTTATTTATTGCTCTATAAGACTCACTTTTCCCCTCCTAAAAAGTAAGGGGAAATGTGTGTGCGTCTTATGGAGCAAATGCAGGCTGCGCAGCTATCCCAGAAGCCAGAACAGCAAGAGGTGCAGCGATCCCTCTTGCTGTTCTGGCTTCTGGGATTCAGAATATTTTTTTTCTTGTTTTCCTCCTCCAAAAACTAGGTGCGTCTTATGGTCTGGTGCGTCTTATAGAGCGAAAAATACGGTATTTCCATTCTGCTGTTCTGCTAGTTCCTAACAATGCAGATTCTTTAAAAGGGCAATACTGATTAAAAAGGAAGGCCCATTAAGCAGCAAACATATTTCCCTAAATCTTTTGTCCCTGGCTTCCTTCCGAGGTAAACAAAATGAATTTCCACTTGCTGTTT
Organism: Podarcis muralis; assembly: GCF_964188315.1. Classification (NCBI taxonomy): domain Eukaryota; kingdom Metazoa; phylum Chordata; class Lepidosauria; order Squamata; family Lacertidae; genus Podarcis; species Podarcis muralis. The sequence continues at coordinate 3,144,528 of NC_135671.1, read as the reverse complement.
AAGTCTATACTCCAGATGGGCTGCTCACCCTTCCTTAGCCTCTCAGCCAGCCAGCCTTCTGCAGACGGTTGCCATCCCTCTGGGTAATATGTCAGGGGGCACAGATACCATTTCCTCTCATTCTGCCATCCCTTTTCTTTCTCTCTTCCCCCTGTTATAGAAAAAAACCCTGCTCCTTTTCCCTCACGGGGTATTCCAGAGCCCGTATAGAGTCCTTAAGTGCGTCCCCTATCGGTAGGAGAAAATAACAGAGGCCAACCAGAGTATACTAAGAAGTAACAGAGTCCTCACTCACCTCATGCAGGAGGGAAGAGGAAGCCCAAAAAATGGTGCACAAGCCCTTATATAGACTTTTGAAATTGCCCACCCTGTAGCTCAAGACCACCCCCCAAAGCATCATACATACATCACAGAAGAGGGTGGTCTACAGCAGAAATCCTGTTTGCCAGGATATCTGTTAATGGTCACTGGTTGCTTTACCTGGGCGGCCTGGCCATTCTTTCATGATGGTAAATATTTTAATTCCTGAAACCAGGTCACAGGCTCACCCTATTCATACACAAATGCGCTCTTAAGACAGGTAAGCAAAAGACAATGGAGAGGCTTCCCCATTTCCTTCTTGCAGGTAAATATTTGAGATCAATTTGGGAGAGTCAAAATGGTTTCAGGATTGCTCTCCTGTACTATTTCAGACACATGGTTTATATACTTATGTATGTCTTTGCCTTGTACATTTATGAACGTTTATTTTATATTTGGGACCTTAGAATTCTTATAGCACCCCAATCCCAGCAGGCTGCTGGTTGGGGGGCGGCAGGTCACTCTTGCCAGAGCTCTGAGATGACTACTTGAGGAGGGCTTTTAAAGTTAGGCAGAGGAGGACCAAGGTTGTCTGGTGGAGGGTGGAAAAAATAAGGGCCCCTCCACCTTTAAGAGAAGGTTAAGCCATGCTATGTCCAGGGGCCCTGTCTGTGCATCTTATTGCCCGTCCAAAGTCAGCATCAAATTAGGCTGAATGACTGTGTTGCTCACTCTGAGCTACTGGCTATGAAGACTTGCTGTACCAGCAGAACACGAAATACTGAATGTTGCCACCACAGATGATAGGCTTGCACAACATCCTACTGGTGTATCTATTCCGATTGGAACAACTCTGTCAACAGAACAGTCAGAACAGGGCAAGGATGTCAGTGGGATGTGGGGAACAGACTTACTCCCAGTTTTATCTTCCTTCAGGGTCCTCCTCTGCCCCCAACAATGGTGGAACTGTACACAACAACAGAACTGCAACATTCAACTCCCTCCTATAAAACTCAACGGAAGAGGGGGGCACCAGCCAACTGTTCTGCTCACACTCCCATTTTGAGTATAGGATATGGCAGAACTCTGAGCCCCATCACAGCACACCAACACCCCTATTTAAACCCCACACAGGGTACCCATAATAACTCAGGTGACCCAGTGCGCAGCACGGGGCTGTATTTATTCTAGTTTCATGTGCATACAAAGAAGAACTCGGGGGATGGGAAACGGGGCAGCCCACAAGGGCAAGGAAAAACAAGAAAGTGCTTTGCAGGAACAGCAAATCCCTCAAACGTTTCCTAAAACTCTCATGGGCACACGATTTGAGTGGCAATGCCTATCAACTTGGGGGGGGGAGGTGTCAGCCATCTCAAATATTTTATTGGAGGGGGTGAAGACCCCTTGGCCCCTAGGAGTTGGCGCCTATGCTCATGGTATCCCACCAGTGGTTGGTGTTGGGATCTCAAATTTCAGCAGCGCTCTGTGCGGCACTAAAATCTCAACAGCATTGTTGTGGTGTCCCCTGCAGCGAGGTGTCCAGTGTGGCCGAACCAGTCCCGCTACCCTAAAACTGCCTCTGATCCCACACAAGTGAGCAACTGCCTCTGACCCCACACAAGTAAGCAAGGCAAAGCCGAATCCGTGTTACAGCTGCTGCAACCGTCTCCCACGCCCCTCACTGCAATTCTTTGCCACTGGTGAAAATTGCAACTTTGCTTAGACTGTATCACTCCAGCACGCCCGTGTCTCCCTGTGATAGCCGAGAGCGGTGTCTCTCACGCAGATAAGCTGGCAAAGGCCAAGCACTCCAACTATCTAGTTATATGAGCATGTTTGCCTCACAGGAACACAGCTCAGGCGCACGAAGCAGAACAAACTGTCACTTCATGCTGCATTCCACTGCAACCCCTTCAGGGGGATGTGGGTAAGTATTGCCTCAGTTACGGCAGGCAGTCTCTCTCTCTCTCTCTCTCTCTCTCTCTCTCTCTCTCTCTCTCTCTCTCACACACACACACACACACACACACACACACGAGTGTTAGCGCTAACATATCCCACAACCATAAGAATATCATAGGAACCAGACTGCTGACTCAGACCAAAGACCCCACAAAGGGTGGGCAAACCCAAAACAGAACAGGAGCACAATAGCTGTCTCCTGCTCATGAGAGCCCCACTCAAATTGGTTATTGATTCTTAAACTTTTTTCTCTGGGCCACACTTCCAGAATAAAAATTTACTTGTGCCTCACCATATTTTTTATGGATACATTGAAAAACAAGAAGAAACAACTCCTAGCAGGGCTTGATTTGTAACACAGAACACAACTTCTTCATAATATGATCACGGGACATCCAGAAAGTATAAAGCAATGCAGCTGCATGAGAACATGAGTCACCCCCCCCCCCAAATACAATTATCAACGAGCCTGTAACATATGTACCTTAAGCATGTACACAAACTCAATGAGAGGTATGAGCTTGTTTTTGTCGGGTAATTTCTTTTTTGTGGGGTCTAATTTGAGACAAACAAACTCTCATCTCCTCATCAATGCAAAGCAGCCTCTCTCTTTTCTGATCATTCTTATTTGATAATAATAATACCTTTATTGTCAATGTACAACCTATGTACAATGAAATTAACTGAGCCTCCCGCCACACTTGCCATCCTCTCCTGCCACACCAGTGCGCACGCCACACCCTTTGACAACCACTCGTTAAGAGGCTGAATAATAATAATAATAAATTTTATTTATACCCCGCCCTCCCTGGCCAGAGCTGGGTTCAGGGCACCTAACACCAATAAAATTTCAGTAAAAACATAATAAGAAAAAAATTAAAAAATTAAAATACAGGTTAAAATGCAATTTAAAATGCAGCCTCATTTTAAAAATCAAAACCATAAGGGGAGGGAAACATAAGGGTCAGACTGAGTCCAAACCAAAGGTTTGCTGAAGGGAATGCATAATATCCATCAGAAGCTTTATTCTCCACAAATTGTTGAGGTCTAATGAAGATCGTATTGACTAAGAAAGAAGAGAAGACATTTCTGGAGGAAGCAGGTCCATGATAGGACAAGGTTGGGGGCTAACTTTCAGCCAGAGGGCTACTTTCCCCTGTTGCCAGGGGTGTCTGGATTCAAAGGCAGAAGTCAGTATAGCGATGCATGTGACAATTATCTTTCTTCACTAGGTTACATTCCAGCAATGCAAATGTCACCGACTCCTACACACAGAGATATACGTACATCCAGCCAACCAGTCAAGCAAGAGGCATTATTACAATTCAAGGACACATTCCAGCCGGGCAAAAGCATTCAAGGGAGGTGATGAGAAGCTGCAATGATGGTCTGGCAGGGCTGGCCCACTCATGAAGCAAGGTGAGGCGACCCCCTAGGGCGGCAGGATCCACAGGGGCAAATCCAGCTGCCTCCAAGAAACACATCGCCTGCTGCCACTGCCAAAATATATCGAGCTGGCCCTGGCGTGTGACCTGGGAATAGCCCCAAAGGCCAAACCAAGAAGCCAGGAGTGTTGTGCTTTCTCATTTCTTCAGTCTCAGATGCAGAGAAGCCGCTACCGGAATTCACAGCCTGACTATTGCCAGTTTCAGAAACTTGCACGAAACGAATTTGTCCTGAGATGCATTTTGGAGACTTTCACCCAGACTTCCCCAGAGGGGGTGCAGTGAAATCTGGTGGGAAGCCGTGGGGATGGGATTTGGGAAGCAAGACCTGCGTAAGTGACCATACAGGAATTTGGGGCGGAATGGCCCATTCCAGTTAAAATCAAAGCCTGAGCCTGGAGCAGCGGTGTACGGTCAGTGGACTAGGCTAGATTCCCTAATGTTTCCTTGGCACCTTCTTCCCAAAGCTCAGGAAGCTTCTTCCTGGCACAGGGAGGGAGGCACAACGCCCACATGCTTGACCATTCGCATGACGTCGCCTCCCCTCAATCACGTCCTCAAGCTCGTGCCTCTGCCCCTAACTGTACCCCTACGAAAAATTTCACCGCGTGCCACTGCTACATGTGCACTCACATCGCTCCATCCCTCACTTAAGCAAGCAAGACGAATGGTCCAAGGACACATTCCAGCCAATCAAACCTTGGAAGGACTGCTCCAGTCCCCGACTCCAGGCCTGAATCTTTTTGTAGGGAAACAGTTTGCAAACGTGATGTGGGAGCGACGTCACACACCTCCCTCCCTAAGCCAGGCAGAAGCTTCCCAGGCTTTGAGAAGGAAGCACTTCTCAAACATTTAAGAGACTAGCTTACTCCCCCTGGTCCACTGACCACACACCACTGTCCCATGAGAATTGCCACATCTTTTGCACTACCGACTTTGTCAGCAGGCCCTGCTGACTATAGCCCTCTAACGTTGCCATGGTGGAATTGTGGCCTCTGGTTTGGAAAAGGCTCCCTGCCCCATCCTACATGCAGAAGTGGCTCACCTGGTGGCACAAAGTGGCCACACTCGCTTCCTCTCAGGTGTGACGCCTTCAGTTGCCCACCTTGCCGATATCCGAGCTAAAGCATCACCTGAGGCGACTTATGGCTCCCTTCCTGTATGGTTGCTCTGCAGGCTATCTTGCTTCCAACTAGATGCGTTTGTCTTGGCTCTCGTAGCTACGTTATGCGCATCTGCCGGTGTCCAATGGATGGTGTGGTATGTCGACAACATTGTGGGCATCAGCAGCCCTGGCCTCGTAGGGATTGGGCTCTGGGGCACCTGTTCTCTGCATAGAGTTACCATCAAGAAGATAAACGTATTGCGCACAGCATTAGCTGATCATGAGTCCTTCCCTTCCGAAATGATTATTGATCAGGGTTTTGTGCCATTAGCCTCCATTGCGAATGTGCTCAGTTTTTTGGATGCCCTGTATAATGTCTTCAAGCCCAGAAAACACAAAGGTTTCATCTTTACTCTCTTCCCCCCACCCCTATTGGAGCCATTCTGGACTAAGCTGCAGGAACATTCGTGTTCAGTTTCCTGGAATATGTCTTCCATCCTAGCGAAGGAAGGAAGTTCCCTGAAGTTTTGGGATCGCCGCTCCTTCCATAAGAGCAATGCATTTGGAGCTTCTATTTATGTGGGGTATTTTGCTGCAGGTACACACAGCTCTGAAGAAGAACGCTTATTCTTGGTGAAAAGTATTTCTGGAGATTCAGGAAATAGACTCTTCCAAGCAAGCAATGGCCACTGATCCAGAAAACGTGATGGAAATTGAGAGCCCAACCCTGAGGCTAAATTGAAGGCCATGTGGCGCTGCTGTGAAACTTGAGTTCAAAGACCACTCCACTACTTCAGGGAGATATAAAAGGCATATGAAAACGGAATCTATGCCAAACTCAGTTCTGTGGCTGTGGGATGGCTCCAATCCTGGATATTACAGTCTCCAATTTGTTGCTTTTATGTACATTCCCTTCAAATTATTGTTTTATTCCTGTTGTATTCTACCCTGGGTTCTTCAAATGGACTCTAGTACTCAAGTGCTTTTCCCAGTTCTTCCTTACTTGTGTCTGACCTAAAAGATCTGAAAAGACTGGAGCTCGTCTGAGTCGGTAACTGTAGCAACTGCAGCTCCTTTCAGTTCCTTGGCAGTTAGAATGCAGCTTGTTTTGAACGTTCACAACAGCACAAATCATAACTCCAGGCTACTGGCCGTTTGGAACGTTCGGCAAACAGAATTTTCAGGAGAACTCAATTTTCTCCTTTACCAAGGCAGACTGTATTTTTAAAAAATACTTTATTGTCACTTGTACAACTTGTATACAGTGAGATTACATGAGCACCCCCCACTCAGCTCTCTTCGTCTTAATTCCCATCGTTTACTGGCGCACACCCACCAAACCCGAAATTCAGTTGCCCTGTTGTTATCTTTTCATTCAGCAGCGTAACAGCCCACGGATAGAAGCTGTTCTTTACCCTGTTGGTGCAAATAATTATGCTTCTATGTCTTCTGCCTGAGGGCAGGAGATCAAGAAAGTGCCGGCCAGGGTGTGAATCATCCCTGAGAATTTTCCTCACTCTCCTGAGGCAAATGTTCTTCTGCTATTTCATCCAGCGGATTCACGGGACAGCCTATAATATCTTGTGCTGTATTCACCACCCTCTGTAGGCGCTTCCTATCAGTTGATGTCAAACCAGCGTACCACACTGTGATGCAGTATGAAAGGACAATTTCTATTGTGGACCGGTAGAAGGAGATCATCAAACGTTGATTGACATCGTTCTTTTGTTTGAATAAACATTCAGAAACTCTTTATTGTAATATATAGATAGATAATTTGAGGATCTTTACAATTTTACAACATGCAGAGAGAAAGATGTGTTGAGAAACCAGAGAAAGGAGATGAGGGAAGTCCGGTGGGTGGGTGGGAGGTTGGGTTTTTTGTTTAGGGGGGAAATGGAGGGGGGGAAACAATGTGGATGACGTATTTTTGTTAAAATTACTGTGTTGAAGTTTCTAATAAAATTTCTTTTTTTTTTTTTAAAAAAAAGGCATCGTTCTTTTGTAATACTCTGAGGAGATGGAGTCTCTGTATATATATATATATATATTTAGGGAAACTGGAATTTTATGTATTTCAGCCATTTACATACCACTTATAAGAGGCAGTATGCTGCGAGAGTCCACACAACCTGAACTAGTTGGGAGGAAAGGAGGAGCTGCTAATGGGATTTTCAGGGCACCCCACCCCACACACCTACACTTTACCTTTCAAGCGCTTGCCTGGAAGGGAGGAATTCAAATGGTGCAGACTTCCCGGCAGCCAAGATGCAGTGGATGGGCAAAGCTTCAGTACTAGGGGCTGGGTTTATCATCATCATCATCATTATTACAAGTGATTTATCAATCACCTTCTCAGCCACTGTCTCAAGGCGACTTGCACATGAGTTGCTGACTGTGCATCTGCTAAAAAGACAGCAGCGCTGGTGGAAACAAAGGCAGTGACCAGTGACTGTGTAGAGAGAATTAATATTCCTCAGTTCCGAAGAAGTAGTCATATCTGGTGGCTAGGAAAGCAACCAATGACCTTGGAAAAAACTCTGACTCAAAGATCACCACCACAAATTCACTGCATGGTCTTAAGCAAGAAATTATCTTCAGAAATCTCCACACCTCTGCCAGACTGCAATATGGAGATAATAATTTGCCTGTCTTCTCAGAGTTGTTAAGAATCAAAAGGTTTGGGCCCCTTCCTTACAAGAAATGACTGGAGAATATGAAGACTTTTTGTTGTTTTATTTTGCTGGCTCATGGAAGAGGGGAAGGAGTGACATGACAGAAACTTATAAAATTACGAATGATGTGGAGAAATAAATGTTTTCCTCTTATCTTCCAGCACTCAAGCTCAGGCTATATATACACCATGCACTTTACTTGGTCTGATCCATCAATACTACTGAATAAAATTGCTGTAATTCAGAGTGGTGTTCAAATCCCATGGAGACAAAAAAAATAGCACTGAACAGAAAGATTGGGAGAGTGTGTACTGGGGGTGGGGATCAGCATTTTAATTTGTGCTAAACACTTATGCATTTAAACCCTAATACATGAATATATCGTTTTTTAAAAATAGATCAAAAGGTACGCTGTGATGATAGTGCTGATACTGAATTTGTGTTACAATGTAGCTACATGTAAAAATAAATCTTTAAAAATAGATGGAACACGAGGACTAATGCAATCCGTACCTGTTCTGCTGTTCTGTTCTCTCTCCCCCACAAAAAACCCCCAGCTTTTCTACAGTCTGAAAAGGTGCTCAAAGAAGATAAAAGGCAGGCAGTGATTGGATTATCATATCTTAAAAAGTGAGTCGATAAAGCTTGCCAACTCTGGAGTAACCACCAAGGGTGGAATTCAACGCCGGTGCTCTTATAAATGTTCCACCAACAAGGTTCTTGAGGTGCCTCCTGCTCCTAGTGTGGAAGCACCTGTAGTTATGGAACACAAATTTAATCCTGGCATTTGTCAGAGAAAAGCAAACCCTTTTGTTAAGGTAAAGGTAAAGGTACTTCTGACCGTTAGGTCCAGTCGCGGATGACTCTGGGGTTGCGCGCTCATCTCGCTCTATAGGCCAAGGGAGCTGGCGTTTGTCCGCAGACAGCTTCCAGGTCATGTGGCTAGCATGACTAAGCCACTTCTGGTGAACCAGAGCAGTGCACGGAAACGCCGTTTACCTTCCTGCTGGAGTGGTACCTATTTATCTACTTGCACTTTAATGTGCTTTCGAACTGCTAGGTTGGCAGGAGCAGGGACCGAGCAATGGGAGCTCACCCTGTTGCGGGGATTCGAACTGCCGACCTTCTGATCGGCAAGCCCAAGAGGCTCAGTGGTTTAGACCACAGCGCCACCAGCGTCCCAACCCTTTTGTTACCTTTGACTTAAATCTCTTTCTCCCTCCAGCTCTTGTACTCTGTGCTTGGGGGTTGCAAACAGATTTCAACAAGCTCTTAACCATGTTAGCTGGATTCGGTGAAGTTGGGGCAGTGGACCATGCTGAGAGAGAGTTGGTCTCCAAAATCAGTTGGGCCATTGAGATGGTGCCCTTTAAGTTGTGATCTGCTGCCCCCTGCTGTCCTTATATATGTGGAGCTGGGGATTGATGTTTCACAGGGTTAGGCAATCTGTGGCTATCCAGATGTTGCTTGTCTACAAATCCCACCACTCCTGAGCCAAGCTAATAATAATAATAATAATAATAATAATAATAATAATAATATACCCCACCCATCTTGCTGGGTTTCCCCAGACACTCTGGGAGGCTCCCAACAAAACATTAAAAACATGATAAAAGATCAAACATTAAAACTTCCCTAAACAGGGCTACTTTCAGATGTCTTCTAAAAGTCAGATAGTTGTTTATTTCCTTGACATCTGATGGGAGTGCATTCCACCACTACAGAGAAGGCCCTCTGCCTGGTTCCCTGTAGCTTCACTTCTCACAGTGAGGGAACTGCCAGAAGGCCCTCGGAGCTGGACCTCAGTGTCCGGGCTGATTGATGGGAGTGGAGGTGCGTGGTGCATGTCCGCTAAGCCGCTTATCAGCTGATCCGCTAAGCCGCTAATGGTCTTGCTTTGCAAGACGAAAAAACCACAAGACGAAGAGACTCGCGAAACGGATTCTTTTCGTATTGCGAGGCACCACTGTAGATAAATAGTACCGCTTTGGCGGGAAGGTAAACGGCGTTTCCATGCGCTGCTCTGGTTCACCAGAAGCGGCTTAGTCATGCTGGCCACATGACCCGGAAGCTGTACACCGGCTCCCTCAGCCTTTAAAGCGAGATGAGCGCCGCAACCCCAGAGTCGGCCACGACTGGACCTAATGGTCAGGGGTCCCTTTACCTTTAAGGAAAAGTGGGACATTCCAGGATCAAATCAGAAACCAGAACGACTTCTGTAAATCCAGGACTGCCCCTGGAAATTAGGGGCACTTGGAGGGTCTTCATAGTACCATGAGACTCTGTTGTCTCTCGCATTGCTTGACTTTTTGGTCTCATGCAGGGCTTTTTTTTCAGCTGGAACTGAAAAAACCTCTCACGTGGCCCCAGCACCTCTCACGTGGCCCCAGCACCTCTCACGTGGCCCCATTGCCATTATAAGAGGATGGGGAGGCATTCACAGTGAGTTCTGGCACCTCTTTTCCTAGAAAAATATCACTGTTCTAATGGTGTGAAAAAAACAACACCTCAAAATTGTTTCTTCTCTTGGATAATCAGGATAAATGTTTCCAGACATAACTACATATGTGACCATATAGTCACTAAATAAGTGTGACCAAAAACATACATGATAAGAAGCCTGTTTTCGTCTTTTGGGTGCTTCTAATTCTCCATGTGTGTTTTGTGTGTTTGTTTTTTCCCCTTTCTGGAAAGTGATTGGAGGTCAACGGATGACGACAAACAAAAAGGCGAGGGAAGATTGCATAATGTTTGAACTTTTCCCCCCAATCTGGAATTCCCCGTCCCCTGTCCTCTTTGCAGAAGTCACCTGACTTCCCCGAAAAATGCCCAGTTTGAAAGGATCCAGCCTTCCCCATCTCGCAGGCTTGGGCCTGGCCAAAAAAGAGGATTGTGCAACCAGACTATGAGAACTTTCTCTCTCGGATAGGATTTCTTAGTAAAGCTGGAGGATGGCATCTTTCAAACAGCAGAGGGCAATGGAGGTCTGCAATTAAATGACATTAACAGCTCAGAAATGTGGATAAGGGTCGGTGAGGATTATGAAGAGGGAGATAGAAGAGGCAGACAAAGAGAGAAACAGCTGCAGAGACGAGGAGTGCAAGGTAAAATTCTTGTTAAAAACTTGTTTTTTATCTATAAAAAACCCAGAATCTGAGTATTAGCATTTGGGTTAAATGTTTCCTGATGGGTGTCAACCTTTCTGGGAAGGAAAATGATGCTTCTCCTAAGCTTCTATGGCTGTTTTGAGGGGTGGAGATAGCTGTCTTGCATAAGTTGCAGGTAATGTCTGTGATGAGTCTCTCTCTTTGGCTCAGTTCCTGACCTATTGCCTTTACATGGCGCTAATGACCCTGTTGCCACTTTGTGGGCAAGCGTGCATCATGTTGCACCCTGCGCTACTCTAGGAATCAGTTTCCCTTGCTAAAAGTTAGTAGGGGCTGGGTGCCTATGGCTTCCGTGAGCTGGGTTTTAACTCCATTGCTCTGGCCACCAACCAGGTCTGCTTCAGGGGAAGAAGACAAACAAGCCAGCGTGCTTTGTTTGTCTAAATCTGAAGTCCAGCCACAGTGGACTTGAGGAAGAAGGCCAAGATGGAGCTCTTGCAGACTTGGTAAGTTATTGAATATATGAGCTAATAAGGTGAGACTCTGGCCAGCAACTACTTTTGCTGAAGAAGGGGTTGGGGGAGGCAGGCACACCCCTCTCCCCACAAGACTTTGTGGCTTTGTTCTACAGTGGAACCTCAGTTTTTGAACGTAATCCATTCGACTTCCGAAACATTTGAAAACCGAGGAGCAATGGGCGGCTGGCAAAATCCATTGGGGGAAAAAATAAAAACATGCAGCGGAAGCCATTCGACTTCCAATGTGTGTTCGAAAATGGAAGCAAGTTTTTGGCGTCTGGCTTCTGAAACGTTTGGCTTCTGAGACGTTCAAAAACCAAGGTTCCACTGTAATAGTTGCCAAAGATGCTTCTTGTCCACACTCCTTGTTTGCTACAGGATCATTAAAGGGCTAAATACCACCCATCAGAGAAAAGCATCTTCCTCAGTGGCCCCCGTTGCTGACCTCAAATCTGGGAACCAAATTCCCTCAGTTGTGTTTTCAGCAATGCAACTTTACAACCTACTCCCTAGAAAGTAGAGGGAACCCTGTGCTGCTTAGGGGTGCTGAATCAAGTTGACTTAACTCTTCCACCCCTTGGGTCATAGGTAGAGGGGGCAGAGAGTAGAATTGGTAGCCACGATCAATATTCCTTTCTCCTATTTAGAGGGACGTGGGTGGCACTGTGGGTTAAACCACAGAGCCTCTTGGGCTTGCCGATCAGAAGGTTGGCGGTTCGAATCCCCGCGAAGGGGTGAGCTCCCGTTGCTTGGTCCCTGCTCCTGTCAACCTAGCAGTTCAAAAGCACGTCAAAGTGCAAGTAGATAAATAGGTACTGCTCCTGTGGGAAGGTAAACGGCATTTCCGTGCGCTGCTCTGGTTCGCCAGAAGCGGCTTAATCATGCTGGCCACATGACCCGGAAGCTGTACGCCGGCTCCCTCGGCCAGTAAAGCAAGATGAGCGCCGCAACCCCAGAGTCGGTCACGACTGGACCTAATGGTCAGGGGTCCCTTTACCTTTACCTTTACCTATCAATATTCCTTTCTCCTATTTAGGGGCTTTGTTTCCTGCTTCTTCTTGGCTTGCACTGAGGCAGCTTCCATGTACGGGGAAATCCTGTCTCCAAACTATCCTCAGGCATATCCCAACAATGCTCTGGAATCCTGGGAAATCAGCGTGCCTCCTGGTTACGGCATCCATCTTTACTTCACCCACCTGGACATAGAGCCGTCTCAAAACTGCCAATATGACTCCGTGAAGGTACAGGGGCCCCATTCCACTGCTGGGGCAGATAGATACAGAGCAATGGGGTGTGTGCTGGTGCTGAACCAATGTGTCTAAAACACTGAGCCTCTTGGGCTTGCCGATCGGAAGGTTGGCAGTTTGAATCCCCGTGACAGGGTGAGCTCCCGTTGTTCGGTCCCTGCTCCTGCCAACCTAGCAGTTCGAAAGCACGCCAGTGCAAGTAGATGAATAGGTACCACTCTGGCGGGAAGGTAAAAGGTGTTTCCGTGTGCTGCTCTGGTTCGACAGAAGCGGCTTAGCCATGCTGGCCACATGACCCAGAAGCTGTATGCCGGCTCCCTCGGCCTATAGAGCGAGATGAGCGCGCAACCCCAGAGTCGTCTGTGACTGGACCTAATGGTCAGGGGTCCCTTTACCTTTACAATCAATTTCTATAAGCAGAAGCTAAGAGAGACTTGTCTTGTGTGCCTGTCACTTTTAGGTCCTGATTGGTAACCACATTGAGGGTCAGTTCTGTGGGCGGAAGAAGAGCCCCACTCCTGGCTCTGCTGTCCTGGAAGAATTCCACGTCCCATATAACACGTTGACAGTCACCTTTCAGTCTGACTTTTCCAATGAAGAGCGGTTCACTGGCTTCGCTGCCTATTACATCGCAGAGGGTAAGCCCTGGTCTGTCTCATCCTGGTGCATGAAACACTTTGTAGATATCGTATTCCTCCCAGCAATGCTTTGGGATGGCTATAGGAGGAACCCGTTCAGATTCCACTGAATGGACAAGCCAGATTCTTAGCAAGGCTCAAGGGCCCACTTCAAGATTAAATATCTCTCCCTACCCCCCAGCTAAGAAGAAGGGCAGAGTATTAAGAACACTGGTTATGGAAATTGTTTAGGAATTATAGCAAGGATGTCATAACAACTTAAGCCATCATCATATCTGCATCTTTAGTACATAGATTGCGTAGGATGCAGAACTAGGAGTTGACCAAGAATGGAGGTGTTCCTGAGGAACTATCACGTGTGGTCTGAAATGGCCTGATGGTTGCATGCATAAAAGACCACAAACTTCCCAATAGTCACCCTGGGTGATAACTTGAAGCCATTGATTCGAGTCCTAACCCCCAGACCAGGAAAAACAAGCTTGCTCCATCCTCCATGTGGCAGCCCTTGAGATATTTGAAGATGGCTAGCCTTTCTCCTCTCAGTCTCCTCTTTTCCAGGCTAAACATACCCAGCTCCTTCAACCGTTCCTCATAAGGCTTGGTTTCCAGACCCTCGATCATCTTGGTTGCCCTCCTCTGCACATGTTCCAGCTTGTCAACATCCTTCTTAAATTGTAGTGCCCAAATAAAAGTTATTTATTTCTGCCCCACCTTTCCCCCTTACGGCACTCAAGGCTGCTTACAGATCTGTTTTGGATCCCATAAGAGATGACTGTCTTTTAAGCACTTGGGGGGTGAGGCTCCAAACTCTGAGTGGAAGGCAAGTGGAAGTTTATGAGAAGTGGCAGGGCCTACCTGAATCTGGGTGTTCCAGGGAGGCTGTGTGAGGGTTGCAAAAAAGAAGGAATAATTGGGACTCTGTCTTAAATGAAGGACCTCTTCTCCCTTAACCAGCACAGTGTTTATCCCACTGTCTCTTTTCCTTTCTGCCTTTTATGATATTCCACACACGTTCTTACCTCCATCTCTGTTCACTTCTTGCAGATGTGGATGAATGCACAGATTTTGTGGAAGAGGCCTGCAGCCATTACTGCAACAACTATATTGGTGGCTACTATTGCTCTTGCCCACCTGAATATTTCTTGCATGAGGACCTGAAGACATGTGGAGGTAGGAGCCTGGTTGCTACTGCTCCAGCAAGCACAGTCCTTATCCCCACTGCTGATACGGTACTTGAAATGGGAAGAACTTCAGCAGTCTACTGTGGAACTGTGGCTGTTTACACACTATACCTTTAAAGTACATTCAAAGCACACACATCCTCAAGGAATTCTGGGCACCATAGTTTGTTACGGGTTGCTAGTAATTGTAACCCTGTGAGGAGTAAAATACAGTGGATACTTGGGTTGCAAACGTGATCCGTGCAGGAGGTACGTTCGCAACCCATAGTGTCGCGTCTGCGCATGCACGGGTCGTAATTCAGTGCTTCTGCGCATGCGCAAAGCACAATTTAGTGTTTCTGCACATGCGCAAGCGCCAAAACCCGGACATAACCCGTTCTGGTACTTCCGGGTTCGGCGCAGTGCACAACCCAAAAATACGCAACCTGAAGCATCTGTAACCCGAGGTATGACTGTAGAGTGCCCAGATTTCTTTGAGAGAAACATTGCACTTTAAAGTGCAGCCTGTGAACTTCCACAGAGGCTGATAAATGGAAAGAAACTGCGGTTGCTCACAAGGAAAGGAAAAGAAACTAGCATTGCATAATAAAGAAATATAATTAAATCATCTCAAACACTGGGAGCTAAGACCGCGTCCCCCCTCCGATGTAATGGAAGGAGACTTAGAATGAGGAATCTGCAAAAAGGGTTTCGCTTTTTACAAAAAGCGGCTGAAGGATGTTTAGATAATGTGTCATACAGCAGGCCAAGGGGGCAGCGAGATGCAGCCTGCATAGACGTCATTCAGGATTCAGAACTTAGATCTGAGCCCTTGAATCTTAGAAATATGTTGCTAAACTGTGGGAGACTAAGTGAGGGCATAGAAAACAGAGGCATGGAATTTCTGGTATGACTTTGCCAAGCCCAGTGGAAACACAGTCAAGATAGGCATGTGCAAATTCTTGGCACTAATTCACTTGAATATATATTTTTGTTTCTTATTTCTTATTAAGATTTTTAAAATCATGAAAGAATAAGTCACATTTTAAAAGCAACAACCTATCACAGAAACTCAATACAGTAGAAAAGAAAAGTTGGCTTTGCTTACATGTATTAACGAGCTAGAATTTTTTTCTTACCACAGCATGCTGGTGCATGTTGCTCAGTCATCCCAACGTCGCTCCTCGCCTGGCACAAGCAGGAGAAATCTTTGGCTTCCCAGTACACTTGATCCAAGTCCCCCTTGCAAGGCATGATGGCTAGCAAATTACCGAAAGTGGCTTCTTAGGGAGCAACAAACCACATTCAAACCATGGTGCCTGGTTCGAATGCTGCAAGAAGCCAAGACTTCTTGGTTTGTTTCTCCCGCTTGGTCCATGGAAGCAATTGTGCAATGCGCGGCAGCACACTGCTCATTCATGCTAAAGCCAGAAACCCCAGCATATCATAACAGGTAATACTGGGCAGCATGACATCATTTTGAGGTTGAATCCTGACAAGACAGAAGTACTGTTTTTGGGGAACAGGAGACGGGCAGGTGTGGAGGACTCCCTGGTCCTGAATGGGGTAACTGAGCCCCTGAAGGACCAGGTGTGCAGCCTGGGAGTCATTCACTTAGCAGCGATCCCTCTTGCTGTTCTTTTTTTTTTCTTTTCATTATAATTTTTTATTAATTTTTCCATTGATTATACATATATACAGTCTAGATTACATAAATTACATATAACATAGCTGTTACAAAAATCATATATGTAGTACACAATTATTTTGGGCTCCGCCGAACCTCGGACTTCCCTTCACTTCATTGGTAAGTATCAGATAACTTCTAAAGCAGTGTTTCCCAACCTTTTTTGGGCAAAGGCACACTTGTTTCATGAAAAAAATCTCAAGGCACACCACCATGCCAGATGGGGAAAGGTCACTTTTTACTTATGTAAAAAAAAATAAAAAAATAGTAACAGCATAGAAGGTAATGGTTAGGCTAGCATCCCTCTTCCAAATATGCTAGGTTTTTATTTGCAGGGACTGTTCTACATGGGAAAGCATTCAGCACTGTCATTCTCCCATCTGCCATCTGAATTGGTACTATTCTGGGTCAACTTACTCTGCTGCATGTGTAGATGAAAATGGCACCAAGTGTGGGGGAGGGGGCAGAACAGGTTTCAGATACAGGATATTAAGCATACACGTACTTCAGATTGAACTGGTTGCTTGCTTTGCAAGTTTTCATTTCCCAAATGACTGCCTTGGCAAGCGCAATACCTACCAGGCTCAACGCCGGTCTCGCGCTGCCGCTTCCCGCGCTCTCAAGGACCTGGGAGGAGGAAGGCGTGAAGGGAATCCCGAAGGCACGAAAACCTCGCGCATGCGCAGGCCTTCCGCCTGCGACAGCCCAGTAGGCCGGCCGAAGCGAGCGGCGATGGGATGTGGGAGGGAGGGAGCTCGCCACCCCGCGTGTGCCTATGTGGGGCACGTTACAGCCCCGTGACGTCAGCGCCACGCAGGCAGCCAGGCAGGCAGACGGCGAGAGCCCCGCGCTGGGCGGCCTCTCCTCGCCGCCGCCGCCCCGCCTCTCGCCGCCCAACTCGCCCGCCTCCCTCCAGGCAACATCTCGCGGCACACCAGGCAACGTCTCGCGGCACACTAGTGTGCCGCGGAACACCGGTTGGGAAACACTGTTCTAAAGTTGCGTGTATTATCTCCTTTACATATTTGCCAAACACTGTTAGAGTTATTCTAATCCTGCCAAGGTCATCCAAGTTCTATATTTGTCTCTTATATAGATCAGATATTTGTTCCAATTTTCATGAAACTTCTGTTCATCCTGATCTCTTAGTCTTCCTGTTATTCTAGCTAGCTCAGCATAATTTATCATCTTGATCTGCCAGTCCTTTATAGTAGGTATTAATTCCGTTTTCCAACTTTGGGCTAACATAGTTCTAGCGGCCGTTGTGGCATATAGAAACAGGTTTTTGTCCTCTTTTTTAATTTCCTTACCCACTATTCCTAATAGGAAAGCTTCAGGCTTTTTGATAAAAGTATATTTAAATTTTTTTTTTTTTAAGTTCATTGTAAATCAATTCCCAAAAGCCTTTTACTTTGCTGCATGTCCACCACATATGATAGAACTCACCGTCCCCCTCTCCACATTTCCAGCATTTCTTAGTCTTCAGTTTGTAAATCTTAGCCAATTTCACAGGCGTGACATACCTCTTGCTGTTCTGGCTTCTGGGATTCAGAATATTTTTTTTTCTTGTTTTCCTCCTCCAAAAACTAGGTGCGTCTTATGGTTCTGGTGCGTCTTATAGAGCGAAAAATATGGTAATCTCACTTTGTTATGGATCTCCTGGCCGTTTCTCTTCCCTAAACTCTAGTGAACTGCACTGGGAATGTGTACACTGACTTGTCTGGGGAGATCACCAGCCCCAACTACCCCAGCCTGTACCCTGAGAACTCGCACTGCGATTACCGTGTCACCCTGGAGCCAGGATACCGTGTGGTCTTGACCATTGGCAAGAAGGACTTTGACATCGAGCCGGCTGACTCGGAAGGAAACTGCCCTGACGCCTTGAGAGTATGTGGTGGCTTAGATAAAGAGAGGGGTGTCTTTGCTCCTGTTCTGAATACATCTTCGCTGTGTATCCCTAGAAGCCAAATGGCAGAGCGGAGTCCCAGGGGTGACGTTTGCCATTGGGGGTTGTGGCACACTTGGGCAGGAGCAGGAGGCCTGGTTGTGGCACGGTGTCCGCCCTTTGCTCCTGCTAGCCTTTGCAGCACCACGCTGTTGTTTGCGCACCAGCTTAGTAAACTAAAAGGGGGGAAACCTCAGGACATGGGAAAGAGAGGACTGCATAGGTACACACACTCTTATAGTCTGCCCCGCAGAGGATCTTAAGGTCCATGAATAATCATAGTTTAGAGGTCCCGGGCCCTAAGGAAGTCAGATTATCCTCCACCAGAAATATGGACAAAATACATTCATAGTAACCAGACAGCCAAAACTCATAGTAGCATTTTCCAGCCAACATTACAGGCTGATTTTAGTTTCGGGTGTGAAAATATCTCTTGCCCTAGTGACCTTTTCCCTCTCACACTCTTCAAGTGTTCCAAGCCTCTGCTTCTCTTTCTACTTGCCTGGCCCCTAGAGAATCTGCTCCCTTGACATCCCAACAATGGTCCATGTTCCTGTGGATATTTCTTGCAGGAAATAAGGGGGTGACAGAGCACATAGACAATGTTTTCTACTCGGTCGCTCAGTAAGAAGTAAATCTGCTCTGAGCTTCCAGTGCTCCTTCCAACAAGTGCCAATCGCTGGAATGATTGGCAGGCGTTTGGCACAAACCTCATTTCATTAAAAGTATTTAATAATTTCAGTAATGTACACGCATTTGAGGTTGTTGTTTGTTTGTATTTTACTGTGCGCTGATGTATCCTTAATCCCTCAAGTACCAAATTTCTGCTTCCCATACGCCTTCTCCTCTCCAAATCTCGAGTGTATTCCTTTTAGATGCATTTCCTGCTAAATATGCCTCTTTTGTCTTCCTCTATTCTCCCCCCCCCCCAATCTGTTTCGTTCTTCTTGCAGTTCTCGGCAGGCGACCAGCAATTTGGCCCCTACTGTGGCAACACATTCCCTGGCCCTCCAGAAATCAAGACTAGAAGCAATATTCTTGACATTTTCTTCCAAACGGACCAGTCAGAGCAAGGCAGAGGCTGGAAAATCCGCTACTTTGGGGATCGTGAGTAGATATCCCATGGGAGCAAACCTGTGGGGCAGACTTGTGAGCGCTCTGGGACAGAGATATGTGTCGTTCTTAGGAGAATGGGCATGTGCTTGCAAGTAGCAAAGGTGCACCTTGAGTTGGAAGTCTAGGGCAGGAGAAAACAATTGCAGACAAGGGATTCAAGCAGAATGGCCGCTGTTTCTGAGAGCAGTTGTTCTTGGGGTGAATGGCTGCAGGAGAGAGCACTTGAGGTTTGCTGTGCACCCAAATTGTGAATGGGTATTTGGGTATGGGGGAAGACTAGCAAATCTGGTGCACTGTTGGCAGAACATGTAAGGGGTTGGCTGGTGTGTTGACAAGTGGCTACCTGGCTAGGGATGAGCCCCACCAGAACTGGAAGCAGGGAAAGGAGTAAAACCCAGTGGGGTCTTGAATTTCAGTGGTGCCCTGTGCAGCGCCAAAATTCCACCTCTTGCCTTTCACTCTACATCATAGTTGCAGTGGCCCCTGCAGCAACCCCGAGGCTCCACGAATCAGTCACACTCCCCTAAATCCACCTCTGTAAACCCATAGAAATCTGAGAAATCTCCTGATGTCTGGTGGGAAAATTGAAAGGGGAACAAGGGTTCCAGCTGAAGGCCCTGCAGGCTACAGCTGCCAGCTCTCAGGAGACAGGGTGAACCAATCCGTTCTTCCTCCTCAGTGGAGCCCGGTCCATTAGGGCAAGGGAGGCACTGCCCGTCATGTCATGGTCCTATGCTGGATCCCACAGAAACGGCAAATAGCCTTTCTCCTCCTGAGTCTTGGTGTTGCCTTTGTAGAACTCAACAGGGAGGAGGAAGGGGGGCAATACTGGAATCATGTGTCTGTGCCTGTCAATGGGCGCCAACCTCTACTTCTTCCTCTTGTTGATGCTGTCGAGAGTCGAAGAGGTTCGTTAACCCTCAGAGCAGAGAGGAAGTCGCATTAAATAAAAGCACGGCTTCTGTTGGACTTGGCTGTGACTGCTGGGGACAGAAAATGACAAGGGGCGTTTGCATGTGTGAGAGAGCGTGTGCCAGGTGATTCAGTGATTGTTGACTGGTTTCCTTTTTTTCCCTTTCCATTTGCAAAGCAATGCCCTGCAAAGATACTGTCATTCCGCATTCCAGTATGGAACCCGTGAGAGAACGTTACGTCTTTAAGGATTCCGTGAAGGTGACCTGTGTCGAAGGCTATGAGATTGTACTGGTAAGTCTGTGCTCACCAAGGTCAGTTAGGCTCTGAGAATCCCCTTGGCATGAACATTACATTGCTGCTACTTCTACACCGATATGCATTGCGCCTCTTCTCCATCTCAACACAGCAGTGAGAGAGGATTCTTTCTGCACTGATGTCAGGGGCCCAGACCAGTGGGCAGCCAGGTCTTCTGAAATGCAAGCTTCAGGCAGATTGGCTGGCTGAATAAACAACTACCTAGGAACAATCTTGGGGATGCGGGTGGTGCTATGGGTTAAACCACAGAGCCTAGGACTTGCCGATCAGAAGGTCAGTGGTTTGAATCCCCGCGACGGGGTGATCTCCCGTTTCTCGGTCCCTGCTCCTGCCAACCTACCAGTTCGAAAGCATGTCAAAATGCGAGTAGATAAATAGGTATCGCTCCGGCGGGAAGGTAAACAGCGTTTCCATGCACTGCTCTGGTTCGCCAGAAGCGGCTTAGTCATGCTGGCCACATGACCCGGAAGCTGTCTATGGACAAACGCTGGCTCCCTCGACCTATAGAGCGAGATGAGCACCACAACCCCAGAGTCCGTCACGACTGGACCTAATGGTCAGGAGTCCCTTTACCTTTACCTTTAGGAACAATCTGGGACCAGCCAGGGGCTTGATTCACCAAATGAGAGCTGGGTGGTCTCCTTCAGGGACAAGCTTCCCACAATAAGAGTCTTTATACTTGCTGGTGGCACCAGATTGGTCCTCCCATATCACCAGACGTCCCAGGCCAGGTGGATTGTGGACTGTTATATCCGTCTCCTGTGGCCAGCAGTATTAGCAGCACAAAGAGCCAGCAGCCATTGTCTGATCTACAGGGCTATTGACATGTCACCAGCCACCCTTCACTCCCCTCAGTACTTGACATTTGGTGCCACGGCCACAGACCAGGAATCCTGAGAGACATAGCCATCAGGAGGAGGAGGAGGAGGAGGAGATGAATCTACTCCAGGTGTGTTGCATGTGATGCTGAAGTCACCAGAACCTGCATCTCCTCCTTTGAACCCCAAGGAGATACTTCTGCCACCGGACTCTTCAGATGATCGGCAGAGACCTGAGGATATATTCCCCCATCTTGAAACCTCAGTTCCTAGAAAGCTAACAGCTGCAGAGATACGCCCTGGCCCTTAAGCTGGCCAGATATGATGCTTCAGCTGCAGGATCAGTCATTGTGCTCCTGAAACCTACACTTAGGTCCCTGTCTAAGGCCCTGAGTGTGGCAGATATGTATAACAATACAAAGTCTTGCTAGTTAGCAAGTGAAGGGGTTAAGACCATAGAGCTGCATTGCTGATAGGCAGACTCAGGCCATAGAAATGTAATTGGTAGAGAAGGCTCTGTATGATGTCGTTTCCCAATGCTCTCCTGGGAGGCAAGAAGCAAAGAAGTATTTCCTGTTTCGTCTCTCTCTCTCTTCCACCAGCCATGGACATCTGTCCGCTTGCTCCAGCATCAGGCACTTGCCTGAAGCTATTTTTGCTGTAAACACAAGTATTTTACCTGCCTTTATTTTTACCGCTGTTGCTGCTAAGGACAAATGCTTGACTGTGAGTAAAATACATGCTTTAAACTTCCTTTTCAGTCTGTAGCCTGTTTCTTTGCTAAACTGGATAACAAAGGGGGAGACCAGCCTAATGGCTAGTTCCTACACTTGCAATTAAACTGTTCAAGATGGGATTTAAACTCTGTTTAGCCTCATGCTTTTAAACGCAAGCGGTAAGCTTGGAGATGAAATGCCGGCAGTCTTGCTTGGTGCAAATGTTCCACCTCCTTAAACAACTTTTTTGCATCCTCTCCATATATCTTCTTACTTTACACAAGAGCCCAAGATTCCCCTCATGTAACAAGTGAGAGAAAGCAGTGTGTATGTCATTCTGTTACATTTCTCAACCAATGAATTAACTCCAGTGTCTCTCAATTCTGTTCCCTTCAGTCAAAAGGCAGTGTCACATCCTTCTACTCTGTCTGTCAAAGCAACGGCGAGTGGAGCAACTCTGACCTCGAATGTGTCCGTAAGTGCTTGGCTTCCTATATTGGTAGTCCATAACATACTTTCAATTGGTCTCGAGACCACAGGGATCATAACAGAGAAGAATACTTGAGAAGCAGAAGACTTTCTGAAGTTTTGACAAGATGCTGAAGAGGCAAGCCACTTCTAAATTTAAACTGGAAAGCGGCTTGCTTCTTCAGCAGTGTGAGTAATCACAAAGAAACTTCCAGCTCTCTTCATAGCTCTCTTCATAGCTGAGCTGGACGGCAGCCACACAGAATGATTGTTCCCCTTTGCGGTGGCTGTGTAAGGTAAGAAAATACAGTGATCCACAAAGTAATAAGGCAACCAAAATAGTGGTCCTCAGCAGTGCTTTTTTCGGGGGGGGGGGGGCGCAGGGGGACACATACCCCTAAACATTTTGTGGATCTTTGTACGTTTGTCCATTTACTGTATTTATTTCCCCCGATTTGAACTATAAAATGGTGGTTTTCTTGAGTCAAAATGAGAGTACCCCTAAACATTTTTAAAGAAAAAAAAGCACTGGTCCTCAGTACAGTTAAGCTTAAACACCATTGTGTGGATTACCCGAGATAAATGGGACTTTTCAATGGAGAGGGCATTTATGCCATTCCAGTTCTAGGCAATTGGTCCTGGAAGGAGATGGAAATAGGAAGCGATAACTTGGAAGTTAAAGACTGGCACCCAATGCCTGTGGGTGCCATGGCAACCATGAAGGCTTTCGGTGGTTCCCCTGGGCAAGTGCCCCAAACTTTGAGCTCTCATTTGGGGGGGGGGAGTATTTAGTCACCCTAGAAATAAAGCTGTGGGACCAAATGTATAGATAAGTGATTTCTATAGCTTGTATATTGTTCTAGATTTTTGGGGGGATGGGCTAAATCCTAGAAATTAATAAATGGCAGGATTTTGATTATTTGTAATGTGAAGGGAGAAATACAAGCTGCAGAGGAATTCCTGAGCTAGCCTGTTCAAAATGACCTGGCCAAGCGAGGACCATTAAGAAACAATAGAGGGCCATTGGCAATGCAAGAGAACTGTCCTCCCCACTTGTCCTGAGGTGTGAACAGACGGGGGGGGGGGGGTTGGGAAGGTTGCCAGGGTAACTAGGTGTGGGGTGACAGGAAAAAGAGAGCTTTGAGCAGGGGTTGCTGGGAAGGAGAAGGAGGAAGAAGGACTGGGATCCATCTTGGGCAGGCTGGCTGAAGGCTGGCCTGAGACAGATGCCTTGGACTCCAGGGCTGCACTGCTGTGGGAGACAAGCCCCTCTTGAAATGACCATGCTATACAATCTGGACTCCATGCAGACTGAAGGTGTAAATAGGTGAATAAACCATATTTCTTTAAAGCTACGACAGTCTCCACTGTGTGTCAGTTCTCCAAAGGAGCACAAGAACTCTGGCAGACAGTGGGGGGGGGGGGTGCCCAACTTCTGTAACAATATTTTTCCTAGTACTGAGGGACCATAATCAGGAACAGCAGGACATAACCAACTCCCCATGGTAAGCCTAAGGTTGTCACAGGTTGTTGCCAGTGGCGTAGCGTGGGGGGTGCCAGCCGCACCGGGCGCAACATCTGGGGGGGTGCGAGTCCAGAGGGCCCAGCCCCGTCGTGCCCTCGGCCCGCCCCTATTGTCAGAGCGGCCGGCCAGCCTCCGCCTGCTCCTACCTTGCCCACCCGAGGACTGCGGCAGCGCCCGCCCCCGTGGCCACCTACCCCCACCTCACCCATTGGCTTGCCTGCCTCGGCCCCGCCTCTCTCCGATGGCCGCGGGGGTGTCCTGCTCGGCGCCGGCGCCTTTTTTCAGGAGGTAGGGAGGCTGGACGGGGAGGTGGGGTCAGAAGCGGGCAGAGGAGGGGAGCTTGTAGCCAAAAGGGCTGCGCCGGCCGGCAAAGGGCCGGGGAAAGTTTGGAGAGGAGGAACGCACCGTCATGATTTCCTGGTGGAAGCGGCAGGATTAGGGATGGCGAAGCGTAATTACACACAAATTTCGCTGGGTGAGAGCTTCGGGGATCGATCGGCGGAAATGGGAATCAATTGGAATATGAGAAAGAGAGAGAGAGGGACCATCATTCATAGGCATAGATTTGTAGGGTTAGGGGGCGCAAATCCACGGGTTAGGGGGCGCAAATTACTTGCCTTGCCCCGGGTGCTGACAACCCACGCTACGCCGCTGGTTGTTGCCTCTCTGATTTTGCGTTATGCCACACCCCCTCCGTGGCAGCCATCTTGCGACCGACACCCTCACCAATTTCTCAAAATTTGAAGTGTGCCCCCTAGTCCAAAAAGGTTGGCGACCCTTGCTTTATGCACCATACAAAAAGAAGAAAGGGAAAGTATGTTCAGGCCTGACAGAATATGGGTTGAGCAGGATGAGGTGGCAGGTGGCAGCAGAGTGAAGATTCTAGTCTAACACCCCATCTTTCCCCCCCCCCCGGCAGCCGTAAATTGTGGTGAGCCTGAGCACCTTGCAAATGGGAAAGTCACTTACCTGTCAGGAACCGAGGACAACACGGAGTATCAAGACACGATCAGCTATTCATGCAACGAGAAGTTTTATACAATGCGGGGCAAAGGTAATGATGTATCCCATCCTTTTCAGATCCAAGCACCTGATTCAGAGATTAAAAAGAGCGTTATTGTACTCAGTTTATGATGACAGAATTAGAGGTGGCAATGTTACGACAAACTCATTCCAAGAGTCTTTCACTTATGCTTCATCCCAGTATCGTTGTGAAACTTGTTGGTGTGTTTTCACTCACTTTGCGTCCACTAAAGCAACACCGTCAAAAGTGGCTGCTTTCTTCTAATGAGTTGTAAACACTGAAACGATTCCTTCCAAAGCACAGTTAAAACATACGGCGTGTGCATGTGTGTGAGAGAGAGACAAACAAAGAACAAAGTTGAGATGAACAAGGAGACAGGGATGTGAAGCTCTTCCTGAAGAATGTTTCTGCTTCCACCTTCTTCAGCTGATGTGAATCAAAGGGTGCTGTAGCCAAGGTGGCTGTTCCTTGGCTCCTCCAAGCAACCTCTTTTTTGAGCATTCATTCTCATTGTTTGCATGCACAAAGCTTGCGCAGACGTGATGCAATGGGTGGGATGTAGCATAGTGCTAAGAGGCATAAAAAGTAAAAAGGTAAAGGACCCCTGGATGGTTAAGTCCAGTCAAAGGCAACAATGGGGTTGCAGCGCTCATCTGGCTTTCAGGCCGAGGGAGCCGGTGTTTGTCCACAGACAGCTTTCCGGGTCATGGGGCCAGCTTCTGGCGCAATGGATCACCGTGACAGAAACCAGAGCACAGAACACCATTTACCTTCCTGCCACAGCAGTACCTATTTATCTACTTGCACTGGCATGCTTTCGGACTGCTATGTTGGCAGGAGCTGGGGCAGAGCAACGGGAGCTCACTTCGTCACGGGGATTCAAACCACCGACCTTCCAATTGGCAAGCCCAAGAGACTCAGTGGTTTGGACCACAGCGCCACCCGCGTCCCTACTAAGAGGCGTAGGGGTGTGTGGAACCAGGTCCACTCATGCAACTGGACTACTTCCCTCCCCCCCCCACACACTGTGTGCCCAGGGGCAACCAATCTCGTTTCACCACCTGCGCCAAATTAGGAATGTGTCACGCCCTGCTCCCACCCACCGTTGCTCCTTCTCTCCACTTCTGCCTCCTCCAAACTCGATGACAGCTCAGGCACTCCTCAAGGCATTGCCGCTCATTTTATTCCAGCTGGTTTTGGACTACAACTCCCATCAGCCCTAGCTATCAAGACCAGTGGTCAGGGATGATGGGAATTGTAGTCTGAAAAAACAGCTGGAGACCCAAGTTTGGGAAACACAGAGTTAAAGCATAGCTAATCTGTGTTAAGCTCTGGTCAGACCTCACCTGGAGTACTGTGTCCAGTTCTGGGCACCACAGTTCAGGAAGGACACTGACAAACTGGAACGTGTCCAGAGGAGGGCAACCAAAATGGTCAAAGGCCTGGAAACGATGCCTTATGAGGAACGGCTAAGGGAGCTGGGCATGTTTAGCCTGGAGAAGAGGAGGTTAAGGGGTGATATGATAGCCATGTTCAAATATATAAAAGGATGTCATATAGAGGAGGGAGAAAGGTTGTTTTCTGCTGCTCCAGAGAAGCGGACACAGAGCAATGGATTCCAAACTACAAGAAAGAAGATTCCACCTAAACATTAGGAAGAACTTCCTGACAGTAAGAGCTGTTCGACAGTGGAATTTGCTGCCAAGGAGTGTGGTGGAGTCTCCTTCTTTAGAGGTCTTGAAGCAGAGGCTTGACAACCATATGTCAGGAGTGCTCTGATGGTGTTTCCTGCTTGGCAGGGGGTTGGACTTGATGGCCCTTGTGGTCTATTCCAACTCTATGATTCTATGATTCTATGACCCAGTGTATCCATTCTTGGTTAAGCACCTTAGAAGTGCTTTGCTGGATCAGATCTGGAGCCAACATTATTTACAGGAATCCCACGGACAAGCAGACACTACATGGCTTGCTAGGAATTGGCCAAAGGTCCACCAGTGGCCTGCAATCTGTTTTCTGATCTCGCCTGCATTTGGGTATGAAACGCAGATTAAAAACAAACAACTGAATAGTGCTATGTATTCTTTTATTCCGAAAGGACTTTATAGGTGCTCAGCCAGTGGGAAATGGGTGGATGAAGATGAGAAAACGGAGATTCCGGTTTGTGTCCCAGGTACGGTACATCACCCTCTATTTATAAATGTGGATATTGTGGTCAAAGTGCTGTGACAAGAGTCGACCGCATTGTCTAGTTTACAGAAGAGCCTGCCAATATTTTAAAATTCTTGCTTCCTCTGCTGGGACGTGTTCTTGAATTGCCTCAATGATTCGAGATGGTTGAAAACCAGAGCTTTAAAACCTGCCCTCCTCTTAGATGTTTCCACAAAGCACCAGTCCTGCAGGAAGCAACAATGTTCCGTGTTTCAAGAGTCCCTTCTTGCTGATCACGTTGTTGAGCACAGCCATCTTGGGGGGTTAGGAAAAGGGAAGAGAGCATAGACCCACTGAAATATACTCAGAGTCGAGTGTGGATTTCATGCTTTTTATTCAGCTCATAGTAGTGAGGAACGAAAGTTCCCCCGAAATGTCTGCTTTATATACATTATTTACACAATGGGCTGCACGTGATTGGCCAGTTCCAGGATTCTCCTGTAGGCCAATCAGGTTGCAGATTCACTTCCACCTGGAGTTGGATTAGGTGGCTCCTGCGGACCAATCAGACTGTTGCATTCTGGATCCTATTATTCTAGGACCAACCAGACTGCTGCAGTTTGGATCCTATTCAACTCAGTACATAACACCCACAGTAGAAGAAGATGCACAGGAGCCGAACCTGCAGCTAGTTTCTAATAGTTTTGCGCCCAGCCCTAGTCTGTCTGCTGTGTACATTCAGCAGTGATGGGGCTTGGTTCTGGTGGGCTCCTGCAGGTTCTGAAGAACAAAGCACCCCCTCCTGCGTACCCGCAACTGATACCTATTGGGCTATTTTTAATGGGCTATTTATTTATTGTTCTTCATACTTCATACTTTATGACCATACTTTGTTGGTCGTAAAATTCTTTAAAACAAAAAAAAATCCTTCCAGTAGCACCTTAAAGACCAACTAAGTTAGTTCTTGGTATGAGCTTTCGTGTGCATGCACACTTCTTCAGATACACTGAAACAGAAGTTGCCAGATCCTTCTATATAGTGAGAAGGTGGGGAGGGGTATTACTCAGAAGGGTGGTGGGAATGGGTGATTGGCAGATAGCTGTGATGAGCCTGTTGACGACTCTTAACGACTGCAATTAAGATCTCAAAGTAGCTGTTTTACTACAAAGGAATTTCAGAAATAGACTGGAAAGAGAAGCTGCTGAATTGCAACTCATTACCAAAATTAAAACCATGGAGAGACCTGGTCTGAACAAAGACATTGGATTCTTATCTCATTATACATGACAAAGCCATTTTTCACCTTCTCATCCCTTACTTTTTCCTGTAAGACCTATTGCAGTCGTTAAGAGTAGTCAACAGGCTCATCACAGCTATCTGCCAATCACCCATTCCCACCACCCTTCTGAGTAATACCCCTCCCCACCTTCTCACTATATAGAAGGATCTGGCAACTTCTGTTTCAATGTATCTGAAGAAGTGTGCATGCACACGAAAGCTCATACCAAGAACTAACTTAGTTGGTCTTTAAGGTGCTACTGGAAGGAATTTTTTTTCTTTTGACTATGGCAGACCAACACGGCTACCTATCTGTAAGTAAAATTCTTTGTGAAGCAATTTCTCTGAAAGGCAGTAAGTCTTTTAAATAAATAAAGCAAGCAAGCAAATCTCAGAATGGGGATATATGCATGGGCGTAGCCAGGATTTATGTTGGGGGGACGGACAGGGCACCCACCTGTCCTGTTCCAGAACCAAGCTACCTGCCACACGATTGGTCAGTTTGCAGAAGCCACGCCTATCACTCAGTCAGGTTGCCAGTTGCGTCGCTAGAATGCACCACAACAAATTAGGTTTAAATACGGTTGAGATTTATGTTTGTTTGTTTATTTGTTTGTTTGTTTAATTTTTTTTGGAAAATAAAAAAAAATGAGGGGGGGAGAAGAATGCACCACAACATCATCCAAGTGACCTCAGTGAAATTGAATATTTCAATTTCAAATACTCTGGTTATTTCTACTTCTAGTTAAGTATTTTTATTTATTTACTTGATTTGGGCAGGAGCGGCTCCCCATGGCTCCTGTAGCAGGCTTCATTTTCAATACAGTCATACCTTGGATCCCGAACGCCTTGCAAGTCAAACCTTTTGGCTCCCAAATGCCGCAAACCCGGAAGTGAGTGTTCTGGTTTGCAAATGTTCTTTGTAACCCGAATGTCCGATACGGGTTCTGCGGGTTCCAATTGGATGCAGGAGCAGCCAATCAGAAGCCGCTCTTTGGTTTCTGAATGTTTTGGAAGTCGAATGGACTTCCGGAATGGATTCCGTTTGACTTCCAAGGTACGACTGTACTACCCAGTTAATGTTTCTGGGCAAAGTTAATAAGCTACAGCAAGCAAAAACTTTGGAAGAGGTCCACACGCATGCATGCTCACAGGTCCCAAAACCGGATTCAACTTGAACCCTCTACCCTAAAGTTATTGCTTGCTTTCCCTCACGTCAGTGAACATAAATGGCTTTGATTATTTCATTTGTGCAAATCCGGTCTTCCTGCTGCTCGCAAGCTCTTATTTCTGCTGTTGTTGTTCTATCCTTTCTCTAGTTTGCGGAATTCCCTCTGAGCCCGTTAAAGGGGCGGGGAGGATTTTTGGAGGCCAACAAGCCGAAAAAGGAAACTTCCCTTGGCAAATCTATTTTGAATACCCACATGCTGGCGGGGCTCTGATTTCGGACCGCTGGGTTCTGACTGCAGCTCACGTGCTGGATGAGACCCGGTGCCCAGTCATCCACGCAGGGATGCTTCGCATTGGGGCAAATGCCATGGAAGGCGCTAGGCCACTGGATGTGGAAGCCACAATCGTCCATCCCGACTGGTTGGAAATGGCAAACAACCAGCCCCGGACAAACTTTGACAATGACATTGCTCTAGTGAAGTTGGCAAAACCCTTGACGATGGGTCCTACCATATCGCCCATTTGCTTGCCTGGCGCATCGTCCGACTATGACTTGCCGATGGGGATCCTGGGCTACATATCTGGCTGGGGCAGGACACCTAAGACGCGTGCGGCGATACACCTTAGGTACGCCCGGATCCCTGTGGTTAACATGGACAGGTGCCGAAGCGTGAGGCCAGATGCCCCAGCAGATTCTTTGACCTATGTGTTCACAGACAATATGATTTGTGGAGGGGGCAACGGGAAGGACAGCTGCGATGGAGACAGCGGTGGGGCGTTTGCTGTCAAATATCTCCACGACGAATTGCACTACTATGTTGCTGGCCTGGTTTCTTGGGGGCCAAAGTGCGGCACCTACGGCCTCTACACTAAGGTGTCAAATTACGTGGACTGGATCGCAAACGTCATGAGCCAGAATGAGACCAGAAGGATGCATTCGTGTCTGTAAAAGCACCAGGCTTCCTTGATGTTTTGGGCTCGTGGCATTTCTCCAAAGTGGGACCCAAGCTGTTCTTGGACTACAACTCCCATCATCCCTAGCTAGCAGGGACAGTGGTCAGGAATGATGGGAGTTGTAGTCCAACAACAGCCGAAAACCCAAGTTAGAGAAATACTGGTAATGCAAGAGAGGGGAGGTTGGAGTGAAGGTCTGTGCACTGCCAGTTTCTTTACACAACCTGCTTTCTTGAGAAGCAAATAGAGCAACCAAAAGCTTTCAGGCTGGATTTGTTCTTAAATGATTTCCTGTCTGCTTAATTTCTTCTTTTATATCGTATGTCTTTTTTTGTAGCTGCTTAAACTCCTTTGGAAAGTGCCCCATACCACAGATCTTTTTTAAAAAACCAACCAACCAACAACACATATTTTATTAGAAGAATTTCATTTATTAAAAAAGAGGGTGAGGGGGGGTGTGGAGAAAGAGAGCAAAAAGTGAGTGAAAAAATACTGTTGCATACCCATACATTGATATACAGGTGTGTATATTCTTATTATCCTAATGCACATATAATTGTCAATAACATAATGTGTTCTGTGTAAACAGATGGTGCCAATAGGGATAAGAACTTCATATTTGTAGCTGCTTATGGTTTGAACCGGACGCGGGTGGCGCTGTGGGTTAAATCACAGAGCCTAGGACTTGCCGATCAGAAGGTCGGCGGTTCGAATCCCCGTGATGGGGTGAGCTCCCATTGCTCGTTCCATGCTCCTGCCAACCTTGCAGTTCGAAAGCACGTCAAAGTGCAAGTAGATAAATAGGTACCGCTCCAGCAGAAAGGTAAACGGCATTTCCGTGCGCTGCTCTGGTTCGGCAGAAGCGGCTTAGTCATGCTGGCCACATGACCGGCTCCCTCGGCCAATAAAGCGAGATGAGCAACCCCAGAGTCGGTCACGACTGGACCTAATGGTCAGGGGTTCCTTTACCTTTGTGGTTTGAACCAGCTGAAGAAAGCACAGTGCTCATCTCAACTTGTGCTTGCCCTGCCACTTTCTCCTGGTGAAACCTGATCTTTACCGCTGAATCGGAGTAAACGTCAATTTGGTTTCCTCCAGACTGAAGTTTGCTCTGAGCGGGTTTTCCAGGGGAGAGGAAGAACAGCCCTTCAGTGGGGGAGGAAGCCTGTTCACACCCTTAAGAAAATAATTATAAAGGTGCCCTGCAGTGTTGGAGAAGGCAGGTGTGACTATACTTCAGAGACAGCAGGGGCCAACATTTCTGGCAATTGTGTCACAAGCAAAGTCCAAAAAACATGACAGTGTCCTTCTAGTGCATGTAGAACACAAATGGGGGGAAAAGCAATGACAGACCCTCCAAGTGTCCCTATTTTCCAGGGACAGTCCCAGATTTACAGAAGCCATCCCAGTTTCTGATTTGATCCTGGAATGTCCTGCTTTTCCTTGGTTGTTGTTGTTTAGTTGTTTAGTCATTTAGTCGTGTCCAACACTTTGTCACCCCATGGACCAAAGCATGCCAGGCACTCCTGTCTTCCACTGCCTCCTGCACTTTGGTCAAACTCATGCTGGTAGCTTCGAGAACACTGTCCCACCATCTTGTCCTCTGCCGTCCCCTTCTCCTTGTGTCCTCCATCTTTCCCAACATCAGGGTCTTTTCCAGGGAGTCTTCTCTTCTCATGAGGTGGCCAAAGTACTGGAGCCTCAGCTTCATGATCTGTCCTTCCAGTGAGCACCCAGGGCTGATTTCCTTAAGAATGGATGCGTTTGATCTTCTTGCAGTCCATGGGACTCTCAGGAGTCTCCTCCAGCACCAGAATTCAAAAGCATCCATTCTTCAGCGATCAGCCTTCTTGATGGTCCAGCTCTCACTTCCATACATCACTACTGGGAAAACCATAGCTTTAACTATACAGACCTTTGTTGCTTTTCCTTGGGACGTCCCTATTTCCATCAGAAAAATGTTGGGAGTTTCTGCAAAGAGCACAAACCAAAACCCCTTTAAAAACCATTCCAAAAACTGTATAGGCAGGGGGAGAGGAACAGTTCCTGGTCCTCAGTGATGCTGTAGAAGCTTTCTAGCAGATGACCATACAATCTATAATCTACATATCTCTATTGCAGTAAGTTTTTTTCTTCCTGGAGGTGGTTTTGGATTGAGGGAGGTGCCACTAGAAAGTGCAACAAAGTCTGGTTTGCTGCCACTGATGCATAGTAGGGGGAAACAGCATGTATTGTGTGCAACAGGAAGACAGGAGAACTTCCCTGTCTCTGATATTTAGCTGATCCTTGGAATAAGCCCTCACTGCTGCTGCTTCTGCTTCTGCTACAGAATCTCCACAGCTACGTTTGTATGTTGAACGCAGCCCTGATATTACAAATGCATTACATGTTGCTTGTAACACATACTCAGTTGGATTATATTAAAAAGAGAACCAAATAAAGAATCATGTGTGCTGCCTTCTTGACCCGCCCCCCCCCCCCCATAGACTGCAAAGGATCTTTACTGCTTTGTTAATGTATTGCTCCTGGCAGTCAAATGTTGACATTTTGTGAAACTTTGGGCTTGACCATATTTGAGCTGGATCTCACTTAGAATCCACATTGACTCCATTCAAATTTGGCCTCATTAGTCGAAGGTAAAAGGTAAAGGTAAAGGTACCCCTGCCCGTACGGGCCAGTCTTGCCAGACTCTAGGGTTGTGCGCTCATCTCACTCTATAGGCCGGGAGCCAGTGCTGTCCGCAGACACTTCCGGGTCACGTGGCCAGCGTGACATCGCTGCTCTGGCAAGCCAGCGCAGCACACGGAACACCGTTTACCTTCCCGCTAGTAAGCGGTCCCTATTTATCTACTTGCACCCGAAGGTGCTTTCGAACTGCTAGGTTGGCAGGCGCTGGGACCGAACGACAGGAGCGCACCCCGCCGCAGGGATTCGAACCGCCGACCTTTCGATCGGCAAGTCCTAGGTGCTGAGGCTTTAACCCACAGCGCCACCTGCGTCCCCCATAGTCGAAACATGCATGTATTTGCAGTCGAAAAATCAAAACCACTTTCCTCTTTGATCGCTTTCCTCTTCGATACCGTCTTCTAATTTGTTGCTTTAAATGTGTTAATTTTGTACAAATGTATGTGTGCAAGGATCAGATGAGCAGCGTGCTTCCCCCCCCCCAAGTGTTTGCCTAGGAATTGCACAATAGCACACATCCAGGAATTCCCAACTCAACACTAGCTTGCACACTCACATTTTATGTTGTCTTAAAATGATGGGCATTTTGCATTCTGAAACAGGAAGTTGGTTGTTGGAGAAATCAATACGGTAATATAGAGTTAAATCAGTAAGAGGAGAGGAAGTGTAGCAGGGAGATCTGGAGAAACCACTGTTTTTCATTATTGCACAAATCTGATTTTTAGAAAAATTGTTGTGGTTTCTGAAGCTCATTTGAAATCTTAAAAAAAAAATGGTATAAGCACTAATAACTGGGAAACATTGGCCTGCAAGGGCTGCAATTGGAGATCAGCCTATACCAAAGGTGTTAAGTTGTGGGTGAACATATCAGACGACCAGCGATTCTTCAAACAGCTCTTGTTAATTCAGAGGCCAGAACTGAACTGAACTGAAGAGCTCAGTCAGCCTGCTTATATAGAGCTCCAGAACAACGTAACTGTAACAACTTTCTAAAACTATCCAATCACTGAACGTCACTTTCAATCGTTCATTTGCATACAAACTATCCAATCACTGAATGTCACTTTCGATCCTTCATTTGCATAACTATCTACAGTATCCCTCTGCTGGCCCAGGGTGAGAACTTCAGTACATAACAAAAGGTGTCATGTGTTATGTATTTAATGGTACAGTGGTACCTCGGTTTACGAACTTAATCCATTCCGGAAGTCCAAAACCATTCTTAAACCAAGGTGCGCTTTCCCTAATGAGGCCTCCCACCGCCGGTGCCCTTCCACCGTTCGGATTCCATTCTTAGACCAAGGTAAAGTTTGCAAACCGGGACACTACTTCCAGTTTTGTGGAGTTTGTAAACCAAATTGTTCTTAAACCGAACTGTTTTTAAACCAAGGTACCACTGTATGTGTTTGCCTGAGCTTGAGTCTGGACTAAGGATTCTGAGCTCCTGTGTTCTGATTCAATACATGATATCCAATCACAGAACATGTCAGGATTTGGGCCTCTGCCATTGGCTCTTAAACGCTGACTCCTGATTCGCAGCTTGGAAGTTTAGACAGCCAATAACGTAGGGAGTGGGAGTGGCCCGGGCCTTCAGAAATGTATATAAGCAGTTGCTTTGCCCCATTGTCCAGTTCTGTTAGTTCATTAACGGTTCTTGCTGTTATCACTGTTTTCTTGCCTCGCGGGAACCCACCTACACTTCATGATGGACTTTGAAGAAGCACGAACTCAGGGCGAAAAAAGGAGAAACAAGCTAAGAGGAAGGCGCGTTGGGCAAACCCTCACCACGATCAACTCCCAGCCGAAAACCTATGTCCCCACTGTGGAAGGACGTGTGGATCCAGAACTGGCCTCCACAGTCACTTATGGACTCACTGTTAAGACTGTGTTCATGGAGACGTAACTGGTGTTATGTCCCTGGGGGAAAGAGACACTTGGGGGGGGTCTGGAAAATCCGTATTACTGGGTCCAGCTTTGGGGGAGGTGTGTGTAAGCACTCAGACCATTCCCCCACCCCCTCTGCTGACTCCTGCAGTGGTCACATATTACACACACACACCCATTTCACGGGTTGTTTCCCTTTCCTTTGTAACCTCCCAGTTGCTCCACCATTTGTTCAGAAGCTCAGGCAGCACCTGTGTCCTGAAAAGTACATTGTGCTGAAGGAGGAAGTGGCAAAAGACTATGGATTTTCCAACTTCCTCCTCCAACAATATATACTTTTCAAGATGGAGACCTCATAACAAAGTGGGCACTGAGCAGTCAGTCAGTAGGATGCTGGGAGATTTGGCAGGCACCAGAGGAAGCCTTCAAGGGCGCTTGCCTTAACCGGAGCTGTATAAAATGGTGACATAGCTGGAAAGGTGCTTTTTAAAAAGGAAATTCCAGAAATCCGGGGTTCTCTTAGTTATGCGTTGGGATACTACGTGTGCAAAATAGAGCTGTAGCAGCAGCTGTTTAAATAAACACCAGGGTCAGGATCCTTGGAAATAATGACTAAGCAGGCTGGGATTTTCCCCATCTGGGCTCAATAACTTGGGCAAAACAAAGACACAGTTTCATGATCTAAGGCTTTTCTACCAAAACAGTAACATTCTTTCCTCATTAAAATAAAAAAATAAAAATCCCCAGATTTCTGCATCTTAGAAATTCCTTTAGAGGAGCAGAGCTATCCCAAAGCTCTGAATTCAGGGAGTGGCAAAGAGGAAGGGAAGGCTTGAAGGAGTTTCCAAAGAGGAGGGACAGAAGGACTGAAAGGTCGCGAGGAACTCAAGGGAGACAGATGTACAGGGAAGTCATGTTCCTGCACTTCCCATTAGCCATTTGTTCTCAGGATAATAATAATAATAATAATAATAATAATAATAATAATAATAATAAATAATTTTATTTATATCCCGCCCTCCCCAGCCGAAGCTGGGCTCAGGGCGGCTAACAACAATCAAAATAGTCCGACATTCTAAAAACATTCATTGTAAAATTAATTAAATCAAATTAATGGCAACCATCAAGCAAAATTCTGTGCAAAATGCCGATTGCCAGAGGAGGGGGTCAGGCTGCGCCCTGACCAAAGGCCTGGTGGAACAGCTCTGGGGTGTCATAAAGGTTTGAGTCCTGACTTCCTTTTTCTAAACAGAAAGCTGAAAAAGTGCACACCACCCTGCCTCCTTTTACCTGGGATAAATGATTTTTATGTGGTGGGTGGGTGGGTGTGACCACAAGGCAGGCCAACCCTATGGACCAGGTATTATTATGATGATGATGATGATGATGATGATGATGATGATGATGATTATTATTATTATTATACTGCCCTATACCTTAGGGTCTCAGGGCAGTTCACAGAATAAAATGAAGATATAAAACCACAAAACACATAATAAAAATAAAAACAACAACCTAATACCCCCCCCCCAAAAAAAACACATTTTAAAAGGGCATAGGACGTATAGGCATGGGCTGAAAAGTGGGACAGAAATTGATCTTCTACTCCTCCAAATAACTCTAATAACTACCAGCAGGTTGCTGAAAGTCTAGAGGGTGAAACCTAGAGTTTTGTAGGGAAACGGTGATTACTGAATGACCGAGTGACTTAATAAAAGGCATGTGAGGAGCTGAAGCCTCCTAGATTTTGTGCTTTGTGTAGATACACAGTTTGTTGTCCTGGGGTGAGAACACTTTCGGGATTGTTTTCCAAGAATCTTCCCCAGTTTGGTGCCTTTCAGATGTTTTGGACCATCACCCCAGACAGCATGGCTGGTTTAGGGGTAAAGAGATCCCTGTGAGACAAGGTGCCCTGTCAAGGTTCTGTTGACCATCTGTCATTCTCAGGATGAAGGCCGGGCTTTAGCTGCTCTGCAAACAGTGCTCCAAATGCAGCCCTTTGCTTTTGCCCACTGAAGTGAATGGCAGCCCTTATGTTATGTGGCAGAAATAAAAGGGGTGCGTTCAGGGTGATGCCTTAACCCCGTCTTTGCTCCTAAAGGTAAAGGTAAAGGTACCCCTGCCCGTACGGGCCAGTCTTGACAGACTCTAGGGTTGTGCGCTCATCTCACTCAAGAGGCCGGGAGCCAGCGCTGTCCGGAGACACTTCTGGGTCACGTGGACAGCGTGACGTCGCTGCTCTGGCGAGCCAGAGCCGCACACGGAAACGCTGTTTACCTTCCCGCTAGTAAGCGGTCCCTATTTATCTACTTGCACCCGGGGGTGCTTTCGAACTGCTAGGTTGGCAGGCGCTGGGACCGAGCAACGGGAGCGCACCCCGCAGCGGGAATTCGAACCGCCGACCATGTGATCGGCAAGTCCTAGGCGCTGAGGTTTTACCCACAGCGCCACCCGCGTCCCATACGTATTTGCTCCTGCTGACCCCCAAATACTGAAAACACAACTGTCCCTCCAACTGCATTGCCAAACCTGTGTACAGTGGGACCTTGGTTGCTGAACTTAATCCATTCTGGGAGTCCGTTCGACTCCCAGAACCATTCGAAAACCAAGGTGCGGCTTTTGATTGGCTGAAGAAGCTTCCTGCACCCAGTCAGAAGCCATGGGAGCCACGTTGGAAGTTCGGCTTCCAAAAAACGTTTGCAAACCAGCAGCGGCGTAGCGTGGGTTGTCAGCACCCGGGGCAAGGCAAGTAATTTGCGCCCCCTAACCCGTGGATTTGCGCCCCCTAACCTGTGCATTTGCACTCCCCTAACCCATGGATTTGCCCTAACCCTAGATGTTGCGCCCGGTGCGGCTGGCCCCCCCTGCACCCCCCACGCTACGCCACTGCAAACCGGAACACTTACTTCTGGGTTTGCGGCATTCAGGAGCCAATTTGTTCGGGAGCCAAGCGGTTCGACAACCAAGGTACCACTGTATTTGCAAAGTCCCATTGTTTTTCCTGGGTCATGGCAGGTTGCAAAAGAACATTGGGTTAGCATGATGGCTTTATGTATACAGTGAAAACAGAAAAGCACAGAAGAGTCTTAAAACAGAACCCAAAGTTTTGTGCAGCAGTAATTTTAATATTTGTAGAATGCCATTTTTGTGAGGCAATAAATGAAAACTTACAGTTAGGCAGGAGCATTCTTTGGGGTGCACATAAGATGTGGTCGAGAATCTCTTGGCCAATAGTGGGACAGGTTCTAGAAGTCTGGATTGCCCCATCAAGAGTTGGAGTAAAAGTATTGCACTAATATAGCTTTACTCAGTAGATTAGTTGCATTAGGAAAAAAACATCAGCAGATAATTTGACTAGTAGTGAAGTAGGTTCTCTGGAGATGTATGACTAATAATGGCCTTTTAAAGGAAGACCAACTGGGCTAAAGCCTGACTCACAGATTCACGTTTATCACTTGAGTACTGTACACTTGGCGACTGTGTGATCATCAGCTACCCTTCAAAAGCAATAAGATGTGAACGTTCTGTGTGTCATATTAGATCTGTCATGGCTCCACTGAAACATGAAAGTTTGGATGGGGAAGTCACCAAGCGATAAATATGCATGTGTGAATCAGTCCTTCGTTATCCCTTAACCACAAAGAGCCCAGTTGTAGCCTGGGCAGAATGTGAAGCCATTTTATCTAGCTCTCAGCAGTCCTAACAAATTTGAATCAAGGCATTTTATTTGTATTTGGCGGTGGGGTTGAGATCAAAAGTGGTTCTACGCTTAAACCTCTCTTTGGTGTTTGAATGCAATAGCCCAGGAATCTCCAAAAGTGAAGTAGGCTTGGCAACATTTGATCTAGCTACTATAAAGGTAAAGGTAAAGGGACCCCTGACCATTAGATCCAGTCGTGACCAACTCTGGGGTTGCAGCGCTCATCTTGCTTTATTGGCTGAGGGAGCCGGCGTACAGCTTCCGGGTCATGTGGCCAGCATGACTAAGCCGCTTCTGGCGAACCAGAGCAGCGCACGGAAACGCCGTTTACCTTCCCGTTGGAGCGGTACCTATTTATCTACTTGCACGTGCTTTCAAACTGCTAGGTTGGCAGGAGCAGGGACTGAGCAATGGGAGCTCACTGCGTCGCGGGGATTCGAACCGCCGATCTTCTGATCGGCAAGTCCTAGGTTCTGTGGTTTAACCCACAGCGCCACCCACGTCCCCTAGCTACTGTAGCTGTGCCTTTAATAGTAGCTTGCAGATATTAACAGGGAATGATTTCCTCCAAACTGTGCAAAGTATCAGCTGCTAAATTTTGTGGGCCATTCTCCTGTTAAAGGCAGAATAAGCACACCAGTCTTTTTTTTGTTCTTGTTGTTCCTCATCCACTGCCAACATTAGTGTAAAACTCACTGCTAGGTGGCAATGACTTTATTTTAGATGAGCCTAAGAAAAGGAGGAGGATGGAAGAACGGAAGCCCGTTTTGGACTATTTAAAGAAATATTATAACGTGATGGATTTGTGAGCAGGATTTGAACTATGAACAGCAGAAATGATTAGAGACTATTGCATTATGGCTATGGTATAGAAGAGTGAAGATAAGTTGGGGCAATAAGTATAAAAAAAATGGGATGGGAAGTTGATAGAACAGAAGAAAAATTATTATGTATGGGAATTTTATGTGAAATTTGTGGAAATTCAATAAAACATATTATAAAAGAAAAAAGAAATGGAGGAGGAGAAGATGTCAGATTCAGGCTCCTGGACCATCCTTTGGAGAATGGAGCTGATCCTGAATATAGTGCCCAAGACTATCCTTTGTGACAGCCACCCCTGCCTGACATATTTGGATCCACTGACAACTTCTGCAGCTGCCTTATTAACTACAAGAAACTAGCATTCTTCCTAGCACAAGGATGTAATCAAAGGCATCTTGTGCTCCTTTGGGGATAGTGACACAGGAATATAATACGTTGTTTCTATCTGTCCATTACTAAAGCAAGTAGTACAGAAATCTTTTAGCGATTATAACATCGACACGGTTTCAAACAAGCTATCATTTATTTGATTGTTATATCAACCAGCTAAACCTTAGATTGATTAATGAAGAGGATTTGCTAAACCGTGAGTTAAGGTCCTACTTATTCATTCCTGGGAGGGAGCTATGAAACAATACATTGGAGGCGACAGTTCTTTACAAAATGGCGGGCGCTTCCATTGAATCGCAACGGATGCTTACATTCCAATATGTTAATCTGACCCTTGCATTGAGACCCAATCCTTCCCCACTATGCCCTTGATCCAGTCCAGGTAGTTCATGACTTTGGTGTAAAAGCCATAGCCGTTGCCACAACCGATGCCCCAAGAAACAATCCCTGAGACCACCCAGCGCCCAGTCTGCGGGTCGCGCACAGCAAAAGCCCCCCCACTGTCTCCCTGGCAGGTATCTTTTGTTTCGTGAGGGGAACCTGCACAAAACATGTTCTCTGTGAAGACCGGGTCCCGGCCGTCAATATCCTG
Source organism: Podarcis muralis (assembly GCF_964188315.1). NCBI lineage: Eukaryota > Metazoa > Chordata > Lepidosauria > Squamata > Lacertidae > Podarcis > Podarcis muralis. The sequence continues at coordinate 3,104,219 of NC_135671.1, read as the reverse complement.
CCCTTTCAGCCACTGCTGACAGGATGAACGCCTTGCTACTGGAATCGGTACGTATTTTAGCTTGTGAGCAAGGATGTTCTTCTCTACTCCGAAGCCACTGGCATAACCCATCCATCCTTGAGCGTAGAAGGTGCTGTTCCCTGGATCCGGGAGACAGATTGGCAGCATGTCACGCCCAAGTGTCACTGGGTCCTCCAGCTCCAGAAGGGCAATGTCCCCATCAAAGTTCTCCGGAAGGCCCTGGTTGTACGCTGGGTGGATGTAAACCTTGCGGACGGGGCGATTGCCCAGCTTTACGATTTCCTCCACATCCGTGTGTCCCAAGAAGACTTGAGTCTTCTTAATCACCTCAGAGAGCTCAGGGCTCTGAGCCACCCGAGATGCACTGCTCGGCTTGGGGTACAAATTGTGCGCTGCGGTCAAGATCCAGCGGTCACCCAGCAATGCCCCGCCTCCACGTCCGGTGACGAATGTTTTTGCTTGCCATGGGAAGCTGCCTTCTGGCGCCTCTTGGCCATCAATAATCCGTTGGGTTATTTTGATGGGATTGTCCGGTCTTCCACAGACTGCAAGAGAGACAATATGGTCAAGAAAGGCGACAGCCTCCTGCCTTTTCCCACTTCCCACGTGACATTTCCTTATTTTGAATGCTTCCATTCGCTCTTAACAGAACATGTCAGACCTTTCCCACGTAATCAGCTTTTCCCCACCAGAATTGCTCTTATTATTAACACACTTAGCCCAGTACCTGGAGATTCAGGACAGATAAGAAAACATACTCTTCTTAAACAGGGCATTGTTAAACTGTGTCATTCACCACCATAAGCTGGGTGGCTTTACCCAGTGCTTTTTTTCTGGGAGGGACTCATGGGTACACACACCCCTAAACATTTTGTGACTCTAACGGGAGAAGAAACTAAAATTTTAAAAATTTTAAGTTTCTTCTCTAGCATGGTGAATCGTCAGTTCCATTGCTAACCCCAATGACGGCCTCATTTCCTGTCACGGTGTTTCCTGAGTCTCAGATGGAGGCGAGCGTTTAATGTGTGAAGCAGTGTGGAATGTGGATGTGTGGAATCGGGAAGATGTTAGTGCACACAACCTCATGCCAATGTGGAAGTTACTGTGAGCTGTGTAATATGAGGTTCTGCATGTTCTTTGTACTTTTGTCCATTTACTGTATTTATTTTCCCCGATTTGAACTATAAAATGGTGATTTTCTTGAGTCAAAATGAGAGTGCCCTTAAACATTTTTTAAAAGAAAAAAAGCACGGGCTTTATCATAGAATTGTAGAGGATAAGGCTATAAATGGCTACTTTTCATGATGGGTAAACTCTAGCACCAGGACTAGAGGCAGAATAACACCAAATACTAGTCAATGGTTCATTGATCCTTCTCGCCTTTTCAATGGTGTCCCTCAGCTTTAGCTTCGACTTCTCACCTGAGCTGCAGGCTCCACCCTTACTCACTGCCTCTGCTTTCGGCAGCCTGTTCATCTGAAGGAACCTAACCTTCAGGACACTAAGGAACGGAGTGCCTGACACAAAAATCTGTTTCTTCCCCCCTCCCTGCTCCAACAAAATAAATCGTCCACCCCTAGCAAAGATCCCTTTTAACCAGGAATTTCTTGAACCTCAGAACCTTAGGGCAGAAAGAACGTGCTCCACCATCAGGCTGTTGTCTCTCTGTTTTTGATCCCACCTTTTCTCCCTCCTCTCCCTCAACCTCATGTTCTATATTGCTCTTTTCTGCAGTGTTTGCCTGGTTTGTTTTTTTTTAGACAACATGAGGAGGAGGATGGAAGAGTGCCGATTACCTGGCAGGCACACAGGGATGTCCTCGTGGTCATCTTGGTCTATCCAAGACCCCTTAGCAGAGCAGGTATATATATCTGAGGAAGGAAACCAGAATAATGAGAGCACAGTCTGAATAAACTTTGCCTGCTTAAACACCTTGGTTTTTCGACTCTGTAAGGGCACAGGCTGGGATGGAAGGAGCCATTCTTGGAAGGAACAGTTCTCTCAGTTTCTCATTTTTTCCAATCACAAATTCAGTTCTCTCTCCACATACCTGCAACAACTTGGGATTATTATTATTTATCAGCTCCGAAAGACAAGACCCAGCAATTGTACTCCTTCTCTTGTCTTAACTACCGTACTTTCCCACCTTCCTTTAATGCAGAATAGCCTTAACCACCCCCACCCCACCCCAGAATTGACCCATTTCTGCTTTTGCAGCTTCTGCCACACAGTACCGTACTTTTCCATCTATAAGACGCCCCCATGTATAAGATGCCCCCTATTTGGGGGGACTCAAATTTAAGAAAATTGGGGGTGGGGGTGGCACCGAGTTGTTGAGTTTTTTTTGTGGAGGATTGCCCAGAGGGAGGGATTTTTTAAGGAGGGATTGCCGAAAATCGCTCACCCACACACGTCACAAAATCTGCCTCCCTTCTGTCCCATCGCCAGCAGAACCTGCCAATCACCCGCACAAATGCCTGAGCATCAGCCAATCAACATCACTCATTGACACAGCAACCAATAACACGCACAATAGCTGCTGACAGCTGCGGCAGGAACCAATCAAACGTCCGCCCTGTGCACTACCCATGTATAAGACGACCCCCACTTTTTAGCATAATTTTTAAATAAAAAACCATACAGTGGTGCCCCGCAAGACGAATGCCTCGCAAGACGGAAAACCCGCAAGATGAAAGGGTTTTCCGTTGCGGAGGCGCTTCGCAAGACGAATTTCCCTATGAGTCTCGCCATTTCCCCCCGCTTCCCCCCCTTTTTCAAAGGCGCTAAGCCGATAATAGCCTTTTAACAGCTTAGCCGCTAAGCCTTTAATAGCCGCTAAGCCGCTAAATCGCTAATAGCGCTAATCCACTTAGACGCTAATGGGGTTGCTTCGCAAGACGAAAAAACCGCTAGACAAAGAGAATCGCGGAACGGATTCTTTTCGTCTTGCGAGGCACCACTGTAGTCTTGTACATGGAAAAGTACAGTAAGTACAGTAATGTCACAGCTACACCCTGTGCTGCTGCCCTAATGTGATCATGCAGCCTTTGTGAGGCAATTATTTTCCATGGGTAGATGCCACAAAAGTGGAATCTGTTAGTAAAACAGCTGCGAACATGGCTGAGAGGCCCCTCGTGGAATGGAGGGGAATTCCTGCATCCGCACTTCACTTTTAAAGCACATTCAAAGCACGTTCTTTCCCGGGAACCGTAGCTTTGCCTGTCACAGGGATACAATTCTCAGCAATGCTTAACAGACTATAGGGTGTGGACAGAATGCAAAAAGGAACGGGACTGAGGGGGGCACAGTTTGTGCTGAGCAGGACTCACCTCCTCCATTACTGAAAAGGCGGTAATAGCGTTCCTTGCAGCTGTACCTGACAACTGACAGGTAGTCGTTATTGTTTGGCTGGGACTCATAGGTGAAGTCCCCGTTGGTCAGGCTTTTCGGTTCGCCGCAGTTCACAACTATGAGGCAAATTCGACAAATAAATGAAGGATTTCTTTCAGGAATCCTTTCAAAGTCCAGCTGGGTCACAATCATTCAGTGGTGATTTCCTGCTACAAGTTGCCTACTAAAAATAAAATAAAATCACACCCCTCAAGATGGCTTCCCACCCATGGGGAAATGATTACAGACCCCCCCCCCCTATTTTCCAGGGACAGTCCTGGATTTACAGACACCATCCCAGTTTCTAATTTGATCCCAGAATGTCCCGCTTTCCTTAGGAACAAGAGTCTCCTAACAATTATCAGCATCCTTCACAAAACCTTCCCTCTGGGGGAAGAAGCCATGACTGCTTAAAGAGGTCCTTTCAACGCTGAGTGCAGAAGGGGCCTAGACCTTGGGAACAGGCCTAGCCCTAGATGTTTTGGCATTTGAAGGCTGCCCCCCCATCCCTCTAGCAACTAAATGACCTTAAAATAAATGAATAAAATCACTGCCAACTTGCCAACCTTTAATAGTACTTCAAATCCGTGGCTAGCTACTCACTTTCACATCGGGGCATCGGGCGGTGCCATGTCCCATCCTTTTGGCAGACAGCGGTGAAGGATTTCAGTGCTTTGTCGCCCTGCTCAAAAACAAAAAGGCAGTCGAGGGTTGGGCAAGTCCCTGCACACAGCTATGCCCCTTACCTTTGTCTCAGGCAGTGCCGAAATTAGCCAGGTGCATTTTGCACCTGGTTACCGGCCACTTGCGATGCCTGGTGATCATTGGATTAGGACTGATTTCACACACAAATATCACATCCTGTAGAAATCGACCAGCTATATTTTATCTGCACAATCAGAATGAATTTCAGGAACCAAAATGCTTTTTCTGTGCAGCCTGAGCAGGAGCAGTGGACGACATAGCTGTCAACTTACAGATTTGAAAATAAGGGACCAGCAGCCTTGAAAATAAGGGACCAGCAGCCAAAATAAGGGACCTGCGGCCTCACCTCTTCCAGGCACTCCAGTCTTCCTGTCCTCCTGCAGTCTGGTCAAACTCATGCTGCGTAGCTTCGAGAACACTGTCCAACCAACTTTGTAACCAGAGGTTCAACTGAATAGAATCTGAATCACATGCACCACAAGGCCTATGCAGCCTCAACTTAAGATGGCTCCCCGGCCTGGCTTTGCACTGCAAAGTTTGCAGCAGCACGTGCAACAAAATGGCATCCAGCATTCAAAAACCCCCTCAGCTTGCATTAACTAGCCACACACAAGGCATGCAAGCTCCACCCCCCAGTCGTTCTTAGACTTCTTAGTGGGTGAGCAACACAGCCAAGCAACACAGTTGGAGCCTCCCTCCTCCTGGCCGGCAGGGAGGGAGGGAGAGGAGCTGCTTCCTTTGAAATTTAAGGGACATCATTTAAGGGACATTTAAGGGACATCCATCAATAAGGGACAGCAGTGGGACATGGCGCTGGAATAAGGGACTGTCCCTTCAAATAAGGGACACTTGACAGCTATGGTGGACGACGTCATAGCTAATTGTTGTTGCTTGACTTCACTTACCCCACCCCCTGCCCTGCTCATAGTTGGGAAGACTATCCCTACATTTATGAATGGTCCATGTCACCATTAAGAAAAAGCAGTTGGAATAGGCCAATAGATATGTGGACTGTCCCTGGACCAAGTGACATTTCTTCTTTACATTCTCAACGCTCTTAACCTAGCTCAAGGTTGCCATCTGAACTAACCAGATAACTCAATCACAGTCAGTCCATCATTTGAAACATAAGAGTTAAGAGCCGTCTTGCCCCAAAATGGCGACTATACATTCAGTTTTGGATTAAGGAGCCATTTGGTGCCTATCTGAGTTTCTAACACTGGTCTCAGGTATCTGATCTCCTGTCCCCAAACTTCTTGTAGCATTACTACTAAACAAAAACCAATTATTTGTACACTTGTTGTTAGTCAAAAGGTTGAAAAGCTATTGAAAAGCAGTGTTTTTTGTTTTGTTTTTAATAGAAAAGACTTGTAACCGCTACACAACCCACCCACCCACCACAGTGGACTTTTCAGTGTTCTAGCCCCCGGCACACCTCCATTTTCAGAGAAGTCTGGGAAGGCATAAAAACAGCCTAGGAGGTGAACAAAGTGTCCCTGCGCCACAGAGAGCTCCCTCACAACAGACATAGCTCCAGGAAGGCAAGCCGACAAGCTACAGTTGACAAGAATCTTTCTTATTTTTTGTTTTGTTTTGCCTTTCTCCTGGCACTTTGCAGCACTCATGAAAACTGATAAAATGAGCAATGTGTTCTAGCTCAGGCTCCTACATATAGTGCTCCTTTGGTTTGGTCAACCTTAGCTGGAGTCCAAAATGACAGGAACAGTTTTGCTGCGCCCCACCTGGGATGGCTTCATGACCCACCTGTTGGATCCTGGCCAGTGGGTGGGAGACCTATATCTTAAGATAGCAAATACTGTTTTAAAAATCTGTTAATTTATTCAAAATTCTACCTCAGATTTAGGATCATTGAGTGGCAGTTTTTCTTATTTTCATTGTGGATATATATTCCGATGCTCAACTCTGCACAAAAGCCACACCCTCTGCCTTGAATACCCTGCTACCTAGATATCAAGTGTGGAGGGTGCTGGAAGCTTAGCATGTTTTGGGAAATCCCCTTGGACATGCTTAAAGGAACTCACCATTGCTACTTTAAACCAGCCTTTCCCAACATCTCCCATCATCTCTGCTTTGAGACCAAAACATCTGGAGAGCACCAGGTTGGGGAAATACGGTTTGAGATCCTGGCAGAGCTGAGTCATAACAGCCAAAACAAATTCTGGGGCTGAACACTGAATCAATTTCAGGCCTGCTTGTTTGTTATGCTCTACTTTCGATTTCCCCACTTATTCATGACGCTGGCCAGAAATTATGCAATCGTCACATCTCTTTCTGCCTTAATCAGATCCACAAGCGCAGATGCCTTTGGGAGATAAATATTTGTTGAATCAGATGTTTCTCTTGCCCTGACATATTCCTTAAACGGTTCCTAGGATAAAAGCTGGGAGATGTAAAAGGGAAGAGAAGCGTTTAGGAATGGAGGAATACACACACACACACACACACACACAAAGCCTGAGGGATCATGAGGTCATCAGAGGAGGGAAAGGCTTAGAAGGCTGAGAAATAAAGTAATGGAGAATAATAATCATAATAATCATAATAATCATAATAATCATAATAATAATAAAAAATAAATTTGTATTTATATCCCGCCCTCCCCAGCCGAAGCCGGGCTCAGGGCTGCTAACAACAATAAAATAATACAACACTCAATGTACACATTATACCTTTAAAACACATCCAAAGCACATTCTTTCCTTCTCTAAAGGTTTTGAGGTGTTTAATAAGCGTTTACGCTAATGTAATTGAGATTCATGTGTGTAAACCTACTTCTGAGCATCAGCAATTAGCATGTGATGAGTTAATTTAACCTGGGCAAAGGTCCAAAGTGTGTACCAGCCTTTAATCCTACGTGTTGATGAAGTCACACAAGGAATCATGCTTGTATGTGCCCTGGAGACCAAGACAGGTTGCAGAACTATAAAGGAGGCTGGTCGTGCTGCCGTAAAGATAAGCTGGCACCTTTAGGGGTGCTCCTGCTGTGCGCCCCTTCATTGCAGGGGATTGGACTAGCTGGTCTCTTCCAACTGCAGTTCCGTGTTTCTATGACTGAAGACTAAAGGTTGTATATAAGTGTATAATAAGCCACATATTATTAAGACACTGGCCTCCATTTTTGCAGTGCCGGATTGCCAAATACACAGAGGAGGCCTCTTAGGGCCCTCGCAACAATGGATCAAAATAATATTGATTTAGCTTATTAAAATTGTTGGTTGGTAAAATAAAAAAAACGTATTAGGAGATCATTTGCAAAGGGGCTCCCGAGATTTTGACTGCCTAGGGGCCTCTACAGGGTTTAATCCAGCACTGCCATTGTGCCCAATTTCCCCATAAGAACACAGACACCAATGGAGGGCCAAGACCCCCTGAAATCTTGTGCACTGCTAGGAAGAGATTGGTGTGGCTTGCAACACTGGCGTCAGAAGTGGAGTCTCTCCCTTGCCCTGCTCAAAAAGTTCTGGGCGCTGCTATTTATTAAGGCTTGCTGGGAATTGTAACTCTATGAGGGGCAAACTGGGGTGCCGATAATTCTTTGAGGGGGGAAATGTGCTTCAAATGTGCTTCAATGTGTCCGTAGCCCTAGATAAATGAGTCCCACCTCCATCAGCCGATATCCAGTCCTGCAGCTGGCAATGAAGTAGTCCTGGTATTGATACAATGGCTGTAGGTCTTGAATGATGGTGAACTCGTCATTTGGAACGGGCTGTGGGCAAGGGACTCCTGTCGGAGATAAGAGAGGGATGAAGGAAGCGGTGGCAGGTGGCTGAGTACCATTTATCTCCGTCTGCTGGATGGGGATACTTTACTTTCTGTGCTGTACCGGATCTTCCACCCGCGGCTGTATCCTGAATCATCCGTGTGGAAAAGTACGTCCACCGAAGAGCCATTGGTTTCGATGTTTCCTGGAGACGTTGTGCCACAGAACTCGCCAACCTCTTCCCCACCAACTTGGATCTGGTGAGAAGCAGAGAGTTTGGGAGCAAAGGATTTGCTGTCTGTATGAGTGTAAACGCTATTCAGCACCACACTTACTACTACTACTACTACTACTACTAATACAGTGGTGCCCCGCAAGACGAATGCCTCGCAAGACGAAAAACTCACTAGACGAAAGGGTTTTCCGTTTTTTGAGTCGTTCCGCAAGACGAATTTCCCTATGGGCTTGCTTCACAAGATGAAACATCTTGCGAGTTCTTGCGAGTTTGTTTCCTTAACGGCTAAGCCGTTAATAGCCGCTAAGCCGCTAATAGCCGTGCTTCGCAAGACGAAAAAACCACAAGACGAAGAGACTCACGGAACGGATTAATTTCGTCTTGCGAGGCACCACTGTAATTTATTTATACCCCACCCGTCTGGCTGAGTTTGCCCAGCCACTCTGGGTGGCTCCCAACAGAATACTACTACTACTACTACTACTACTACTACTACTAATAATAATAATAATAATAAAGCGATAAAACATCAAACATAAAAAAACTTCCCTAAAGAGGGCTACCTTCAGATGTCTTCTAAACGTAAGATAGTTGTTTATTCCTTTGACATCTGATGGGAGGGCGCCACTACCAAGAAGGCCCTCTGCCTGGTTCCCTGTAGCTTCACTTCTCGCAGTGAGGGAACTGCCAGGAGGCCCTCGCCACTGGACCTCAGTGTCCGGGCTGAACGATGGTATTTGCGAATATATTAGCTATTTCAAAAACACTCTAATGATTTCTCTTTCTAAAAGAAGTGCAGCCAAGGGAGAAGGTGGCAGTGAACATACAGAACAATATTCTTGATATATTAAAAAATGGCTTTCAAGAAAATAGCATGACTTCTTTATTCCACATGCTGAGAACTAGATACTTCAAAGACAGATTGCAGACATTTGTACATTTTGGAGCATCCCTAGAATCATAGAATCCTAGAGTTGGAATAGACCACAAGGGCCATCGAGTCCAATCCCCTGCCAAGCAGGAAACACCATCAGAGCACTCCTGACATATGGTTGTCAAGCCTCTGCTTAAAGACCTCCAAAGAAGGAGACTCCACCACACTCCTTGGCAGCAAATTCCACTGTTGAACAGCTCTTACTGTCAGGAAGTTCTTCCTAATGTTTAGGTGGAATCTTCTTTCTTGTAGTTTGGATCCATTGCTCCGTGTCCGCTTCTCTGGAGCAGCAGAAAACAACCTTTCTCCCTCCTCTATATGACATCCTTTTATATATTTGAACATGGCTATCATATCACCCCTTAACCTCCTCTTCTCCAGGCTAAACATCCCCCTTTCCTCATTTATAATACCTTGAGCTGGTCATAAGGACAGCGGACTTGCTGGTGATCATCAATTTCGAAAGGCTCCAGGAATTTGAGTGTGATGATCAAGCCTGCCTCCACTCGTATGCTGTAGTTGCAGCGCAAATCAGCTGGGTAGGGCTGAGGATAACCAGGGCTTGACAAGTACCCAGATTGCTCCGTGAACAGTTCGTTGCTGCAATTCACTGCAGGGCAAGGAAGCAAAATAAGGTTTGCTGAAAGCCAGGGACCCCTATAGCATCCTTTCCTTGTAGGTGGTCCATTCTTCTCTCTTTCACCACACTACTCAACTGGAAGAACGATCGGTCCCTGCTCTGTAGCCACAATTTCCAACACAGATTATTAGGACCCTGACCATTAGGTCCACTCGTGGCCGACTCTGGGGTTGCGGTGCTCATCTCGCTTTATTGGCGGAGGGAGCCGGCGTACAGCTTCCGGGTCATGTGGCCAGCATGACTAAGCCGCTTCTGGCGAACCAGAACAGCACACGGAAACGCCGTTTACCTTCCTGCCAGAGTGGTACCTATTTATCTACTTTCACTTTGACATGCTTTCGAACTGCTAGGTTGGCAGGAGCAGGGACCGAGCAACGGGAGCTCACCCCGTCACAAGGATTCGAACCACCGACCTTCTGATCAGCAAGCCCTAGGCTCTGTGGTTTAACCCACAGCGCCACCCGCGTCCCTTAACACAGATTATAGACCTCACCTATATCAACACAGGTTGAAAGTGCAGGAAAAGCTCCCCTTTTGTCGCTCCAATGACCCATACTGTGAACGCAACAGATTAAATGGGATTATGAAGGTAGCTAATCCATACTCAGTTTTATCTTCAGTATGGCACACATGGCTAAAACAGGAATACTGAGCATTTGTGCAGCATTTGCCATGTTCAAAATACTTCACATGCTATGATTACAGTAATCTTTACATCCACACTGTAGCGAAAACCACTACCATTTTCTATACATTGCGGGTGTGAGACTGAGGCCAAGAGAGAGTGGCTTACTTAAGAAATTAATAATAATAATAATAATAATAATAATAATAATAATAATAATCCCCCACCCAACTGGCTCAGTTTCCCCAGCCACTCTGGGCGGTTTCCAGCACATATAAACACGTAATAAAACATTCCCAATACAGGCAAGTTTTTAATGTTTAACGTTTTCTTCTGTTTTTATGTGATTAGTCTCGGACGGGTGACATCTTGGACCACAGCTTTCCATAAGCACTATAATGCAGCAGTCCTCCGTAGTCCCACCCATTAACTTTCTGCAATATACACGCTATAACTTTACAGCGTGCATTCGAAGCACACTGTTTCCCTCCAAGAATTCTGGGTGCTGTCGGTTAAAGTTTGCTGGGAATTGTGACACTGTGAGGCCTCAGCGACAGTGCCCAGAATCCTTTGCAGCGGGAAATGTGCTTCAAATGTGTTTCAGAGGTATAGTGTGCACACAGCCTGGCTCGTCCTCTTACCTTTACAGGAATGTTGGTCACTCTGGAGACGGTAGCCGGGCTGACAAGAGCAGAAGTAGCCCCCTATGTAGTTGTGGCAGAAGTGCTGGCACCGAGGTGCGCCATCTTCGACGTCGTTTTCAAGGGCACACTCATCCAAGTCTGGGGATATCCCACAACGAGAGTTAGAAAAGGTTTATACACTAATTTGGCTTAATGGTTTGCAGGGGGTTGGACTTGATGACCCTCGGAGTCCCAATAATAATAATAATAATAATAATAATAATAATAATAATAATAATAATTTTTATTTATACCCCGCCCATCTGGCTGGGTTTCCCCAGCCACTCTGGGCGGCTACCAACAGAACACTAAAATGCAATAGTCTATTAAACATTAAAAGCTTCCCTAAACAGGGCTGCCTTCAGATGTCTTTTAAAAGTTTGGTATTTGTTTTTCTCTTTGACATGTGCTGGGAGGGTGTTCCAAAGGGCTGGGAGGGTGTTCCAAAGGGCGGGTGCCACTACCGAGAAGGCCCTTTGCCTGCTTCCCTGTAACTTGGCTTCTCACAGTGAGGGAACTGCCAGAAGGCCCTCGGTGCTGGACCTCAGTGTCCGGGCAGAATGATGGAGGTGGAGACGCTCCTTCTATGATTCTGTGCTCTGTGATGCTAGTCAGACTGACCTTTAACCTTTAGTAAGGTTAAAGCTTACTGAGAATTGATATATAATTAATTGAAAAAAGAAGTTTAAAATAACATTTGTAAAAAACAACAACCCAGAAGCTTTCCTTTGGGGAATTATAGGGACAGAACTACTCAAACGGTACAGAAATTTATTTATGTATGCAACTACAGCGGCAAGAGTATTGTTTGCCCAAAAATGAAAAGAAGAAGAAGTCCTGATGAAAGAAGAATGGATACAAAAACTAATGGAATACGCAGAAATGGCAAAACTTACCAGAAAAATAAGAAAACAAGTTAACAAACTTTTTATAAAAGAATGGAAATGTTTTATTGAATATTTACAACCAAACTGTAAACAGAGAAGAACATTGGCAAGATTATTGTAATTACCTGCAGTTTTATAAGAGTATACATTTAAAGTAGATGAATAAATGATTAAGTTAAGTTGGAATATACAGAAAATATTTAAAAATAAATTTAAGGAACTGGAGAAAGAAGGGGAAGGAAGTTGAGTTTCGAAATGTTAAAATGACAGTAAAATTATTGAAATGTATTAGCTTGAAAATCATAAATAAAAATTTTAAAACAATTCTAGTCAGACTGAAGCTGGTTTGAAAAAAACTCCCACATCAAATAGCACTGTTTCTCAAGAAAAAAACAGGATCAATATGACTTGTGCCTAATATTGTGTGCATGCGGCTTTGAAAACTAGCAGTGAGAGCACAATGGATGGTAGTCTGAACACACCTGACACAGGGGGGCGACTTTGTACTGAGAGACCCCTCCCTACTCACAGAGGCAAGCTTTGTACATAACTCCCAGTCAGGCCTCTGCCTGTACAGTTGTACCTCGGAAGTCAAACTGAAGTCCTTTCAACTTCCAAAACGTTTGGAAACCAAGGTGCGGCTTCCGATTGGCTGCAGGAAGCTCCTGCAACCAGTCGGAAGCCGCAGAACCAGCACAGGACGTTTGGGTTCCAAAGAACATTCGAAATCTGCAACACTCGCCTCCGGGTTTGCGGCGTTCGGGAACCCAAACGTTCAGGTCGAAAGGCGTTCGACTTCCGAGGTACGGCTGTAGTCAGACTGACATCATTTGCACCAGCCCCGCCTGTCCCCTTCTGCAGAGAATGGAGGCTCTATGCTCACCCACTGCTTGATAATAAGCCTGGAAGCCCTTGTAGAAGACATTGGTGCCATTTTCTTCATTGGAGAAGTCGGAGTGGAACAGCAGCCGCATTCGGTTCCCAGCCGACAAAATGTCTTTGCCTCTAGGGTGGTTGCCGGTGCTTGAGTCTTGCTGGCCGCAGTACCGGCCTAAGTCTTTCTTGTTGGCTGTGATCTGCCAGAACCCAGTAAGGGGAAGAGAAAGCATTAGAAACAGTGGTCTTAATAGACCAAGATCCAAAGAACCTCATCCCTAGGTCTGCATGCACCCAAGCCCAGTGGGTTTCCGGCTTCCATTTCTTAAGCTGTGGTGTCTCTTTGAGGAGGACGCCATGTTGTGGTGAATTGTTTTTGAAACTGGGGGGTGGGTTAAAAAAAACCAGTGCTGCTGCTATATGTTGGCCTGCTGTTTGAAAAAGAGGGAAAGGCCCTTGGAAGGTAGGTTGTTGACATCCGTCTGTCTCGAGAGACAATGGAGTGCACCTCCATGGGTGAAGTCAAGCTGTTGCTTGAGCAACACCAAAGTGACCTCCCCTGGGTGCAAGTCTGGGCAGTGTCGATGGAGGTCCTGGGCTGCCCAGACAACAAGACCCCCCTCTTGGTCTCGCTGATGTGGTCCAAAGGAAAGCAGAGCAATGCGTTTGGCACCAGCTTGGCTACAGGAGTTGCTGGAAGGAGGCTTACAAGGCACCATCCACTTTGGATTTGTGTAGGGCTTTGTCAGGAGTCCAGGTTCCCAGCTTGATAACACAGTCAGCATAGGTAAATGGGGATTTACTGCAAAAACAGATAGCTCTGGCAGCTCTGACAAAGCCTCCAGCATCATTACTCAAGATGACCCTTCTGAAGACTTCTTCCGACCGCGACAGAAGAAATTGAACTTCTTAAGTCTCTTGTTTTGCTTCCTATCTAACAGCCCTCCCATTCACCAACTCTTAGGGCTGAGTGGATCAGCTCCAACCTCTTCCTGGGAGCTTTGGCTGTGTTCCCGCCTGCTCTCAGCTACTGCCTTAACAGCTGGTTCGTCAAGGTCAGGAGGAGCCGAAGTCTGCAGTTGCCGGCTCTCTCCTGTCTGACTAACATCTAAGCCTCTCTGTTCCTGCCTGCTTTCTGCAGTTGGCTGCAAATCTTCTCTGGGAGCTGGCTCATTCCTGACAGGTTTACTCCTTAGCCTTTTCTTTTCCTGAAGATGTCCTGCAAGGCAGCAGTGGCTTAGGATCAGAGCCTTTTTAGGATCAGGTGTTTCCTGCTTGGCAGGGGGTTGGACTCGATGGCCCTTGTGGTCTATTCCAACTCTATGATTCTATGATTCTATGATTCCTTCTTTCTCCTAGATGAGCTATCTTCCCAGGTGAATGAGCTCCATCTGCCCCTCACTTTCCTCTGCAGCACATGCAGAAACCGCCTTCTTGAGCGATGGACCCACTATTGGTCTCATCTGTTCAATCCACCAGAACCTGTCTTTGCATGCAGGGGAAGTCCCTAACTCACCACCTACCCTAAGGTTACCAGATTTTTTTTCAATGAATCTGGGGACAATTTTCAACTTCAGTAGGAATGATAGGATTTTGCATGGGGACTGATTTGTAAATCCGGGGACTGTCCCCAGGAAACGGGGACATCTGGTCCCATTAAGCTACCCTCACCTGGTTTAGCCAGCCGTGGAAGCCATTCCTGGGGTGTGGCTGCTGTCACATGCTGACAACTTCTAGGAGGTGAGAGCGGAGTGCAGGGTGGGGACCAAAGGTGGACAAACTGCCCCAGAAGGAGTGCATCATGTCCCCCAGCAGAGGTACTAGAGGTAAAGGTAAAGGGACCCCTGACCATTAGGTCCAGTCGCAAATGACTCTGAGATTGCGGCACTTATCTCGCTTTATTGGCCGAGGGAGCCGACGTACAGCTTCCGGGTCATGTGGCCAGCATGACTAAACTGCTTCTGGTGAACCAGAGCAGCGCACGGAAACGCCGTTTACCTTTCTGCCGGAGTGGTACCTATTTATCTACTTGCACTTTGACGTGCTTTCAAACTGCTAGGTTGGCAGAAGCTGGGACTGAGCAATAGGAGCTCACCCCATCACAGGGATTCGAACCACCGACCTTCTGATCGGCAAGCCCTAAGCTCTGTGGTTTAGACCACAGCACCACCCGTGTGGTGAGGTACTACCCCACCCCTAATACCCCATACACCCTGGGGAGAGAGGGAAACATAATAACAGAGCAGAGACTTGTGGGGCCAAGCTATGCAAAATGGAGATTCAGCCACTTGGAAATGCTGTAATTCCTCTACCACCCCCTCTGCATCCCAGGCTCTGTCCACACACACACACCTTGACGTAGTCGTAAGTGCAGTCCTCAGATGGCTCCAGATCGAACTGCCAGAAATTCAGCTTCACTCTGAAGCCCTTTGGCACAGAAATGTCCCAGGTACTTTCATTGTTGTTTGGGTACGGCTTGGGGTAATTGGGGGACCTGACCTCCCCAAAGAGCTTCCTTGTGGTTGGCGTGGAACTGACAGCTCCAAAGATGAAAGTTCCCTGCAGAAGGAGGAGTTGGAGGAGTCGGGGGAGCCTGCAAACGCAACACACACATTTGAGAATGAAAGACATGACCAAAAGGAAAAGGAACTTGGTGCTAAAGACATTCAGCACTATGAAAAATCTGCTTATGCTGAAATGTTTTTGCATCTATTTCTGATAGTCACTGGATATGCAAAGGAGCTAGATTGCGATCTTAAGTCATATTAAATATCTGGCTTAGCTACTATTCGTGATTTAGATGTTACACCAGGGATTCACTGTGTAATTTTAATCTTATATGTGTAGCCTTAAGGGCTAAAAATTTGCTTTTTAAAAAAGTAAAAAAAACAGAAGCTTTTATTTAGCAGACTGGTGAATTCTGCACTCAGTTCTGCACTTGTGCAGTAGTGATGATTGCATAGTCACACTATAAAACAACTCATTATGTGGGCTAGAAATTGAATTGGGTCTTGAATCTTTGGGCACAATTATGGATGTGCTGGGAACTGCACTAAAAAGGGCCCTAATTTTTTTTTCTAGAAAAGGCGTAAATCAGCACCCATTAAATGTGAGGTGGCTAGTCTTTGGCCATGCAGATGTTGTTGGTTTCCAGGTCCCATCAACCCTGGCCATTAGCCACGCCGACTGGAGCGTTAAAGACCTGGATCCCTCAGAATTGGCATGACAGCAAGCGAGCACCATGCACTCGGTGGTCCTTGATGGCTATGCACATCTGTTCAGAGACCCTGGAACCAGTGAGGAAGAGTTGCAGGCAGCACTGAGGCCTTGCGAGAAGCCACAATCCTCTTGTGCAGTTCTTAGTTTTGCTTCCACTACTCTCAAGGCAGCAGCTTTTGTTTTTGCTATTTCTCTGAGTATGTTCTGTGCAGAGCTCCTTACACCTGAAGGCCACAAACTTTCTGGAGAAGAGGCTGGGAAGGAAATCATCAGCCATTCGCAAGAACTATAGGCTTTGGGTCTGTACACCCCTGCTCTGACTGCTGTGGTAGTGACTACAAAGCGTCTTGGAAGAAGCACCCTGTTGAGATAAGAGAAGCATCTAAACGGTAGTGCCAGCCTCTTCAGGGGGCTACTAGAGCAGACTGAGAACATGCCAGGTTAGAGACATCTTTAGACTATAAGTTGCACTCCTTTAAAGCCGCTCTATACGTCACTTCCCAGGGGGTTTCCAGTTGAGGTTAATACTGCAAATGGGCCATGCAGATACAGTGGTACCTCTGGTTACAGACGCTTCAGGTTACAGACTCTGCTAACCTGGAAATAGTACCTCGGATTAAGAACTTTGCTTCAGGATGAGAACAGAAATCACGCAGTGGCGGCGTAGCGGTAGCGGGAGGCCCCATTAGCTAAAGTGGAGCTTCAGGTTAAGAACAGTTTCAGGTTCAGAACGGACCTCCGGAACGAATTAAGTTCTTAACCCGAGGTACCACTGTATTGCAAATGGGGTGTTGGCAATACCTTGTTGTTGTTGTTTCAAACCTTATTGAAATTTCCCCAGAATGAGTAAATGGGGACAAAATGGGGACAAAATATAGGCTGGCGTTTTGATGCCAATGAAGTGGGGTGAATGCTGCGGAAAAAATCTGCGTGCGCAAAGAGCACCCATCCCACAACAAACACCCATCTGGCAGCAGCCCCAGACACCATGCTTTGCCCAGCGTCATTTGATAATGGAGACACTGTAATATAGTCTTTGGATATTAGATTTGGCCCCAGGCTTTGCCAGAGTAAAGCGAATCCTTTTGCTACCGTTACGCATGCCACCCTCTCCCTTCGCCGCACAGTCAACACTCACATGCTTGCAGACTTGAGTTAACGCTCTTCCTCCCTCCCGTTCTGGTGGTCTGTGCTTGGGAAACGGCAAACAGATTTCAACAAACACTTAACCCTGTTAAGCCGAGATTTGGGGAAGTTGGGGCAGACCTTGCTGAGAGGGAGGGAAGGGGGAGATAACTGGTTTCCAAATCAGTTGGGCAAGGGAGGTATTTTCCTTTCTGCTGTCTTCTGCTGCCCTCTGCTGTCCCCACAGAGATGGAGTGCTGGACAGAAGCTTTCACAATCAGATTCCAGAGGAGTAAAACTGTTGCACAAACAGTTCAGTTGTGCCTTAACTGCAAAGGTTGTGAGCCTTGCAAAGCTCCAACCCACATCAGATGTGGGAACGGACAGCCTCAAGCAACACTTTCAAAAAAAAAACACATCTCCAGTGCCTTCACCTCCAAAGAAAATCAAAGCATGGGGAGTGCTCCCCTGAAATGTCTCGCTGCTTGGGGAAATGGGGAGCTTGGAAGAACAGAAATACAAGTAACCTCCCTGGGACATGTCAACATGGAGTTTGCCAGTCTTTAGCTAAAAAAGGTAAAGGACCCCTGGACAGTTAAGTCCAGTCAAAGGCAACTATGGGGTTGCGGCTCTCATCTCACTTTCAGGCTGAAGGAGCCGGCGTTTGTCTGCAGACAGCTTCCCGGGTCATGTGGCCAACCTGACTAAACCACTTCTGGCACAACAGAACACCATGACGGAAACCAGAGCGCCATTTACCTTCCCGCCACAGTGGTACCTATTTATCTACTTGCACTTTGACGTGCTTTATAACTGCTAGGTTGGTGGGAGCAGGGACCGAGCAACGGAAGCTCACCCCGTCGCGGGGATTCGAACCACCAACCTTCTGATCAGCAAGCCCAAGAGCCTCAGTGGTTTAGACTGCAGTGCCACCCACATCCCCAGTCCTTAACCCACTGCTCACATATGAGATGTATGAAAGCTGTCTTATACTGAGATAGGCTGCTGGCTCATCCAAACAAGAGTGAGAGCAGATCACCATACATTTAAAGCACACCAGACATACATCAAAAGCACATGACTGCCCCCAAAGAATGCTGGGAACTGTAGTTTTTAAAGGGTACTATGTATTGTAGGGGAAAACCAGAGTTCCCTGTATTCTCTGGGGGGTCATCATGAGTAAACTTTCTTATACTGAGCCAGTGACCATGTGGTTCAGTGCAGTCTACACTGATTGGCAGTGTAGGATTTCAGACAGTGGATAGTCCCTACCCTACCCAGAGGTGCCAGCAATTGATCTGGGGTATTCTGCATGCAAGGGGACGCAGGTGGCGCTGTGGGTAAAAGCCTCAGCGCCTAGGGCTTACCGATCGAAAGGTCGGTGGTTCGAATCCCCGCGGCGGGGTGCGCTCCCGTTGCTCGGTCCCAGCACCTGCCAACCTAGCAATTCGAAAGCACCCCCGGGTGCAAGTAGATAAATAGGGACCGCTTACTGGCGGGAAGGTAAACGGCGTTTCCGTGTGCGGCTCTGGCTCGCCAGATGCAGCTTTGTCACGCTGGCCATGTGACCCGGAAGTGTCTCCGGACAGCGCTGGCCCCCGGCCTCTTGAGTGAGATGGGCGCACAACCCCAGAGTCTGTCAAGACTGGCCCGTACGGGCAGGGGTACTTTTACCTTTACCTATTCTGCATGCAAAGCAGATGCTCAGGGTGTGTAAACATGACACTTTAAATTATAAAATGGGTACTTTTGCATAATTTATTTTATTTTGCAAAGTTTACTGTTTTGCTAGTCAAGGGGAGGAAGGCAAGGAGTTACAGAAGGCACAAAACCCCCACCCACCCATCACAAATCACCTTCCTCTGACTTCTGAGGGTTCACCAAGAATTGCCACACACTTTCCAGCAGACCTCCACAGACATTAAATCTAGCAACTTCCTTATTAACGGTTCCTCCAGTTCCTCTTTATTGCATATCCATCCTGATTTCTTTGCACAAAGATTACATGATGATTACATGGTCTCTGGTCTTTATTCAGCATGCAATCAGATTTGTTTGTGGGAAAATATATGACAATGGGGACACGGGTGGCGCTGTGGGTTAAATCACAGAGCCTAGGACTTGCCAATCAGAAGGTCGGCGATTCGCTCCCGTTGCTCGGTCCCTGCTCCTGCCAACCTAGCAGTTCGAAAGCATGTCAAAGTGCAAGTAGATAAATAGGTACCGCTCCGGCGGGAAGGTAAACGGTGTTTCCGTGCGCTGCTCTGGTTCGCCAGAAGTGGCTTAGTCTTGCTGGCCACATGACCCGGAAGCTATACGCTGGCTCCCTCGGCCAATAAAGCGAGATGAGCGCCACAACCCCAGAGTCGGTCACGACTGGACCTAATGGTCAGGGGTCCCTTTACCTTTACCTTTACCTTTATATGACAATGAGCATCCAGCTTGATTTTCTTGCCAGGTGTATATACATCTTCCTGTTTATCATTTGCTCATCACATGCACGCGCATTTCACTGTTACTTTCCTAACTGCAAAAAGTCAGTGGTCCTTTTTTTAAAGAGTAGAATTGTTGCTTTGATCCACTTTAACTGTGCAACTCTATATTTCCAGTATGTGCTTGAATCTGTTCCATGAAATAATGACAATCTGGAGGCACCCCCCAGGATTTTGTACTGTTCCTGTTGCTAGAGGGGACTGGGGTGGGGAGGAACTAATCCTGCCTTACTAAACCCATAATTAATAAGACCGCCTCCAGATTGTCACTCTTTTGCAGGGGGGATTCCAGCTCCTACCAGAAATTAAAGTGGATTAAAGCACTCTGTCGCCCTAGCACAACAAATCCACTTTAAAAAAGAATCAGACTTAGGTCCCCTTCAGACGACCTGCAAAAAGTCTGTAGATATTTTTAAGTGGATTTGTTGTGCTAGGGTGACAGAGCACTTTAATCCACTTTAATTGCACGGACCTAAAGTTCTGGTATGTGCTTGCATCTCTCCCACAATATAGAGACAAGTTGGAAGCATCCTAAAAATCAAAATGGAGATTCTCCAAAAGCTGAATTGTTTACTCAGGATGACCATGTTATCCTATTTTTTCTGTGCTCTTGAAGAAGCCCGGCAAATGCACAATCTGGCTCAATCCACACTTTCACTTGACCTGTATTTTGCTTGAATTGTGTACCAATTAGTTCCCCCAGGTCTGAGAGCTTTTCCTGTTGCTCTGCAGCTCTGCCTTATGAAAACCTTACCCACTGAACTGAAGCTTAGCTAAGCAAAATCTCTCTGTGGGTTTTCTCTCTGTGGGTTTTCCATGAATCTTATCAGATCCAATTCAGCAGGTAAGATCAGATTTTTCGCAAGGCACAGCCATAGAACGAGAAAGCTCCAGTTCCCAAGGAAATTCATTGTTACACAATACCATACGATCAAAATATGGGTCGAGCCCTAAAAACCAGAATGTTGCTCTACTGCCCAATGCCACTCCACACCCTTAGGAAACCACAGCGCTTAATTTTCTTCTTCTTTGTCCCTGCACCAGGCTCTGAGTGTTCATTTGCCTTAGGCTGAATTTTAGAGTTTCATGGATAAAGTTATTAACACTGAATGTGGTTGCTGACAGTTCAATATCTATGCCCTCGCCCATGATACTATCAAGTTTACAACGCTTCTGAAAGGTAGGAGGGGTATGTGGGACTTGTGAGAAAGGAAGAATGCAGGCAGGGGACCGGCTGGTGATATTTGGCAAACAGTGTGATTGAACATTTAGATTAAAATTGGGGGAAAGGGGGAGGCAGAACTGCAGGAGTTTGGATGGGATGGCTAGCATGTCCCAAGCAGCTATTCAGAGAAACCATGGTAGGGTTAGTACCTCTTTTGCAAAGGGCCAACTTTAGCACTTACAAGCTGAAAAAGGAGTGTAGATCTGGAATGAAGCCCAATACATTCTCATTCATCACCAGCGCAATCTGCATGCGGATCAGCCTGCACACCTATAACTGGGAAAGGCAATTTGCAAGAGCTTGAGCTGCTTCCACACAGGAGCCTTATATCCCAACTAGCTCACAAGGATCTGGTTTTCCTGTGCCTACTTTTGGCCCATTAGCTTTCCCCACATTCCTGTTTCTTGGTTTCAGCCACGGATTTTCATTGTTCCTTTTCTGCTTTGCCGCCCAAGCCGGTGAGCAGAGCTTAATGGTATGTATGGGGGCGGAGCTGCACCTCTCCCACTCACTCCTCCTTCGCCATCAGCTGCCTTGTTCTGTTCTGGGCACGCACACAGGTATTTCTGTACCTGTGAACCTGCACTTTCAAAGAAAATCAAGCCAGGAAGTGCAGAGGAGAAAAGTTGCCATCCTTAACGATCATCTTTCGCAGCATGCACAATGGAGTCTTGTGTTTATTTGGAGGAAAGGGCTGCAATATCAATTTACATTAAATAAAAAACAAGAATATACCGAGGTATTGTGCAAGAGCGGCATTCGCCTAACTTGCATAAGACTTGGATAAAGAGGTCCTGTGCAAAACCTCTGTATTAAAAGCTATTTTCTTTTTAAGCCCAGGTGGCTCAGTTGGTTAGAGCCTGGTGCTGATAACACCAAGGTTGCAGGTTCGATCCCCGGATGGGATAGCTGCATATTCCTGTGTTGAAGAGGGTTGGACTAGATGATCCCTAGGGTCTCTCCCAACTCTAAAAAAATCCTATGATTCTAAGCCCAAAATATGTACCACATTTACAGTCTTCAAGATACTCCTTTGTGTGTACAGCGTGGTGAGATCTCAAGAGAATAATGTCTCCCAGCTGGGTTGCTGGAATTCAAATGTGCCGTCTGCATGGGACAATCGGTGGAAATAGGCACACATATATTGCCCCTGGTGAGGAGCAAATGGAAATAGTAGTGTGACAAGAGGCCACCCATCATGCAACAAACTGCACACATTCCACTTCCACCCCAAAATGCACTGACAAGTGTCCACACCAGCAGGGTGTGTTTTCCATGTTAAAGGGGAATCTGAATTAAATATCTCAGTGATCACGGGTAGGAGGAGGAGTTACGCTAAGACTAGACCATGTCGTTACAGAGGGGGCAGGTTTAGTCGTTGTCTGAGGACTATTCCTGCCTCTGGGTCTGGTCCTGACCGGATGGATACTAGAATCAGCAAGGGATACCCACATGACCTGAAGGTGCTGCTGTGCAATGCCAGGTCAATGATTCATAAGACCACTGCCATCCATGACTTGATCATGGATGGAGGACTTGACCTGGCATGTGTAACAGAGACTTGGTTGGATGAAGCAGATGGGCCTGTCCTTGCCGCTGCTTGTCCACCAGGTTTCTCTTACGCACAGCAACCCAGGTCATGTGGGCGGGGAGGGGGGGTTGCAGTGATTTTTAGGAAGTCATTAGTTTGCACCAGGCGTCCTATTGGGAAGACCCAGTTTTCCGAGTGCATGTTCTGGAAGTTGGGCAATAGGGGCAGTACAGGATTCCTTTTGGTGTACCGACCTCCCCGCTGCACCAAGGATTCCCTGCCCGAGCTGCTTCAGGTTGTGGCGGATGTTCTCCTGGAGACACCTAGCTTGGTCGTCCTAGGGGATTTTAACATCCATGCCGACACGACCTTACAAGGGGCCGCTCGGGACTTCGTGGAAAGCATGGCCTCCATGGGGCTGTCCCTGAATAAGTCTGGCCCAACCCATAGCCACGGACATGCCTTGGACCTGGTGTTTACCTCTATGGATGTTGGTGATCTGACACTAAGTAAAAGCGAAACGAAAGAAGTGCCATGGTCAGATCACTTCCTGGTGCAACTGGACTTCTCTGCAACCCATCCCCTCTGCAGGGAGGTGGGACCAATTCGGATGGTCCGCCCCCGCCACATAATGGATCCAAATGGTTTCCAGAGAGTGGTAGGGGATGCTTTATCCCATGTTGATGGCCTTTCAGCTGATTCCCTGGTGGCCCGCTGGAATGTGGAGTTAACCAGGGCTATTGACTGCTTGGCTCCGAAGCGCCCTCTCCGATTGCATGGAGCCCGGACAGCCCCGTGGTTTTCCACGGAGCTGAGGGCAATGAAACAATCGTTGAGACAGCTAGAGCACCGGTGGCGGATAACTCATTCCGAATCTGACCGGACACGGGCTAGAGCTCAACGTCGAGCCTACCAAGTGGCGATAGCGACGGTGAATAAGAATTTCTTCACCGCCTCTATTGCATCTGCAGAAAACAGCAGCAGGAGACTTTTTCAGGTGGTTCACAATTTAGCGGAACCACCTGCAACATCGGGGCCCAGTACGGGCCACATGTTCTCCTGCAATGATTTTGCAAAGTTTTTTGCAGATAAAATCGCTCAGATTCGGGAAGAAGTAGACTCCACCGTGGGAGCAGAGCCAGGGCGGGAGAGTGCTAGAGTTCTGTCTAGTCAAGTTGAGTGGGATCAATTCCAATCTGTTACCTCCGAGGATGTGGACAGGCTGCTTGGACGAGTGAAACCAACCACCTGTCTCCTGGATCCTTGCCCATCCTGGCTTATAAAAGCTAGCCGGGAAGGACTGGGTGATGGGCTTCATGGGGTGGTGAATGCTTCCCTCCGTGAGGGAGCCTTCCCAGACCCGCTGAAAGAGGCGGTTATTAAACCGCTTCTTAAAAAACCATCTTTAGATGCGGCCACGATGGCCAACTATCGCCCAGTCTCAAATCTTCCATTCTTGGGCAAGGTGATTGAGCGAGCGGTTGCCGAACAACTCCAGGCACGCCTGGAAGAAGTCGACCATTTGGATCCCTTCCAGTCGGGATTCAGGCCTCATCATGGGACTGAAACTGCCTTGGTCGCACTGGTTGATGATCTCCGGCGGGCTAGGGACAAAGGTGAGAGCTGTTTCCTAGTTCTGCTGGATCTCTCAGCGGCGTTTGATACCATCGACCATAACATCCTTCTGGACCGTCTTCAGGGGCTGGGAGCTGGAGGCACTGTTATACAGTGGTTCCGCTCCTTCCTCCTGGGCCGGGTTCAGAAAGTGGTGGTGGGGGATGAGTGTTCAGACCCCTGGGTCCTCACTTGTGGGGTGCCTCAGGGTTCGGTCCTCTCCCCCATGCTTTTCAACATCTACATGAAGCCGCTGGGAGAGATCATCAGGGGATTTGGGCTGGGTGTTCATCAGTATGCAGATGATACCCAGCTCTACCTCTCTTTTAAATCAGAACCAGTGAAGGCAGTGAAGGTCCTGTGTGAGTGCCTGGAGGCGGTTGGAGGTTGGATGGCGGCCAACAGATTGAGGTTGAATCCTGACAAGACAGAAGTGCTGTTTTGGGGGGACAGGACGCGGGCAGGTGTGGAGGATTCCCTGGTCCTGAATGGGGTAACTATGCCCCTGAAGGACCAGGTGCGCAGCCTGGGAGTCATTTTGGACTCACAGCTGTCCATGGAGGCACAGGTCAAATCTGTGTCCAGGGCAGCTGTTTACCAGCTCCATCTGGTACGTAGGCTGAGACCCTATCTGCCTGCGGACTGTCTCACCAGAGTGGTGCATGCTCTGGTTATCTCCCGCTTGGACTACTGCAATGCACTCTGCGTGGGGCTACCTTTGAAGGTGACTCGGAAACTACAACTAATCCAGAATGCGGCGGCTAGACTGGTGACTGGGGGCGGCCGCCGAGACCATATAACACCGGTCTTGAAGGACCTACATTGGCTCCCAGTACGTTTCCGAGCACAATTCAAAGTGTTGGTGCTGACCTTTAAAGCCCTAAACGGCCTCGGTCCAGTATACCTGAAGGAGCGTCTCCACCCCCATCATTCTGCCCGGACCCTGAGGTCCAGCACCAAGGGCCTTCTGGCGGTTCCCTCATTGCGAGAAGCAAAGCTACAGGGAAGCAGGCAGAGGGCCTTCTCGGTAGTGGCACCCGCCCTGTGGAACGCCCTTCCAGCAGATGTCAAAACGATAACCAACTACCTGACATTCAGAAGACATCTTAAGGCAGCCCTGTTCAGGGAAGTTTTTAACGTGTGATATTTTACTGTATTTGTGGTTTTTATGGAAGCCGCCCAGAGTGGCTGGGGAGGCCCAGCCAGATGG